>NC_081825.1:2512500-3137500 GCF_030867095.1 Alligator mississippiensis | reverse complement strand
TCTTCTCGAACCCCCCAGTGATGGGGAGTCCCCCCATGCCCCCTTTCCCTGGCATCTCTCCCAGGACCTCCCTGCTCTGACAGTGATTTTTTTCCCTGAGATCCAGTGTAAACCAACTGTGCTGCAACTTCAAGGCAACATCACATCTTGACTGCTCTCCATGTGCGTGTGTCTACACCTGCCTAAAAACCCACCCCGCTCTGCAGCTGAAACTGATGCTCTGGCTGGAGGGATGGGACAGGATGGCCCTCCCCTATTTCCCAGCCCCCTTGGACCATCACTCACTCCGTGCACTGAAGTAGGAGCTGGCAGTTGCATTGCCCAGTGCATTGCTGGCCACACACACGTACTCGGCCGAATCCTCTGACACGAGGTCTTTGATTTCCACCCTCAGGGTGTTGTAGGAGGGGAACACACTGGTTTTGGGGCTGATGGCAGAGCGGTGGGCATATGTGGAGGCCAGGAGCTTCTTTTCTTTGTAGAGGGCCAGCTCAGCCCTGGGGTTGCTGTCTGCAGTGCACCGGATGATGCCCACCTTCCCGCTCTGGTTGTCCAGGAAGGCGCTGACCACCAGGTTCTTTGGGGCATCTGGGTGGAGGAAGCAATGCCATGTGAGACCATGTACCTGGCTGGTGAGGAGGTTGTTATCTTGTCCTGGACCCTTGCCAGATGGATGCCACTCAAGGCTGGCCAAGAGTTGTTGGCCCTTGAGTTGTGTCAGAAAGCAATGCTAGGACACGTCTACAAAAGCATAGAGCTGGGTTCTCTGAAGAAAGGGGTCGGGGATGGATATTGAAGGTCTGATTATTTGGAGGAAAGGGATTTAAATATGATTTTGCATTTAGGACGCTCCTTTAATTCAAAGCTGCTTGGATCAGGGCTTCTGCCTTGAGCTCCCACCTGAATTTTATGCTCGTACAGTGTGGGGCACGTCTGCAGCTCTGCAGAAATTCCTCCAGGCTTTCTCTGCTGCCTTTCCCCAACATGACCGTATTATCTAACATACCACCTGTACTACCAGCAAGTATCAGATCCAAGACTCCTGCCCACCCCTGAGAGCCACTGCAATGGGACTAGACACCGTTGTTCTCAGCAAGCAGGGGTACCTGGGCCAAAACACCACAGCCGCGGCAAGCAAAACCACGCAGAGGGCCGCGATGAAGAGCCCAAAATCAATTGCTGGAAATGGGGGTGTGAATTGTAAGCAAGGAAATATGTTAAAGACAGCTTCTACTGGCTACACTTCTGATGGCAAAAGCAAAAATAATTTGGCAGATGAGCAATCAGCAGGCCCAGCTCCCGTGCTGCTGTTGCTCCTTGACTTACTACAAGGAAAGCTCTTTTTTCCTTCATTTTGCCTTTTAAAAACAAAGTGCATAGCTTATTGTAGGGCATGTTGTACACATGGAAATACAGTACGATATCCACTGCTACTACTGTGACAAAGAGCAACAAGACTCCCAGGGCATGCCATGAACTCAATGCACATCCCAATCTCCCTATTTCAAGGATCACTCCCATGATACTTACAGAGCACGTTCACGCTGACCAGGGCTGAGGTGGCACCTCCTCCCCTCCCCTCCACCCGACAGTGATATGAGCCAGCATCGGCACTAGACACGTGACGGAGAAGAAGTGACCCCATGGGACCATCCTGCAGCCACTTGCTGTTCTTGTACCAGGTGAAGTTCATGTCTCCTGCTACCCGAAGGGCAACCTCGCAGGTCACATTGACTGTGGCTCCTTCGTGGACCTCTGGAGATGGGTCAACCGTGATTCTGACAGCTGAGAAGGAGCAAAGAAACAGAGAGAATCAGGACAGCCAGCCCCTGAATGGGAGGCAACAGGGAGCATTGGTCACCAGGGACTAAGTTCATCAGTATTAACCCTGCTCAAAATCTTTGCCGAAACTCTCCTTTGGGAGGAAAAGGACTTTTTTGAGAAAAAGAAATGTTTTGGTAAGAAAAATTTCCCTATGGGCTGCGTTTAGGGGAGTGATTGGCTTTTGTTTGCTTCTGATGGCCTTGAAAATGCAGAGAGGTGGGGGGATTTCTTTCCAATGGGAATTAGCATGATTCAGCAACTTGTTCCCAATCAAAATGGTAAAGGAAACTTTGTTCGGATCAGACTTGTTGGTGGAAAACACGAGCCACCGTCTGTTCCCGTCACCTCCAATTCAAAGGCTTCAGTCTAGGTCAAGGTCAGTCCTTCCTAATAGGATGGGTCTTTGATTGGTCTTAATCCAGTTCATTGCATCATAGAGTCATAGACAATTAACAATGGGAAGGGACCTCAGGAGGTCACATCTAGTCCGACCCCCTGCTCCAAGTAGGACCAGCCCCAACTACATCATCCCAGCCAAGGCTTTGTCCACCCAGGTCTTAAAAACCACCAAGGATGGAGATGCCACCATCTCTCCGGGTACCCTGTTTCAGTGCTTCACCACCTTCCTAGTAAGTTCCTGATGGACAACGCTTGCTCCATAAGAACAACCACCCCCATAATTGGTACTAATTAGTCCCCCTCAGCAGAGAGCCCGTCAGGTGAATGTACCACGAGAAATAAATATCCTCATGATCCTCAAGGTGAGCCCTCTCAGCTGGAGATGAGACATACTTGCAGGTAGATGCAAAGGTACTTTACACCATTTGCACTTGCGTGGATGATGAGAGCGCTGTGCCAAGCTGCCGGGGGGGGGGGGTGTGGTTAGGTGTAACTCTCCCCTTTTGCCAACTACTAGCAGCGACTTAATTGGAAGCAATTATGCATTGCTACATATGAAGTGATTATAAAGAGGTTGGGGATGGGTAAACACCTGGGGCTATGAGGGATAGGACCAGGGGCAATGGCTCATCTTACTTTACAGAGGTCCCCACCAGGCAGCGGGGGAACAGGTGATGACTTGCGTGCCTGGAGCAGGATGGAAGTGGGAAGACGATACATAAGTGCCACGTACGGTGGCCTGGGGTTACCCCTGGTTCTTCCCAAGATAATTCAACACTGGGGGTTCAAGTAAATCACGCCGATGTGTGGCCGTCTCTTGTCTCTTCACTCACTCCTTGGTTACACCAATGTAATGGCTAGTTTGACCCAGGAAAGCACACTGTGTGCCCAAGCTCTCAGGCTATAAGAGTGTCAACCTGGCACTCACCCCAGCTTTGAATCCTACGTGCAAATCAGCTGTGCTATTCATTCAGATCCCAAACCAAGTTCCTCCGGCTTGGGAGATCCCAAATTGCCACTTGCTGTCTGGGTCCTTCCTGCTGAAGCCAAATCCCCTTCCCATCTGTGTTGGCATTGAAGGGATTAAAAATACCCAACCCACCCCCTGCACTCACTTTCCACGTGGAGATGCACAGAGGTCATGGCAATGCCATAGGTGTTGTTCGCCAAGCAGACGTACTGGCCCTCGTCTCCCAGCCCGACGTCCTTCATCTCCACCTTCAAGGAGTTGTGGGACTGGTGGATGCTCAGCCACGGGTTGGACGGACCATGGGAGGCCCGGGTGGAGGCCATGAGTGCAAGGTTATCCTGTCGGTACAGGACAAGGTCAGACGGGGGCTCGCTGTCAACTGTGCAGTGGAGGATGGCTTGGTGCCCATCCTGTGTGTCCAGGAAGGAGCTCATGGACGGCTTTCTTGGGGCATCTGGAAGGAGAAGAGCACGTGGTCCTTCCGTCAGGAAACACAAGGCAGGATCTCAGGGAAAGGGTCTGGCTCTGAGAGGGGCCAAGCACTGGGAAAGGCCCCTAGAGAAGTGGTGGAGTCTCCATCCCTGGAGCAGGTTGGACAGACCCTTGGATGGGATGGGATGGGATGGGATGGGATGGGATGGGATGGGTGGACCAGGCACGGTCCTGCCTTGAACAGGGAGCTGGATTAGATGTGACCTTTAAGGTCTTTTCCAGCTCAACTTTCCTATGATCCTACATCAGAGCCATGAGGGACAAGAATCACTCTCCCCTTCCTTTGAAAACCTCAAAGAGTTCAAACTTGTCCTCTCTCCAGGCAGAATTAGAGTGAAATGCCCCAATCTGGAGGAGTTTTGTGAACCCCCAACTGTGTCCTACTGAGTCAGTTGAAATGGGGGTTCTCTGGTTTCCAAGTGCTTCACTTCAGTTTTAACTCTACTCCCCCCCACCCTTTTTTTTTAACCAGAAATGCCTTGGCTGGGATGATGTAGTTGGGGCTGGTGCTCCTTGGAGCAGGGGGTTGGACTAGATGTGACCTCCTGAGCTCCCTTCAACCCTCATTTTCTGTGATTCTTTGATTCAAAAGCATCTACGACTACCACCATGAGATACAGGGCTAGAGGGGATTCAATATGATCTTTTTGATGTTCTTATCTTAGCTCTCCCACTGCAAGGCTGATGGTTGACCCTGGAGCTGGCCAAGTCTTGACCAGAACCACTCAGCCCTCGATGGCTGCCCATGGACCTGCATCAAGTGCCAGGGAATCAAGTCTAGCTGGTAGCAAGGCTCGTGTCTGCCCTGCAGAACAGCCATTGCAACTGGGACTAACAGGCATGGCAGGGTGGCCGAATATTGAATGGACTTCACACCCTTTTCACCTCCTCCCTGGAGCAGAGCAGGAGCTTGGCAAAGCTCTGCAGGTGCCAAGGGCAGGTGCAGTATTTGGACCTCAGCCACAGCCGTGTAAACAGACAGGAGCTGATCTGCTTTGCTCTTGAGTATGTTAAGGGACCTTATCCCTGTGGCCCTGGACTGCAGTGGGGCTGTATTAAGTGACCAGGATCAGGACTAGTGCTGCTTGGGCCAACCACTGAGTCTGAACCCTGGGTGCACTGAGCTAAGGGCATGGATGCAGTCATCAGAGGGTTGTAGCAGCACCTTGCACAACTGGTGGACCATATAGCGACCACTATACTGACTGGTCACTAGAGGGGGAAAAGGAGCTTTGCTTCTGCAGTGAGGGGAGTGTTTCCACCCAGGAGGTCTAAAGCTAAATAGTCTTTCCAGATGGGTGCCCTTGGGGAACTGGCTGAGCTTCGTCCAGCTGGGAAACACGACTTTTCCCAGGAACACCATCATTCTCCTTCCCCGGAGCTGTCGTACAAGGGTGTTGGGGTGGGAGGGACCCCCTGCATCTAGTCCAACCCCCCCAAGAAAGAGCTATGGTCTCAGCTATAGCCAACTTACAGAGCACACGCAAGGTGATGGGGAGGGAGGCCTGGCTGCCCCCATCCGTCTGAGCCCGGCACGAGTAGGAGCCGGCGTCGGAGCCTGCCACGCCTTGCAACACGAGGGACCTGGCCGTGCCCTCCGCCAGCCACGCGGCGTTCTTGTACCAGGTGTAAACGGTGCTGGGTTGGGCTTGCGTATCCTCGCAGGTCAGCGTGACAAGATCTCCCTCCCGGGCCTCCGGGGCTGGCTGGACAACCACTCTCACAGCTGCAGGACAGACAGGAGCAAGGCCTCAGAGGCCAGCAAGGAGCTATTGGGGGTGGCATAGCTGTCTGCTGTGCCAGGGGAAATCCCATGCTAGCCCCTTGCAATAACTTACATCCACGCCGGGCTGTCGGGGGGGCTCTGAGCCCTGCTTTCTGTAGCTAGAAAGCCCCTCTTGACTCACTGCTAAGAGACTTCCTATGCCTGAAGAAGGGTGATTGCACCCAAAAGCTTGCAAGGAACTTTCTTCCAACTACTCAGTTGATCTAATGAAATATATCTCATCTACCCAAAGTACCTCGTCTGCTAAGGGCTGGGGTCCTTGCGCTGGAAGCAAACAGGAGAGCTATCTGTCTGCCAGTCCCAGAGCCCTGATCCTCCATCCAGACCCACCCTGGCAGTGTTAGAGCAGCCTAAGGGTTGCTCCAGTGGCCTCTGTTCGCCAGCCAGGGAAAAACTGGAACAGCTCTATATCCTGAGTGCATATCTGGCGTGCACCCTCCCTGTGTGCACATGGACACAGGCAGTTTCCATGTCCCGAGAGGTGCAGAGAGAGGAGAGGAGCTGGTATTTCCCCTAGCACGCGAGCGAGACGTGACCTGCACTCACTCTGTACGCGGAGGCTTACGAAGGCACTGGCCTCGCCAAGGCCATTGGCAGCTGAGCATTCGTACTCCCCTTCGTCCTCCAGGGTGACGTCCTGGATCTCCAGCTTCAGGGAGTTGGGGGAGGATGAGACACGTAAGCGCTGCCTCGGGGTCCTGGTCCCTTGGGACGAACTGGAAGCCACCAATTCACTGGCTCGGGTCAGGGTGATTTCGGAGGGTGGGTTGCTACTGACGGCACAGATGATGATGGCTGACTTCCCATCCTGCGCATCCAAGAAGGCTTTCACCAGGGGGGTCCTGGGAGGATCTGGAAGGAAGGAAGGAAGGAAGGAAGAGTTCATTTGACTTCAATATTTTAAAGTAACATTGGTCTTTCACAAGCTATTGGGCTCAGCAGAGAGGGGAGTGGATGCAATTCCTTAATCTGTAGGTATGTCTACACATTCATTAATGCGCAGTAGTTACCGGAATTTAGTTTAGTACTTGTTGAATAAAGTACTAACTAAACACACTAACTAAATGCAGTTACTGTGCAGTAGCACTGGCGCACGTTTTTTTAGTGATGCTTATTGTGCAGTAGCCTAATATTACTGCACAGTACTGGATTACCACGGTTTTGCTGGCACGCTACTGCAGTGTTATTAGGCTACCGCACATTAAGCATCTCATGCAGATGCACCCAGTGGTGCCCAGAAGGTCAGATCAGATGATCTAATAAGTCCCTTCTGGACTTAAAACCTATGAATGGCTCCACCTGACCCACGACAGCTTCGTTACCAGAGCTCAGCAGTCGATACCTAACGGACTTTTCTTCCAGCTGTGAAACCTCTGTGAGCAAATTCTGGTGCTATCACAATCCACCCTCATTCACAATGACTTGCTGAGCAATTCCTAGGACTGAGTTTTTGCACTGAGCATGCTTGTGAGCTGGTTGTTACCAGTGCCCCGTACTCGAGATTCACACGGTGCTGATTGGATGAGGAGGTGTGACGTGGGACTTTTCTGTTTCCTGATTGGAGGAGACAAATGCTACAAATCAGGTTTCTTGGGCGACTACCCCTGGTTCCAATCTTTCACCAATATTCCTTGAAAGGAGCAGCAGAGTCTCTGCTCTCACCAATGTATTCACATGTGAACGCCGTTGCACAACTAGGATCATAGACTCATAGACAATGAGGGTTGGCAGGGACCCCAGGAGGTCACATCTAGTCCAACCCCACTCTCTAAACAAGAATTCCCCTGCTCAAATATTTGCATTTCTTTCCTTCAAAGATTTGTAGAGCTTGAAGGCAACTGATGTAAGGGAAGTTGAGGGTGGATATTAGGAAAAACTCTCTCATGAGGAGGGAGGTGAAGCACTGGACCAGGCTCCCCAGAGAGGTGGTGCAGTCTCCGTCCTTGGAGGTGTTGAAGACTCAACTAGACAAAACCTTGGATGGGATGATGTAGTTGGGGCTGGTCCTGCTTGGAGCAGGGGGTTGCACTAGATGTGACCTCCTGAGGTCCCTTTGCACCCTCATTGTCTGTGTTTCTAAAACTGGGGCTGGGCTGAACCCCACTGGGAACTTACAGAAGACGTTCAAAGTGCCAGGGGAAGAGCTTCTAACCCTCTCCGGGGTCTTCACGGTGCAGTGGTAGGATGCAGCATCGGCAACAGCAACCTTGGGAAATGCAAGCGATCTGGCAGGGCCTTCACTGTACCATATGTTGTTCTTATACCAGGTGTAATGAGGTATCTCTTGGGCATCACTGTCGACGGCACAGGTCAGGTTAACTGCGTCCCCTTCGTGGACATCCGGGGAAGGAGAGATCCAGACCCTTGCAGCTAAGATGATAGAATAAGTGAGAAAATGCTCACAGAACGTAGAGATGGATGGATGGACAGATAGGTGGGTGTACAGGTACTTCCCTATCTATCCCATCCCTCAACCCCCACACCCCTGTTCCCAAAAGATCCATCCATCCACCCACCCACCCACCCACCCATCCATCGTAGAATAATAGCATCATAGAAAATTTGGGTTGGAAGGGACCTCAGGAGGTCAAATCTAGTCCAACCCCTTGCTCCAAGCAGGACCAGCCCCAACTCCATCATCCCAGCCAAGGCTTTGTCTACCTGGGTCTTCAAAACCACCAAGGATGGAAAGTCTACCACCTCAGGGGAGCCTCTTACAGCGCTTCGCCACCCTCCTCGGGAGAAAGTTTTTCCTAATATCCAACCTCAACTTCCCTTGCTGCAACTTGAGTCCATTCCTCCTTCTGTCATCTGTCCCTACTGAGACCAGTTCAGCTCACCATCCATCCATCCATCCATCCATCCATCCATCTGGGTCACATTCACCTCCCTGGTACCTGCTACGTTCCTCATGTATTCATACCATCTCTTCCATACCCTGTTCCTCCAAAATCTATCTATCTATCTATCTATCTATCTATCTATCTATCTATCTATCTATCTATCTATCTATCTATCTATCTATCTATCTATCTAATGAGCAAGCTATCTAGCCACACACACCTTCCTATTTGCTTCCTAATTTCTAGTCCCACAGCTCCGTCAAGCAACCCCATGGAAGGATGCATTCCCCACAACTGTTGAAGACCCTGCACTCACTCTCCGCAGTGAAGTTCATAGAGGAGCTGGCATTGCCGTACGCGTTGCTAGCTGCACACACGTACTCTCCTTCATCTTCCATGACCACCGCCGGGATCTCCACTTTCAAGTGGTTGTAGGTGGAAGACACTTTAACCCGCTGCCCAGCCACTGACTGGGAGATGGTGGTGGAAGCTATGAGTTCTTCTCCTCTGAGCAAAGAAAGTTCGGCCTGAGGGTCACTGTCAACCGTGCACTGCAGGATGCCCAGCTGCCCATCCTGGGTCTCCAGAAAAGAGGTCATTTGGGGTTTCCGTGGTGGATCTGCAAAGGAAAGAAACTACTGTGAAGACAAAATGAACATGCCCTTCATTTATGCTCCCCTGGAGTCCTCCAGGGGAGATCAGACAGGACATGCCATCCAGGATCCACATAACAATCACACTAAATTGCTGAAACGTCTCAAATGTGTCCTTCCTCCCCGCAACAACCCTTCATCTGTCATCAGAAGGGATAAGTCACCCCATATCACCCACTGGCTCATGGAAACCACACTAGTAGTCCCCTAGGTCAGATCATGACCCCAGGGTCAGATTGGTGTCGAGTGTGGGGGGTTTTGCTTTCTTCTGTAATGGGGCGCGTGGCCCTCTACCCGGGATCTTTTGAGCACATATTAACACCCTTTTACTGCAGGCAGACATTGGCTGCTGTGGGTCTCCTGCTTTACCTGTGTGTTAGGATTTGGGTGGATTAGGGTTGGGGTGTGATGTCTTGTGTTGTGTCAGGAGTGATGGTAGCTTTACTAAGAGGTTAGATGATGGGTAGGTCACAGCAGTCTTATGAAGGGGTTAGATGATGGGTTTGTCTGGGATGGTTTGGACAGGGCTGATCCTGCCTCAGGAAGGGGGTCGCACTAGGTGACTGGAGGTCCCTTCCAGCCCCACTTCTCTCCGATGTCTTATTCAAGGCCTGAAAATTGCATTTAAGGGAAGTTTTGTGATTTTGAATGAGTTTCCCCCTGTCATTTCAGAATAAAATGAAAAAATATGGAACTTTTATGCCAAGAGTCATTCTGAAAACTAAAAAAAAAAAAGTTGGGTCATAGATTTCATCGACTTCATAGGCGATATGTTTCTGTGGGATGTTCTGCTCTCAAGAAATTGCCACTATCTAAAGGAAAAAGGACTTGGTTGGAACATTTCTTACCACCTCTGCGTGAGAAGCAAAGGCTTTTTGGTAATATCTTGTACTGGACCATCACAGAGTGAGGAAAGATGTTAGGCACAAGGCATCCTTCTTCAGAGCACTGGAGGCACTTCATGCCTAAAAGCTTGTCTAAAATCTCTTCCAACGATGCAACTGGCCCCATAAAAGAGACCACCAAACCCCCACGTTGCTCCTCTTGAACCATCCCAGTTACAACAACAATGCACCAGTAATAATGTAATAATAATACAATAATAATGTAGTCAGCCTGTAGACCCCCCAAAACTCAGAGCTGCAAAGCGAAGCACTGCCTTTCTGTTTGGTTTTGTACAGTGCCTGGCACACAACCGCAACCACAATAATAGCAACAATAACAATACTCATTATCATTATTGCTATTATCATGATCACTATAGCCATCACTATCATATCAATTAATCAATATTATCATAAATCCACAATCAATATTGTCATATCAATTATCATATCATTGTCACTATAACTAGCATGATCATGATCATCATTATTATTGTACTAATTATTAGAGTAATAATTACATGAGAATAAATAGTATAACACCAAACCAGCAACTACAACCACCACCAATAATAATAATATTAATAATATCAACAGCATCATTACTATTATTATTAATAATGCCGCTATAACACAATATTGCAACAGCAACAAAAACAGTAATGTTGATATTATAACACTAATAACACTCATAATAATATTAATACTTATAATAATGATGATGATGATGACAAAACAACAGTGATGATGATGATAATAATAATAAGAGTAAATAGTGATGCAGCCAGGCCAATGCATAGCTAAGCAGTAACATCACACCATGCCTTGCTTCCACCCCATTGAACATCAGCGGGTATCTGCCCCTTGCCCACCAAGGAAAATGAAGCAGTTCAT
The DNA here is from genome assembly GCF_030867095.1 of Alligator mississippiensis. Classification (NCBI taxonomy): domain Eukaryota; kingdom Metazoa; phylum Chordata; order Crocodylia; family Alligatoridae; genus Alligator; species Alligator mississippiensis. Next base: position 3,126,755 of record NC_081825.1, on the reverse strand, counting down.
GGCTCAGTGCCTTTCCTACTTACAGAAGACGTGTAAGACGATGGAGGGAGCAGCGCTGCTGCTGGCAGCCTCGGGGCTGTGGGCCCGGCAGTGGTACGAGCCGGCGTCCTGGCTGGTGATGTGCGGGAAGGCGAGGGAGCTGTCGGGGCCCTCGTGGAGCCGTTTGCTGTTCCTGTACCAGGTGTAGACCGTGTCCTCGGGGGGGCTGCCCATCACATCACAGGTCAAGGAGACGGCGTCCCCTTCCTGCACCTCCGTGGCAGGTGTGGCGAGGACCCGGGCCGCTAAACACAGATATGAGTCAGGCCAGAGCAGCTGGGTTGGCAGGGCGCTCCAGAGGTTGAAGTCAGGGGGTTTTAGGGCACTGGGCGCTGCTGCAGCCTAGGCTGGGGATGGGGCTGGGCTGTGCCGGCACCAACCCCGCAGGGTCCTGGCTGGAGGGTCTTGCCCCTGCGCTCAGGCTCAGCCCCGCGCTGCACTGGGGGCAGGAAGGGATTCCCCCTGCTCAGACTGGTCCAGACTGGGGAGGTTTGATTTCCCTTGCAGCAGGGGCACGGCCTCAGCCTGGGGTCTCCTGACCATATATCAACACCCTTTTAGAGAAGTAGGACGATGGTCCCCCGCTTTCCCTACGCCAGGTTCAGGTGTGATGTTTGGTGTTTGTCAGGGTTGACGGGAGTTTTACCAAGAGTTTACATGATGGGTTTGTCTGGGCTGGTTTGGACAGGGCTGATCCTGCCTTAGGCAGGGGTGGGACTAGATGTGACCTCAAGGAGTCCCTTCCAGCCCCACGTCTCTAGGATCCTATGACTCTGATTCCAGGCAGCACCAGCCCCATCAAAACATCCCAAACGTCCTCGTCTGAGATGTTCCTAAAATGACACAACAGTCCTGCACAACTACAAGGCCTGTTGCCCAAAGACACCAAGCCCCCCCAAACCTGCCCCAGGTAAAGCTGGGGGATGAGGGCTGGCAGCATCCTGCTGCTGCAATGGGAGTTAAAATGCACTTGAGACCCCAGGCAGAGCCCGTGCCCAGAGGAAAGTAAACCCTGCCCCCATTCTGTGCCAATCTGACAGGGGGAAAAATCCCTTTCTGACCCCAAAGGTAGCCTATCCCTGAAGCATCAAGGTCCCTGTCTGCTCTAGCAAGGGTGCATTGCGCTCTCCCAATATCTAACCTAAACTTCCCTTGCTGCAACTTGAACTTCCCTTTTTCAACACAATAGATAGCCTAGCAAATTAGTTCATATTCTAATAAAGTTTAGATTTGTTTTCACTTTGAGCTCAAGCTGAATAATACAGCCCTAGCATATTAGGAAAACTTCTAGTTTCTTTTTACCTGGGGGGAAAAAATGTGTGTTATGTTATATGTGATGTGTTATACTATACATGTGTTATGGTATATGTCATGTGTTATGTATGTGTTATGTTATGTGTGTGTTATGTTACATGTGATGTGTTATACTATACATGTGTTATGTTATATGTGATGTGTTATGTATGTGTTATGTTGTGTGTTATGTTACATGTGATGTGTTATACTATACGTGTGTTATGTTATGTTATATATGATGTGTTATACTATACATGTGTTATGTTATGTGTGATGTGTTATGTGTGTTGTGTTATGTGTGTATTATGTTACATGTGATGTGTTATACTATACGTGTGTTATGTTATATGCGATGTGTTATACTGTACATGTGTTATGTTATGGGTGATGTGTGATGTGTGTGTTACGTTATATGTGATGTGTTATACTATACATGTGTTATGTTATATGTGATGTGTTATGTGTGTGTTATGTGATGTGTGTGTTATGTTACATGTGATGTGTTATACTATACATGTGTTATGTTATATGTGTGTTATGCTATTTGTGATGTTGCACCACACCCTCTGCTCCCCCACTTTGCACAATCCTAGATCCACCCGTGGCCGCATCAGAAAATGACCAATCATTTGAAACCCGGAGATGTCCAGGCAGACTGAGTGCCGAGGCTTTCAAAGGGACTTCCATCTCACTTCAGACCCCTAGGAGTTATCCCCCAGTTGCATGCCATCATCATACTGGGCCTCAAGTCGTGACAAAGCTCAGATCCTGCTCAAAGCAGAATCTCACCCACTCTGAGCAGCACAGGGTCTAGGACACGCAGAGGAGTCATTTTGGCTGCCCCCAGCAGAAGGCCGTAGCTCCCCAGCCCTCCGCTCCATACTCACTTTGCACGCGGAAGTAGAGGTGGCTGGAAGTGGAGCCGTAGGCATTGCTAGCTGTGAAGTGGTAATTCCCCTCGTCCTCCAGCCGGACGTCCTGGATCTCCACGCGCAGGGAGTTCTGCGCGGCCGCGACGCTGACCCGCGAGGTGGCTGCAGGCTGGGAGCTGGTAGACCCCACCAGGTCCTGGCCTTTGTATAGGGACAGCTGGGCGGGAGGGTTGCTCTCCACCACGCCATGGATGATGGCTAGCCGCCCCCTCTCCGTCTCCTGAAAGGAGGTCACATGCAGGTTCCTTGGGGCATCTGGAGGGTGGGGAGAAAAATTGTGCTGGGGTTATGCCTGCCTTGTGTTGGCCTGAAGAGCCCTCCTCTGCCCTGTGCACAGTCACAGCATGACCCAAAGCCTCGCTGATTCGGGGGGTCGCTGTGCTGCACCCCACAGCACCCTGCTGCCCTGAGCTAACGGGGGATCACCATGAGCTGTGGGCAGTACCTGGTCTATGGCAAACAAAGCTGCAGATCTGCTTGCATCCTATCCCCATGCACCCACGATCACACCAACACAAGTACTTGGGTTTCCACGTGTCCCTACACACACACATCCATACTCCTGCACACCTGCACACACTAGCTGGCTAACTGCAGGCAGCAATACAGACATGTTGCATCTGGACAGCCTCCTGGAATACACCCTGTCTGGCTCCGAATCGGGTCCCAGAGGCTGGGGACACCTGCCCTGGATGGTGACTTAGACGAGGCACTGGGATGACCAGCCTTCTTCTCTCCATGGGCAGCATAACTTCACCCTGTCCCCAGCCTCTGCCCTGGACGCTGAAATATCTAGCTATGCCTCTGCAAGTCGTCAGCAGGGAATGGAGGCTGATGTGGTGGGCTCAGCAAAGCCAGGACAGGGATATGGGTGTGGGGTGGGATGCCATGCATCACAAGGCAGCAACAGCAGATCCTGGCTCTTCTCTGGATGTGCAAAGTGGCAGCTTGTGGCTGCTTACACGCAAATCCCGACACAGGCGTGTACAGATAGGCTATGCACCTCCATGCACTCACAGGCAGATATTCCCCTGCATGCAAAGGAATACGTGTGCCCTGCAAACATGCCTGACATGCCTTGCCCACACATAAGAGCACCCATGCATGTAGCATGGAGCAAGGTCCATGCACAGGTGCAGCCCCAGACAGAGCCAGGACTTACACAGCACGTTCAGGGAAACCGTGGAGGAGCTTTTGCTGGTCTGGTTCATCACCGCTTTGCAGTAATAGATGCCGGCGTCCGTGCTCTTCACCTGCTGGAAGACCAGGGCACTGGCTGGGCCCTCGGTCACCTGCTGCCCATTGCGGTACCAGCTGTAGTTGGCTGTGTTGGCTGAGCTGCTGCTCAGGTAGCAGGTCAGGTTGACCCCTTGGCCTTCCTGCACCTCGGGGGATGGGGCCACTGCAATTTTGGCTGCTACAGGGTGGGAGAGGAGATAGAAACACCGTTTGTTCATGTGCTCCCCCATCCTGCATGGAACAAGCTGCATCTCAAACCCAGCCGCCCCCATCACAGACCTCCCTGCCTGGCTCTGATGGCCAGAAACCAAATTCCCTAAGTTGATTTCCCCCATTGCTGCGCCCTGTGGCAGACACCGCAAGTCCTTGCCAACCCCACAGCTTTTGGATCCTATGATTTGCTCCCAGCCAGCTAATTCCCTTTACTCCTGGTTCCTGTAACCCCCCTAAAAAGCTCTCCTCCCTTCCTTCCTCATTGCATTAATACACAGCAATCATGTCCCCTCCCGGCCTCTGCTTTGCCATTGCACTCATTTGTTAAAATGGGCTCTCCTTTCCCTGGCTATCCAAAAGATGAATTCAGGAGCAGCCTGAGCCGTCCTGTATTGCCAATGCAGGGGTATGGCCCAGGGTCTCAGCCGCTGGTCTGGCAGCCTCTGTCCTTCAGGCCTTTCCATGCACTCACTCTCAGCTGTGAAGTCCATGGAGACGCTGGAGTTGCCATAGGTGTTGATAGCTTGGCACATGTATGTGCCCTCGTCCTCCAGCACCACGTCTTGGATCTCCATCTTCAGGCTGTTGTGCGAGGGGGTCACACGGGCCCGGTGGCGGGCTTTCGAGTGACAACCACAAGCGGAGGCCACCAGTTCCCCTCCTTTGAACAGGCTGAGATCAGCCTGGGGGTCACTCTCCACCACGCACTGGATGATGCCCAGCTGCCCGTCCTGCGTCTCCAGCAGGGAGCTCATCACGGGCTGTCTTGGGGGGACTGCAGAGGCAAAGCATCGTTAGCAACCCCTCCTTTGACACAGACGGGGCATATCCAAGGGGGTTTAGTGGGGCAATTATTCCTGTTCCTCCCAGAGTTTAAAACTAAGGGCCTGGCAGTGGAAGGAGCATTTCTATCCAGGCAGCAGTGAGAGAGTCACTTGATTTCTTGGCTTATCATCATATATCTGATTCCTTCTAAACTCTTTACTCCACAGGTGTTAATGATCCTCTCTCCTTTTTAATGGCCTTGATGGTCCACTAATTGACCTATCCTTTCCTTTGCAATTCACTGCTGTCTGTTAGCTGCTCCTGGCCATGTAGCTCCTATTTCACAGGCTTGCAGATAGTTTTCCACTCTAGCTAAAAGCATCAACTCAGGTGTGGAAATGTTATCTCAGGTGAACGTTCACTCTGGTATGGAGATAACTTCCAGTGTAGCACTGGATACCCTGCCAAGAGGCTCAAGAAAGTGAGACTTTATTTTATGAATCTGAAAAAGACCTGTATTTAATTATAATGACAACAGGACCAATGAAACAATGTCTTTTGATGCTTTTTTTTTTTGCCTTATTTTGTTGTTTTATGTATATAATAAAGGTTAAGGCAAGTGAATGACCATTCAGATAAAGAGATGTTTTTGCCTGGATCCTAAACTGAATAATACAGCCCTAGATCTACAACATATCGGAAAAGCTTCTAGTCTCTTTTTAACTAGATAAAAGTATGTGTTATGTGTTATATGCAATGCTATGTCATGCCATCTGCAACCTGCTTTTCAAAATCCAAGAACCATAGAAAATGAGGATGTGAAGGGAGCTCAGGAGGTCAAATCTAGTCCAACCCCTGCTCCAAGCAGGATCAGCTCTAGCTACATCATCCCAGCCAAGGCTTTGTCTAGCCGGGTCTTCAACACCTTCAAGGATGGAGACTCCCCCACCTCTCTGGGGACCCTGTTCCAGTGCTTTACTAAAGTTTTTCCTAATATCCAACCTCAACTTTCCTTGCTGCAGCTTGAGCCCATTGCTCCTTGTTCATCATCTGCCCCCACTGAGACCAGCCCAGCTCCATCCTCTTTGCAGCCCCCCTGCAGGGAGGTGAAGGCTGGCATTCAATTCCCCTCGGTCTTCTCTTCTGCAGACTAAATTAGCCCATTTCCCTCAGTTTTTCCTCACCAACCATGTCCCCCCAACCATTTTCGTTGCTCTCCACTGGACTCTCTCCAACGTGTCCACATCCTTTCTGTAGTGGGGGGCCCACAACTGGACACAGAAAGTAGTGTAAAAGTGATGTCATAGCCATGATATCCCAGAAGTGATGCGCCAGGCACTGATTTCTTAGGGTGCTATTTTTTATTGGACCAACTACACAGTTGGGATAGAGTTAGACGAGCTTTTGAAGGAAGACCTAGGTGATCTGATGGAGAATATCTTGCATTTGAAAGCTCATTGAAGCTATGTAGTTGGTCCAATAAAAGCTATCACCTTCACAAAGCCTTGCCTCCTGTCCTTCATGGACTAATTACAGCTCCACCAATTCCAGGCTGCCTTCAGGTGCCTGCTCACCACACCTCCTGGGTCTGGGTTGGCAGAGAGAGAGGATAAGATAGACATTTACCCCCAGGGCTATAGCAGGGGGAAAGGGCTGCAGGGTCCGGCCACAGCTGTGCCTAGAAGCCATGGTAGGTAGGAAGGGGAGACTTACACAGCACCCGCAGTGTGTTGGCCGGGGAGGTGTTGCTGCCTCGGATGCCCTGAGCCTTGCAGTGGAAAGCGCCCGCGTCCCCGCTGCTCACGGAGGGGAAGGTCAGGGTCTTCATCGGCCCCTCGCTCAGCCACTGGCCGTTCTTGTACCAGGTGTAGATGGTCCCTTCCTCGGTGCCTTGGGTGGCGACGCAGGTCAGGGTGACGGCCTCGCCTTCCCGCACCTCTGCAGATGGGCTGATCAGGACCCTGGCAGCTGGCAGCAGGATGAAAAATGGGAAGAGAGTCAGGAAAAGACGGGAAATTTCTGTTGTGGGATCTCTGCCTTCCCTCTAGGACCATCAGCCCAAGGCCTGACCGGGGCAGTGGTCTCAGAGAAGACACAGGACTTTGTGCAACTTTACCTGGGATCTCTTTAAACCCCCCTGCAGGGAGTTGAAGGCTGCTATCAAATCCCCCCTCAGTCTTCTCTTCTGCAGACTCAATCAGCCCATTTCCCTCAGCCTCGCCCCACAAGTCATATCTCCCAGCCCCTTTTGTGTGTCTGATGTTTGCAGCATTTGGCCTGGTGGTTGGGTGTTAGGATTTGCCCCCAGAGTTTTAAAAACCGGGTTAGACAGACATTCATCTGGGATAGTTCAGATAGGGCAAGTCCTGCCTGGAGCAGACTAGCCATGACCCCTGGAGAGCTCCACCAGCCCCGCTGTGCTGTGAGCCTAGGATTCAGGGATCCCAAAATATTCTGCAACAATGCACATTTTTTTCACAAAATTAAAAAAAAAAAAGAATTAAGAGCTTAGGTTTCTTATGGAAAACTTTCGTGCAAAAAATATCAAACCCCAAATGGAATTTTTTTTCTGATTTTGGCTGAAAACGGGGGTAAAAAATAGTTGTTTGGAAATGTTTCCATCCTCAGAATGAGACATGTGCATCTTACCTTGGGCCAGAAACTTCTGAGAGGCGGTGGAGGTGCCATAGTCATTGGTGGCTGTGCACTCGTACTCGCCGTCATCTTCCGGCTGCACGTGATGGATCTCCAGCTTCAAGGAGTTGCGGGACGCCGTGATGCTGACCCGCTGGTTGGGCGCCGCGTGGGAGTCAGTGGTGGCCAGGAGGACCTTATCACGGTAAAGGGACAGCTTGGAGGAAGGGTGACTGTCTACCATGCAGTGGACAATGGCCAGCTTGCCTTCCTGCATGTCCTGGAACAAGGTGATGGCTGGGGTCCTGGGCGGATCTGTGTGGTAGAAAAGAAACCATGGCTAACAGTGGAGCTCAGGAAGAGCTCAGAAAAGCATTATAGAAAAGGCCATATTATCTCTCATAGAATACGTCTTTCCCCAGAAAACAGCTGCTGGCAATTACAATGCATATTATATCCCAGAAATACGGTAAGACCAGTTTCTGCTGCTTACAGGGCAAAAGCAAAAGTCAAATTTGCAGCCATCCACACAGGGGTTGGCCCCTTTGCTTCTGCTACAAGGAAAGATCTTTTTTTCTTCACTTTGCCTTTTAAAAACAAAGCATGTGCTTTATTCTGGCACCTGTTGTATGCTAGAAGATACGGTAACCCTCGATTATGAAGTGTGACCAGCTATGAGCTCTTGGACTGCTTTTCCCAGCATCTCCCGGACACGAGATGATCTCCCAGGTGATTGTATGGACTGGAAAATGTCAAGGGCAAAACACCCTGATATTTCCTTCTTCCCCAGGCATACCGGCTTCCCAGCTCGTGTGCTCACTGTGGGCAGGAAGGGCATTCCTTCACTAGTTTATGGGAGGCCAGTGGATGATCAATAGATGTTGTGACACATTGTTAGTCCACTGCTATTGTTAGGATAGAGCACGTCAGCTCAACTGGTGACTTCATAGGAGAAAATGAAGGTTGAAGGGAGCTCAGGGGGTCACATCTAGTGCAACCCCCTGCTCCAAGCAGGACCAGCCCCAACTCCATCATCCCAGCCAAGGCTTTGTCCAGCTAGGTCTTCGATACCTCCAAGGATGGAGACTTCACCACCCCCATGGGTAACTTGTCCCAGCGCTTCACCACCCTCCTCTGAGAAAGTTTTTCCTAACATCCAACCTCAACTCCCCTTATCATTATATAATATTATTATATTACTCTTAATAATACATTGTAATGAAAATTTAAATCTTTAAAGCTTTTAATAATTTTTGTACCTTTTTATTGTTGATAAGTTTTAATAATCATTTTAATAAGAAACCCTTTTTATTCTTAATAATAACAATAATAATAGTAGCCTTCCATTGTCTATTATTCTATGAGTCTATGAATAATAATAATATCCCATTCTATCCAGAAAATAATAATAATAATGATAATGATAATTATAGTAATAATAATATCCCTCTCTATCCAGAAAATAATAATAATGATAATGATAATAATGGTAATAATAATATCTCACTCTATCCAGAAAATAATGATAATAATGGCAATAATAGTAATAATAATATTCCACTCTATCCATAATGCTAATACTACTACTACTAATAATAATAATACTGATAACAATGATAATAATAATGATTATGGTGATAATAATAATGCTAATGCTAATAATAATAATAATAGCCTCCCATTGTCTATTATGTTATGAGCCTATGAATAATAATAATGTCCCACTCTATCTAGAAAATAATCATAATAGCAACAATAATAGTATTAATAATAATATCCCACTCTATCCAGAAAATAATGATAATGATAAATAATAATATCCCACTCTATCCAGAAAATAATAATAATGATAATAATAATAGTAATAATAATATCTGACTCTATCAATAATACTAATAATACCAATATTAACACTAATAATAATACTGATAATAATAATAATAATGATTATGGTGATAATAATAATGCTAATGCTAATAATAATAATAGCCTCTCATTGTCTATTATGTTATGAGTCTATGAATAATAATAATAATGTCCCACTCTATCCAGAAAATAATCGTAATAGCAACAATAATAGTATTAATAATAATATCCCACTCTATCCATAATACTAATAATACTAATACTAGCAACAATACTACTACTACTAGTCCTAATAATCATGATAACAATAATGATGATGGTGATAATAATAACGATAATAATAATAATAGCCTTCCATTGTCTATAATTCTATGAGTCTCTCAATAATAATAATAATATCCCACCCTATCCAGAAAAGAATAATAGTAATACTAATAATACCCCACTCTATCTATAATAATACTAGTAATACTAATACTAACAATAAGGATGCTACTATTACTACTAAAATAATAATAATAGCATCCCAGTCCATCCAGAAAGGCTCAGAGCCGCTGACACAACAGACAAACAACCACAAGACAAGAAGCAGAAGCAACCGCCCCAGGCCACCCCCTTTACCAACAACCCCCCCATGACACCCCACTCCCCACCCCTTCACCCAGCAGCGCGCGGGCACTTACACAGCACGGTCAGGCTGATGGCCTGGGACATCTCGCTGCCTTTATCGTTCTGCACCTTGCAGGAGTAGTAGCCGGTGTCGCTGGTGGCCACGGCCAGGAACACCAGGGCACGCGCCGCCCCCTCCTTGAGCCACACGTTGTTCTTGTACCAGGTGTAGCTGAGATCCTGGCGCTCCTCGCCGGGGACGTCGCAGGTCAGCGTCACCGTGCTGCCTTCGCGCGATGCCGTCGCTGGGCTGGCAGAGATCACCGCAGCTGCAGGAGATGGGGGAATGGAAAGGGGTCGAGATGAGCTCCATCACCGGGCGTTGGGGGCCTCCCCTCCGTCCAGGATGGCTCGGTGGTTTAGTCCCTAGACCAGGTCTTGGGGGATCTTGGGTTCAACTTCTCTCCCACTTGCAAACTGCCTGCCCACCATTCAGCGTATCATTCCTTCCACCCTGCCCCAGCACCCCCATCACTGGAACAGGAATGGAAGATGTCCCGACCCCAAAGGTTAATGCACTGGGATTTGCAAGGCAGGAAATATCACCTGCCTTTGGACAGACACCCACCCGACACACCTCTTTACAGCCAGCTTTGCCCCATGCATTGCGCTGACACCGTCCTCCAGCTCACATAGCTCTTATCGTTCCCCAGTGTCTACCACCCCGTGCATTTATAGACGCCTTGGTTTTGCCAGCCCAGCCCCTCCGTCTCCTCTCCTGAATCGGGCTCTCTTCCTCTGATCATCTCATCATCCTGATCTCCAATTTAAACCTACTTTGCTGCAACTTCAAGCCCTCAGTTGCATGTCAAAAGGGTCAGAGCAGAGGCTGGGAGCCAGGATTTCCAGCCCATGCTTGGGAGGAGGGGTGAGGGGGGTCACTGTGCCTCAGTTTCCCCATCAGCTTGCTAGCATCTTGCAGGGAATGGAGCATGTATGGGCATCGGGGCTGAGAGATGCCCGGATGGCATTACGCCACACTGAGGGGGCTACAGAGTCATCCCCACCATGGCTGTCCACTTATTTGAGCCTAACCAGGGGTACCCTGCAAGCGTAGGCAGCCTCCCCTGAGAGCTCGTGGGAGGCTTGGCCTCTACTTACAGAAAATGTTGAGAGTCACCGCTTTGGCCGCCGTCATCCCAATGGGATTTTCCACCTCGCAGTAATACAGGCCGTAATCTGCACGGGTCACGCTGTGGAAGGTCAGGATTTGATTTCCGGACAAGGCAGCCCTGTTCTTGAACCACCTGTAAGTGGTGACCTCGGGGTGACTGCTGTTCACGTGGCAGGTGAGGGACACCGAGTCCCCGACACGGATGTTCTTGGTGGCTGGACTGATTAACGCCTCGACACCTTTCGGGGCATCTAGAGGGAAACCAGACAGAGGCAGAGGTGGAGGCAGCATTGCAAGCAGACACCAAGTCCTTGCAGAGCTGGGACGGTCTCAGCCCATGCTACCAGGGGCATTGGTAAAGTTACTTGCAAGCATCCAGCAAGAAGATGAGAGCGAGTCTGTGCATAGAAAGTAGCAGGGGGGAGTCGGAGGATCTCTAAGAAGCCAACAGCGGGGAGTGGGAGGATGTGAAGTCAAATAAGGAAGCTGCCACCAAAGCATTGCTGGAAGTGATACTGGCACAGCACGGAGGGGGAAGGAAGGGGCTTAATGGCTCTGCAGAGCCCCGAGAGAGCCCGGGATGAAGCTGCTGCCAGTGTGGAGCTTCCCCCGGGTGACAGGCGCCAGCCTTGGGGCTGTCTGCAGGGGACCTCTTGCTCCAGCGCTGCCTGGAGCTGCAATGGGGTGGTTCCCAGGACAAATCCTGTCAATCAGGACAAAACATTTGGCAGTGTAAAGAGCCCTCAGGACAGCAGGATGGACTTTTTCAAGCTGGAGCCAGGCTGATAGCCAGGGAACATCACCCGGTCAAAGCCACTGAGACCCTGGCATTGCCTCCAGCTTGATGCATGAAACCCGGAGCAACTCCGCTGACCGCTACCGCCTTCACCAGCCACCAAGGACTTGTCCGGTTGTGACTGTGGTGCTGGAGCAGCTCCCTCCCTTCCAGCCCCCGTGTCTGGAAGCTGGTCTAGATGTTTTGGCCTGAGAGATTATGGAAACTCCCCACTGAGGGACACAGGCCATTTCTCAGGGATTTAAGCGCGTTTCACCTCTACATCTCTCCGTTCTTCTCAACGAGCTTTACAAGACAGCAGCATTTCACAAAACTTTCCCCTCCAAAACCAGCTGTTGGAAACTTGAGTGCCCATTATATTCATGAACTATGGTAAAAGCAGTTTCTGCTGCTTACGGAGCAAAAGCAAAAGTAAAACCTGCAGTAATCCACAGGGAGGCAGAGCGATGAGCTGAGCGGGCCCCCTTGTTGCTGCTACTCAGTGATTTAGTCACTGAGCATTTTATTACAGGGCACGTTGCATGCTTGAAAAATACGGTATATTTAAAGGGCTCCTCTGCTCCACTCTAATTGGATGCCTGCTGTGTGATGCCAAACCTACCCTGTCAGCAATTGGATGGCGATATCCAGCTGCTCGACAGTGCAGCTAGTCATGTGCAGTGAATTACCCATCCCCATCCAATCAGGCAGCTGTGGATGTTACACCACATTTCCCCAAATCCAAGACTACTCTGAATTTAAGACGACAATTAGATTCTATACGTGGAACAACGATACATTTGTAATAAGTTCCCACGTCTAGAATCTAATTATTAGAGGGTTGTCTTAAATTCATCCCTACCCCACTGCTGCAGCGGGGAAAGCAGTGGCAGAGGGGCAGGTGGTGAGGGCAAGGGGGTAGGTATTGGGGGGCAAGTGGTATGTGGGCAGTATGGGGGTAGGTGATAGTGGGGCAGGCAGCAGCTGGGGCCCCAACTGCAGGTCAGGGCCAGCAGCCACCTGCTCCCTTGCTGCTTGTATTTGAACCCCAAATGAGGGACTTTTCTCCTGTGTTGAATGCAGGGGGGGGTCTTCATCTTGGATTTGAGTAGATACAGTAATGCACAGGAATGCAGCCACTTCTAGGGCTGAGCAAGGCAGCTGTTTCACCTGCACATAGCCATGCAGCATCCCAGGACAGGGCTCTTGGCTGAGACGCCGCGTTCGACCCGGCAGAAAGGGAAGCCAGACGTGACTGGGTGAGCTGGGCTTTGGCCAGAGTCTTTTGGGTGGGCAGTGGGGTTATCCTGGCAGGACCGAAATCTCTGTGGGATGGGAAGAAGTGACCGTTTCCTCTCCCCATTCAGCCCAGCCAGTACATGGAAAAAGATTGACTTACGCTTCACCTTCACAGTAATTTCCCCCGCGGCCCGCAGGGATCCCACCGACAGTTCACACTGCAGCTTCTTCTTATGGTCCTTCCAGGAGAAGGACGTGGTGAGGGTCTGCTGGCTCTGGGTGCCAGATGTGTCCAGCTGCATGGTGCCGGACACGGTGGAAGCCTCCTGGTTGTAGCCGCTCCACTGCAGGGCGATGCTGTCGTACGGGCAGACGTAGGGGCTGGAGCAGACGAAGCTCACGGTCGTGTCCTCCATCACCTCCTCCACGGAAGCGATGGTCGGGCTGTCAGGGACGTCTGGGGAGAGGGAGAAGGAGGGTACTCGGGCGTGTCTTTGGGGAGAAAGGTGGCATATTTGGTCCACACTGCTCCGGTAGAGGTTTTGCCTTCCTCTGCAGCTTCTCTGCAGCATCCATGGCCCCCCCTGCTTTCCCAGGGGCAGGGGCGATGCCTGGGGCTGTGTCGTGTTGCTCAGAGCTTGTCTGGGCTGGTTTGGAAGGGGCTGATCCTGCCCCAAGCAGGGTTTGGACTGGATGTGACCCTGCAGATCCCTTCCAGCCCCATGTCTCTAGGACTATGACACACTCGCCTTTCCTACCATACTCACCCGTCACGGTCAGCACCACGCCCCTGGCATCCACCCAGCGATCGCCACCCACAATCTCGAACCTGAATTTGTACTTGTCATTGTCGCCGACCCCCACATCCCGCAGCAGCAGGGTGCAGTTGAGTGCAGCTGGGTCCCCAATGAGCTGTGTTCGGTCCCTGAACCCGGCATCCACTTCCTCAGGCGCTGCAGAGTGGTACACCGTGGTGCGCTGGCCGTCGAAGTCCTTGTACCAGATGGCCACGATGCCCTGCGTGGCCGACACAGAGTCGGGGTAGCTGAAGGTGCACGGCATCACCACGCAGGAGCCACGCACACCACGGAGACTCTCGGGGCTGGTGACCCCCCACGAGCCAAGGGCTGTGAGAAGCAGAGGGGGGAGAGGGGCGTTAGGCACCGGCAGAAACCAATCTGCTGGTAATACCAGATGCATTTCTCTGCTGGGAGTGATGCAAAGGTCACAGTCCCCAGCCCACGACTCATGGGCAACATCCTGGTGGGAAAGGGGCTGCTTTGTGGTGCTGTGTTTGTACAGCGCCTAGTGCCACGGGGTCCCAGGCCACGAGCTGGGATAGCAGCCCAGAATACCAGCCGCAAAGGGACCAAGGAGTTGATTTGTGCCCAGTGCTTTGGGCATCCGCCAGGCCTGGTATCTCCCACAAGTGAAAGGGAGAAAGCTCCCTAGCCTGGGCTGCTTCCAAAGTTGGGAGAGAAAATCCAGCTGCCTGGGGTCATGGGGGAGCAGAGCTAATGGGCTGCTACTGGACATCATCGTTAGGGCTAAATCTGAGGCCATACCTTGCAGGACATGGTGCGCCAGGAGCAGAAGCTGCAAGATGAAAGGCATCGTGGCTGCGTCAGCATAGAAAAGGCAGGGTCAGGCCAGAGGAAACGTGTGGTCCCTGAAACAAAGACCCGCAGGTATCTTCAGTGATGGACTGGCGCCAGCTATTGCAATCAGAAGCCCCTAAGCCAGATGCATTCAATCTTTTGGCGGTGTGAGCCTAGGAGTGACGTGGGGCAGGCCGTGCCAGGATCAGGGCCCAACACTGTGACGTCTCCAGCCCCGTGCTGCTGGATTGGGGCCCGACACTGCAGGATGGGGCCACATCAGGCCCTCCACATGCACATCCTGCACGCCGGGAGTCTCACCGGTCTGGAAATTTGGCAGCAGGGGGAGCAACTATTGCTGCCACTGCCTGATTTTCAGATCTGTGGGTCCGCATGGGGCACAGCTCAGTGGCGCCGGAGTTGAGCACCTCTGCCCAAAGCATCTACACTCCCCAAATGCAGCCCAGGGAGGTCCCGGAGCCTCTCGTGGCTTCCTGGGCCGGATCCAAAGCTGCAGGCAAATTGGGGAAGTGCCCGAGCAGCACCGTGGTGGCCTGATAGAGCTGCTGACCTTGGGGGAATCACTGACCCAGCTGGCTCTCGGGGTCACTGCTTCTGCTGCCTGCAGCGCTCGCCTGAGTTTCATTTCTCCTGCCCTGGTTTCACGGTTTCGTTTCCACTGGGTATTGGGATGGGGCCAGGGGTCAACAGGCAGCTCCCAAACCCGTGCCCCAGGCCTGCGAAGCATGGATTTGGGTGCAGGATTTGTGCTGAGCTCAATGCAGTGCTAGGAGCTGCTTTCAGAGCTAGGTGCTCGTTCGCCACCGAGCATCGAGGCAGCTTGGGGTGGAGGTGCAAAAGCAGGGGTTCTCCCTCATTAGACTCCAGCCCCCTTGTTAGGCTGCAGGACCCTTGGAAAATACCAGCTCTTGGCTTTCATTTGCTTCTTGACTAGGGAAAAATCCTAGAGCAATTCTTCTCTTGCAAAGACCTCAGCCAGACCCCAGCAGGGCAGGATGGGTGGGTTGGACCCTGCAGATTCCTAGGGGAAGCTCTGGGATTATCCTGCAAATCACGTGGAGGTGTTTGCACACTTCCAGTGCTCACATTTCCCAGCACCCTGCACCACCCTTAAAAGATTTTCATATCCCCCTGGGTGAGAAGCACTGATCTCAGTCCACCAGAGTCTGATAAGGTGTTCAGGACCATTGCCAGAGTGTGGTTTAGGAGCCTAGAAAGCAGGTACCTGGGTGTTGTATCTAGTCCTGCCCAGGATCACAGGAAAATTGAGCTGGAAGGGACCTCGCAAGGTCATCTATCCAGCCCCTTGCTCAAGGTGGAGTGTGCTGTGCCACCTTGAACCAACCCCCACTGCCTCAGTTTCCCTTTCCACATGTGGTGTTTTATTTAGATGACAAATTCCTTGGGACACTCAGGTCAGGACAGTGCCCAGCACCTTGCTTGGAGCCAGCCAGCGCAATGGTAGCATTGGCAATGCAAACCTGCAGCTCTGGACCTTCTCTCTGGGGGCTGAAACCCCTGTTGTTGTTGTAACTCAACCCTTCCTGGAGGCTGTGATCTCACTCCATGGGGAAAAGATGTCATTGTGGTCTGATAGCATCCACGGGCTGTTCATGAGCTAGGTCTGCGATGGAGACAACCAGCACGGACCCAGCAGGACAAGGCAGTGTCCAGCTGCGGGCCGTACCCCCGTCTCCAGCATACATGATGCACTATAGGAGCATGGGGAAGTCGGGCTGCAGGGGACCTCATGGAGCCACATCTAGTCCAGCCCCTGCTCAAAGCAGGCCCAGCCCTGACTCAACCATCCTGACCAAGGATCTTTGCAACCTGCTTTTAGAAACTGCCAGGGGTCTCTAAGAGCCTGTTGCAGTGTTTAGCCCCGCTCAAAGTCGCAAGGTTCCTCCTCATCTCCAGCCTCAGTTTCCCCTGCTGCAGCTTGAGGCCATTGCTCCTCGTCCTGTCCCCTGCAGCTGCAGAGGAAAGCTATTTTTAAAGTTATTTTAATGCTCTATCAGCTTCTATCTATCAGTTCCTTGGGTTCCCCCATTTTGCTCTTATTTGCTTGTTGCTTCTCAGAGAAGTACAATTTATCCACTAGGTTTAGGTGCCGCAAAGGCTCAGAGAGGCTTAGTCCAAGACAAAACAACCCAGGAGTAGGAAGCAATGGCAGACTCCCAACACACCACCCCAGGGTTCAAAACTGCACGCACCCCAAGCTGCCTGTCGCCCAGGGGAGCAAATCCCCTGGTCCTGACCCCCATCACATCTAGGCATAGAAAACCCCTACTCATATCTCCCCACCATGCCCAAACACTCCCACTACCCTGGTTTTCATGACAGGGAGCTCCAACCACCCGCCCCAAATGTCCTTCCCAATCCCACACCCCCTTTCTCCCCCAAACCTACCAATCCTTCCCCTGCCCTGAAGATAGAGGACACCTGCCCCCAGATGTGGTGATGGCTCTGACCCTGCCAGGGTGGTTGTAGAGCCCAGGAGCAGAAGGGACGACCCCAGCGCTGAGGATATACAAGTATCCTTGAAAATGCACTGCTGGGAGCCAGCACTGACCCTCCCACCTGGTTACCTTTATGGTGCCCATCCACCTCTGCTCAGGTGAAACGAGCAGCTCCTGTCCCTGTGCAAAGCCAACCAGTACCTAAATTCTCTCCAACCACTGGCTATGTTCAAGGTCATCCCTTCTGCTGCTAGGACAGGTACCCCCCCATCACCCGGGGTGCCGTGCAGAAGGCATCTGCACAGAGGAGCAGGACCCCTGGCAATGCCCGCCTCGACCCACTGGCTCGCACCCCAGGGCATGTGCCATCCAGCCACCATTGCATCATTTATTCTTTTAATTAGTGCCTTTCCTTCCTCTCGACCCCAAACTGCAGTGCAGGTTCCTCCCCACAAATGCATCCTGATGAGGCGGGGGATAACGCTGGGATGGCGGCTCCTGGAGCTGAGCCGGCCCTATGGTTTCGGGTCTGATCTGGAGACAGGAGATCCCGTTCTCAGGACTGGGAGGACGGGACATCTGGGAGGTGAAGTTTCCCACCTCAGTCTACACAATGTGGATCTGCTCAGGTCATCTCTGTGTTGAGCAAGGGGATCTCTCCATCTAAGGACCTTCCCTGACCTGGTGAAGGTGCCCGCTCAAAGGATCAGGAGCTTCACCTCTTCCTGTGCAAGCTGGCCACACGTTTCAACCCCCATGTGTCCAGGGTCATAACCTGGACAGGCTCATCCCAGACCCGCGGTACCGCAGAGACCCAGGTGGGTCCACTGCCTCTGCCCCCCAGGTTTGCTGCACCCCCTGCCCCTAGCGAGCCTTTCTTGGAGGAGCAAAGCTTGAAGTCAGGCAGAAAGTAGTACCTTAGAGATGGACTGGTTTCACGTCCTTAAACAACCCACGTGAAATTGTGGACTGAGAAATCATCCCTAGATGGGGTGGTGCCAACCAGCAGAGACCCTGGAGTCTTGCCCCAGTCTAGCTGCCAACCCCAACATGCCTTGCCCATCCACCTTGTGCATCTATCGGCAGTGTCCCTCCCCCTGCCCCTTCCTTTCCGTGCAAAACCCAGCCTTTCTGCAAGTGCATCCTCAGCAGTTGTCACCTGTGCAAGCTTCTTCCTCTCTGAACCAGCGAGTCTTCCAGGTGCCCCCCTGCCTTGCCTGCAGACCGCAGCACAGGAACGGTACCTTCCCCTGGAGCCGCCGTTGCCTTCCAATGTCCTCACCCTGCAAGGCCACAGCGCTGGATCCTGGAGCCAGCGTCTGACCGGGCCGGTCCCGGGGACTGCTATTTATTCCCTGGAGTGGGGACGAATCCAATAGCAGTCTCACTTCCCCTTCTGGGACTCTAATGTTCCTGGTCTGGGGAAGTGGGTGTTTCTGTCAGCGGTTTCACTCCTTCTATCTTGGTTTTTTTTTTTCAGTTTTATCTTTTTAGGCAGCTTTTCAGTGCAGGGCTTGGGTTGGAGATGTTGGAAAGTCCCTACCCCCAGCCAGCCTCTGGGTTGGCAAGTGATCCAACTCCCATCAGCTCCAGGTGCAGGGCTCGGGGCTGCCCCCTCACACCCAGAGCTCGGGCAGGACGGGTCTCCTCGGGACCAATTTCATCGTGCCACTGGCTGAAAAGTCGTCCTCAGCTCCAGGCTGGAGGGGCTGGGGGGACCCATCAGTTTTGGGGCTGCCCTCCATAACTCGCAAGCTATCATGGGCACTCACTTGCCTGTATTGTGTATGGCATCCGAGAGCCACACACCAGGGGTGTATCTGTGGGGTGCACGGATGCAGTCTCTGATCCCACTCTTTAAAACCAACAGCCTGGCAGAGGCAGCAGCATTTCTATCCAGGCAGCAGCGAGGGCGCGAATTGACTTCATGGCTCAATATCATCTATCTGATTCCTGCTCATCTCTCTACACTCCAGAGGTGTGAACAGCTCCCTCTCTTTATTGGTCTTGATTTTCTACTCTTCAACCTGGCCTTTCTTCTGCAGTGCTGCTGTCACTCAGCCCTTCCCGGTCCTGTCTCTCTTCTGTTGCACAGCCCTGCAGACTGCTTTTAGTCCTAGCTAAAGACTTAACTCAGGTGTGGAAGTGACTGACAGTGAAGTCCTAGAGAGACTATCAAGTTCTCATCCCAGCCAAGGCTTTGTCTAGCCTGGTCTTAAAAACCTCCGAAAATGGAGAGTCCACAATTGCTCCGGGTAACCCATTCCAGCACTTCCCTAACTTCTTAGTTAAAAAGTTTTTCTTAGTATCTAACCTCAGCTTCCCTTGCTGCAGCGTGAGCCCATTGCTCCTTCTGTCATTTGCCTCCACTGAGACGAGCCCAGCTCCATCCTCTTTGCAGCCCCCCTGCAGGGAGGTGAAGGCTGCTATCAAATCCCCCTCTGTCTTCTCTTCTGCAGACTCAATCAGCCCGGTTCCCTCATCCTCTCCTCACCAGTCCTGTCCCCCAGCCCCACAACCATTTTCATTGCCAATTCTCCAATGTGTCCACATCCTTTCTGCAGTGGGGGTCCCACAGCTGGACACAGGACTCCAGATGTGGCTTCCCTAATGCTGAACAGAGGGGAAGAATCACTGCCCTCGATCTGCTGGCAACACGTCTACCGATGCAGCCCCAGGATGCCGGCAGCTTCTTGGCACAAGGGCACGCTGCTGGCTCCTGTTCAGCTTCTTGTCCCCCGTCCCCCCAGGTCCTTTTCTGCAGAGCTGCTGCCCAGCCCATCAGCCCCCGCCTGCACCGGTGCAGGGGATTGCTCCCTCCTTTGCACTTGTCCTTGTTGAACCTCAGGAGATTTCTCTTGATGCAATCCTCCAATTTCTCTAGGTCGCTCTGAATCCTAGCCCTGCCCTCCAGCATATCCACTGCTCCCCCCAGCTTGGTGTCCTCTGCATACTTGCTGAGGGTGCACTGCATCCCATCTTCCAGGTCATTGATGAAGATATTGAAGACAACTGGCCCAGGACCCACCTCACGGTCACTCGACCTGATACCGGCTGCCATCTAGACATCGAGACATTGATTACTGCCCTCTGAGCCCGATGCCCCAGCCAGTTTTCTATCCACCTTACAGTCCATTCCTCCAGCCCATTCTTCCTTACCTTGCTTGTGAGAATATTGTGGGAGACCGTATCAAAAGCTTTGCTAAAATCGAGGTACAGCACATCCACGTGTCTCCCTGAATTCACAGAGGCAGTCACCTCATCATGTCACTTGGAGACACTCTCTCCGGGAGTCAGACCCAAAGGGTACTAGTTGATGGGAACAAATCAACATGGCTCAAGGTCACCAGTGGAGTCCCCCAGGGCTCTGTGCTCGGGCTGGTACTCTTCAATATCTTCATTAAAGGCCTGGATTCAGGCTTCAGATGCAGACTGGTAAAGTTTGCAGATGACACTAAACCATGGAGGAAAGTGGTCACACTGGAGGACAGGCTGGGTATACAGGCTGACCTGCACATGGTTGCAAAGTGGGCAGACCAAAACCTGATAGTCTTCAATGTAGAGAAAAGCAGGGTAACTCCACCTTGGGAGAAAAAAAACCAGCATCCTACTTCTAGGCTTGGCGGTGCTATGCTCTCTAGCACCATGACCAAAAGGGACTTGGGGGTCTTGATTGACCACAAGATGAAAATGAGCCCCCAATGCGATACCGTGGCCAGCAGAGCAAACCAAACTCTGGTGTGCATCTATCAATGCATCTTGAGCTAAACCAGGGACGTCATCCTCCCGCTTTACTCAGCCTTAGTGAGACTGCAACTGGAGTACTGCATCCAGTTTTGGGGCCCTCACTTCAGGAGGGATGTGGATAAGCTCGAGAGAGTCCAGAGGAGAGTGACTGGTATGATCAAAGGCCAAGACAGCAAGCCTTATGAGAGGCTGAGGGACTTGGGAGAAGCGCAGGCTCAGGGGGGACTTGGTGGCTGCCTATAAGTACATAATGGGGGTGCATCAGGATCTGGGAGAGCAGTTGTTCCCAAGAGATCACAAGGCCACAAACTCCTAGAAGGTCACTTCAGACTCGATATAAGGAAAAACTTCTTTGCAGTCCGAGCGTCCGAGGTCTGGAACAGACTCCCCCCAGACGCGGTGCAAACACCTACTCCGGACTCATTCGAAAGGCGTTTGGATGTTTATCTTGCTGGGATCATCCGATCGCTGCAGACTTCCTGCCTCTGGCAGGGCGGCTGGACTCAATAATCTCACGAGGTCCCTTCCAGCCCCTAATGTC
Source organism: Alligator mississippiensis (assembly GCF_030867095.1). Classification (NCBI taxonomy): domain Eukaryota; kingdom Metazoa; phylum Chordata; order Crocodylia; family Alligatoridae; genus Alligator; species Alligator mississippiensis. The sequence continues at coordinate 3,105,608 of NC_081825.1, read as the reverse complement.
CATGAAATCTATGAAATCCCCAGCCTGGGCCGCGGCAGCACACAGCGCCTCTGGGGGAGGATAAAACCCCCTGACACATGGAGCAGAAAGTGGATGGGGCGCAGCCGGCGCAGCCCAGAAACCCGGGACATCCCCATAGCAGAGCATGGGCATCCCTACACCAAATCATCCCCTCCTGGTGCCCATCCAGCCTCTCCATGAACCCCTCCAGCGATGGAGAGTCCCCCATCCCTGGCATCTCTCCCGCAACCTCCCTGCTCTGACAGTGCCAAAGCATTTCCTGATCTCCAACCTATAAACCTTTGCTGCATCTTCCAGCCATGGCTCTGCATCCTCCTCTCCGCAGCAGGAGAGACCAGGCGCCCAACTCCTTCGGCCTCTCCTGGGTTAAGGGCCCAGTCAGTCCATCAGAGCTAGGTAAGGGGGTCTGCAGAAGTTGCCTACAGCTCCACAGACAAAACTTGCTGTTTTAGGTCTTCTCATTCACACGTGCCTGTGTTTAGGGTTCAGCGCACCTGGCGAGCTCCTCTGCCGGGACAACGCGGCTTCCTGCAGTGCCCACATAAGGTGGGAATTGGAGAAAAGCAGCTAACAATAATAGCACGAATGGTGCATTTATGCTGCAGGGCTTAACCCGAGCCCTACACACCCCTGCACTCCCATTTCTGGCTAATTGGGACTGGATCTGGAGGGGGCAGCAGGTCAGGAGCTCTGTACAGAGCTGAGCCTCCGTCTTGGGTGCACATCTGAGTTCTGCTGATTTCCCCATCCCATGCAAAGGGGAAAGAAACCCCGTTAGCAGGCCACAACCCACGCAGCAGGTAACCTCCGTCAGGCCGGGCAGTCCCTCTGGGGAGTGGCACGCGTGAGTCAAACCCGACTCAGCTGGATCCCGTGACAGTAATGCTGATCGAAGGGAGATTTCTTCAGTGAATAATCCTGCATCTGCAGCCTGGAGCTGGCAGAGCCCAGGTCAGATGTGGATCTTTGCAGCTGTGTTGTAACTCGTGGCTCTGCGCCTCTTTCTCCCTCGGCCCTTGTAGGACCCAGAGCCAGGTCCTTCTCCACCTCGCACCCCCCAAGTGGAGGAAGGCACCCAGGGAAGATCCCTGCTCAATTCCCTGAAAACCCCTGAGTTGGTGGTTTGTCCTCCTTCTTGTTGCTTCTTGCACCCACGTCTCCTGGTTCACATCAAGGAGAAATTCTTGTGGCTTCTTGGGGACTTTTTGGGGGAAGCAAGGTCACACACAAACCCGCTATAGTCGTGACCCAGCCTGGGCTCCCATCCTGGGTCTAGCGCTGGATTCCAGCTGCTGTCTTTCAAACCTCACTATGATTTTCTTCAAGCTCAGGCCAAGCCTCCACTGCAAAGAGCTGCCAGAAAGAGCCCGAGGCTTTCCCTGCTCATCTGGGGAAGGGGTAGAGGCTTCCGCCACCCCCCGGCAGCCAGCAGAAGACACACGGAGACATCCTGCATCCTCTGCTGGCTGCCAAGGTCCATTTGCACACGATACCTTCCCAAAATACACTTTGCCCCCCACCCCGAAGCGTGTCAAAGCTGCCACATGGAGCTTCTGCCAGCACGGAAAGTTGAGGTAGGACTGGCCATCCTGAACCAGAGCCTCTCCCAAGGTTGCAGCCCCACTGGATCTGGACCCCTGCTTTCTCCAGGGCTCTCAATGCTGGATCTGCCGTTGTTGTCCTATCTCCACCTGGAGAGCTCAGGGACCGCCAGCAAACCTGCTTGCAATGCTCAGAGCCAGCACCTCGGGCAGCGTTGGGCTTCAGGTGCCCCTTGGCTCCAGTCAGATGCCCGATGTCTGCATTGCAATGGATCTACACACCAAGGAAGGTTGTTTTTTTTCTAGGTAAGGGCAAAAAGCAGGGACCCAGCAGCCCTGGGCTCTCCCACCCGTACAGGACCAATGCCTGCCATCCAACCCTGGCAGGGATGCTTCCTGTCGCGTGGACAGCCTCAAGCGCACAGTTGCACCACTTCCTCTTTCCAGGGCCCGCTGGGCATGGGCTGAAAGGGAAGGCTTCCACCACCAAAGGGGAACCTGCCAGGAAACAAAAACCAGAAACTGAAGAGCTTGGAGCCTGCAGGGCTTGGAGAACGCCTCCCTGGCACCAGGGGACTGGCCTAGAAAGAGAAAGCAGTAGCTAGGAGCCTCCAGGATCCCATCAAAGGGGCAGATCCTGGGGGAAAAGGGCCCATATGCCCGGGGGCTCTGGGCTTCCAGGTGGCAGGTCCTAGCAGCAGATATCCTCTAGACACCTCTCACCTCACTGGGGTTGGGAGTGGGCTGCAGCAGCACCTGGAAACACACACGTCTTAGTCTCACCTCTGCCACCGTGTCCCTGTGTGACCTTGGGCATCTCACTTGCCTTCTCCAGGCCCTTCTTCTCCATCTGTGACACAAGGGTGACGGTGTCACCCTCCCCACCCAAGGGCAAAGGTGCTGCCCAGCCCAGCAGGGCAGGAGCCATGGTGCTGTTTTTCCTGCAAAACACCTTTAAAGCACAAAATTAAAAATACCGTCTATCTTCACATAGCACAATTCCCTTGCCCCCTGTGAAACCAAGTTTTGAAAATCGGGTGTGTCGTAATCAAGGAAACTGCTTCTGCCTTCACCAAAAAGAGGTGTATTTGGAGGTGTGTGGTATATGGATAAATACGGGAGTTTTTTAGGGATGGATTTATCCAGGGTTGGGTTTAGGAACTGGGGGAGAGGAGATCCTTAACGGGGTCTGCCTGGTTTCTTGCCCAGCCCTGCAGGAGAGCAGCAGATTTTCCTTCTTGATGACAGCTGGATGGTCCCGTTGTCACCCAGCTCTCCAGGAGACGGGGTCCCAAAAGCATCGGAGAATCCCAGGGACCTTAGGTGTTGTCCGCCTCGATGCAGGATGTCCTGTTCCTACCCCAGCCCATCCAGCGTGGGCACCTGCAGGAACAGAGACCCCCAACCAGCCAGTCTCATTGCATGGGAAGAGCTGGGACCTGCTAGACAGAGGTTGGGACCGTCTCCAGCATCAGCTGGAAGTGGGATCCTCATGCAGGAGGAGATGAAAAGCCCGGTAGGATGCAGTGCCTGAATGGAGACTCCCAAGGGACTCGCCCTCCCTATAAATGCAAGGGTGAGAGGTGGAATTTGCAACCCGAGCTGATAAGCAGCCCTAGCTCCAAAGCTGGGAACATCTCAGGAATTTGGGCGGGTGGGGGAGGCCCCCTTTGCTGGAGGAGAATGAGAACGTGCCTGGGCTCCCATCCCGGATCACAGGACTGCTCCTGCCTCCCGGCGAGCAGGGGGATGACCCCCAGCTGGGACCGTCTGCACCGTGGAGGCCTGGCCTCCTGCAGCAGTGTGGAGCGGTACATGTCCAACGGAGGATGGGGGCTGTGAGACTTCAGCCCACGGACCGCGCTCCTTTTGTGGCCTCCCCATCAGGAGAAACAGAGAAGTAGGGCTGGAAGGGACCTGTGGGGTTGCATCCAGTCCAACCCCTGCCTGAGGCAGAATCAGTCCTGAGCCTGCACCCAATGCTGCTGAGGAAAGCAAAAAAAACCCCAATGCTGCTGAGGAAGGCAAAAAAAAAACCGCTTGACACATGAAGCAGCAGAGGGGAAACATTTCCCTGCAGGTCCTGTGAGGCAACCAGCAAAGCGTAGAAATCTGGGACATCCCCACAGCAGAGCACAGCCCAAATCATCCCTGCCCAGCGCCCGTCCAGCCTCTCCTGCAGCGTCACATCTAGTCCAAGCCCTGCCCGAAGCAGGACCAGCCCTGCCCGAGCCAGTCCAGACAAACCATGATCTAAACTCTTCATAAAGCAACCATCAACCCTGACACAGTCCAGACATCACACCTGATCCTGTCCCTGGTTAAGCAGGGGGACCATGGTGCCCAACACCCAGCTTCAGTACAAGTTTGTTAATAGATACTCCAGAGACCCCAGGCCAAGGCCGTGCCCCTCGCTGCAGAGGAAGGCAAACTCCCCCCCACCCCAGTCTGAACCAGTGTGACCAGGGGGGAAATCACTTCCTGTCCTTGCTTCTACAATTAAACTTTCTTTGCTGCAACTTCAACCACTGTAGCCTCCCTCCCACCCCACATACAAATGCCTTGGCACAGGCTGGGAAGGGTCATACAACCCCATGAGCCCAGCCCAAGGCCTCTGATGCCAGGGGCACACTTTCCTTGGCAGCCCCATAAACCCAAGTCCCCAGCCCTTACCACCCTCCTTGCTCCATGGGTGCTGAGGGAGAGCTGGACCACAGCTTTCGGGGAGCACTGGGCAACTGATGAGCAGGGCCTGGGACAGACTGAGCCTTGCATGTCAGGCTTGGCTGGGAGGGAGACCTCCAGCCCCTGCATCTCTCCCCAAGGCTTTTCATCTGTTTGCAGAGCAGAGAAGACAGCTGGCCTGGGGCTCTCCAGTGCCGGGAAGAGGATCAGGCTTCTCCATCCTGGGGGTTGTGCAGAGGAGAGGCCAAGACACTATTACCTCTTCTGGGGCCAGGGACAAGTCCATCCCTGCTAAAAGCAAGTTGCCCAAGAGCCCAAAGTCTCATTCTTCATCAGTCTTATGGAGCAAATGCAGCAGAAATGATGGGACCTGGCTGGCTCCAGGGCTGTGCAAGCATCTGTAGCAGGAAGGAGGATGAGGAGACGATGGGGTTGACTGCCCATCTGCCTAGGCTGGGGTCTGAAGAGGTGAAGCCAGCTCCATCTCCGACCTGCAGCTACTGGCAGGATAAACCCACCTGTGTCTGAGTGCAGATGAAAGCCTGGGGGTGGGTCTGACAACCCCTGGTGCAGAAGCCCCCAAGATCCGAAGTATTCATGTCCACATGGAGTTATTCAAGATAGGCTTTGAATCCACAGTCTACCTGACTCCAGATTAAGCAGAGACAGGTCCTGGGAGCACAGACACACCATGCTAGGCTTCCCGGGGGGGCTGTCCTCAACCTGCTCCGTGTGTGTTCAAGCCTGGTGTTCAAGATATATATGCAGCAGGTGGGATCTCTAAGTGCAATCCAGCCTCACCCCTTTAAATCCCAGTTGAGATGGATCCACAGCCCTACCCCAGGGCCTCTTCCCAGCCTCTGCTTCTCTTCCTGCTGGGGAAATGCCTTGAGGCTCTCTTAATTGAAAGCCCCAAAAAGTGTAAGCCCGGGGGTGATCCAGCCAGTGCTTGCCCTCTGGCTAGTGCCGAGATAGGACTTCCCTGGAAAGGCCTGGCCCTGATCGATTCACCATAGTCTCCTAGACTGCATGGTCTCTGCCCAGCACAGTGGGACCCTAACCCCTGATTAAACTACCCCAGGGACTATCATAATAGGAACAGCTAATTGGGAGAAAAGTCCCTCCCCACACACCCTGTGCTAAAACAGGGTGCAGCTCTGGCTACTGGCCCCCTATGGAGTGCTTGTATATGCCATGGAGTTTAATCCTCATTCAATTAAATAGGTTTATAAAATTTAAACTTGTTTGTTTTGGAGCATTGCATTAGTGTTTGCATGCACAAGTTTTTTGAAGGAGTTAACCTTTGGGGCATCGCAGCAGTGTTTGCATGCACTAGGTTCTCGAACAAATTAAGCCCAGTCCCCAGCCAGCACCGCAGGAGAGCGGGATGGTCCCACGCTGCCCCCCCCAGCCCGGGGACCCCCACCTCATACCCTGCCATGCAGCTGTGGGAGTAGGGAGCCGGCACATGGCACAAGAAAAAATTAAGAAGAGGAAACAATTCAAAAACTGCAGTAATTTGAAGGGGTGAACTACAAAAAAGTCACCATGCCATCTGATGGATAAGGAGGCTCATCACACATCTTTGAATGCCTTCGTTTGCACACAATGAATCCATGGATGTGACGCCTTAATTTGCAGTGAACCAAACTAAACTACATCCAGAGAGTTTCAGTTTAATGCACCAAAAAGACTTTTAAAGCATCCAGAACATCTGCTCATGCAAACAGTCATGCTGTTCCAGCACAAGAAAGGGCAAAAACCGTGGCATGTACAAGTGCCCATGTTGAGCAGTCTCTTCTGTGGCTGCTGTGCTAGAGGTTGGCTCCCCTGGTCTGAAATTCAAACCCCACGCCCAGAGTGTGACAATAAACACTAGAATTTAGAGATGCTCCCTAAGAACTGGGAAGTGGGATGTGGTCCCTCAGTTACGGTGCAGCAAGCTTATTTAGAGATAAAGGGTCTGCCAAAGTTGCCCCACGCTCCACAATTAAAGTATGTTGGTTAGTCGTTCTTATTCATTTATTGAACCTGGTGATCACTACCCAAAGGGCAGGTGCATTTCAGCAAGGGGTACTTGGGTGGTCTTACCTCCATGATCAAAGCATCATTTAAGCAATTAGGTATAAAGCTGCCTCATCCCACTCTCATGCCTTGTCCCCAATGTGCAAAAGGGAAACCGAGGCAGAAGATGGCTATAACCCAGAATCTCTACGCTATCTAAGAATGCCTCCTGTCATGGTCCATGGGGGGATCAGAGCAAATGGGTAGAGCCAGCAGCAGAAACACAGGAGATCGGTGGGCTGAGCCACAGTTTGGAAGCAATCAAGTGTGGGGTGAGATCCAAAGCCAAGAGTGGAAGCCAGGAGTTCCCCATCTCCCCTCAGGTGTACCCGACCATGGTCCTTAACAAGATGGGAGCCAAGCAGAGCTGGGACCTGGCACACCTGGGAAGAGGCAGCAGCTCTGGCAAGGGAAGAAGTCCTAGGGCCAAGTGTTTACCTGCCCTGCCTCCAGCCTCAGAGGAGGCAGGAGCTGAACAGCTCCATGGGACCTTTCCGTGTGCCTGCTATGCCAGGGAAAGACCAGTGAGCTTCCCACAGCTAGCCAGAGCCGTGGAGAAGGTGGCATGCAGCAAAGCCCCATCCTCTGGGTACTGACCTTGTGGCGAGACTTTCAGCTGGATGTGGGAGGTCTGGGTTCGAGTCTCCGTTCTGCTACAGCTCCAGGGATGTGTCACATCTGCTCCATGCTCAGTGGGGCTGTTCTCATCTGCCCTGGGGCAAGGAGTTCCTACCTCTGCCTATTTGCACAGGGCCTTGCACCAGGCCGAGCAAGCAGAGGCTGCGTTTGGCAGGCTCATTTGGCAGACAGGAAATTGCCCAACAAGCCCAGGGAATCAGCTGATGCTGCAATTGGGGCAGACAAGCACTTTCCCTTTCCCAGCTCCATCTGCTACTGCAGCCAGACACCTGGGGAAGCTGCAGCCAGACCCCAGGGGCTCTGAACAACAGAGGAGCAAGCCTGAATGAGGTGTGAACAGCTGAGCCAGTATATACCAGCCAGCACCCTTCCCTGCTGCAAGCCACACCGACTGCCTTAGAGAGTCAAGTTCTCAACCTTTACAGGCTCAAGGCTGGGAAATGTCAGCTCCTGTTTTCACTTGACTTTTGACTGCAAAAAAAGAAATAGTGGAGTAATTTTTCTGTTGCAAGGAGCTCTGAAAGACCACAGCAGAGCAGTGTGTATTTCAACACTATGCATTCCTGTTGGAAACCTCCAAGTTGCTCTTGTGAATTGTTTCGACACAGGGGCAGATCCATGGAAATGCTTCACTCCTCTGGTGTTAGCACCCTCTCTCTCTCTCTCTTTTTTTTTTTTTTAATGGTCTTAATTGTTCCACTAATCAAGCCATTCATTCTTGGCCATCCTGCTGTCTGTTGGCTGCTCATGGTCGCCCAGCTCCTATTCCACAGGTTGTGGAAATATTGGAGTTAATGTTTCCACAACTGAGCTAGTGGGGGAATGAAGCACCAGATGCCCTGTCAAGATGCGGGAAAAGGTCTGATTTCAGTTTATGAATCAGAGAGACATATATTTATTTCTAATGAGAACAGAACAAAAGGAACAACATCTTTTGATTGCTTTTTTTGCCTGTTTTTTAAATGCATAGAACAGGAGGCAACCCTCAATCCTCTGGCTCCTAGTATAGATGCAAGAGGTCTAGTCAGATGCCTGGTGAGTCTGTTGGTGGCCAACGAGGCCAATTTGAGAGAAGACAGCTTGTTACAAGCATCGCGGATCCACACGTGGTCTGAGCTGGAGTGCAAGTTGGCAGCACGTTGCTTTCTTCTTTCTCACTTTGCTCGAATCCTCTGGATCAAAGCTGCTTCACACTGCAGGGCCAGATGTTTCCTCCAGACCGGCCAGGATTCTGCGCACTCCTCCCAGCTTTCTATGCTGATGTTGAACAGCTTCATATCATTTCTGGACGTGTCGTGGTACCGCCATAGAGGTAACCCCTGCTTTCTAGAACCGATCTCACCATACAAAGTAGTCTTGTGGATACGGTCTCCTCCCTTTCTCCTGACCTGGCCGAGCCATTGCAACCTCCTCTTCTTGGTAGTGGTTTAAGGGTGTCCATCCTGCGCACTCAGCACCCCTGTTTGGTATTCTGTCTTCCCACTTCATTTTCCGGATCGTATGCAGGCATCTCATGTGGAAGCTATTCAGTCTCCTGCTGTGCCTTGCACATGTGGTCCATGTTTCTGAATCATAAAGCAGGGACGACAACACAATGCATACTATATGACATAGCAAATTAATACACATTCCAATAGAATAATATTTGTTTTTGCTTCCATCTTGAACTGAATAATAGCATATTAGTAAAGCTTTGAGGGGGTTTTTCCCCCACCCAGAGAAAAAGTGTGTTGCTTTTATATGAAATGATGCACTTCACCATCCCCACCCCCCTTTCCAAAATCCTAGGTCTGCCTACATTTGTACACCCAACAGTACTGACATCATAGGGTACCTTTGAAAGCCTCTCCAAACACCCGAGGCACCATGGCACCCTGGTTGAGAATCAGTACAATACAGTACGGAAAAGAGTGAGGGTTACCTGTAGGAGAAGTTCAATAAACTTTTTACCCAATTCAGTTAAGTCTGATACTACATCCACCCAGGTTTATCTTAAACTGGTTTTGGCCATTTTGAAAGCAGTTTATGTGCATTGAACTTCTGTTGTGTTACAGATTTGAACTGGTTTCCAATCACGTATACCATTATGTGTAATTTCTGTCCCTAGCCTATGAGTTATACCTGGGAGTGTTTTTGCTGGCTTACAGTGTATCAGCAGCTACCTGAACCTCCAACTCCCTTTAGGGGGGCTGCAAAGAGGATGGAGCTGGGCTGGTCTCAGTGGGGGCAGACGACAGGACAAGGAGCAATGGGCTCAAGCTGCAGCAAAGGAAGCTGAGGTTGGATATTAGGAAAAAAATTCTCACTAGGATGGTAGTAAAGCACTGGAACAGGTTACCTAGAGAGGTGGTGGTAGTGGCATTTCCATTCTTGGAGGTTTTGCAGACCCAGCTAAACAAAGCCTTGTCTGGGGTGATGTAGTTGGGGCTGGTCCTGCTTGGAGCAGGGGGTTGCACCTCCAGAGCTCCCTTAAACCCTCATTTTCTAGGATTGCTATCATCAAAGGACCTGTCTAAATTGCAGTGGCTGCAGTGCACAGATGCACCCGAGATCCCTTTGCACTGGTGGGACCAGTCACAGCCTGGCTGCGCAAGCCTAGACCCCCATGCTTGCTGCAAAACCCACCAGAGAAGTGGGACAGACCAGGCCACAGGAAGCTCCCGGTGGCTGCTACCCAAGCTAGTTAAGCCTGAAGCCAACACGGTGCCTCTCCTGGCTGCCAGCCCCTCCTAGAACTGCCCCCAGACCAACCCCGGGGGGTTTATTAGTAACCCAGGTAGCAAACCAGCATTCAAATCCTGCCCTGTCCCAGCGAAAATGGGGCTGCTTTGCAGCTGAAGCCTTCCAAGTTTGGGCTCCTTCCAAGAGGCAGGATTACTTCCAGTAACAACCTTCCAGCTGGAGTTGTCAGGGTTTTAATCTCGACAGGATCCCTTTAAAAAGCAATAACTTCTGGAAGGGGAATTTGCTGCGGTGTGCTGAGCGCGGGCCGGGGGCGGGAGATGCCGGAGGCGAGGAATCCCGGGGAGTGCAGCACTTGGCAGAAAAATTCCAGCGCTAAACAGTTTGCTCCGACGGAGGCAACTGCCCGGAGCTGGAATCTCCCCCTCCCACGGCCCTGCAAAAACAAAACGCTCTTCCAGGCCCAGCTGCTCTCACCCTGCAATCACGATACACCTCTCCGCTGGGGGGGAATAGCAGCAGGGTGAGCAATGCCTTTCCTTCCCAACCCATTGGGGAGCCTCGAGGAGAGCTGCGGGGGACGGGAGAGACTGTGCAGAAGGGCCAGTGGGTGGAAGGTGTTATTTTTGGCTACTTGGCTAAGTTTTCCCTAAGAAACACCCCACCCCAACCCATTCCCTAAGGGGCCGTCCCATTGTCAGCTGGAGGTGGGAAGGACCAGGCACGGTGCACGGAGCCTGGGACGGGACATAGGAGGATGCTGGTAGCCTAGGTCCAAGTGTAAGGGCAGGGGCCTGCTGTGCTGAGCCCACACTGCCAAAAAGCCCAGACACAAGGACCTGGCATAAAAGGTCTTCTAGATTCAAGGGGCACGTGTTTAAAGAATGGGGCTAGGACTTGGGAGACATAGGTTTGATCCCCATTCCCCTGCTGCGGGAATGTGTGCCTCAGTTTCCCCTTCTGTAGAATGGGAAGAAGCTGGGGAGGGGTAACATGTTCAGCATCCCCACCATGGCTTGGGTCAGGAGCCCAAAAGTGAGGATGGGAGGGGATTCTTCTCCACACCCCAACCCTGTGGCAAAGGGCTTTGCAAGCTGGGGCTGGGCTGCGTGGTCTGAGCGCTCGGCGGTGCCAGGAGTTCAGGTGTTTGCGGGTTCGGGGCAGGTTGTTTCCAGCCCCCCTGCTCTGTGCTTTGGGTGCGGGGGAAGTTTCCCCATGCAAAGAGCCCCATGGTTTCTCTCCCCGCTGGCTGCGGGACCTGGCACCCTCACAACCACGGCCTGAGCTGCTGCAAATGTGGGGTCGGAGCCAGGAATTCACCCCCTCTCCGAGCAGGACCCCCCACGTCTGCTCCACATCAAAGGCCCCCTTCCCCCTCCCCACGCCTGCTCCAATGCCAGGACAGGCTTAAAACATTTTCCGTGTCATAAATGCTCGCGGCAGAGCGAACATCCCGCTCGCATCCCTGGACCCATGGACACGTCTGCGGCTGAGATTTCCAGCACTAAAAGCTTGCATGTCCTCGGCAGATGGATTTCACCTGCACGTTGTTCCTGCCCGCACCGCTGCACTGCTGACAGCTGTAACGCTGCTGGGGACAGACAGACGGCCCCTGGGAGCAGCATAGGGGGAAGGAAAGAGGACAGAAAGAGACAGGAGGGACCCGAGCTCTGCCCCGCAACCTTCCCCTTGGAGCTGGCTTGGCTGCAGCTTCAGGCCAGACACCGGCTTCCCGACCCCTCCGAGCCCTCCTGGGAGAGAGATTGCACACCTGCCTCTAAGCTGATGCAAGGTGGAGATGCATCCACCTTGCACCAGTTTATAAGCAGGCGGGGTGAAACTGGTTTACTGCCACAGGAGCAAGCCCCGTGTGGAAGCTCCACATTCGGTTAGAGACGGATGGATTCAGATAACAACAAACCCGATCCCGCTGCCTCCATCCTGAGCGCTTGCAGCAGAGTCATAGGCGAGTCAGGCTGGCAGGGACCCGAGGAGGTCTCATCTACCTATACCCCTGCCTGAAGAAGGATCAGCCTTGTCCAAACCAGCTCAGACACATCCATCATCTAAAGTCTTTGCAAAACTATCATCAGCACAAGACATCACACCCAAATCTGCCCCACGGTGGCCAACATCTCAATGCTCCCTTGGGTCTATCTGTCCTCTCACTACAGCCTGCATGCCCCCAAGCCAGCAGAGATGCAGTGCATCTCTCCCTGTGCATCAAGCCTTGCTTGCACACTAAGGAAGACCTCAGCAGACGGTGTCCCACTGCGATCTGGGGGTGCCCACCACACTGCTTTTATCTGAACACTCAGATAAGGGACAGGACAGGGAGGAAAGGTGGGGTTGTGGTGCTCTACATCAAGGAGGAATACACATCCTCATCTAGTAGCCCAGGGGCAGAGGAGGGGCACAAGGAAGTGCTCTGGGTTAGAGTACAAGGAAGCCAGAGGCAAAAGGACTTAGCGGTGGGGGTCTACTACAGACCACCCAACCAAGGGGAAGAGCTAGACCAGGATTTCTTAAGTCAGCTCATGGAGGTAGTTAGGTCCAAGGATGTGGTCATCATGGATGACCTGAACTTTCCAGACATCTGCTGGGAAGGGCAGTCAGCCGGGTCTGACCACTCATGTAGGTTCCTAGCTGAGATACAGGACTTCTATCTAACTCTGGAGGTCAGCCCCACCAGGGGAGATGCCTTGTTGGATCTGGTCCCTGCCACGGGCAATGACCGGATGAGGGGTCTACGGGTGCTCGACCACCTGGGTGACAGCGATCATCACCTGCTGGGATTCACCATCCAGAGCAAGGTGGCAAAAGCCTGCAGCAAGGCAGCAGCCCTGGCCTTCAGGAGGGTGGACTTCAATGAGGTAAGGAGACTAGTCGGGGAGGCACTGAGGTCCCGGAGAGGAGGGGAGTCGGGTGTCCAAGAAGAGTGGTTGTTCCTGAAGGAGACGATCCTCCAAGCCCAAAGGGTAGCAATCCCAACAAGGATCAAAGGGTGCAAGAGGGTGCTAAAGCCCCCATGGCTCACCAAAAGCATCCAGGACCATCTCCTAGCTAGAAGGGAGGTGTACACCCATTGGAAGGAGAGGCCATCACCAGGGAGGACTACACCTCGGGTGCTCGGGGCTGCAGAGTGGCTGTAGGTCAGGAAGGCCAAGGCGGAGATGGGACTGGGACTAGCTACCCAGATCAAGGACAACAAGAAGTGCTTTTTTAAATACATAGGGGGCAAAAAGAAGGTACCGGGTAATGTGGGACCTCTGCAAGACAAGCTAGGAAATCTGGTTGTAGCACCAGACAGCAAAGCTAACCTATTTAACAATTTCTTTGCCTCCATTTTTCTGAGCAGGGACCGGGTCACCCCCCCCACCGGGACCCCCTCAGGCCTCTGGGGAGGCGCACCCAGGCCTAGGGTCAGTGAGGATCTAGTCAGGGAACTTCTGGAGGGACTGGATGTGTTCAAATCAGCAGGTCCTGATGATCTCCACCCCAAAGTGCTGAGGGAATTAGCAGAGGTCATTGTGGGACCCCTGGCACGGCTCTACGAGCACTCGTGGTGCTCTGGTGAGGTGCCAGAGGACTGGAAAAGGGCCAATGTGGTCCCCATTTTCAAAAAAGGGAGGAAGGAGGACCCAGGGAACTATAGATCCATTAGTCTTACCTCGGTCCTGGGGAAGCTTTTCGAGAGAATTATCCTGGCACATGTCCGCGAGGGGCTGGCAGGGGAGGTTATGCTTAGGGGCAACCAACATGGGTTCATTCGAGGCAGGTCCTGTCAGACCAACCTGGTGGCCTTCTACGACCAGGTCACAACATCCTTAGACGCAGGGGTAATAGTGGACGTAGTCTTCCTGGACTTTAGGAAGGCTGTCAACACTGTCTCTTACCCCATCCTCATTAAAAAACTAGGGGACTGTGGCGTTGACACGTGCACAGTCAGATGGGTCACTACCTGGCTGGAGGGCCGCACCCAGAGAGTGGTGGTGGACGGGTCATTATCGACCTGGAGGGATGTGGGCAGTGGGGTCCCCCAGGCCTCGGCCCTCAGGCCTGCACTGTTCAACACCCTCATCAGCGACTTGGACGAGGGGGTAGAAAGCACCCTGTTCAAATTTGCAGATGACACTAAGATGTGGGAGGATGTGGGCATGCTAGGAGGGAGGAATGGGCTGCAATCAGACCTAGACAGGTTACAGGGGTGGGCAGATGAGAACAGGATGGGTTTCAACACTGACAAGTGCAAGGTGCTGCACCTGGGGAGGAAGACCCAGCAGCAGCAGACCTACAGGCTGGGAACTCCCTTCTCATCAGCGCAGAGGCAGAAAAGGATCTTGGAGTCATTACTGATGCCACAATGAACATGGGCCGACAGTGCAGGGACGCGGTCAGGAAGGCCAACCACACCTTGTCCTGCATCCACAGATGCATCTCGAGCAGGTCCAAGGAGGTGATCCTCCCCCTCTATGTGACACTGGTCAGGCCGCAGTTGGCATACTGTGTCCAGTTCTGGGCGCCGCACTTCAGGAGGGATGGGGACAGCATGGAGAGGGGCCAGAGGAGGCCGCCCCCATGGTCAGGGGGCAGCAGGGCAGGCCTTACGAGGAGAGGCGACGGGACCTGAACCTGTTCAGCCTCCACAAGAGAAGGCTGAGGGGGATCTAGTGGCCTGTTACAAACCAGTCAGGGGGGACCAGCAGGCATTGGGGGAGTCCCTGTTCCCCCGAGCACTCCCAGGAGTAACTAGAAATACCGGTCACAAGCTGGCAGAGGGTAGGTTCAGACTAGACATCAGGAGACGCTACTTCACAGTCAGGGCAGCTAGGACCTGGACCCAACTTCCAAGCAAAGTGGTGCTGGCTCCTACCCTGGGGGTCTTTTAATAGGAGGCTGGATGAACACCTAGCCGGGGTCGTTTGACCCCAGTACTCTTTCCTGCCACGACAGGGGGCCAGACTTGATGATCTGCTCAGGTCCCTTCCGACCCGACCAACTATGAAACTTGGTAAAATGTGCATAAAATAATCCCTGCCACAGGGCACCAGCTGGCATGCAGCCCAGAACTAGGTGCAAGACACAAGCCAGTCTCTACCCTTGGAGTGAATGGAGTAACTCCATCAGCTGCTGCAGGAGTAGGCTGTTGCCTTGTTAGCCTGGACATCCTTAACATGGGATATACAAGGCTGCACTTGGCGAGTTGTGCGGCAAACCGTGCTCCAAGAACGCCAGGATCTGGTGGTCATCTCAGCCCGGCCCCTGGGAGGCCGGTCATCCCTGGTGAGCCCAGCTCTCCACAGGCTGTAGGTATGAGGTCCACCCCGAATCATAGCATCATGGCAAAGCAGGGCTGGCAGGGACCTCAGGAGCTCGCACCTAGTTCATCGCCCTGCTCAAGGCAGGATCAGGCCTGACTAAACCATCCCGGCCAAGGGTCTGTGCAACCTGCCCTTGGAAACCAAGGATGGAGACTCTCTGGGCAGCCTGTTCCAGCCTTAGATCTGGAAAGCTCTCCCCAAGTTCAGTTTCCCCTTTTGCAATTTTAGCCCTGTGGACACAGAGAACAGATCTCCACCTTCTTTACAACGAGTCTTTTTTGCATTTGAAGACTACTACCAATTCCCTCATTTCTCCCCCCTTTGCTCACTTGAGTCTAGGCCTCCAAGACTCAACTCGCCCAAGTCCTTTCCGCTCCAAAAACGGGCTTCACCCTTCCCGGTCATTCACAAGGAGCAAGGGCCATTCAGTCCCGAAGTCCTCTGGACCTGCTGCAGCATCATCTCCTGGGCAGACAATCCCAGGGCACGTCCGTGGAAGGGGCGGAAAGGTGGGATGAGCCAGTAGCTCCCACCGGGCACGGATGGAGAAGGGTGCCCAAGAGGGCAAGGCAGCTGCTTGGGGGTGTGCTATATTACCCAGACTGCCTCACATCCAGGCTTTAATGCTGGATGAGCCAAAGCAAGGGGACAGGGCGAGTTTCTCAGCAGGGCTCATCACAGAGGCAGCATCCCTGCACTTGGAGAACATAAGAGCTGCCGAGTCCTGCATCAGACCTTCTGTCTATCCACGAGCCATCAGGGACCTCAGCTTGCAGCTTTGCCACGCAGCCATCACTACGGGTATGCATCTGGCGTGGTTTACAGACACCCCCGGGGGCAACGAGTCCCCCACTTTAATGCCTTGCTGGGGGAAGAGCTTCCTTGTGTTAGTTTTAAACTGGCGGCCTGCTCCTTGCACGCTGTACCCCCTCATTCTTGTCTGGAGGGAGACAGCAGTGATGCAGATAAGTGCAAAGTGATGCACATGGATAAAAAAAAGTCACCCAAAAGACACCTACACCATGATGAGCTTTATAATATTACTTGCTACCACACAGGGAAGAGATCTGGGAGTCGTTGCTAAAAGCATCCCCTCCAAACTTTCCCCCAAGTCCCAAGATCCAGAGCAAGAGGCACAAGGAGAAGCCAAAAGTCCGTGGGCTTTTCACCGCCTCGGCCTGTTGGAAATTTCCGCTCGGGTCCTGCAATGCCCCCCTCTCCGTCCCGCAGGACAACGCTCAGGATGAAGTGCAGCGAGCGAGACAGGAGGAACCCACCAGAGACCCCCTAAGTGAGCATGATACAGTAAAAGAGCCTTGGTACTACACGAGCTGCCTTAATAGCTACACCCCCTCCATTAATACGACCATTAATAAGCCTTGTCCTACCTGCCTCACAAAGCCCCAAGCCTAAACCTGTGTGACAGAGACACCGAGAGCAACCACTCAGCCGTGCCCGGCTCGGTCTCACGCCACGCAGCCTCCTCCATCTCTTCCCCCGCCGGCACGGCCACGGTGTCGCGCCAAAAGGGAACATGGTGTTTAAAAGCAGCGATGTCAGGACGATGAGGGGGCATCGTGCACGCCCCAGTGCCGCGTGGCCGCCTCGTTAATAAGCCTCAACGCCCCGAGAAATCTAATTTCCTTGTCTTGGACACAGCCGCTGCTTTTCATTACGCCGTGCGTCGCTCAGCTTCTGCTTTACAAGGTGCCTGCTCAGCCCCTCGGACATCTCGGTCTTCGAGGCTCCAACAAGTGAGAGCAAAAAGGGACGCCCGACTGAGCCCTGGGCTTTGCAGTTCGTGTTTTGGGGGCTGGAAGGGATCCAGTCCGACCCCTGCCTGGGGCAGGACCAGCCCCATCCAAACCACCCCAGACAAACCCCCTGTCCGAACTCAGAGCAACACGACAGTCACCGGACACAGCCCCAGGCATTGCTGCTGCCCCCAGGAAAGCAGGGGGGCCGTGGCTGGCAATGTCTTGCTGCTGCAAATGGGGTTATAGATGCTCGAGAGACCCCAAGCAAAGGCCGTGCCCCGCTGCAGAGGAAAGCAAAACCCCCTAGTCCAGACCAGCCAGAACAAGGGGCAAAATCCCTTCCTGACCCCAATGCAGTGTCACGATCCCAGAGACACGGCACCAGAAGGGACCTGCGGGGTCATATCCAGTCCGACCCGCTGCTCAAGGCAGGATCAGCCCAGTCCAAACCAGTCCAGACAAACCCACGTGTCCCATCTCCGAACCACACGCCAGTCACCCCTGACACAGTCCCAAGCATCACACCCAGGAAAAGCACGGGAACCACAGCTGTCAACATCCTGCGGCTGCAAAGGTTGCTAAAAAAGTCTAGCGCTGGAGGGGGGAAAAGGGCTTGGTTTCGGTTTCTCGGAGGTTTCGTTTCCCTTTGCTCACTTGCACAGTCGCAATTCTCCTGTGCAGCTGGGGGCACAGAGGAGATGGCCCAAAGCCCCCTTCCCACTCCTCCTTCCTAATGCTGGATGTGATTTCGGACAGCTCCCATGCCTTTTGGGCCCAACAGGCCCCCACAACTGCAGCTGATACCCCTCGGCATCAGGGGGCTGCTCTAAGTTACGCCAGCTGCAGCAGCCCTTCAAACCCCCAGGCTGGGCAAGGATCCTTGCTCCTGCTTTTGCTACAGCAAGGGGCCAGCCAAGGACTCCTCTGCTGCCTGCCCAGGGCCGATTTCCAGCTGCCCAGAGCTCTGCAGGCCAAGCAGAGCAGTTCCTGGGAGGACGGAGACCTCTGCACCTGCCTGTCCCCCATTGCAAGGGAAGAGGGGAATGCAGTTGAGTCCACCCAGGTTGAACCTTGCTCCAAGCTGAGACCCAGCTCCTACCAGAGGCTGGTTAGACATCAGAGCTGGGGCTCCAGACTGCCAGGGCCTAGCTGGGCAGGGGGTCCATGTGAGGGTCCCTTGTGTAGATGGGAAGTCAGGCTTCAAGTAGCTTGTCCAGGGTGCAGGTGGGGATGAGCTGGGCTACAGGAGGCAGGTCACCGCCAACAACCAGCTTGGACCTGCATGGAATAAGGCAGCAAATGCAAGCTGGGGAGCTCCATGCATCCATGTCTGAGGGCTGCTAGGCTCAAGTGCCAGAGCTATGCCTGCCAGAGAGCTTTATCTGGAGCTAAAACCCTCCCCTGCTCCCAGACTTATTTTTTAAGCCCTTGATCTTGCAAGGCAGCATGGCAGGGACTCCAGAGACCTGGATTCACCTTCCAGCTCAGCCCCCAGTGTCCTGAACACCCTTGGGGAAACCACATCGCCTCTCTGAGCATCACAGCTGCTGGTACAGAGGGGCAGACCCCAGCTTTGGGGGTGGTAAGCAAGTCTCAGTCCTTTCTGCACCATCACTTTCTGAAAAAAGAGATGGCAGAGGCCAGCAATGAGGGTTTAGAGCAAGGTTACTCCGACCTGGGGCCACAGGTCGGATCCAGCCCCCAGAGCTGTCATCCAGGGCCTGAGAACTCAGCAATGCCAACTTTCTGGGCCCCTTGGGGCACATGAAACAGCTGCAGCAGATACTGCAATGCATGAAGCTACCTGTCCTGTTAGGTGGATCAAGGCCTTTGCTCTGCCCCTAAGCAAATGGCTTAGTGATGCCGAGAAAAGGACCAGGTCTGGAAGAAACAACTGCTGCAGGGTCTCCTGCTCAGGACAATAGTTTTATGGGGGCTACCGAGCTCCATGCTTCAGGGCCGCAGGGGTCAGGCAGGGACATGCCCTGGAGAGTGTGCATTGCACCCTTGTCCAGGACCATCTGATGGGTCCTCGGAGGGGAGTACCAAGCTTCACTGCATAAGAAACTACCCGGATGCCAGCTTGAATAGCAACCTTTGCCTTTCTCTGCCACGCACCGGGGATGCTCCCAGCACTCCTGTAGGCTAAGAAGAGTTAACAAGCAGGGAACAGGACACACTGATGGGCTTGATCACAGCCATGCAACGGGTCCAAGCATCCTGGCCCCAGTTCCTAGCCTCGAGCAGGCCCTCTGTGCTTCCTCCACGAGAGCCACTTTCCTTGTTCCCCACTCTGGGTTTATTTTCTTTTGCAGGGAAACTCCGCTTCTAAAAATATTTACTGACCCATCACTCAAGCAGCCGCAAAGGGGAAGGGACCCGAGGCCGGGGCCAAGGCAAACCCAGCTCTCGAGGCGGGTTTTGAGGTCTCCGTGCTGAAGAGCAGAGCCCACATGCTCTTCTCATTAACGTCTGACGCATGGTGCCAGCCAAATAATGCTTTCCAGACCCAGAGCCCAGGCTTGGAAAGGCGACAGCCGGAGTCTGCGGATAATACGGCGCTGCACAAAGAGACCCCGTCTGCAGCCGGCAGCCCTTAGCCGAGTCCCCCTCAGCCAAGCTGCTTTCAACCAGTTAGTGGAAAAGCATATTGATTTACCGGGAAGAGAGCAGCGTAGCAGGGAGGAGCTGCCCTTGGAAGGAATCTGCCTTCCCCAGGGTTGCAGGGGGGGAGAAAAAGTTGATCTTAAGAAGAAAGACAAAGAAAGAAATTCAGCATCTCAGCCCAAAAGAGTCTAAGTGTAATTCTTCCTCTCTATTCTGCATGGGTGAGGCCACATCTGGGTTTTAGCTGTGTCCAGCTGTGGGCCCCCACCACAGAAAGGATGGGGACACATTGGGGAGAGTCCAGTGGAGGGCAACGAAAATAGTTGTGGGGCTGAAGGACAGGACTGGTGCTGAGAGGCTGGGGAAGTGGGCTGATTGAGTCTGCAGAAGAGAAGACCGAGGGGGATTGAATAGCAGCCTTCACCTCCCTGCAGGGGGGCTGCAAAGAGGATGGAGCTGGGCTGGTCTCAGTGGGGGCAGATGACAGGACAAGGAGCAATGGGCGCAAGCTGCAGCAAGGGAAGTTGTGGTTAGAAATGAAGAAAAGCCTCTCCCGAGGAGGGTGGTGAAGCACTGGACCAGGCTCCCCAGAGAGGTGGTGGCATTTCCATCCTTGGAGGTGTTTAAGACTGGCTAGACAAAGCCTTGGCTGGGATGATGTAGTTGGGGATGGTCCTGCTTGGACTAAAAATGTGACCTCCTGGGGTCCCTTCCAGCCCTCTTCATGTGTTACTGTGGCTGCAAGCTGGCTCTTTGCAACAAAACTTTCAGCAGCGGCTGTGGCATGAGACGAGTGGGTAGGTTCTCAGTACACAGCCCACTAGGCAACGCTGTTGGTCATGCTTTTGGCAGCCTCAGAGGCCAAGAGCTTGGGAAATCCCTCAGCAGAAGGATGTCTCCCCCCTGAGGGCCCATTTATTGAAGGCAAAACTGATAGCAAGTTCCTCGGGCCCATCAAAATCCAAGGAGGATGTGGCCATTTGATCCCACATCTCCAACAGCTGAGACAAGGGCCCAGCACCAGGGTATAGGCTACTCTGGGATTGTCTGCCAGGCTATTCCTTCGAGCAAGCACTCAAGCCTGATTTTCTTATGTCCCATGGACAGTCACTGGGATACAAGGGCAGCCAGTTTGGTCCCTGGACTTCCATACAATCATAGACAAGGAGGGCTGGAAGGGACTTGAGGAGATCGCATCTAGTCCAACCCCCTGCTCCAAGCAGGACCAGCCCCAACTACACCATCCCAGCCAAGGCTTTGTCTACCCGGGTCTTAAACACCTCCAAGGATGGAGACTGCACCACCTCTCTGGGGAGCCTCTTCCAGTGCTGCACTACCCTCCTTGGAAGAAAGTTTTTCCAACCTCAGTTTCCCTTGCTGCAGCTTGAGCCCATTGCTCCTTGTCCTGTTGTCTGCCCCCACTGAGAACAACCCAGCTCCATCCTCTTTGCAGCCCCCCTGCAGGGAGTTAAATGCCAGCTCTTAGTTTTCACTCATTTTTGGACAACAGAAAAAAAAAATCCTAGAGCAGCTCTTCTGTTGCAGAGAACTGAGAGCACACAATGGGGCAGAAAGTTTTTAAACTCAGTGGGTTCCTCTGCAATCTCTGGGCTTATTCTGCACACCTCACAGTGCTTGCATTGAGCGGCACCCTGCAGCTACCCCTTGAAAGGATCTCAAGGCACAGTAAGGTGCTATAGCACCTGGTTGAGGATCATGGACCTAAGCATTACAATCCTAGAGACGTGGGGCTGTGGGGACCTGCAGGGTCACATCCAGTCCCACCCCTGCCCAAGGCAGGATCAGCCCTGTCCAAGCCAGCCCAGACAAACCCATCATCAACCCTAATGAAGTACTAGGCATCACACCCGGCCCTGCCTAGGGGGACCACAGTAGCCAGCATCCTGCTTTGATGAAATGTTGATAGATGCTTAAGAGACCCGAGGACGAGGCCATGCTCCTGCTACAGAGGAGGCAACCCCCCCCTAGTCTGGACCAGTGCAAGCAGAGGGGAAATCCCTTCCTGCCCCAGTGCAGTGTCGGTCTGAGCCTGAGCGCAGGGGCAAGACCCTCCAGCCAGGACCCTGCGGGGTTGGTGCATCAGGAGCATTGGCACAGCCCCGTCCCAGTCTGCAGCCAGCACCGTTGGAGGTCACCACTTCAATCCCTTGCGAGACCCAAAACACCCGCAACGGTGCAGGAGAATCCCAGCCATTCCTGTTCCCTTAATGATACAGGCACTCTTCTACCAGGAGGGAAATTTATCACCGAAAGCATTTGCCAAGAGCAGTGGGGGAAGCTTTCATCACTGCAAAGTTTTAAGCCAAGACGGTCACTCCCTCGGCAGGGGTGGTCTGTGCGTGCTGCGCTAGGGACTCTCCGTGCATCACGTGCATCCCCCGAAGACTTCAGCATTGCATTAATGAGCACAGGCTCGGCTGGATGGTCAAGATACAGTGAGGTTTATTATGCACAAAGCACCTACCCACAAACCCCTGTGGCCAGAAGGTCCCAAGATCCCCTAAGCCTCCTATAAGATTCCCAGACCCTGCTTTATACATGGATCAGAACAACTTTGATCATCAGTGCACACATCCTAGCTCTCACCAAATAATACACTGTGTTTACCAGGCTCTCAGTCCTTGCACATGACATTATTCTTGTATGTGCATGCCCTGTACTGGTCTTACCAGTCATCCAAGCCCATTAGCCGTGTGAAAGCCTAATTTTCCCAGCACGTCTAATCCAAACCCTGTTGCCTGCTTCCACCTGGGATGAGATCCACACGGGTTAAGCTTTTAGCAGAGCCATTGGGACTGATCAATGGTTGCATTGATCAATACTCCAGCAAGGCTGGCAGAGAGGAGTCCCCACTCCCAAGAGACAGGCCTGTCCTAGTTCAGGCCCAGCACGGGGAATTCATTCAGGGAAAGCTTACGGCTCGTATCACACGAGCTCGCGCTGGCAGTCCCCTGGGGTCTCTTCTTAAGGTCTATGAACCCACTCACCGGCAAGAGCTTTGCTAACGTGGGGCGAGGGGGGTGCTTGGGACCTCACGAACTCCCAGAACGGCGAGACTAGCAAGCCCCGGATTGCTAGGAATAGAGCAAGGGGCAGTTAAGGTATTTTAGGCTCGGATGTTGGCGGGATGCAGGGTTACCAATGGAGAGGTGGGGAGGAATTCACTTGAGCAGCAGGGGTAGGAGGCATCTAGCTGGGCCAGACCCCCAGGAGAAGTGCAAGGGGGTAGAGGGGCAAGTGTCAACCCCTCTGCCTGCCAATGAAGTGCACAGGTCCCCCAAGGGATCCAGTAGCCCTCAATTCAGCACTGCCATTTAACAGCCCCTATAGCCAGGAGACCTGTCAAATCAAGAGGGGATTTGATGATGATGGGGGGGGGGGTCACATGCACACAGCAATTGGAAACCCCACAGACAGACACAGGGAGTCTTCCCTGGAGCATATGCGTAGTGCCCAAGGTGTAAGCATGGGCAGCTCCTTGCAGGGCAGAGCAGAGCAGAGCAGGGGCTGAGCATACGTGCTCGCAGAAGAGGGGTACGGCTGGCTGGATTATTCCCCTGCCCCTTGGGTGTCCACTGCCGGGGCTGCAGGAGTTTGGCTCATGCCCTTCACAGCAATGTCAACCCCAGCCACCCAAAACACCAGGGCCCAGCCTGGGTTTTCAGAGGAGTCAGCCTCATTTGCCCTAGCTCAGCTCCAGGCTAAGACACAGTAAAGAGGGGAGGTCCTGGGGGGTTGAGCATCCCCACCCCAACACCGTGGCCATTTGGCTCTGGGTCATTGCAAGACATTGCAGCACAGGCAGCAGATTGGGGTGTCTCTGCTTCTCCACCCCCCAACAAAACCCATAGCAGAGCTCCCTGCTTGCTCAGGCTAGCCAAGGACCACTCACCTACTACAAGACACAACCTCATCCACTAGCCCTCCCCACAGAGCCAGGTGATGCTCTTTTATTCCCCTCCCTCTGGGCCTCATTGGTTGCCCCTCCTCACCTGGAGACAGCCACTCTGCCCTTCCCCACCCCTTGAAGGGGCAAATACACACATGCACAGTCCTGGGTGGGTCATGGCTATTACTTCTGGCTAGTATCCACATGCGCTGAGGTTGAGTAGGGGAGTCCAGCTATCCCTGCCCCAAAAGGCAGGGCCCCCTGTGCAATCAGGGCATCAGGAGATGCAGTGCCATCCCTTCTGGATCCACTCAGCCCCTGCTATCATTTCCCCCAACTCCTACCATACCCCCCATTCCTAACCCGGACCCCAACTGCTTTGGTTTGTAGCAAACTTGGGGTCTCTAGGGACTGGGACGATAGGACTTTTTGCTCATGGGGTTCCCAGGGCCAAATGCTTTCCAGCCACATTCCCCATCGATCATACCCGGGGCATCCCAGCTGGTCTGCCAGCTGGGGGAGAGCCAGAGCTCGCACGGCTTTGTTCTCTAGCTGAGCCCAGAGCACTTGCATTCATAGACATTAGACATTTGGGCTGGAAGGGACCCCGGAGGATCATCTAGTCCAGCCCCATTCAGTGCCTGGCATCTGCCACACCGGAGGCATGATCTCAGTACGATCTATAGGTTTCTTGTCCACTACAGCAGGCAAAGGATGCTGCAGAGCCGCGTTTCTGCTTCCCGAGGTCTGACACGAGGCCGTCTCCCTCTTCCTGGGGTTTCCCTGCATTTCTTATTGAAATCTTTATCCGCCTGTTTCATCTTGCTGGCAAGGAAATTTCTGATTGTGAGAGGTTTGAAACCTCATGTTGATAAATGTCTAAAAAAAAATGCCCCAGAAAATTCTGCGAAAAGCCAAACATTTCTGTCTGCATCGCGGCTTTAGCTATTCTCTCTGCCATTCGGACGCAGGGAACAGCTGTTAGCGGCAGGCCTCAAAGTCTTCTCTAGACATAGTGCCTCCAGCTCCTATAATGTGGGGAAATTGGGGGTAAGAGGACTGATCCTGTGTCAAGCAGGGATTGGACTAGGATATGACCTTCGCAGGTCCCTGCCAGCCCCATTTCTCCATGCACACATTCAGTAACTGGTGGGTAAACTGAGGCACAGAGAGATGATGAATCTTGATCAAGATGATCTAAGACATGAGTGTCAGAGCCTGAAATAAAGCCCCAGCACCCTGATCCCTAGGCTTACTAGACAACAATTTCTCCCATTAAAGACTGTGGGCAATTAAGCTGCTTTGTTAATGGGTACATGTATAATTAACCCTGAAAAATGCTGTTCAAAGCAGCCCAGAGATTTGCTGTTTGGCTTCCCCCTTTGCACCCCCCGGGCCCTTGGCTTCCTCCATTCATTGTCACAGGGTGGGGAGTTGGCTGGGCAGGGGAAGAGGTGGGACGGGGGGAAGGAAGCTGGCATCGTGCTGCCGGGCTGCGGGACAATAGCTCGCTCAGGGTGTCCTGGAGAGATTAAAAGCACGGTGGCTGGGAGCAGAGAAGACGGCTTGCTTAGTGGCGACTTCCCGGGGAAGTCGGGAGGTCAGGGGCATGTGTGCAAGGGAGTGCGAGAGAGAGGGTGGGAGCATGACATCAGCTCTGTGCATGCACGTGTGCAAAAGCAGGACAGAGAGGGGAGACGGGGCATCCGCGCTGTGGGTGCGCAGCTGAGCTCACACCACGTGCTGGGTCTGAGCGTGTTGCTACAAGGAGCAATATCTGGGCTGGAGTCTCAGGCCCTCCTGCTGACCACTCTTACCATGCCATGATTACCATGATTACCTCTGCCTCTGAACTGGGATGGATCTATGCAATTTGGACTGAAGCCCCATGTCTGGGGCTTTTTGTGGTCCCAGAGTGCAAGGCTTTGCTGGGAAATCCAGGAGTGTGGGTTACTTTCCATCTGGCACAACCATGAGTGTGCGCTCCATGTGTGCCAGCTGGGGTGTGCACATGTGCAGGGCTCCTCGGGCCCCGGAGACGTCCCAGGTAGAGTCGGCATGTGACAACATCCCCCGTTGGGCTGGGAATGAGGAAAGGCTACCTGGTGCCTCCTATTTGCAATAAATCAGGGGGGCTCAAGTGGGGTCCAGCCTTAAAAATGCATCCCTGAAACCGAGCTTCCTCCTATCAGACTTGCTCAGTCTGAGGACAGGGGTAGCTCATTGCACTGCGAAAGGGCAGGGGTTTGCAGTACCCAGCAGCAAAGCTGAGAGGGGCAAGGGAAGCTCAAAGCATCCACAGAAAACATGATAGAGCCTCTATTTTAAATGTAATCAGCCTATTTAATTTAATTTAATGAGAATTAAGCACCCTTATGTAATAAAAGGGCTCTTTTCTCTAGGCCTGGATGTGCTTCTCACTGGGATGAAGCATGGGGACCTGGCCAGAGACCAAAAGCAGACGATGAAACAGAGATGTGCAGCCTCTTCGACCCTCCGTCTCTCCAGCACGGGAGCTCAGTCCTCTCCACGCCAGGTGCGATCACGTCCCAGCCACGAAGCAGCGTTGCCTCCCTCTCGGCCCCAGACTGGAACAAAAGAGCCTGGATCTAAACTGGTCAGTCAGAAATAACGCTAAATACCCCGGGGACACCAGAAAGCCTTCCTGAGCCTGGTGGATCGCGGCTGATTCTGGAGCCCTGCTCAAGGGGGTGGAAGGATGGGAGGAGACAGAGCAGCGCGAGGCTGAGAGGTGGAGGGATGGAGAGAGAGCGCAAGTGATACAGAGGTGCCAAGGAAGCAGGAGAGCAAGCAAGGCATGCCTTTTCTTTGCAGCCTCCCCGGGGAGAGCATGCACCTATACTGCGATAGCAATGCCCATTGCAAATGTGCTCGGTTTTCTTCCCCCCCATTTTACAGCTGGGAAAGCTGAGGTACGGATTCCTTTGCTGGCAGCAGGGCCCAGCTGAGGGAAAGGCTTGCACTTAGGTAGCACTTTGGAGGCCCCCATTGCTTTGTCGCATAAGCCAATAAGCTAAATACCCACCAAGATTGCTTCTACCTGCCCTCTCCTGCAAAAATGCAGCCACCTCTGGGGTGGAGCACACGCAGCCCTTCAGGCAATATAGCTCCAAAGAAGAGGGGAGAGCACATAAGCTTTGCTGTTGCTGCCAGGACAGGTGCAGACTCGAGCTCTGGAATATAGTTTAAAGGATTGATCCCTGCCCGGGCCTTTCCAGAGAAGCCACGAGAAGCCTCACAACGGCACCTCCTCTCCTGGCCGCCCCTCCAGCGCCTGCCCTGGGTTATTTATCTTCCTTGCAGTTGCGGCCCGTGCAATATTGGCTCCAAACGCCGAGCTGTGTTGTGAGAAGGAAGAGCCCAAGCCCTTCCCAGGCAGGGTGGGTCCCCGCTGCGCTCTGCATGTCCTGGCTTTGAGCAAGCAGGGGGGTGGCGGGAGGGAGCTGCAAACCAAAAACAATCCCCCTGAATAGCTGAGAAGCAGGGGCCTCCCTGCAGCCATGTCCCTGGCACAGCCAGCACCCCGGAGGTGGATCTGTCCAGCCCTGAGGATGCTTCTCCTCTCGAGGGTGCCCTGAACCTACGCGAGTACCCAGCTGGGTTCGGCCAACATGGGGACGTGCTCCAGCTGTCCGGCTTCCCCCAGACCCGACCCACAGAGAATCATAGACAAGGAGGAAAGGGACTTCAAGAGGTCACATCTAGTTCAGCCCCCGGCTCCAAGCAGGACCAGCCCCAGCTACATCATCCCAGCCAAGGTTTTGTTCTAGTCGGGTCTTAAACGCGTCCAAGGATGGAGATTGCACTACCTCTCTGGGGAGCCTCTTCCAGTGCTTCACCACCCTCCTTGGGAGAAAGTTTATCCTAATATCCAACCTCAACGTCCCTTGCTACAGCTTGAGCCCATTGCTCCTTGTCCTGTCATCTGCCCCCACTGAGACCAGCCCAGCTCCATCCTCTGTGCAGCCCCCCTGCAGGGAGGTGAAGGCTGCTATTCAATCCCCCTCGGTCTTCCCTTCTGCAGACTAAATCAGCCCATTTCCATCAGCCTCTCCTCACCAGTCCTGTCCCCAGCCCCACAACCATTTTCATTGCTAATTCTCCAACATGTCCCCGTCCTTTCTGTAGTGGAGGCCCACAGCTGGACACAGGACTCCAGATGTGGCCTCCCCGGTGCCGAATAGAGGGAAGAATCACTGCCCTCCATCCACTGGCAGCGCTCCTACCGATGCAGCAGGCTCTTCCTGCAGCTAAAAACATGAACTCAGGTGTGAAAGTGGCAACGCAGGTGCGGGCATAACTTCCAGTGAAGCATCAAGATGCTCAGGAAGGCAAGATTTTGTTTTATGAATCTGAATAAGATATACATTTAATTCTACTGGTGACAGGACAAACAAAACCAGATCTTTGGATTTTGTGCCCAGTTTGTTGTGGGTTTTATACATATGATTCAGCAAATCACTGCACGTTCCAGTAATGTTAGATTTTTTTTTTTGCTTTGATCTTTAACTGAGTAATACAGCCCTAGGCCCCTACTGTATTAGGAAAGCTTCTAGCTTCCTGTTAACTGGAGACAAAATGTGTGTTGTGTTAGACGTGATGATGCACTGCACCATCTACACTTCCCTTTTCAAAATCCTAAATGCACTCATCTCTGTATCTCCACCCTGCTGTCTTCATCATTCAACTGTTAGGCCAGCTCAGGGGAGTTTGCAAAGAGATGGATGCAAGGAAGCAACATTCAATGAAGGTTTTCAGTGCTGTCTTGCACACCTGACTCTCATAATATGGGCTTGAGGAAACTGCAAGGTGGATGTTGGAAAATGAAGTAAAGAGCAGATATTAATGGCTCTCTCTCAAATGGGAAGGATGTGTCCAGGGGAGCTCCATAGGGGTCCATCCTGGGCTCAGCTCTGGCCAGTATTTTCATGAATGACTTGGACCATGGCATTAGGAGCGCACTAATTAGATCTGCAAATGCTGCTGGGCTGCAGTCCCACCAAAAAGCACCTGGAGCTTACAGCGGATCACAAACCTGAACACGAGGCACAACGTCAAAGCGTGGAGAAGAAACAGCCAGCGCACAGGGCTGGACAAACAGCAATGCAGTGTGTCAGGCATAAGAAGGACCCCTTTTCCCCTCTGCTCAGCACTGCTCAGGATTTAGCTGAGGTACTAGCACCAGTTGTTGGCCCCATGCTCCCAGAAAGATGTGGCCCAGTTGGAGAAAGTCAATGGAAATGCCCAGAGGAAGCATGACCTGTCAGGAAAGGTTGGAAGAACTAGGTTTGTTGAATCAGAAGACGGAGAGATGTGAAAACCATCTTCAGATGATGCAGCCTTGGTGCCCACAGTGAATCTCCTCTGCAAAATCTCTTGGGCAGATCTTCTGCATCATGCAAGAGCTTCAGCGTGCCAATTTGTCTCAAGACAACTGTGATCCCGTGCCGAGGGGTGGAAAAACGAAGACCTGATGATAAATCTCTTGGTACTGTTGACAGACAAGCTTCTTTGAGTAAATGTGATCTCTTTCATTAGATGAGCTCAATAGTTGGAAAAATTGTTCTTTATAAACTTCCAGGCACAAGCACCCTTCTTCAGGCATAGGCGTCTGCTGGCATAGGAGTCTGCTGGCGTCTGTGGGCTCTCTTGGGTGGAGGAATAGAAGCATAAGCCAATATGCAAAATGCAGGCCTGTGCAATGCAAATGCCTGGCAGGGATGATTGGTGGGGGTGGGAGTTAATGGGTGCAAGACAGATAGGTCAGGGGGAAAAAATGGGAATAGTGACCTGGTCAAATGTAGAGAGGTTCCCTGGGGCTACTGGATAGCAGGCAGGTTATAATCTGCCATAAATCCAATGTCTATATTTAGTGCATGATTTTTTTTTATATCCAGTAGATTTATGAAGGGAACTTTGTAGGCTCGTCTATGAAAGGTGCTTGGTAAATTCCCCTTTGAGGATTCGAACTGAGAGACGGGAGAGCGAGTGGTGGTCTCGTGAGAAATTTGCACCCATGGGTCATTGGGTATTTTTGTCTCTGATAGACATCCGGTGCACGTTCATCCTGGTGCACGGTAGCTCAGTTTCTCCCGTGTAGTTCCCATCGGGGCATTCAGTGCGCTGGATGAGATATCTGACATTTCGGGAGGGGTGGGGGAAAGAGCCAGGAATGGTGACGGTTCTGCTGCAGGGTGTCATTATTAAGGGAGGGTTGGAGATGTGTTGGCAGGTTTTACATATCTGGTCCTGGCGCGGTCTGGATCCATGTGGCGTGCCCGGGGCCATAGGAAGTTTGCTTCTGGTGATGATGTTGGCGAGGTTCGGTGTCCGTTTAAAGGCTAGGAGGGGTGGCATCATTGATAGGTTTTGCTATTTGGGCTCTATGATGAGCAGGACTCTCGACCTTCAGACTGAACTAACTAACAGAATTGGAAAAGCAGCTAAAAATGTCAGGTTGTGACAAAAATATGCATGGGATAACAGCAGACTATCAGCTAAGGTGAAGATACACATCTACAACCCTTGTGTGCTGCTGTGCCTGTTTTATGGCTCGTATGAAACGTGGGCTACCTATGCTGGGCACGTCAGGAGACTGAACATGAAATACCTGCGCGGGATGCTGAAAATGAAGTGGGAAGACAGAATACCAAACACAGAGGTGCTGGAGCGCGCAGGATGGAGACACTTAAACCACTATCGAGAAGAGGAGGTTGCAATGGCTCGGCCATGTCAGGAGAATGGGAGCAGACCGTGTCTCCAATAGTACTGTGTATAGTGAGATTTGAGTACCATGATGTGTGCAAAGATAATACAACGTTGTTCGACATCAATGTAGAAAGCTGGGAGGAGCACGCAGAATCACATCTGGTCTGGAGGGAACATCTGGCCCTGGATGCAGCTCACCATGAAGCAGCTTTGATCCAGAGGATTCAGGCGAAGTGAGAAAGAAGAAAACAGCATGCTGTCAACTTGCACTCCAGCTCAGACCACACGTGGATCCGCGACGCTTGCACCAAGCTCATCGCTCTCGAATTGGCATTGCCCGCAACCAATGGGCGCACTAGGCGCCTGACTAGACCTCTTACGTGTGCACCGTGACCCAGAGGAGCTCCTTGCATTGTGAGCGTGCATCCCAGCACGCCTGGCATGACTGTTTGCATACAGTTGTGGCCGGCACTGCTGTGGGATGTGGTGGCCGGGCAGTGACTGCTTCGTGGTCCGGCTGCAAGAGTTTGAACCATGCCTTCGACCTGGGCTGGAAGAGGGCCCCTGGTCTTTGAGTTTGTTGCAAGCATTACAGATCCACGTGTGGCCTGAGCTGGAGTGCAAATAGGCAGCACGTTGCTTCCTTCTTTCTTGCTTTGCTTCCATCCTTTGGATCAAAGCTGGAAATAAAGCTCACTGCCGCCTCTCTCCCGTGGGTGATGGAGAAAACCCTGTCTGAGCCATGCTAGCCCAGGGGCCACTGGACTCAGGTGGGTCCTTGACTTGTCCTCCAGACTGCCTTTGACCTCAGCATCTTTGCATACAGAAATCTTTGAACCCCAGAAAGGCTGGGCAGTGCTATTATCTCCAGTTGCTAGATCCCAGCGTGGCTCTAAGTCCTGGGTACGGCAGGGCCCTGCAGAGGGGTCCCTTGAGGCCAATGATAGTGTCCTCACCACCTCTTCTCCATATGGCTTTTATGGAGAACTGCAGACACAGCAACAGCACAGGCCATATGCCTCAGGCTGCAAGCATAGGGGAATAATACGGGTCTATATAGGCATGATACCCACCTCAGCAGACAGGTGCATTATAGTGAACTGGTCTGCCCTGGAAGTATCTGTCCCTGCTAGCATCAGACTTGGTACTACTAGGTGTGACCTGGGGGAATGCAGACATCCCGGGTCAACGGGGTGTAACACAGGGTGAAGGGCTGCAGGGTGGTTGATGAAAGGCCAGGACAGGGCTGCCCCGGAGCATCTGCATGATAATGCCTCTATTTAACCCGAAGCAGACAAAGTTCTTGGAGTAAACATGACCAACTACATCGTTGGAAAAATTGCTCTTTGCAAGGTTTCGTGCACAAACACCCTTCTTCAAGCATGGGGCCAATACTATTTGTTTAACCCACATTTGCTTAACCCGCATCCAGCTGCAGGGCTGCGTCCACCTCCCCGTTGGGAGCCCGCGCTCTCCTCCTGCGTTTCCGTTCTCGGTCTCGCCGGGGCCGTTTCTATGCAGCTTTCATCGCTCACAGGAAAACGCTACGTCACCTCTTGACAAGGGGCCAGGGCAGAAAACACAGGCGTCGGCTCCAGATGGAAGCTTGCCTTTGGTGTAGGGTGGATGATGCGAGTGCTGAGGACAGGACGTGGCGTGAGACTGAAATCATTCGGCTCCTAATGACAGCCCGAAGGTCTCCCATCCGCGTGTCACTCGGTGCTGCCCGCCTGTCTTTCAGGAGCAAGCTCCAGCACCCTGGGAGTGCTGCAATCTCCCCTCCGCCTTGCTGGTCCATCTAGCCCCAGGGATTCTCAACAGGGTGCCGCAGCAGCTTGGGGTGCCTCAAGACCCTTTCAAGGGGGGTGCCATGCACCGGTAGCTGCAAACATAATTCACAAGATCAAGCCAGAGATTTGCACGAGGAGGAATCCAAACCATTCTGCCCTGCTGGGTCTTTCAGGCCACGTCTACACAAGACACTTACTGCGCATTAGCTCGTTACTACAGTGCAGTAGCCTTGCAGCGACACGAGTAGTAATGAGTTTCTGCGCAGTCAGCGTCCACATGTAGCCGTGCGGGGATGCGACTGTGCAGTGCCTCCGGTTACCACGCAGTCATTTAGCACTTGCAAGCACTACGTGACTGTACAGCCAGCGTCTCATATAGACGCAGCGTCTGGGTTTCTTTGCAACAGAAGAACGGATCTATTATTTTGCTGTAGTTAAGAAACACATGAAAACTAAGAGCTGGCGTTTTCCAAGGGGGTTTACATCTGACGAGGGGGGCCCGGAGTCTAAAAACACTTGGAAACCACTGCTCGGCGGTCACCTCTTGCTCTTATCCATCACTTTTGCACCCCTTTCCCTTTCTCGGTGCATTAATAACAAGAGGTTTACAAGCCACAGAGCACAGACTGTGTGTGTGCGCGGACATTTCCTGATGACAAGCCTGTTCTGGAATCCGTCCTGCCGTTTGCTCAGAGCCAGGTACATAAATCCTGTGCAAACTCCCACGGAAGCCGCAGGAATGCAAACACGAGCGCCGGCCAGCACTCGCTCACTCCCTCGGCAAGACTCTCCATGGACGAACAAGCGGACACCGCCCTTGCTGGCTTCCCCCCTCCGCCCCGGTCAGAAGGCAGGCAGAGGCAATCTCCAGCAAAGCCCCGCTGCTTGCACCCATCACGATGGAGCGGTTGCTAAACTAGGCTGGGAACGTTTCATGCATTGAGCGGTTGCAAGTTGGTTTCTGGCACTCGGACCCCCAAAACCCTTGGCTGGGAGCCCCTTCCCCAATGGTTTGATAGGAAAGCTGGATGCTAGCATCCTGAATTGTGCCGTAAGCAACCTGTGGAACTCACTGCCGCAGGATGCGGTGGAGAGCGGGGCTGTACGGACCTGAGCCAGGACACAGCAGCTCCGTGGCTCTCGTGCACCAGCCCCTGGAAGCCTGCACGGCTCTGCTGTTCCATGCAGGCCCACGCCGGCCGCATCCATCCGAATCACAGCTGCTCACGGCCTCTGCTTCCCAGGCCACCCAGGGCAGTGATGGATCAGATGCACAGAGACACTCGAAGGACAGTGACGGGCATCTCCCAATGCTCATTGGTGCAGAGGCACCAATGCTCATCTCCTTTTATTTGCCTGCCTCCATTCACCCTGTTTAAAGCACTGAGCTGCTCAAAACAGATTGAGACAAAGCTTTTACCAGCATATTCACTCCACCCCCGCTTCCAGCCCAAACCTCCCGTCTGGCTCCTCATGGCTGAAAGGATCTAAGCTGCCCGGGCTGTGGCTCTGCATCTTTTTGGGGTTATGAGTCAATATGTTTCTAGAAAGAGGCAGCCCTGGCTAATATAGGCATTGCTACAACCCTCGTTGCAGAGTCTGTGCATCCTTGTGAAGCTGGGGAAACATTAGTGCCATTGTCATCTTTATTGTACCAGGGATGCACCCAAGGTCACCCAGGAAGTCTGTGGCAGAGAAAGGGATTGAGCCCTGTTCTTCCCAGGGCTCGAGCAATGCCCTAACCATTTTTCACCTCCACAAAGCAATATGACTTTTCCAAGCCTACGAGTTCTCATTGCTTTTATCCTAACCTTCTTCATCTAAGCCATGCTCACTGCGGAGCGCCCCACCTTGCACCTCCAGATTATAGTCCTAGAGAAGTGGGGCTGGAAGGGACCCACAGGGGTCACATCGAGTCCAACCTCCACCTGAGGCAGGATCAGTGCTGTGCAAACCAGCCCAGACAAATGTGCTATGCAAGCTCGTAGCAAAACTGCACAAACCTGTGTGCCAGTGCTCCTGCTGGCACTCAACCCTGAAGCATCCCGGCAAGAGGGTCTTGCCCCTGTGCTCAGGCTCAGACTGATGCTATATTTGGGGTCAGGAAGGAAATTTAGCCCTTGGTCATATTGGTATAGACTGGGGTAGGGTGCGGGGTGTTGCCTTCCTCTGTCCTGGGGGAATGGCCTCCTCCTGGCATCTCTGCAGCGTGTATTAACAAACTTTATAAAAGCAGGATGTTGGCCACCATGGTCCCCCTGCTTTCCATGGGGCAGATTTGGGTGTGAGGTGTTGTGTTGTGTCAGGGTTGATAGTTTTACAAAGACTTTAGATGATTCATAGGTTCATCGATGTTAGGGTTGGATGACAGATCATTGAGTCCGACCCCCTGCCTAGGGCAGGAAAGAGCGCCGGAGTCAGCCGATTGCAGCCAGATGCCTAACGAGCCTTCTATTAAAGACCCCCAATGCAGGGGAGAGCACTACCTCCCTTGGAAGCCCATTCCAAATTTTGGCCACCCTTACCATGAAGAAAAAGTGAAATGCTCCAGGTGAGGCTCGAACTCACAACCTTGGCATTGCTTCACTAGTACTGCAGTATAAGTACCACGTGCTGACCCATTGCACCACTGGAGCACCTTGTGTGAGATCCTAGGTTGGAAAAGCTCTGGGTGAATCAGCTTCAGGTGAATTTTCCCAAACTACCGGCTCTCTGGACAAGCAGTGTCCAGCCCCGCCACGCATGGACTGCATTGCTGCAGAGCAGCTGGCTGTTGCACAGGAGGCCTCGCAGGAAGCTGGGTTTCCTCCATGAGGTTGCGGGGTCAGGCAGCAGCTAGGCCTGCGAGCAGAGCAGGTTGGGGGGTTATGTTAATGAACCCAGGCTGAGCGCTGCTAATTGGGGTGGAACTGGGGGTCCCTTGTCACGTGGTCCCAGCCAAATCATTCAACACCGCATCCCAGGAGAAGCTCCAGTTCCTCTGGCCTCTGCGTCATGGTTGTCCGTCACCATGGAGCATCCTGTAGGATCTTTGCAAATCATGGGGACTGCTATTCACTTCCCAAATGACAGCAAGGCTCTTCCGACTATCTCCCAACCTGCCAAGAGCTGCTGGCTCAACCCTCTCCAAGTCCTCCAGCTGGGCTGTGCCTAAGTCTCGCCAGTCTTGCCAGCATATTGTTGCTAAGATCCAGCCTTCCCTCTCCAGCTGCACCCATAATGCTTTCATCTGGGCTCCCAGCACCTCGTATTTTGTAGACTAGGGACTGTCAGGTCAGAAGGGACAGCAAAGATCATCTCGTCTGCCCTCTTGCACAACTCAAACCATACATCTTCCCTTCATTCACACTCCTCTGAACTAGAAGACAGCAATTAGAACAACCTCCAGTCAGGATTTTAAGATGTGCAATGATGGAGTATCTATTGCTGCCCTTTGCTAGCCTCACCAGTGATGAATTAATCTGTGTTAAAAGCAAGTGCCTCATCATTACTGACTTTGCTTTGCATAGCATCAAGATCTAGCTGCTAGAGCTTGCAATACCATCGTCTCCAGATGTGACAGGCTCTCCATTGCATCATTATACACTGTGATCAAACCAGTATTGCCCTTGTTTTTAGCAAGCTCCTTAAGCCTTTTTTCTGAGAAGGGTCAAGACAACAACCTCAAACCAGGGCTGTGGGTTACCAAAGCAGGAGCTTCGCCATGCCTGCCACTCCCAGGGTAGCTATCAATGCATGGGTGGGACCTGCCTAAGCTCCTCATTAGCATACAAGGCTCCACCCCCTCTCTAGGACATAGTTGGCTGGTGAAAACCACCTGACCAAATCTTTCCCCTATATAAGGGCAGGGGAGACAACCCTCTTTGTGATTCTTGATGGTGCTTTTGCAAGGTGCTGGTCTCTATGTGCCCACCTGTGACCTTGGCTCTCTGGACCCTACATGCCCCATCCTTGACCTAACTTCTCTGGACCCTACATGCCCCATCCTTGACCTATCTTCTCTGGACCCTACATGCCCCATCCTTGACCTATCTTCTCTGGACCCTACATGCCCCATCCTTGACCTAACTTCCCTGGACCCTACATGCCCCATCCTTGACCTATCTTCTCTGGACCCTACATGCCCCATCCTTGACCTAACTTCTCTGGACCCTACATGCCCCATCCTTGACCTATCTTCTCTGGACCCTACATGCCCCATCCTTGACCTAACTTCCCTGGACCCTACATGCCCCATCCTTGACCTATCTTCTCTGGACCCTACATGCCCCATCCTTGACCTATCTTCTCTGGACCCTACATGCCCCATCCTTGACCTAACTTCTCTGGACCCTACATGCCCCATCCTTGACCTAACTTCCCTGGACCCTACATGCCCCATCCTTGACCTAGCTTCTCTGGACCCTGCATGCCCCATCCTTGACCTTGACTTGCATTCTCTGCTCTGCGACCCCAACTCTATTACTACAGTCTTCGAACCTGGTAACCCTGGTCCCCAATCAGTCCCCAGCCCGGCCACCCATGCCTGACACTAAGACATGCTAGTCCACCCTTTAATCTCTCTGTCCCCTGCAGACTTTATCAGTGATGCTTGTGCATTTTCTTCCAGGTGCCTGATACAAGCATTAAACAGCCTAGGCCTGAGGGTGCATCGGTGCAAGCACACGGGGTCACAGATTCCCTGTTTGCAGTTGCATTTGAGACCTGAAGTCAGCTCCTGACCCTCACAACGTGTGCTGTGTTGAGTCCAGGGGTCTCAATCAATAGGCTTTTGCCTCACTCTATTTGTAGTTGGGTTGGGAGATGATACTCGATCATTCAGTGCCTCCTGGTTTGGCCCTGGGAAACGAGCTTGTTCCCTGCTTGTGTTACTGCCAAAGGCTCCTTGCTCTGGCCACATCCACCTCCTCATGCTCCTCATCCATCACGTGGGTGCAGACTCCTTGTCTTCACTTGTAAAGCCCTTCCTGGCCCACGCACACACTTTTATTCATCTCCCATGAGTTAGTGAAGGGTCAACCGTTGGGTGTCCAAATGGACTGAGGTGCCTGGTAGCAACTTTATTCCAGCCTGAAAATCTAGTTGTGCATCTAGTTACACGTCCTCACCCAGCCCTGAAGACTGAGTCCCAGAAAAGCAGCGAGGAGGGAGAAGACCTGCCCATCTTTTGTACTGCCGGTTTTTCAAGGAGTGGAGCAGGGTGGACTAGGATCACATTTATGTGCCCAGCAGGTGAGGTACGAGTCGGTTGGAGGTCCCATCTTGTCCAACCCCCTGCTCCAAGCAGGACCAGCCCCAACTCCATCGTCCCAGCCACGGTTTTATCTACCCTTCCAACTCTTGTTGTCTGCAATCCTAAATCCTCCCGATAGAGCGTGATCATGTGGACAGGTGGATGAATAGATAAATAGTGAAGGATTGAGCACGGGGAGGGAGAGATGGATGGATAGATAGGCAAATAGTGGGTGTGATGGGAGATGGACAGACAGACAAACGGATGGGGAGTGGGTGCATAAGCGGATGGATAGATCGAGGGTGAGTATGGGGATGAGTATGGTCACAGAGGGACGGAGGGATGCTCAGATGGATAGATAGCGGGTGTATCTGGGGACGGTTGGATGAACAGACAGGCAGACAGTGGGTGCACATAGGGATGGCTGGATACACAGATCCATCCCACCCTGCTTTTGGCTCTTGGCATCCTTGTCTCTCCCCATCTGCATCATGCATCTCTGCGCTGTCGGATGATGTGGGAGCTGCTTGTCCCCATATGCTCTCTCCCCAGGCCTAGCCCGGGGGGGAGCAAAGCCCAGCAGAGGGAAGCTCAGCGCAGTGGCCTGCTGCCGGCGGGGCTGCGGGATAGCTGTCAGGAGCCAAGCAGGGCGTTTAGCTTTCACTCCCTGCGCCCGGGCTGGCCCTGCCGCCTCCTCCCCTTGCTCACATCTGCATCTGGGATTGCAATTTGAAACACTGCCTGGGCTGGGCCGGGCTGGGCTG
The DNA here is from genome assembly GCF_030867095.1 of Alligator mississippiensis. Classification (NCBI taxonomy): domain Eukaryota; kingdom Metazoa; phylum Chordata; order Crocodylia; family Alligatoridae; genus Alligator; species Alligator mississippiensis. The sequence goes on along the minus strand of NC_081825.1, from coordinate 3,067,865 downwards.
GGCCGAGGGGGTGGGCGGAAAGCGCTGGGGGAAGCCAGAGGAAACCATAAAGAAAGGCAGTCTGCAAGCAGGCGGAGCAGGGCGTCGGGAGGCCCAGACCAGACCCCTCGGAGCTAGGAGAGCGGGGCGGCCTGAAGGCGTCGAGGAAGGAACCGGAGAACAAAGTGCACAGCTGGATCTCCAGGTAGCACAGCTGGATCCCTCGCAGCCCTGCTGCAGCTGCTTCGGGACAAGCGCCTGGGCGGAGGTGAGCAGGCGGTGGACTCTTTGTGACACCCCCGCCTGGAGCAATACTCCCCGGGCACCGGGGGGGGGATGGATGGGGCTGTTTTGCTGCATGGTGGGATGGAGCCGGCTCTTCCCAGAGTGGGGCTTGGAGAAGGGATGGGGCTGAGGGTGGTGTGTGCCCGGGGTCTCTTCCCCGCTCTGGGAGGCATGTGCACAAAGCACAACCTGAGGCTAGGACACCTGGGTTGTGTTCCCGGGGTCCGAGGGGATGTGGAGAGAGCACAAACTGGGGGGCCGGACCCCTGGTTTATTTTCCTAGGGGTGGGAGGGAATATGCAGCACCCCTGGGCTCTGTGTCAGGGGACTCCCTGCCCTCTCTGAGTCTGGGGGATGACGACTCTGAGCCCTCCTGAGGGAGAGCCATGAACATGGTCAGCTCCAGGCGCTGCGGCCCAGCTCCGTTGTGCAGCAAAGGGCGGAGGAAAGCCCCAGCTCCCTTATGCATTTCACCTGGAAAGTCGGGGCTGGATGTGTCTCCTGGATGGGCACGAAGCCTTCCAGACAGAGGCACAAGGCTGTGCTCTCTTGCACTCTTGTCTGGCAAACTTTTTGGGCCTCCAGGAGCTGGGCAAGCTCCATCCCTGGAGATTCCTGCGCGGTGTCTGTACAAGCAGCTCTGCCTCTCCATGGGGGGCTGGAGGTCCGGAGGAGGTGACTCTGGGGTCCCTTCTTCCTCGGTTTGCACAGCGTGGCATCAGCGAGCAGCTACTGCACACTAGTGAGTCGTGCCTAGTGAAACCTGTGAGTGTCTGCGGCTGCGCCCATTTCACTGATGGGACCACTGAGGTGCAGATAAGTGAATGAACTTTCCTGGCTGCTCGGTGATGGACAGCAGGGAGAGGAGCAGGGGGCTGGCTTCTGGGGAACTCTGATGGATGCCACAGCTGACTTGTTTCCTCCTCCCGGGAAGCAGAGAGGCTGGGAAGCCCCAGGAGACGCTGCCTGATCCAAAACAGCCAGTGCTGGGGTTTTCCTGGCTTGTTCAGCTCTGTCTTGGAGGGAGTTGTGGGATAAGCTCAGGGGCTCAGCTGTTATCCTCATTGCAAGGCAGCAGATTTACCAGCCCAGCAGCACCTGTGTCAAAATCGGGGGGCAAGGAGCAGGGGAGCACAACTAAGGAAGAACTTGGGTTAAATCTGCAGGGAAAGCCAACACCCAAGGGCTCAGGCTGCCCAGCACACCTTGAAAGTCTCCTCCCTGACAGACAAGGTAGAGAGGAGCCTGGGCAGGGTGCCGGGGCTCTTGTGGGGGTCTGCCCATGGACTTTGGGGGAGCAGGCAGTGATGAGACAGGCCCATGCATCAGGGGCCTCGTGCATGCATGTGCAGGCCATGTGCGTGGCAGGGGCTGTGGCTCGCCTGTGTCCCGTGACAGCGCAGGAGAAGGCAATGTGCATGTGCGTGGCTGCAGTTGCATTTGTGACGTGCATGGGTGGGTTGGGTGTGGGGTCGTGGCTCTCCAGGGATGGCTGGGCAAGGCCATTTCCCCAGGAAAGAACTCGGTGTGGGATGGGGAGAAACTCTCCACTATCCCCCAGAAACAGGCCAGCTCCAAGCAACCTCTCTCTCTTCAGTCCCGAGACCTCATGGGTGGGTCCAGCCATACTGGTGCCCCACGACTGCTCTGCAGAAACAGGTCTCAGTTCCTGTCCATCCTCCTCCCCAGGGGGTTGTAACGGATGCCAGGACATGGACTTAGGGAAGTGATTCTTCCCCTCTATTCGGCACTGGGGAGGCTTCATCTGGAGTCCGGTGTCTAGTTGTGGGAAAGGATGTGGACGCATTGGAGAGAGTCCAGTGGAGGGCAACCAAAATGGTTAGGGGCTGGGGGACAGGACTGGTGAGGAGAGGCTGAGGGAACTGGGCTGATTGAGTCTGCAGAAGAGAAGACCGAGGGGGATTGAATAGCAGCCTTCACCTCCCTGCAGGGGGGCTGCAAAGAGGATGGAGCTGGGCTGTTCTCAGTGGGGGCAGACGGCAGGACAAGGAGCAATGGGCTCCAGTTGCAGCAAGGGATGTTGAGGTTGGATATTAGGAAAATCTCTGGCAAGGAGGGTGGTGAAGCACTGGAGCAGGTTATCCAGAGAGGTGGTGGAGTCTCTCCATCCTTGCGGGGTTTTAAGACCTAGCTAAACAAAACCTTGTCTGGGATGATGTAGTTGGGGCTGGTCCTGCTTTGAGCCAGAGGTTGGACTAGATGTGACCCCCTGAGCTCCCTTCCAACCCTCATGGTCTGGGATTTTGTGACTGTGGCATGGCCGGGGGGGGTGCCTTCCTCTGCAGCAGGGGCACAGCCTCTACCTGGGGTCTCTTGACTGTGTATTAACACCCTTTGCAGCAGCAGGACGTTGGCTGCCGTGGACCCCCTGTTTTCCCCGTGGCAGGTTCGGGCGATATCTTGTGTTGTGTCAGGGTGGATGGCTGTTTTACAAAGAGTTTAGATTCTGGGCTGGTTTGGACAGGGCTGATCCTGCTTCAGGCAGGGGTTGGATCAGACGTGACCTCTGCAGGTCCCTTCCAACCCCACATCTCTATGAATGGAGAAGCAGCCCCGCCGCCTTCCTCTTTCTACCCCGCCCGACAAGGGAGGCTTGCAGCTTCCTTAGCAGCACGCACTGTGCCACAAAGCACAAGATTTAGTACCAGCCCCTGCCTGAGGAGGTGTTTATATAGGAATTACAGGTTTCTTGGATCATGAAAGACCATAAATCTGTAGCAAATGGGAACACTGAGCCCTGGAGCCTGAAGGCTGGTCCAGCAGCGGCTGTCTTTGGGGCTACGGGTGAGCTCAGAGAGCACTTATCTTGGGCGGTGGATCACATCTATGTAGTTTTCCTCCCAACCTGGGTCTGCTGATACCAAAAGAAGCCCCAGTGAGATGCCGCAGAGACCAGTGAAGAAGGGGAGCAGATAGTGCTGGCAGCCCTGAGTGGATGACCTATCTACCAGTTGTTTGCTGGTCTTTGGGGGTACATGTACACACCACGATATTTGCCCTGTCATGCGCTGCAACTGCACGTCTGTTTGCACGAGCGGGATTTCCTGACATTTTAAAAGTCTTTTCAGCACATTAAAGTAAAACTGGTGTATCCAGAGGCAGCAAGTGGGTGGGGCTTATTTTTGTTGGTGGGGCTTGTTTTCATGGGTGGGGCTTATCCCACAGGACAGGGACCTGAATAGACCTGCCCCCCGTGTCCAGCAGTGGTGTGGAGTAACAAACAGGTAGGGGTGGGACTAGACAAGCCCCCCCAGACATGTCCAGCTGCCCTGGTCTCCTCTCTGTTGGCCCCTTCTGCAAGTGGCACAGGCAGGCGTGATCCCCCTGCCCCCTGGGAGCTTGTCCATCCCAAAAGAGCAGGCATGGGTGGGAGGGCAGCCGTCCGCAGCCCATTGCTGTGCACCCCCTCTGTGGATGTGGCTGCCAGGAAACACGGCCGTGGGGTCACAATAAGCTGCTGTGGATGTGCCCAGCCAAGAAGGGACTCAAGCAACTTCTGGGAACTGTTGTCTCCCTGGGGAAGACTTAAGGCTTGCTGGGAAGCTCAGCATCCACCCACGGCCTGCTGGAAATTCCCGTCTGGCCTTCCCAGGTTTGCCTGCTGGTGTTTCGCTGCCCTGAGCTGCTGGCCTGGCCCGCTTCGACAGCGTCCCTGGGTGTATTTACAAGGCAGCTGGATGAAGCGGAAATGCATCTGCTTAGGAAAGGGCTGGGCACCTGCCTTTTTTTAGCACAGGCTCTTCTCTCCTGGGGCAGCGACAGAGCAGCACTGGGGTGCGGGCATGGGTCCCTTTTCCTTATCTGCTCCCAGCGCCTGGGCTACGGGGGGATTAACCCATGCCGAGCTCAAGGCAGCAGCATTTTGGTGCTGTGGCTTGCACAGAGCCATGAGCTTGGTTGTGAGCCAGGCACACGAAGGGCATGAGCCGGTCCATATAGTGGGCCACGAAGTGCAAGCGGCATTTGCTACCGGCCACCCCACCACGTGATCGCGTTCTGCAGCTGAAACACTATTTCTGAGGACAAACAGGGCTTTTTTTTGGTTTAGAAAACCAAGCACGCCAGCTCAAAGCAGTGGGATTTCTCTCACCAAACTCCCAGGTCTTTATCTGGAAAATGTCCGGGGTTGTATCCATGCATGGACAATCCCAACCTCCTCCTGGCCGGACAGACACTCCTTTGCTTGGCTCTAATTTTCCAACTATTTGGGTTGGTCTAATAAAAGACATCAGATTCACCCAAGGAAGCTTGTCTTCCTAGAAACAAAAGCTTTTCTCCCTCACTGAGATGTTCCCAATTTAGCCCTAAGCAATTCCCTACTCCTCGTGTCATGGTCGTATCCTGTTCTGGTCCGTTCCCTCCTTTGCTCTTGTCCGGCACGTTGAAACCACTAGCCCGGCGGTCTTAAACCTCTAGATTCAAGAACCCCCTTAATAGACTCAAGCTCCCCCATCTCCAATGCCAGCTCTTTGCTTTAACTCATTTCTTGACTATGGGAAAATAATGTTAGACATCTCTAGGTGTCTCTTGGTAGGTGTCTGCACATCGAGCAGAGCTTGTATTGAACAGCACTGTGCGGCACCCTTCAAAGCATCTCACAGCACCCTTGGTTGAGCATCGCTGCACTAGCCAAGGGGGGATGGGGGAATCCATCCCAGGTTTTACAGGAAACCTCCTGCTGTCAGCTGAGGCCGGGCTCTGATGCTATGCAGGACGTTTGCCAGGTTGGAAGTGTTTGTGCAAGCTGCTGGTCCTTTAGGAAACCAGGGTCTCGAAGCAGCAACCTCCTGAACAGCTCGCGCCCGCTGGAAATCCTGACACAGTCCCAGAGCCAGCATTTAGGAACATCCCCTAGTGCAGAGGCTGCATCCCTAGCTCCTGGGCTTAATAGTTACTGAGGTCCCTTTCCTCCAAAAACAGGTCCAGCCCCTTTTTGGGAGGAAGCTGCAGGGGCAGCTTTGTACCCCAAGCCCTTTGACACCGGGGTGAGAGGGTTTGGCTTGTTCCCTCTGTCGGTCGCAAGGACCATGTCCACCGAGGAGGGTGATGGAGGCATAAGCAGAGCTACCCACTAATGCAGAGAACAACTGAGGCCAGCACAGATAAGGCATGTGGCTTTCTGTGGCCAACAGCACTCACCAGAGCAGCGTGGTCACCATCCCATCCACGTGCCTTTGATTCCCCAGTGCAAGTGTCCAGCCCTGTTTATACCTGGGATAACGTCTGGAGCGGGTCTTGAACTCACAACTTGCAAGACAGGGTAAGCACCGCCAACACCACCTCTGAGCATGGATTGGGCCATTGGTTGAGTTTGCAGCTCTGCTGTTTTTAATATTGCAACTCTTCCAGCTATTGCAACTCGACTATTGCAATTCTGCCAGCATAGGCAAGTCCTAAGAGCCCTTGCACTCCAGAACCAGAGACCGCCCAGGCCAAACCCAGAGGGTGCCAGGATTTCCCATGCCATCCACCAGACATTTTCTGCTCTTTTGGAGAAACGTGGATTAACCCTCAGTGGCTAATGCCAATGCAACAGCCTCCATGCTCCCATCAGCTTGGAGCATGGGACTTTCACCTCCAAAGCACAGAGCTGTGAAGGAGCGAGTCCACCCGCTGGCAGGTGTGGCGAGTTGTTATCTACTATGAGGGACAAACTGGCAGGTGCTTTTCAAGGGCATCTCAGTGCCCGATGCACTTGGGGACCCCAGGTTTATCTGTGTGTTCTTCATTTACAGCCAGGAAGGTGATGCAAAGATGTCGACGCTGCTGGACCCCGGCATGCAGAGTCTGCGTGTAGGTAAGGTTTCGGCGGGTCAGATGTTCTCACACTCAGTGTAGCAGTGAGAGCCATATAGCGTCTGGATGGGGGCAAGCATTAGTCCTCTCCTGTACCCATCCCTTGTTCCCTGTCTGATGCTCAGATTGGTATCTGGGGTGGGGGCTTGGGTCTGTGTTTAAATAATACCTAGGGTCCTGGTCTCCTACAGGAATAATGGCAGGCACGATGGCAAAGATGAATAAATGGGATGGAAATAAGGGAACTGAAGAGCAGAGAGATCTTCTTAACCTCCATAGATTTCATAGACATTAGGGCTGGAAGGGACCTCGCAAGATCATCGGGTCCAGCCCCCTGCCCCAGGGGCAGGAAGTCAGCAGGGGTCAAATGATCCCACCAAGATAAGCATCCAAGTGTATCCAGCGTGATGATTTGAAATTTGATGAGTGAATATGAAAAATCAGAGTTATTTCCGTGGCTCTGTAGAGAAGGAAGAGAACGCAGGACCCCACGTGGCGGCTACGTGGTACGTAGCTGGTACATGGCGATGCAATGTCGTCATGCGGCCTGCGTAGCCCCGGGGTATAAGAGACCAAGGAGTTTCTTTGTGATAGGAAGAGAGGCAGACCCCCACGCGTGGTAACCCCATCGATCGGAGCTGCAAGGTGGCTAGGCATCCCGAGGCAATGGTTTCAGCACGTGGTGCAGTTGCCGGAGCAGGGAAAAGTCGAAGGCATGCTACGAGCGGTGAAGGGTTTCCAGTCTGTCTACTTGGCAATGGGATACTCGCCTTGCACCACCTTTTCCAGCCCCTGGTATTGAGGACTCAGGGATGTTGCTGGCTCAGAAAGGCAGGGATTTTGCCCTCCGCACCCCTGCCCACAGCCCCCTGCTAATGTCCCAGATCTGTGCTCTGCTCTGGGTGTGCCCCAGGAGCACAGCTGCCTGCCAGTTTTCCAGGGAAATGGTTCCCCACTGGAAAATGCCAGCTTGTTTGTATCAGAAGTTTCCAGGAGAGCCCCTGGGCCAGCCTGAGCCAGAAGAGACCGTCACCTGCTCCGCTGTGGCCTGGGCTCGGGGTGTTTCTCTGGGCTTTGGGAAAATGAGGCTGCCTCTTGACCTGTCTCCAATCCTATAAGGTCTCCTCTGAAGGAAACTTTGCCAGTCATCCAGCACAGCACAGACATCACACCCAACACTGCCCCAAGGAAAGCAGGGGAGCCACCCACGTCCCATGCTAGAGACCTGCAGTGAAAAGTGCTGCCCCGCTTTGCTAGAGCATAGTAGGTTGTTATCTTCCTAGGTGCAAAGGGAGATAAGCCCCTTTGCTCTGAGCGACGCTTGCTCCAGTGCTCCCTAGTCATGAAAACTCGTCCGTCGCATCAAGGACGGGCAGGAAATGCGACCGGTAGGCAGCTGATGATGCTGAGGGCGGATGGGAGGTAGTACCCCCACCCTGGTCTCCCAAGAGCCCGGCTCCACCCTGCAGGTCCATCTTCTCTCCATTCCCTCCTCCTCTGCAGCCCCTCCGCCACCTCCCTTCCTCTTGGAGCCCAAACCTCCACGCGGCCTCCAGACCTCTTGTCAACCCTCCCTCTTGCAGGCGAATCTCCGTTACAAACCTCCTGCAGCCCCTTCTCCCCTTTCCCTTGCCATTCCTCTCCCTCCCAGCCAGCATTATTTATTATTTAGCTCTGCAATCATAGTATTTACCATAACTCTTTGCAACACTTCGCAATACATTTGGCTTGGAGAGGGGCCACTCCAAACACAGCCGTTTTGCGGTGTCTGGAGGCAGCTGTTTATGAAAATGTTCCTTAATCCGTTGCTGGCTCCTTCCCTCTCGGCCCCGTTCTCCTCGACCCCAGTTAAAGAGTCCCCAGGGTCTTCCCTTTTTTGTTGGGAATCCAATATTAATGCCCCAGCATCGGAGACAGCGAAACCCACTTAGCAGTGGAAGGAAGCCGTGTCGTGTCGGGTAACAATCACTTGGAAGTGGCCCTGTGCGGGGGATCAAGCGTGGTGCTTGGAGAAGGATAAAATCTGATGCCGAAGGAGCTCTGTTGAGCTGCCCCGGGGGGGCCGGAGCCAGACAGGCTGCTGCTTGCTCCATGGGCATGACGCTCAGCACTGAGCTGGCGAACAAGGCAAGCTGGGCACACTTGCAGGATCCCTGCCAGGACTCACCGTGGTGTGGACATGGTTATAAGAGCAACAGCAGGGCCAGACCTTTGCCTTCTCCTCTGCAAATAGAAGAGTTTGAGCCTTTTCAGCCTTTCCTGGCCTGGCAGCCGCTCCAGACCCCTGACCCTCCTGGCTGCCCTTCTCCGGACCGTTGCGAAGTCCGCTCCCCCACTTCTCTGCTTTGCAGGGTGCTGTCGGTCAGGGATTGCGAGGCATTCAAATGGGGCGCTAAAGATGGAGCACGGGACCAGCGGAGCCATCGAGCCCTGTCCCCTGCAATCACAGGCAGCCTTGTTATGGGGGTCGGACACCGGGAGATGCAACACTCACCCCAAACACAGCCGCTCTCCCTGCCCCTTGCACGCAGCTGTGCCAGGCAGCCTCAGGGGTGCCCAGAGCCCCACGCCTCTTCCAGCTGGTGTTGGTGGTTTATCCCCTCCCAGAGGCCTCTGCATCCAGCCCCGTACGTGGGAACGGGATCATAGCATAGGAACCTGCAGCCTCTTCTGACAGCTTTAATTAACGAGCTAAGCCTGGCCACTGAGGTACGCACCGAGGAAAGCTGAGGCACAGAGAGGGAGCGTTGCCTATCCCGGGGGCACAAACTGAGCTTGGGAGATATCTCAGGGCTGTTCTACCACTGGGCAGTACTGCTTATCCTGGCCCTATAGGAGAAGGCACCCCCGTTTGATCCCGACTTCACCCAAACTTTAAAGCCATTTGCACGGGAGAGGTAGGGGCAATTCTATTCAGGCAGCAGTGAGGGAGTTCATGCTGATTTTGTGGCTGACTGTCATTTACCTGACTCCTGCTAATCTCTGCCCTCCACAGGGGTGAACAACCCTCTCTCCTTTTTTAATGGTCTTGATGTTCCCTTATTCCAGCTATCCTCTCTTCTGCAATGCTGCTATCTCTTAGCCATTCCTGGTAACACCCCTCTTCTCTTTCCCAGCCCTAAAGGCTGTTTTTCTCTTTAGCTAAAAACCTTCACTCAAGTGTAGTCATATGAACTCAAGTGTAGAAATGACTGAGAGTGAAGCATTAGATGCATTATCAAGATGCTCAAGAAGACGAGATTTTGTTTTATGAATCTGAATAAGAGACAGATATTTAACTATAATGATGACAGGACTATGACAAAATATCTTTGGTCTGTTTTTACTCTCCCTTGCTTAGTTTGTTGTGTTTTTTTAACCTTAAATGGATACTTTAGCAAATTTGTGCACAGTCCAGTAGTTCTGGTTATTTTCTCTTTGATCTTAATCTGAATAAGATAACGCCAGGCGCCTGGCCTAGTAGCAAAGCTTCTAGTTTTCTCTTTAACTGGAGAAAAAATGTGCGTTGTGCTATATGGGATGAGGTGCCTCGCCACCAGCACCCCCTTTCCAAAATCCTAGGTCTGCTCATGAGTAGGTCTCGGTGCTTTTTGGGGGAGAAAGTGCCCAGGGCTGGTGGGCTCTTGTCCCCCTGCACCAAGGCAGAACAAGCCTCTGGGGCTAATGACACACTATCTTTGGACTATTTTCACTCTTTTTTACCTAGTTTGTTGTGCAGCTTTAAACTTTATATGTACCATAACAAATCAGTGCACATGCCACAGAACGATGTATTTCTTTTTGCTTTGATCTTAAACTGAAGACTATAGCACCAGCCCTCTAGCGTATTAGTAAAGCTTCTGGTTTCTCTTTAACTGCAAAAAAAATGTGTGTGGTGTGGTGTATGAGATGATGCGTCACACCACCAGGATTTTCAAAATCCTGGATCTGTGAAGCATCCAGATTTCAGTCTCACTTTGGAGAGTGGTCACAGTCTCCAGGTCTTCGAGGGTGCCCCCGCCCCATCCCTGTCACTGGGTGAAGCCAGGCAAAAGAGGGTCCAAGGCAAAAAGGGAAATGGCATTGGCCCACCCAGATGGGATGAGCCACTCGGAAGGAGCATCCTGTTGCATGGAGCAGGGTGCTGGTCCTTCCTGGGTGCATCTTTGGGTCCCCCATTGGGTTTGCAGACGCCGGGGCTGGGGTCAAGCAGGGGCCCAGGCTGTAAGCTCCCCCCGTCCCACCCTGCAGAGCTCGGTTCGGCATGTGGTTCCCTCTCCAACCAGCTGAGCCAACATCCCCAGCTCCGCGGACGCCGTTCAGATCTGGCGGTGAGCTCTGCAGTCCGGGCTCAGGGCCAGCCCAAGCGTGGGGGGCTTGGGGGATGCTGGCTGCAGGCCGGCCCAGCCTTAGCCATCAGCACCCCCCTCCCCTGGCTCTCCGGCACAGACAGCTGGAACCCGTCCATCAGCGAGCGCTCGCTCAGGGGGTGGATCAGCTTGCTCTCTTAATTGGAAACATGCTCCGGGAGGGCTGCGGCAGGCAGGCCAGGGAGGCAGGACCCAGGCTATTAACCCCCATCCGGGGGCCGGAGGATTGGTCTGATTGCATTGCTCTGGCAGGCATCTCCCTCCCAGCTTGTGCTCCATCCTGGTATCCTGCATGCAGCTAAGTTACCGGCACCATCTCAGTGGACCCTGCGGCCCGTAGCTGGGGTCTGCAAGGTGCATCTCTCTGGCATTGCATGGGCAGCCGGGGGCAACACCGTTGTCAGTCAGTTGGCTGTAATTCCTAAGACAGTGGCTCTCAACCTTTGAGGACTCAAGGTACACTTGACTACACTCGAGCCACCCCGGCTAAATTCAAGGAGCCCCTTGCAACATGCCAGCTCTTAGTTCCCACTTTATTTTGACTGCAAAAAAACTACAGAAAAGAGCAATTCTTCTTCTGCAAAGAACTGAGGAAGACTATAGAGTGCTTTTAACACTGGATTATCAAATCACAGACAATGAGGGCTGGAAGGGACCTCAGGAGGTCACATCTAATCCAACCCCCTGCTCCAAGCAGGACCAGCCCCAGCCCCAGCTAGATTATATATTAAATTTTAAAAACCCAGAAATTAAGGGAAAAAATGGTCAAAATACTCACAAACTAATGTTGCATTAATTCTGTAGTCACTAAAGTTAAATGCACATCTCTTATTCACATTAGTCAGACAAATCCTAGTCTTGTTGAGCATCTTGACTGTGCCTCCAATTCTTTATTGTTAGTCATTTCTACACTTGAATTCATATGGCTACACCTGAGTGAAGGTTTTTAGCTAGAGCTAAAAACAGTCTGCAGGGCTGCGAAATAGGAGAGAGACGTGAGGAGGGACGAGTGACAGACGGCAACACTGCAGAAGAGAGCATAGTCTGAATAGTGGAATAGCAAGACCATTAAAAAGAAAAAAGGGTCGTTCACACCTGTCGAGTGGAGAGAGATTAGCAGGAATTGGGGAGATAATAAAGAGCCATGAAGTCAAGTGATGCCCTCAATACTGCCTGAATAGAAATGCCGCTGCCTCTCCCAGGCAAAGTTTGAGTAAAGCAGGAATGAAAGAGGGGTAGGACTGCATCTCCCTGGATCCACCCCTGCCCCCCCAGATCTTTCTCAGAGTCCTTGCTTTTCTGGACACAGTCCTCCGGTCTCTAGGCCTGGTTTTGCACATTCAAGCACATTTTGCCCGCCTGGATCCAGCTTACCTCGGGTCTATGAAACTGGTGTCTCTGCTTCACTCATCCCCCTCTTGCAGTCTTGATGTCATTTGCAAGGTTGATCAGCTTTGGGTTGGCATTTCATTGGGTCTCGACTGGAGATGTTGAGCGACATCAGACCTCAACCTGGTTCCTGCTGAACCTGCCCATATTTGATGACTGATGGGGACTTTTGGAGACTGGAAAGGTCACAAATAACTGGAATGATTTCAGAATGATCCTGTTTGCCCATAACTAGCTGCTGCAAGAAGGGGGAAGTAGGTCTGGGTAGTAAGGCTTGGTGTTTTGCCATCTGCAGCTCTCAGAGGGGTGTGAGCAAGCGAGTTACAATGGTCTTTTATGGGTCATTTTCGTGCGCCTTTTGTTTTGCTGCAGGCCTGGATGCCAGCCATCCTAGTGATCCTGGCTCTGTAAAGGCAGAGGGTCAGGGTGGGTTACAAGTACTGCTTTCCCCCGGTCTAGCCAGGAGGACTGAGGTACAGAGCAGTCAAAAGACCTGCCCGTGTGATGGACCGAGGGGCGATAGCTCGGAAACGGCTCCGCTGCTGTTAGACCCGTTCTGCTCTTCTCCTTCCCAGGTACAAACGGCGAGAGATCCTGTACGCCATCCCCACCGAGCTCCCCGGGGACGCTCAATGAGAGCTGCAGCATCGCGCCCCTCACGCCCTCCCAGTCTCCGGTAAGCCACAAGATGCCTTCAGTGCTCCTACCACACCACTGCCAAATTGGGCATGACTTGACATGTCCCATGGCTCATGACATAGGAACAGAGCTAGCGAGGTGCCCAAGCAATACGTGGCTTATTTGGGCACGTGGTAGGCCATAGAGTAGGGGTGGGGAGTCATGGCAACAGCACCAAACCCCTCCATCCCAAATCAGGATGTGCGTCTCCTACCCCATCGCGGGTAGATGCCCATCCAGCCTCTGCCAGGTACCTCCAGAGAAGGAAACTTCACAGCCTCCCTGGGTGGCGAGCGGTGGGGTTTCCTGCCTCTTTCCCTGCACCTCTGGGTGCTAATCAGAGCAGGGTCCCGGCTAGGCAGACCCCGGGCAGAGCTGCTGGGGCTGTTCCCAACCCTCTTGCTTTGTGTGCAGAGGAACGAAGCTCGGACGCAGAGGCCCACATCCTTCACCGTGGTGGTGGCCATCGACTTTGGCACGACCTCCAGCGGCTATGCCTTCAGCTTCTCCAACGACCCCGAGGCCATCCACATGATGAGGTAGCCCACCAAGGGCCATGGGTAGGGGGTGCCAAGGGTGGAGGTCTGGCTCCTTCCAATGCTTTGGGTAGATTTTCATGTAAAACGTCGCGGAGGACTGGGGTTGATGAGAGGCAGAGGGGTGCGTCTACCCATGTGCTTGACCTTGCTGTGATGGATGGTCCCTCTTCTCTCCATCGTGGTGTTGAATATATTAAAATTATATCACCAACCTACTTTTACGCAACATGTAAATAGCCATCAACCAAGAACACCTAGCATGCACACTAACTTAAATACAAAATTACAAGTGTTTGTCAGGAAGGGAAAAAAAGTAACAATTATAAAGGAAAAAAAGTCTCTAGAAATAAAAAAAGGAGAGGGGAATATTAATAACACAAAATATTTAAAATAGCTCCACAAGAAATGGGGACATTAAAATCCACTTAAGAAGGAACACATTACTACATATAAATTCAAAACATCATTAAAAAATTATCAACAAAGGAAAGAGAGTCAACAGAGCTACAAACCATGTAATCAAGTTAAAATGACACCAAAAATTAAATATACATATAACTATTTAACTAGTAATTATTTTCAGCCAAAACAAACATAGCAAATTAATTTAATGGAACCTTTAACGGCAACTAGAAACTTCCCATATAGCCTCGTAGTCATAAATTTAAAAATGCAAATAGTAACACATAAACCACTCCATCACACTAAAACAAAAAATGTAATAACCACCCTAACTAGTATTTATAATGTTTAGCAAATACCTCGGGAAATAAGAAGTAACAAAGGACCACCATTCTCTAATACCGAGCTTAATAAATAGTGTAAGCAAAATGGAATACAATTCCACATTCATACACCATCTCACCCAAAGTCAAATAAAGTAGTAAAAAAAAATTAACATTCTAAAAAACCAAATAAAACTCCATTTAAAAACACCCAACTATAAAAGATAAAGTCAGCACCTCCCAAAAGCACTCATAAAGTGCAGAAAAAAAACACACAACTCTAACTTAAAAAGAAAATAAAAATCCCCCGAAAATGGAGCAACAAATATAGCATCAATAACCTAATTTAAATATACCTCACAAATAATTTAAAAGTAGTAAAAAAAACCCCCAAATTTAAAAAAATCCCAACACATACCACCATAAAATACCCCAAAACGAAAGTTTAATACTAGTACACCAAAGTTGGTTAACTCCTCAAAGCTAAACCATTCTTTCAACTTAAACAAAGCTTTATTTTGTTTTACAAAAGCTACTTAACAATCACAACCAAAGATGTAACAACAAAAGCAAACAATTAAATGGCATAAGGAAATGTACACATCCATAATCACATAAACCCCACTAATCACAATTAAACATAGCTAACAAACAACACCATCTCTAAAAATGCAAGTGGAAACCATAACGTAACCACAGAATATAATTCAAACATAGTTAAATTAAAGATACCAATCCATACCACAAGGTGTAACAGCCCATGAAGATGGAAATGGAATCCATCCAAATTATTAAATAACAAAGGAATAATTAAAGAAAACACTCCATCAAAAATAAACCTCAATAGTCACCTAATAAATGAAACAAATTAAAACTCCTACAATTAAACATTTATCCAAAAACATCCAACAAATAGAATATTTAAAGTCAAATTAACTCTTTACCCATTCAAATTCTTTACAAATGAAACGTTTAATCAATTTAGAATAATACAGTGTCTTTCAAACACTACACAGCAAAACCAATCTTATAATCCAAGGTGGAAATCTAACAATTAGTGTAAAGCAATAATTCATATAAAAAAAACCTCATTACCATTCATATTGTTACAAAAAACATCGCCACCCAAACGTACAAGTAACACACTGTTATAACACCTTACTAAACCAAAATACAACCCAACAAAATACAAACTTATCTTCAAAGTGAATTATACATATCTAAATCAATCCAAGCAAAGTATCTAAACCAACTAAGCTCAAAAAAAATCAAAACTTAATGTAGCAAGCTCAAATACAACCTCATTTTAAAAACATATTAAACTTCACACAAAATCATATAATCATAACTCAACAAATGACTTCCAAAATGCAAAGCTTCATAAATATGACTTATAAAAATGTAAACAAAATGCAACAAAATAAGCAAACCCTTAAAAATAAAGTCCTATAATTAAGTTACATAATACTACATAATTCAAACCCATTCAAGGTAAACGTAATAAAAAATCTTAAAGCCAAATATACAAAAGATGGTAACAAACCCAAAGTTACATGTAATAATCAAGTAATACCAATATTTAATCAAATTAACCAAAGAAATATACAGTAATTATATTTAATCCAACCCAAAACTGGGTTGGATTAAACATTACATACACAAAATTAAAAGAAAAATATAATAAGCATATACAACCAATTACCTGTAAAATCACACAAAGGTACACTTAAAACAAAGGTACACAGAAATAAAAACGTAAAATAAAACCCACAGTAGAATATGTAAGCATTATAATTATAATGTCTAAAATAAAACACAAAAAGTAGTCAGACAAAACTTTAACATAAATTTAAAAAATCTACCCCAAGATGAAGCTAATCACTTTTATAATAACTTCTAAAACACAAATTATAACCAAACCTCCTATAGTAAGTGTTATAGTCCAACATTTTAAAAACAAAACCCAAAATATAACGTAGGTATGTATTATACACAAAAAACCCACAAATTAATATGTAGAACCAAAGTCGTTTAATTACCTTTTAAAATAAAAACCAAACACTCCATAACAAGCAGCATCACGTTAAAACACACCAAACCCAACAGTAATCAACAACCGTATTTCATAAAACGTACATCTAAAAAACTATAACTTCACGCAAATCAACTTCAGCAAAAATCAAAAGCGACTCCAAATGTTATCCACAGAAATGACTAATTATTTTATTAAGCTGCAAAACAAAAACGCTTCACCAATATTTAAAGCACCTAACTCAAGCTTCATAAAAAGCATAACACCAAAACAAAAAATAACATACAATATCCAAAAAAGTAAGAACAATAAACAGTATGAAACAATCATTATAATATACAATAAAAAAACTTTTATCAAAACAATAAATACATTAAATTGTTATAACTGTAGTTGGAATCATTATATTGTTAATATCTATAAAATTGTGTGTTTTATAAACTGTCATCAACAACAACAAATACAAAGACTCAATACCGACATACCACTCACCGCTATATAGTCACAATACCTAATAAACTTGGGGAACTGTCATAGTAAGAAGTATAAGTTGCCTATTAGCCATTGTTGAAAGAGCCTGTATATAAATGCACAAAAACGAAACCTAACAGAGTAAGTGATTCATAGTAAAATGAAACTTAAGATAACGGAATAAAACTCGACGCACCAATCAGGTGCTGAGCGTACAAGGTTACTAGGTTACTTTAGAGCAATTGGGGAGTCTCAGAAACGGGCTCGGACCAAAAAAAAATTGCTCAAAACTAAATCGATAAAGTAAAACGGGCACGTGCCAAATACTGCATCCATACCCAAACATGGGACTTATGGCAAGGCAAAGTATAACACCAACTCACTCCATAGAAACCGAGCATAAGCGATCCCAATTCGGAGGAGAAGTCACTTGCAGAGCATCGAAGGAAGAATCGCAAGTCGTTCGCATTGCAGCCTGATCAACTCCACAAAGTCCCCAAAACGAATATCTCACTCTGTGAACAAGTCGCCAAGTGAACAAGTTTCCACCACTTCTCCAGGTGCCTGTTCCCACACTCAGCCCCCCTCGGAGTCAGAAAGTTCCTCCTCATCTCCAGCCTCAGTTTCCCCTGCTGCAGCTCGAGACCATTGCTCCTAGTCGTGTCCCCTGCAGCTACAGAGAAAAACCCGTCTCCATCCTCTCTGCCGTTGTCCTGCAGGAATTTGTAGCCTGTGATCAAATCCCCTCATCCATCTTCTCTCCTCCAGACTCAGTCCCCCAACTCCTCCACCCCGTGCTCATGGGTCTTGCCTCCCAGGCCCCTGATCATTTTGGTTGCTCTGTGCTGGGCTCTTCCCAATCTTCCCACACCTTTCTCTGCAGTGCTGCAGCCCTGTGAATCATTCATTTCGTGCATGCAGTTATTCCACCCCAAGCTCAGGACTTGGTACTTGTCCTTGCTGAGTCTCGTGTGTTTTACTGTGCAGATGTAAAATTGATACCTGCATAATGCATGTATCGAATTTACGCTCAAGTCGGTGTAAGTCACCATATTTACTGTGCAATATAGGCACGTGTCTCCATGTGCACGCCTGTATTGAGCCATAATTTTGGTTCCTGCAGAGTTAATGGGCACGTGTAGATGCACCTAGTGACTCCTAACCTTGGCATGTTCAGCCCAAGATCCAAGCCCATGTCCCATGGCTTGGACCCATCTCTTCACCAGTGCCGCATTGCCCCTTCTCTCCTTCCCATCTTTGCCCGTCTTCTGAGAGCAAAAAGGGTGAGGCTGGCACCCCGAGACGTTCTTTCCCCGCAGGTTTATAGACACCTCCTCCAGTTGACTGCTGAAACCAGACCAGCAGAACCAGCAAGGGACAAGTACCCCTAGCCAAATTTCAGGCCAGATGACAGCAGGGCCAGTGCGTTGGGTCTCCTCTTTGCTGTAGTATAGGTCCTTCGGTGGCTCCACTACCATTTGGACCTGAGCGCCTCGCCATCTATAATGATTTAAGCCCGTGAGCCGCAAGTTGAGCACCCCTGAACAGAGATGCTCAAAGGCAAGATGGACCTAATCTGACCCAGTCCGTGGCAGCTCTTATGTTCTTTTTTGATCCAGCTTCGCTGCCTCCTGTCGGGGTTTAGCGCGTGCAGAGAGCATGGGGCTGTATTTCTTTAGGGTATTCTCAGGAGCGCTTTGGATGGGGTCCAGACTTCCCTTTAAGGGACCTTCCTGAGGCTGTTTTTCAGGAGACGTCTGCATGCTGGGAGGCAGAAGGAAAGGAGCTGGAGTAGAAGGGAAGGTGCAGGGTGAGAAGACAAGCACCGGTCAGGAGAGGGTGGAGGTTGGTCATGGGAGAGGGTAGGAGATAGCAAAGCCCAGCTCTGCAAGGACCACGAGAACCAAAAATCACAGGACGGGCTGGCACTGCAGACAGGGCGGGGGCCATGCCGTTTCCTGCCACCGCCTCTCTGGGAGGAGTAAGCACCCGTATCCTTCCTCCCAGGGGTGGCGGGGCTTGGCAGCCCCTCTCCAGTACCAGCAGGATTATAGCAGTGCCCTAGCAGCCCCCTAACACCCCAAACACAGCCGTTCTCCCTGACTCCAGCTGCCGTCTTCCCTCTGGTTGAGCTGGGCATCCCTTGGCTTCGTCCCCTGGCTAATTTATGTGAGATTGGAGGGATTTCTGGGATCCATTAGAGCTCCTCCACAAGGCAACGGAGGCTCTCAGCCCTGCCATGGAGAAGGCCTCACCTGGGTCTTTGACTTGCTCCTGAGAGCAAAGGGGCTGGGTTCAAATCCCGCCTGCTGGGGGAAGACCCCATCTCAGCTATATGGCTCAGCAAATTACAGTGAGAAATGGCCCCTGGTTGACAGCTCAAAACAGCAGCCAAAACCAAGTGATGCCTCCGATCCTACTTCCAAAGGAGTAGGTTTGGAATAGGGTACAGGGTAGAGCAATGTCAGAGAAATCCCATACAGCAAACAGGGTGGCTGGGTAGCCTTTGATCACGCACCTGAGTTACTGCAAGCTATATATCTAGTTAGAGCTCAGGTAGCTTATGAATAGCATCCAGAGGCAGGTGGAGATTCCCTCTGGAGGCAAGCAGTTCATTGATCATGAGACAGCAAGTTGCAGATGCTCCAGCTTCTCTCTCTGAGTTTTTTCATCATGGCTACTGCCCCCCTTCTGGGCTGTCCTTCACTTATATAGCCCTTATGACCCCATTTACCTGATCCAAAGGAGGCCAGCAACTGTTGGCTGTCAGCCAACCAATTTGAAATGCATCACTGGTTGCCAGGTAGACTGGCATTGCTCAGAACAATTGGGAGCTTAACCCCCCCACCCAGGTATGTGATGCCAGTCACATAGGCAGAACGAGCAGGTTTCCCTCTCCCTCAGGACTGTATCCAGCTCAGGTTACAACTCGGGGTTACCTAAAGCACTCATGGGATGTTTGCCCTCTGCAGGGACCATGTTAACCAAATTGTCACATAGCAGAGTTTTTGGGGAGAGGCAGAGGTGGCATTCTGCCACACGCCCCATGCCCCGAACCCATGGCCGGAGCCAGCCAGTCCCCTCCATGAGCCTCGGGCTGGCTTGGACATCTCCTCCTAGAACTGAAAAGCAAACTCTCAACACCTACGACACCTCCTCTTAATGAGATAGGAAGTGACATCTACCGTGGCTTCTTCTTGCAGGAAGTGGGAAGGCGGCGACCCCGGTGTGGCCAATCAGAAGACACCCACTAGCTTGTTGCTGACACCGGAGGGCACTTTTCACAGTTTTGGATACACGGCCAGGGACTATTACCATGACCTTGACCCAGAGGAAGCCCGGGAATGGCTCTACTTCGAGAAATTTAAGATGAAGATTCACAGCACTAGCGTAAGACGATGGTTTTCTCTACTTTTCCCCGCAGTCCCAGAGGAGAGGAGGCCAGGGGGCTGCTGAGATGGGCTAGAGGGCAACTTGTCAGCTGCAGTGAATTAGGAATTATTTCCTATAAATCATCTTCATAGCCAGAACATCAGCAGTGTCACGCTTGGTCCATCCATACCAGTAGCCCATCTCTGATGGTGGCAGCAATAGATGCTTTACAGGGAGAGCACGTACCCTCCCTGGCAAGAGCCATCACTGTTGTAGAGATGCCAGACAACAAAATCTTCAGTATTTTGATGCCCCATGTGAGATTTCACTGATTTTTTTTTCAAGTTCACAATTTTGCCTCTGTTGGTGATTGGATGGGGGGCGGGGGGGTTGTGAATTTTCAGGAATTTTTGGGCGATGCTGTGAACCATTTGTGGAGTCTAGGCAAAGCTGAGAAAGGGGTTGAAGCCAGTTAAAAACTAAGAGGGGAGGAAAGGGTTTGGGAATATTTTCTCTGGCTTATTCTCCCTCCCTTCAAAAAAATCAGAATATTAGAACCTGATTCACTCAACTCCAGAGTTGGCCCAAACACGGGGACCAGGAATTAATGGTATTTCTATGGCATTTTGGTGTCAGGATGAAATTGTCTGCCCAAATTTTTGCAATTTAGTAAATCCCAAGCACTTTGGATAGGGGAACCAGGGAGTGCATTTGCTCAGGAGGGCAAAATTGGGAACGGGACAGAGCAGGGAGTTCAGAGAACGTCCCTCCCTTCCCTAAACAAAAGAGATGCTGTGAGCTTGTAACCAAACCCCTGGTGGGTATGTGCCTTTTGGCCCATACTGAGGGAATCAGAGGGTTGGAAGAGGTCATCTCATCCAGTCCCTGGTGCTGGAATTGCTTTACACTGGATGCGTC
Organism: Alligator mississippiensis; assembly: GCF_030867095.1. Taxonomy (NCBI): domain Eukaryota; kingdom Metazoa; phylum Chordata; order Crocodylia; family Alligatoridae; genus Alligator; species Alligator mississippiensis. The sequence continues at coordinate 3,047,311 of NC_081825.1, read as the reverse complement.
TACATGTGCACATCTACTGTGCAGTAATTTAGGTTACTACAGAGTAACTAATCATTACTGCACCGTATGGGCACACATCTACACGTGCATGCCTGTACTGTGCAGTAACTATGCCAATTTGAGTATAAATTTGATACCGGCATCATTCAGGTAGCAAATTTACGCTTGATTAGTTACTGTGCAGTAACACACATGTAGATGCCTTACTGTGCAGTAACACTGTGTGTGTGGACTGACTCGGGACTAACTTTAGTCCCGAGTCAGTCCACACACAGTATCAATGCGTTTGACTGGCTGCATGTGTAGACGATGGCCTAAAAAACACTTACTGCACAGTAACTTGCTGAGCAGTACATGCACGTGTAGATGCACCCACTATGTCATAGACCCTCGAGTGCTCTCAGGCTCCTCTTTAGCTCATGTACTGGAGACTTCTTGAGCAGAAGGTCCCAGGCCATGAACCCGGGGAAGATCAATGGGCCCCTGATCCGCAGGTCTGACCATCCCTCCTGGTCTCTGGGTGTAGGAGGAAGCTCCACTGACTCCCATCTCTCTCCCCTCTGGAAAAGCAGCTAATGCCCTGCCTCTGATGACCTCAAGTTGTTTGTCTCCTTGTTCATCTCTCTAGGACCTGACCATGAAAACTGAACTAGAAGCTGTGAATGGGAAGAAGGTCGCAGCACTGGAGGTGTTTGCACACGCGCTGCGCTTTTTCAAGCAGCATGCTCTGCAGGTCAGCCTGCCCTCGCTACACCCCCCACCCGGGCTTGCAAAACCAGGGCAATCCTCCACTGAGATCCCTGCCAGCTGGGGCTAAAGTACTATCCCTGCCACCCCCTGGGAGTCTCGCTGCCCTTGCTCACATTTTAGACAGAAATAACTGAGAGAGGCCTGGCCACAGCCCCAGACTCAGCCCTAGATAATGCAAAATACCCAGCTTGACAGCATGGTCTTGCTGCTGGCTAGAGGCAGCTTCCATGCAAACCCGCAGTTTGTATGCAGTAAGAGGCAATGGAGTCGGCTTCCCTCACCCCACCCAGTCCTGCAGCTAATCTACTCTGGAGAGATGCCACGGATGAGATGCTACTCAGTTTAAGATTGAAGCAAAAACAAAAAAGACTTCATTGGAATGAGTTAAAACCCACGTGCAGGGCTGTGAAATAGGAGCTTCGTGACCAGGAGCAGGTAACAGGCAGCAGGACTGCAGAAATAAGGCTGGCTGGAGAAGGGTTTTGCCTCCTGTTCCTCTGCCACTTGCAGCCTCCAGCACTTAGGGTCCAGGCAGGTCTGATGCAGAGGCTGTATCCCTAATTCCTATGTTCAATAGTGATGGATGCCCCTTTCCTCCAAGCCTGTGTCCAAGCCCTTGGTGAATCTGGCTAAAATCTCCACTTCCCCGTCATCTGGCATCTGTGATTTCTACACTTAAATGACCCACGACTCACCCTATTTCATGGAGGTCCTTATGAAGCAGCAGACAGAAGAGGGTGAGAACCTCCCATCTTTCCAAACCATATGTGAAGGGGAGATTCCCAGCAGCCCCTGAGCCATGCCGACCCCGTAACCCGGCTCTGTGTCCACCATGCAAACAATAGTCCCACTCCTGCATAGGGATATTCACTCGGCTGACTCTATGCTTCCCATTAAGGGGCGGCAGATGATCCTTTCATGTTTGCACCTTCTGCAAAACACCCCAGCAGCTCAGGCCGTCTTTGTGGGGAGATGGCCTGAGCTGAAAGTCTGAGCCTGCTCCTTTACCGACAGGAGCTCAAGGACCAGTGCCCGTCGTTGCCGGAGAAGGGAGCCGTGCGCTGGGTGATCACGGTGCCAGCCATCTGGAAACAGCCCGCCAAGCAGTTCATGAGGGAGGCTGCCTACAAGGTGAGTCTCAGTTTGCCGTTCCCTTCTCATATCCGGGGTTGTTTTTCCAGTGATGTCTAGGGTTGTGAGGGACCAAGTAGGTTTTCTCCTTGTTCCCTCCAGTGAGGGAGAGTCCCCGCTTCCCTAGGCAGTCCAACACCCTCCGCTGTGTCGGGGAGTTTACCCCAATGTCCTTGTTTGGCTCCACAGGGCATCCCTGTGATCATCCTGTGTGATCCCTGGTGCTTTCCCTAATCTGGGTGATCTCTCTGTCTCCTTCCTGGGATGCAACCTGCGATAAGGGGTGGTCGGGACTTTTGTCCTTCTCCATCACCGAGCAGGGGCTTGTGTTGATAGTGCAAAGAGTAACATTCAGCACAATATGGGGGACTTGGGGTTCACAAGCCAGGAGAGTGGGGGTCTCTGATCACCTGACTAGCTGGAAGATAATAGTCTACTACAGCTGCCAGAAGTGGACCTTCTTCTCTACTGTCATGCTTACAGTGGCCCAAAGCCTGGGTGCAAAAGTCCCAGATATTTGCAGGCCAGGCCATTATAATCCTTTTGAATCTTTCCTTCCAAGCCAGCTGTGCAGCAGAGAGGGGAAGGAAAGAGACCCAAGGGCCCAATCCAGCCCAAGTGCTCCCAGAGGGATCCCCAGGGACCAGTGCATCGTGTGGAGCCCATTGCTTAGTGTGTTTGAGAAGGCAGCGTGGCTCTCTGAGCACCTCGTGGGCCAATGCACCGCTCCAGGCAGGGCCTGTGCACTCCTAGCTGAGATGCAGCCACTGCTGGGGTGGAACGTAGGGAGGGCTAGTGGCGCATCGCTGAGCTGTGCAGCAGTTTGGGGCGGCGGGTGAAGGACTCCGGTGCATCCAGCTGGAAGCACCAGGGGGGTGGTGGGAGCTAGGGACGTTTGTACATGTTATCAGGTTTTTCTAGCTACAGATACTTTCTGGTTTTATTTTACTCTCGCGGTGTACAACGATGATTCCCCTTACTATTTTGCACATCGTACAGAATAGGATGGGCCTGGGGGTCGGGACTAGCAGCCCTGCTTTGCTACTCTCTGCCAGGAGCACAAGGAGTCAAGATTTTGATACCATTTCTTGTCAAAAACAGGCCATTCAGGAGTGCTGTATCCCCTTGCCTGATGCTGGGGCTGCACGGGCATTTTGTGCCCTAGCTTCTGCTGGGGAAGGGCTCTCACACCAGAACTAGATCTCCACCTAGCTCTAGCAGCCAGGTCTTGGCTCGTATCTCCCCTATGAGACCATGGGTCTGCACCGGGCCAGAACAAACAGTCCCGTCTCTGCCTGCATCATCTCCCAGGCCATCAGCAAAGGAAACAAGGGTAGAGGAGGCCGTCCAGAAAGAAAGGTGGGGAAAGGCAGCAAGGAGAAGAGGCAAGAGGAAAAGAGAGGGTCCACAAGAGGCTGGAAATCCCTGTGCTCCCTTTGCTGGCTGCAACCGCATGGCTTCGGGCACCTGGCCAGCCAGGCTGGCATCCAGGTGACCGCTGACTGAGGATGCCTGATGATGGTAGTGGGCAGAAACGACTCCAAGCTTTCAGAGTCCTCGGGACCTGGGTCCCAGGGGCTGCCCCAATGCAACACCCAGCAGCTTGTCTGTGCACGGAGCAACACCCACACTGCAACCCCCCAGCCGCCTGTGCCAGGGCAACACCCACACTGCAACCTCCCCAGCTGCCTGTGCCAGGGCAACACCCACATTGCAACCCCCCCAGCCGCCTGTGCCAGGGCAACACCCGCATTGCAACCCCCCCAGCCGCCTGTGCCAGGGCAACACCCACATTGCAACCCCCCAGCCGCCTGTGCCAGGGCAACACCCGCATTGCAACCCCCCAGCCACTTGTCCCCAGAGCAACACACAGCTCATTCCTCCTACAGCAGCCAGTGCCAGCAGCTTCACCAGGAGGTACAAATCCCCCCTGTTGCAGCACATCCCACAGCTCTCCCTCTTCCAGGACCTTCGCTGAGGATGGTCGCGGGAGTTTCAGGCTCAGAAAGCACTTGACCGGGGCTGAGGGCCGAGGCTCCCTGTTCTGGGGCTCGTGCCCGGCTAGTAGGGGTCAGAGGGAGCTGTCTTTGTAGCAGCTGGGGAGAGGTCTGCCCTCTTTAAGGTTTGGGGTGATCCAGGCCTTGGGGCTTATAAGGGAGCAGCAGGGAGCTGGGAGCCAGGGATGTGTGAGCAATACAACCGGGGGGCTCGGCAGCTAGAGATGGGGAAGTACCTGCAAAGGGGAGATGGACTGAGGTGCGGGGATGCTGCCTTCTTCTGTATCTGGGACCTCCTGGGGGTATATTAACACCCTTTGCAGCAGTAGGACCTTGCTTTACCTATTGCATATTCGGGTGTGATGCCTAGGGCTATGTCAGGTATGATTGTGTCATGCTACTGGGTTTTCTCTCGGCTGGTTTGGACAGGGCTGATCCTGCCTCATGCAGGGCTTGGACTGGATGTGACCTCTGCAGGTCCCTGCCAGGCCCACTTCCCTGTGATTCAATGGAGAGAGATGTGCACAGCGCAGTGCTAGCACACGAGCTGGCAGCAGTGTCGCGGTGCTAGTGCGGGGCTACGGCTGGGCTGCTCCTGCTTGGAGCAGGGCATTGGACTAGATGTGACCTCCTGAGGTCCCTTCCACCCTCATTTTCTACGATTTCTATCATTTCTATGATCCTCCTGGCAGAGGCAGGACTGTCCTCCACTGCCACGGTGCTGTACCGACAGGGTTGCACAGATCCTGGGACCCTCGGCGGTGCATGCGAGTCACATCTGAGCTGTACCATGCACAGGTTTCAGATGATAACTTTTTTACATGATGCACAATTAACGTGTGGACTTCATGGTCCTGGGACAGCCAGAGTCAGCAAGGAGCTGGACACATTCATGGATGTTCAATCTATTCGTGGCGATTAACCCTTTTAAAATACTATTAGGCAAACAGATTCACAAGAGAAACCCAGAGATTTCCTATACGGATCCACAGAATCCAAACCCTCCTGGGTGCCGCCGTGCTCTTTGCAAGGGAGGAAGGACTTTTCTGTAGTCGAGCAACGAGGGAAAGCCAAGAGAGGGCATGTCCCATCTCTGTGAGAGCCGGCAGTCACATTAGTAGATATGTGAACACCCTTTTATAGAAGCAGGACGTTGGCCGCACCAGCCCCCCTGCTTTCCCTGCTGCCTGGTGTTGTGTCAGGGGTGCGTGTGTGGCTTTGCTATGGGGCTAGTTTGTCTGGATGGTTTGGATGGCAACGATCCTACCTCAGGACTAGATATGACTGCCAGCCCCATCTCTCTGAGGTGCTGTGATGGTGCCTCTTCAGACAACCTGCTCCGACACCAGGTGCCTGAGCTAAACCGTGCGCTGACCCTCTGCCCTTGCTCCCCGCAGGCCGGCTTGGTGTCCCCCGAGACCCCGGAGCAGCTGTTAATTGCCCTGGAGCCAGAAGCCGCGTCCATCTACTGCAGGAAACTCCGGCTCCACCAGCTGATCGACCTCAGCTACAAACCGCTGGCAAATGGCCTGGCCCCCGACCGCTCCATCGACTCCAGCTTCAGGCAGGGTAAGAGACTGCAGAGCTGTGTCGATGCATCCTCTGGGCGCCTGGTGTGGAGGGGCCAGAGGCCACGGCAGTCCTCGGGGCTCTTCCCAATCCCTGATGAGTGCCTCTGCATTGCAACCCCCCGTGCGATGCATACCTGTGCTCAGAGCCCCCCAAAGCGATGGGTCCTCCCCCAGCCAGGTGCATTGGCTGGGCTGTGGGGAGCACTGCTGGAGCCGCAGAAGAGGCTGTGGCTCCAGGCAGAGGAGCCTGAGAGCCCTGCTGGTTCTCCAACCAGCCCTGGGGCAGGGAGCAGTGTCCACACAAGCCCTTCATTTTACACCCACTAACAGGACATGCTGCAGAGCAGCAATGACAAGTGATTCTCCTGAGGCATCGATAACTCGGGAGCATATTAAATACCAACTTCAGTCAGACTCTTTTAAGAGCGGCGAGTCCAGGGGGACCTCGACAAATTGGAGGATTGGACCAAAAAGAAAACTCCGGAGGTTCAACAAGGACAAGTGCAAAGTCCTGAGACCAAAAGGAAGCTAAAGCAGGGCTGATCTAAAGGACGTAGGATGTCTCTCATAACCCAGGGCTGCCTGCATGCAGGGAAAATGAAGGTATCCCCCATACAGGAAGGGATTGGTGAAGGATTAGGAGTAAAATGAGGGTGCTATCAGCACGGGTTGATGGAAAACGAGTCCCTTCAAACCAGCTTGGTACTTTGGGATGAGGTCGCGGGTTTGATGATGTCACATGATGTAATCGACTCTGACGTGCAAGTTCATGATGTCAACAGGAAGCAATTCAAATGGATCTTCCTGGGGTGCCTCGAGTGTGTATTAACAACCTTTGCAGCAGCTGGACCTTGGCTGCCATGGCCCCCCTGCTTTCCCTGCAGCAGGATGACAGTAATTTTATAAGATGATGGTTTGTCTGAGCTGGTTTGGACAGGACTGATCCTGCCTCAGGCTGGGGGTTGGACCAGATGAGCTCTGGAGGTCCCTCCAGCCCCACTTCTCTGTGCAATTCAACCTGCCCATGTTAAATGAAACTAAAACTGGCTCAACTCATCGGCTCTCAAAAAATTGTAAACAGGGAACCACAGCATGGGTGTTTCTCCTCCAGTCCCTGGAGGAAGCTGTTCTTGGTCCTATGCTAGATCACAGCCCCTGGGGACCTTTCCCCCAAAGAAGTATTATCAAGAGGGCTGGTAAGCGACCAAGACCCGCGAAGCAATAAGTGCACGATGCAGAGCGATCTCTTGTTAACCTCTTGAGCAACCTCTTGTTAACCTGGACGTGAGCAAAGATGTTTCAGTGCAAGTACGTGTGACATCTTGTACCTGGGAACAAAGAGCAGGGAGGGGAGGACGCGGTCTGGAAACACCGCAGGGGCTACAGGGGAAATCTGGCTGACCCGAAGCTCCCGGCATGGGGCTGTGGCCAAAAGCAGGTTTTCTGAACAGCCAGAAAAAACATGTTTGCTGTTAGAACAGGGAGGCCGTGGACTAGACAGCAGGGAAGTTGTGGACTCTGTCGTGGAGGGTGGTCAAGAAGAGGGTGGTCGGGGATGCTCTTGGTGCAGCGATGTCTGTGTCCTGCTGCGGGGCTGTCCCAGGCGTCTGGGCTGTGCTGGTTGCCCCCTTCTCCCCTTTCTGCCCCATGTGTCAGGGGGGGTTTAGGGTGCTGGGTGCTGCAGCCCAGGCTGGGGATGGGGCTGGGCTGTGCCAATGTTCCTGTTGGCACCAACCCCGCAGGGTCCTGGCTGGAGGGTCTTGCTCAGGGTTAGACTAATGCTACACTGGAGGCAGGAAGGGATTTCCGCCCTGCTCAGACTGGTCTGCACTGGTGGGTTTTGCCTTCTGCTGCAGCGGGGGCACGGCCTCTGCTTGGGGTCTCTGGAGTGTATATTTAACCCTCTTTGCAGCAGTAGAAAGTTGGCAGCCGCGATCCCCTTGTTTTCCCTGCAGCAGGGTCGGGGGTGATGCCTGGAGCTGTAGTTCAGCTAAGAGGTTGGGCAATTCATTTGACTGGCCTGGTTTGTATGGCAATGATCCTGCCTCGGGCAGGGGTTAGACTAGATCTGACCCTAACATCTATGAATCATCTATGAATCTAGATGTGACCTCTGCAGGTCCCTGCCAGGCCCATGGCTCTGTGGCCCCATTCCCATGGCTCTGTGGCCCCTGCATCTCTAGGAATCCTTGCAAGCCCGCGTATGATCTCTAGTGAGGCTGTCAAATACGCATGTTTGGCTCTGAAGTGCCATATCTGGAAGTGGTATCCATGCTTCCAACAGGACATTATAAAAGGGTAGAGAAGAGTCATGAAAAACGATTGAAGCATTGGAAAGCAAATGTGGAGGGGCTCTTTCCAGCCAACTTGTCAGGGAAGGGGGTTCCCTGATTACAGCGGTAGGAGAAGGATGAAGACAGACCTCGAGGGCTCTTCAGTCCAGAGGCTGGGAGCTCCTCGTGAGGCCCATGGAGCATTTGTACACGCCACAAAATGTCCTGTTTATGCCACTGCAACTGCGCGTGTGTTTGCACGAGCGGCTGGGAGAGTAAATCAGCCCTGAAGCAAAGGAGGAGGGCGGTGGTGGAGTCTGCTTCACCAGCAACTTGAACTCCAGACTGCACCGGAGCCTATCTACTAGACAAACATCCCAACAGGAATTAAGCGACGGAAGCCTTCAGGCTCGCGATACCCTGGAGGTCGGGCGGCATTATCCCAATGCTCCCTTCTGACCTTTGTAATCTCAGGATTGTCAGCACCAAACGACATCGCGGCAGCCGCCTCTGGGATGTGACTTCTGAGAGACCGCTGAGAGCCGCAATCATCCCACGCTGGGTCAGAGCAGCGTGCGGGCAAGCACCTGAGCGATCCAGACCCCTGTTGTGTGCAGGCAGACACAAGGCACAGTCCTCACCTTGAAGGGCTTTTGCTTTAATTTGGGATGGATGCAATGAGGGAGTGCAGCAGTGAAATGGGGACGAGGGAGGCTAATAATGAGAAGGCAGCGTGGGGGCCCACAGGACATAGCACCGTATTTAAGTGGCTATATGCTAACAAGGTGAACAGCAAAGCTGCCACATCCTGGGTTAGACCCCGAGTCCGTCGCGCCCCGTCTCCAGTGTCTCACAGCCGCTGGAGGAAGAGCCAGTGGGTCTGAGCACGGTTTTCCCCTGTTCCTCTCCCCCTTGCAGCCTCCAGCACTGAGGGTCCCGGCAGGTCTGATGCAGAGGCCGTGCCCCTCACTCCCTGCCGAGTGACCGATGCCCCTTTCCTCCAAACACGTGTCCGAGCCCTGGTGAATCCGGCTGAGCTCCCAGCTCCCACATCTGGGGGCCACGAGTCCATGCCACGCTGGGGGAAGAAGAACTTCCTCGTGTGAGTTTTAAACTGACGGCCTGCTGGTTTCATGCCGTGACCCCTCGTTCTTGTCTGGTGAGAGACAGGCAGTAATAAATCCCTAGTGAATTTCTCTTCCCCATTTAGTACATTTGTAAACCCTCCTCCTGTTCCCCCTCCGGCATCTATGCTGCCCAGGCCTGGCCTCTGCAGTCTCCTGCTAGGGAAGCCCCTCCATAGCCCTCCTCATCCTTGTACCCTTCTCTGCTTCTGCTGTTTGGTGGGAGCTTCGCTTTGCAATGTGCCCGATGCGAGTTGTGGCACGGGCACATGCGTGTGCATGCGTGTGAGGGAGCTCCCTGCAAAGTGCATAACCCAACTCCGCTCCCTCTGGCTTTTCTCCAGCCTCTTTATCCCATCTTGGCTGCATCCCCACAGACCCCCCAGCAGGAGGGTCCTGGGGGTTGATTCTGGCAGGGCTTTGCAGAGTGGGGGGCGTGGGGAGCTGGGGGGCTCGTTGGGAGAGTAGGGGCCGGGGTGGGCAAGGGGAGGCCCCTGAGGGGGAGGCTGGGACATGGGAAAAGGCAGGGCTGGTGCCTGCTGCAGAAACTTTGCTGTGGCCAGATCCTGAATGGAGCTGAGCACCTGCTGTCTGCAGCAGCCCCACGGCTCCAAGGAGATGATGCGGTTTGTAAAGCTCAGCCCTGCCTTTGCAGCAGGCCCAGGTCAGCCAGGCCTTCAGGGTGGGCTGTCCCCGGGCCCCCTCCCAGGGCCCTCCTTCCTGAGCCCTTCTCACATCCAGAGTTGCTGGGGGCGGGCAAGACATTGTAGCCGGGGAACAACGGAGCATGTATGTGTGCATGCATGTGCATGTGCTTGTGTGCATATGTGCATATGCATGTATTTGCATGCGTGCATATGCATGTGTGCACGATTTTGTGTGTGCATGCATATGCGTGCGCATGCATGTATGTGTGTGAGTAAATGCACATAAATATATGTACATGTGTGTGTTTATGTGCATATGCATGTGCGTGTATATGTGTGTGCGTGTGTATGCATTCATGTGTGCATGTGTGTGCATGTGTGTGTGCGTGCGTGCGCTCACAGGGAAGGGGGCCTCTTCCAAAGCAGCGAGCCGTAGCCCCCGCCCCCGGACACAGCCGTGTTTCCTGAGCTGGCCAAGGCGGGTCAGAGGCTTCCCATGTACGAGGTGGGGGGGTGGCAAAGTCCCAGTTCCTGCTCCAAAGGCAGCCGCCCACCCCATGTGGTCTGCATTAGGACGTCGTGCGCGCCCGGCTCCTCCGCCCGCAGGGATCTCCACAGCCCACGGCAGCTCCATGGCTGGATCCTGCTTGCAGATCCAGGGCAGCCTCTGGCTTCTCCGCTGCATTCAGGCTGAGGGCAGCGGGGGCTGGATGTGGCTGGCGGTCCCGTGGGAGGTAGGATGGAGCTGGAGCAGGTCACGATCCCCCCACATACCCTGGCTGTGACAGACGCTACCCCAGGCCCTGCAGACCCCGAGCCCTGTTGTCACCAGTTTCTCAGCCCCTGGCCTGCTCCATCTGACCTCCGTGGCCTTACCAATGATCCGATGATCTCCAAGCGTGTGCTTATGTTGGCTTGCTTCTCCCTCTTTTGCTTCCCGAGGACGGATGGCATCACAAGCCAGCCGCCCCTGCCTGGGAGATGTGAGTATTAGCCATGCCACAGAGTGCCCTTATGGCCTTAGGCAAGTCCCTTGACATACATCTCTGTGAAAGGGCGACAAAGCCCTTCCTGGCTGCCCAGCCTTGCCAGGAGGAGACGATTGTCCGTGCCCCTGACAAGAATCGTGGCCGCCGTCGGGGTAGATAGAACAATCCCCTCGCTGCTCCTGATGGGGAAACTGAGGCAGAGAGCAGAGAAGCAGCAGGTCCATGGGCGAGCAGGGGATAGACGTCCAGGATTGCCCTAGCCAGTGCTGTCCCTGCCCTACTACCCATCCAGGGAGCTTCCAGAGTGGGGTTTGACCCCCAGGCTGGAGGAGCAGACCCCCTGCCCTTCCCAGAGCCCTGCACCCCTTTGTCATAGCCCATGTCTGGGCCGTCCGCGTTGCATGCAGCTGTCTGTCGGCGCCTCCCCAGCGCTCCTCCCCGGAGGTCCCCAGCCCCCCTGCTTTCTTGGTCCCCTTCCCTTCCCATCTCAACCCTCCCTGCTGCCTCAGCTAAAACGGGGCCTTGGATCTCGTCTCTTTGCAGACTTGAGGTCACCCACGGCTCCACATGAGCTCACATCTCGCGGCTTTGGCTTGGCCGGCCTTCTCTGTACACGGTTGTGCTTCCACCCCCACACACGCCCAGCCCTTCCACACCAGCCCCGTGCCAACGCTTGCTTTTCCGAAGCAGCCCCCCTACACAACCCGGCATAGCCGGGGGACCTCTCGGCTGAGATCGGCAACCAGCCCAGAGCCCAGCTTCCTTGCATGGCAGCCCAGCTCGAAACCCCAGAAGCCAGAGGGAAAAGAGTTTGTTGCTACTGTTGTGCCGGCTCTGATACCGTCCGCGTGTGCGGGCTGTCCGCCTGCGGCCCTCGATCTCCGGGGAGGTTCCTACGTGGGGGACGCCGGTCCGGCTGGGTCCCCGTGGGAGATCTGGCTTGGAGCAGGATGGGCAGCAAAGTGTGACGGCAATGCCAGCTCTTTGGCTGGTGCGGACCGGGCGAGGAGCCCCGGAGCCACAGCCCAGGCTGGAGATGGGACTAGGCTCCTGCTGACACCAACCCCGCAGGGTCCTGGCTGGAGGGTCTTGCTCAGGGTCAGACAGATGCTAAATTAGGGTCAGGCATGGTTCAGACTTGGGGCTTTTGCCTTCCTCTGCAGTGGGGGCACTGCTTGTTGAGCATCTCTGAACAGCACCAGGACATTGGCAGCCGCGGTCCCCCTGTGTCCCCGGGGCAGGGACAGGGGTGACTGTGTTGTGTTGGACACGGGGTTTGTCTGGGCTGGTTTGGAAGGGGCTGATCCTGCCTCAGGGAGAGCTTCAACTGGATGTGACCCCCCACGTCTCTGTCGTTCTCTGAATGGCAATGGGGCGCAGGGCTGCCCTGGGACCCAGCATGGAGAAGCCTCATCGGTAAGGGCCCGATCCTGCTCTAGGGGCCTTTTCTGCAGAGGCGCTGAGCATGGGAGCTGCTGGTGCTTTGCACATCTCTGGATCAGGGTCCCTGGGAGCTGCCGAGAGGCCTCGGGGAAGGCTCCTGTTGCCCCCACCCCATTCACGCCTCTCCCCTCTGCTCTCTCCTCGCAGCCCGGGAGCAGCTCCGGCGTTCCCGCCACAGCAGGACCTTCCTGGTGGAGTCGGGCGTGGGCGAGCTGTGGTCTGAGATGCAGGCAGGTAGGAACAGGAAGGGTGGGGGGACCTCAGTGCTCCCCTCTGGGGGTGGGACACAGAGTTGAGGCACTGCAGCGTCTAGGAGTCATGGCCAAGGCCACGGAGGCAGTCTGTGGCAGAGGGGGCACGAAACTTGAGGGCACACGGGCCCCAAATCCCGCGCAGAGGGTGCCCTGGTCCTTACCCCCGCTGACACTCTGTTGACTGTTGACCCTTTGGGGATTTCTAGGCCATAGCAAGTACTGCATCCTGCCACGGATCCATCTCCCCGGGGATCTCGCCTGCCCACAGTCCCTTGCACCAAGCGGGAGGGGATCAGGGCATAGACAGGTAGTGGGGCCTGCCTTCAGGACCGACTAGAGCCCAGTCCAAAGGAAAGCCCCCCTGCTCCCCCCCCAGCGCTGCACTGGGGTCATTCATTGTACACCCAGTTTTGCAAGGCGGGGGGGGGTGTGCAGGACAGGATCTCCCAAGCTCAGGGCCACGTGAGGGCTCTCGAATGCAATGCAATGCATGCACATGACTGCGCCCCCCCAACCCCCACCCCTTGCTGGTTGCAGGTGACCGCTATATAGTGGCCGACTGTGGGGGAGGGACGGTGGATCTCACCGTGCACCAGATCGAGCAGCCGCAGGGGACCCTCAAGGAGCTCTACAAAGCCTCAGGTAAGACGCATCCTGCCCCTTTCCCCCCTTTCCCATCTCCCCGCATTGCCCTGGCTGGCTCCTGCCCCTCGGCTTGCAGCAGCCATTGATCGCCCTTTGCTTCTTAAAGCAGTACCGTAATTTAGCATGTACCACACCCCCCAAATAGGAGCTGCACTTCGTTTTTAAAAGGCAGAACAAAGAAAATAAGAGCTTCCCTTAAAGCTGGAAGGTCCTGGCGAGAGGATCTTGCCCTTGCGCTCAGGCTCAGACCGATGCTGAATTGGGGATTTCCCCTTGCTCAGACTGGTCCGCACTGGAGGGTTTTGCCTTCCTCTGCATTGGGGGCACGGCCTGGGCCTGGGGTCTCTGGGGCACCCGTTAATCCCCTTTGCAGCAGCAGGACGGTGGCAGCCTGCTCCTCATGCTCCTCCCTGTGGAAACCTCTCAGCTTTCACTTGGCTTCCCTACCCCAGGCTTTTGCAGTAGAAATGGCCATGACCATATTTCCTCACTTATAAGGTACACCCGTTTCCAGCAGCTGATTTTGGGAGGCAGGGGAGTGCATACTGTATGCAATACAATATGGTAACGCTAAGGGAACAGGAGCAAAGTGTCCCCGGAGGCTGCCCAGTTCATTGCCCCCCAAGTTTACATGGGGCATTGGCGTATAGATGGGCTCCGGTGGGGGTTTGGTAGCTTGGGGGATGGTGGGGAAGATGCTAGTAGGGGACACAGGGCGGTGATGCTGCTGTCGGGGGGCTGAGGTGAGGGGGAGGGCTGGGGACAGTCTGGAGTTGCTAAGCCTGTCTCTGGAGCCAAGGTCAAGGCTTGGAGGGGTCTCATAGGCGATCAGAGCCATTGAACTTACACCTCCAGCTGCACCCAACTGGCCATGGTGGGGTATCTCAGGTGTGCCCCCCACCCACCCAAGCACTGGGGCATCAGCCCTTCGCTGTGCAAGGCAAGATCATAACCAACCCTCCAAGCCCTGCTGCCAGGCCCTGCCAGCCCAGCCCAGCCCAGCCCAGCCCCCCAGACACATGGATCAGAAAAGGGGGTTAGGGGCATTGCACTTGGTTTGGCTTTGCAAGCCCATGCAAAACAGCCAAGAGGGGCCAAAAAGAGCAGGACAAAGCTCCCCGATCCCCAGCCTGGTCCAGCACATAGCTCCCCGATCCCTGGTCCAGACAAAGCTCCCCGATCCCCAGCCTGGTCCAGCACATACGTTTCAGCAACCCTGGATCTCCCCGGACGAATCCTGCAGCCAGCAGTGCCATCTGCTGACCGTCTGGATACCAACCAGCCAGCCTAGACCAGCCACGCTCGCATTGCTTCATGGCTGGGATGCTCAACCGGGGTCCACAGCAGCTCCAAGAGGCCTTGGGAGCCTTTCAGGAGAGCGGCTGCGTGTTAGCACTGGTAACTTTGCAAACACAAGTCACGAGATAACCCCGGGGATGCCAAAGCATCCCCACTGCTGCTTTGAGTCTCCAAGAGTTGCTGAGACAGGGCCTTGAAACCAAATGCATGCATGCCCCAGGGGTTGAGTGAATATGGGACCCTATCCCCAGCCAGCCCCGGGACTCTGGACCAGACCCCCCTCCCACGTCTAGCAGCCGGTGGGAAGGGATCAGGCTTGGATGGGCAGCACCGGGGCCAGGCTGATGGGGGTCAGCGGGGTGGGGGTGCAGGTCAGGACACCCCCTGGCATGGGCACACCTCACCCCTGACAGCCCCGTGTGTCGCAGGTGGCCCCTACGGCGCGGTGGGTGTGGACTTGGCCTTCGAGCAGCTGCTGTGCCAGATCTTCGGGGAGGATTTCATTGCTACCTTCAAGGCCAAGCGCCCGGCTGCCTGGGTGGACCTGACCATCGCCTTCGAGGCGCGCAAGCGGGCGGCCGCCCCGTCCCGCGCCAACCCCCTCAACGTCTCCCTGCCCTTCTCCTTCATCGACTTCTACCGCAAGCACCGGGGCCAGAACGTGGAGACCGCGCTCAAGAAGAGCAGGTGTGGCCAGGCGGGCCCAATCTGGGGGTGGGCTGGGCTGGGCTGGGCTGGGCTGGGGACGCCCTGCTCCCTGGGCGGGGGTCTCTCTGGGAAGCCACGCAGGTCTCCGGGGGGCAGCACTGGGGGGGGGGGGAGGCAAGCTGCTGACCTGACTCCCACCCCCATTCAGTGTGAACCTGGTGAAGTGGTCGTCCCAGGGGATGCTACGGGTGTCCGCGGAGGCCATGAACGAGCTCTTCCAGCCGACCATCAGCCAGATCATCAACCACATTGGTGAGTGCAAGGGCAGGCCGTGGACACGAGGGGTAATTACCCTTTCTGGGGGCTGAGGGTAATTGCTAGTACCCACCCAGGCCGTGCATCCATCCAGGACCAGCACAGGGCTCACTGCGAGGCATGCATTTGCATTTCAGTGGCTCCCTGCAGCAACGACTGGGGGGATTCGCCTGGCGAGGGGGTATTGCACCCCCCACCCCGGCCTGACCTGCCTCTCTCCCCCCAGACGCCCTCATGAAGAAGCCCGAAGTGGACGGCATCAAGTTCCTGTTCCTGGTGGGGGGCTTTGCCGAGTCGGCCATGCTGCAGCACGCGGTGCAGACGGCCTTTGGCGCCACGTGCCGCGTGATCATCCCGCAGGACGTGGGGCTGACCATCCTCAAGGGCGCCGTGCTCTTCGGCCTCGACCCCACCATTGTACGGGTGCGCCGCTCGCCCCTGACCTACGGCGTGGGCGTGCTCAACAAGTTTGTGGAGGGCAAGCACCCCCGGGAGAAGCTGCTGGTGAAGGAGGGCAAGAATTGGTGCACCGACATCTTCGAGAAATTCGTGGCCGTCGACCAGTCCGTGGCCCTGGGAGAAGTGGTGCAACGCAGCTACTGCCCAGCCCGGGCCGGGCAGCGGAAGATCATCATCAATGTCTACTGCAGCGCCACGGACGACGTGGTCTACATCACCGACCCGGGCGTGCGCAAATGCGGCACCATCAGTCTGGAGCTGGACGCGGTGGAGGATGGGGGGTCCCCCTCCCCGCGGAGCCGCCGCGAGATCCGCGCCAGCATGCAATTTGGGGACACGGAGATCAAGGTCACGGCCATGGACGTCAGGACCGCCAAGACCGTTCGGGCCTCCATCGACTTCCTGTCCAACTGAGCCCCGGGGGAGCAGGGACGACCTGGGGCATCCCGATAGTGGCTCCCACCCCCAGCCCCAACCTGGCAGCCAGTGACTGCATCCTGGGGGGTTTATCACTGCAGGACCGAGCTGCTCCCACCCTCCGGGGGCTGGAAACATCCCTTCGTGGACTTGCAAAGGTGGGCAAGCCGTGGGGAGCCCACTGCGACCTTGGTGGGAGCTGGAGGGGTGGTCTGCTCCAGACCTGCTGCATCTTAACACACCCAAATCCATCTCAGGGGTCTCAGCCTCTGGATGCAGATCAGCAAGGGGCATGCTGAGGTGGGAATGACCCTTGCCAAGATCCCATGAGCTTTGGACCCACAGCACTGTCCCTCCTGCTACCCTGGGCATGGACAGACTGACATCTTGGATGATCGGGAGAGATGCAGCCCCAAGCCCAAAGAGATCTCCTCTACCCTCCCCAAGCACGAGCGGGTGGTCCTGCTTTGAGCAGGGGGTTGGACTAGATGCCCACTGGAGGTCCCTTTCCACCCTCCTCATCTATGAGTCTATAAGTGTCGTGGGCTTCGTGTCTATAAGTGTTGTGGGCTTGTTGCATCGTGGAGACATCGCCCCGGAGCAGCAGGCTCGCGTCCCCAGTGCCGGGCCATTGCAGCCACAGCGAGGTGCTTCCAGTGGGACCCAGTTGCATGTCTGGGGCCAGGGATTGCAGCAAACCCAGGGATGCTCTGATCCCTCTCCACCCTATGGATGTTTGCTGGGGCCCAGGGTCTCACCCGAGGACTGCAAATACCAGATACCCACGGACTGCAGCTGGGTCGTGCCCATCTATGAGCATGGCTCCCCCCACTATCCCTGCGAGGGGCAACAGGCTCAGAGCCATGTCCTGGGGGGGGGGCTGCCCAATGCCTCCCTAGGAAAACCACTTTGCTGGCCTGTGGCTACTCAAACGAACACGCCGTGAATTAAGAGCCGGCCACTTCTTCCCTAGACAGACAGCACTCAGCGAGGCGAGAGGATGACGAACTGAAATGACGCCTGAATCCCCACTGGCAGATAGCAGCAATAAATATATCTATATATATTTTTTTTTGTAAGCCCCCAAATTTTTATTTTTCTATATTGCCTGCCGATGTGCGGCGCGCAAGAGCCCCGGGCGGTGTGGTGGGGTCCCCGGGTGGCATGGCATTTATAACCTGTTGAAGTACAGCATGAGAAGCGATGGAAGTCAAAATAAACTATGATATCCTCCCGCAGAGCCGGGCAGGGTGGTGTGCTTTGCAGGGGCAGGGAGGACTGGGTTTTTTCATCTTGAGGGTTGGGCCTTTCACCTGGAATAGGGTCCTCAACCAGCCAGTGTCTTAGTCCTGCTGCAAAATTGGAGGGGGATCCCGTCTTGATGAAGAGGGGCTTGGGTGGGGGCCCCGATATAGAAGAGGCTCAGATCCACACAGCAAAGGGGAAGACAGTCGAGGGCTTTGCGTACACGTGCAGCTTGGGTTGTGTTATGCATGGTCTCCGTTGAGACTCCAGTCTTGTCCCATGACCCTGGAGTAGCTTTTACAGCCCCCATGTCCCTCCATGGGTTGACTGTCTTGTTTTGGTCTCTTCAACCCACCTTTGCCTCTCAATAGTGTCCTTCCTTTCTCATTGTATTAAAATGACTTTATTCCCTTCTGTTTAGTACCTCTGCCCGTCCATCCCCAGCCTCTGACCCAAGTAGACCAAGGAAAAGCACTTGCCTCCATGAACGAGTTAGTCTCATAGGGTCCTAGAAAGGTGAGGGACCGGGAGCATCACAGGGCCGTGTCGCAGCCCCGCACCACGCTGCACAAGCAGCCCCGAGAAGCTGATGTCCGGGTGGACGAGGTCCGGCAGCTTGGAGGAGGAAACGGGCCGCTGGGTCCTACCTACGAGATGCATGGCCTCCCAGGAGCATCGTAGGATCAGAGGAGAGGCAGGCTGGAAGGGACCTCACGGGGTCACATCCAGTCCAGCCTCTGCTCAAGGCAGGAGCAGCCCTGGCTAAACCAGCCCAGCCAAGGGTGTGCCTAACCTGCTCCTGGGATGGAGACCACCACGTCTCTAGGGGCCTGTTCCAGTGCTCGGCCCCCACCAGTCACAGTCATTCCCCAGGCTGTATCGGTGCCTGCAGTTATTCCATCCCAAATGCAGGACTTTGCACTTGTCCTTGCTGAATTTTGTCTGGTCGACTGCAATGAAATGGCTTCTTCGTCCATTTAAAGCCAAGCAGGAACATTACAGATTGCAAGTTATGCCACTTCCACCCCTTAGCCAAGCAGTTGGCACTGGGGCAGGGCCCTGGGGCACAGCCAGGGTTCGAGTGGTTTTTCTCTCGCAGGGTGGGGAGCGGGTCACCTCAGGCCCAGGGCAATGGATAAAAGACATATTGGAAGAGAGCAGATAGCAATAGCATTCCCAATGCTTTCAGGACATGCCCGTATCGACCAGGACAGGCCTGGCTCTAGCCTATCCTGAGCCCATCACCCGGGTATCTGTGCACTTTGCTGCAAGATAAATGTCCAGAAGCCACAGTGGGTGCAGGAGGGAGAAAGGCTTTACTAAGCCTTCAGCCTGATGCCTTCAAACCCTAGAAAACCAACACAGCAGCTGGGGCGGTTACAACCCACAGCTAGTCCTCATTGGCTCCTGCCTCCATCTGCTGTCACTCATCCCCTCTTGGCTTTGGGGCAAGGATCATCTCGCTGCCTGCATCTGTACAGCGCCGAGCACAGCCGGGTCCTGGTGCACTACAAGGGTTCCCAGATGCAGATAATTCAATAATGAGCGTTGCCCGCAGGTAGCTGCAAGAGGCTATCTAGGTAGCAATGCAACATTTGCAGTGAAGTCAGGCTAGAAAGGACCTCATTATGCAAAATTAAAAAAAAATAAAATCAACTTTTAAATATTTGTTTTTCCCCAATGGAGAGAGGAAGAAAAAAAAAGCCCCAACTTCGTGACAGCGGCCCCGGGGCTGACCAGAGACAGAAAAGCTGAGGCCTGGACTGTTTTGACCCAAGTTTATTCTTCTGCTTTATAGATTTTTATTTTTTGTCTTTTTTTTTTTTTTTTTAAAGAAACCCCACACATACGCACACACACACACGCACACACTTATATAGAGGCACATAAATCTTCCTGTTGCTTTCCAAACCAAACTGCTTCTCTGGTCCTGGTACCATGTGTCTTTAAAAAAAAAAAACCCAAACAACAACCAAAAAAACCAAAAAACAACCAACACAAAAACACAAGACGACATTTAAGAAAAAGAAAAGTCAGGTTGGGATTTTTAGAGGAGTCATAGATTCATCGATTGTCGAGTCGGAAGGGACCACAGTGGATCATCGTGTCCGACCCCCTGTCCGGGCAGGAAAGAGGACCGAGGTCGGATGACCCCAGCCAGGTGACTATCTAGCCTCCTCTTGAAGACCTCCAAGCTAGGTGATAGCACCACCGCTCTTGGAAGCCCATTCCAGATCCTGGCCACCCTTACTGTGACAAATTTCTTCCTAATATCTAACCTAATTCCCCTCTCAACTAGTTTACACCCGTTATTCCTAGGGTATCAGGTATCCGACTCCCACTGGTACCAAGTGCCTAATTCCCTTAGGCTTCATCCTCCTAGCAAAATCCCACCCTGAGATGCATGCTGTTTTCAAGGGGGTCTGCCCGGCGGCGTCTGGGGGCGTGGAACGTAGCCTTGCGGGACAGTTTCTGGTCTCGGTTGCAGCAGTGAGCAGGGAGTCGGTCTGGAGCCAGCTCATCCAAAGCTCGAGCGGGGCAGGGGTGCAGCCGGGACCAGAATCCAGCCCCGAGCCGTCAGCCGGGCTGCGGGAGAGCTCACGGAGAATGATACACAACAAAATGAAATGGCAGCAGCAGCAGAAAGAGCGCACGAGAGAGAACAGGCACTGCTCCTAAACGGTCCCTAGTCAAGACACGGTATGGCTTGCAACAAGTCCTGGCTCCTGTGTTTCCTGGAGGCGGCAGACACCCAGCTGGGGGAAAGCCCTCTGCGACCAAACACCAGTGATTCATCCGAGCACACGCACAGCTACAGGGACCACCCGCTGGGTTTGCTCTACCACAGCCCACCCCCTGGGCACGGCAGCCAGAAAGGAAATACTAATGATACCAGAGGCTTTGCTTTTCTTACATATATATGTCAGACTGTTGCAGCTGCCATTATACATATCTACAGAGGTATATAGATAAATCTAAGTCTATCAATAGATAGATAGATAGATAGATAGATAGATAGATAGATAGATAGATAGATAGAAGTAATGTGATAGAAGTAATAAGATTGATAGAGAGAGACAGAGAGAGAGAGAGCTGTATTTGTACATATATTCGTACGTGCATACATAGAAATTATGCGATAGAACAAAGTAATATGATAGATAGATAGATAGATAGATAGATAGATAGATAGATAGATAGAAGTAATGTGATAGACAGAAGTAATGAGATAGATAGATAGATAGATAGATAGATAGATAGATAGATAGATAGATAGATAGATAGATAGAAGTAATGTGATAGACAGAAGTAATGAGATAGATAGATAGATAGATAGATAGATAGATAGATAGATAGATAGATAGATAGATAGATAGAAGTAATGTGATAGACAGAAGTAATGAGATAGATAGATAGATAGATAGATAGATAGATAGATAGATAGATAGATAGATAGATAGATAGATAGATAGATAGATAGATAGAAGTAATGTGATAGACAGAAGTAATGAGATAGATAGATAGATAGATAGATAGATAGATAGATAGATAGATAGATAGATAGATAGATAGATAGATAGATAGATAGATAGATAGATAAAAGTAATGTGATAGACTGAAGTAATAAGAAAGAAAGAAAAGGCAGTAATGTGATAGACCAAACTATTACAATAGACAAACAGATAAAAGTAATGTGGTAGATTGAAGTAATATAACTGATTGATAGATAGATGTCTATCTAGATATATCTAGATCTATAGCTATATCTATACCTATAGATAGATAGATATCTCTAGATATATCTAGATCTATAGCTATATCTATAGATCTATATATTTCTATCTCTCTCTCGTTATACATGCAGTTAGCTAGCTAGCTAGCTGTATAAATATCAATATCTAGATAGATAGATATAATGGCAGTTGTAGAAACCTGGCACATGTATGTACCAAGCAGGCCACATGTGACATGGAGTTGTCCAAGAAGAGGCTCCTTTGCTCTACAGGCTTTGCTTTTCTTACATATATATATATATATATATATATATAGCCATGGAAACCTAGCATGCGTGTATGCCAAGCCGGGCACGTGTGACACAGATGGCCGGAGAGGAGGACTGAACGACCCACCCTGTGTGACAAGATAAGACGCTGATAGACAGGAGGCATGTACATGGCAGGCACCCAGAGAGCGAAGTTTTAAGGCTGAAAAGAAACCCCTGCCAGTCTGAGGTCTGACCCCAGCCCCCGTGGCCTTTAAAAGTCCCCTTCCAGCGGCCTCTGGTGTGTGTTGGGTGCAGAGGGACCAGCGCAGCGCCCAGACCTCCCAGCACAAGCTCCATGGGTGACAACCAGCCGCGCGCAGGCAGAGCCCTGCCGCTGGTCCCCACCGGGTCTGTGTTCCCAATGCAAGCTTAAATTTCCAAACGAAAAAGGACCGGGGGGTTGGGGGGCGGGGAGGGGGTCTGGCCGCGGCTAGTCGAACCCGTGCCAGTCGCTCTGCTCCGAGTCGTACTCCAGCTCGGCCCCGATGCACCGCACGCCTTCCAGCAGCATGGGCGTGCCGTGGTGACGATCTGCAAGACAGAAGGGAGATCACTCTGCAAGTGATGCTGCTGTTAATACAGCCCCGGATGCAACCGGCTTTCCTTGCACACCATTGCCTCCTATTCAGCTTATGCAACACAGCTCTGCAAGTCAGCCCACTGCGCCCATTGCTCAGTGAACAGCAGCAAGGCCCGGGAGCCCCAGAGAGGAGCTCAGGGAACCAGGTGCCTTCCAGACACCTCATAAGTTCCTGCTCCCAGGTGCTTACCACATACAGAGACGAGACACAGGAAACGAGAGTGAGTCGGACACACCTCGGGTCCCAACGCAAGTCAGCAGAGAGCATCTCACTTCCTAGTCTGCTGCCTTGTCCCTGTACCTCGCTGCCTCCAGCCATGCACGGAGAACCAGGCTAAGGTGGAGAGCACGAGGTCCAGTTTCAGTCTCCTTTAATGGATCTTAAAAATGGTCCAGAGAAGGGAGACCAAAATAATCGGGCCTGGAGCAATCACCAGAGAGACTGAAAAGACCAGGACTCTTCAGTTTGGAAAGGAGAAGGCTGAGGGGGACTAGCTAAGTGGTACATGCAATCCTGAAGGATGTGGACCAAGGCAACAGGGACCTGTTGTTCCCCAAGTCCCAAACCACTAGAACCAGGGGGCACGGCTGAAATGAGCAGGTAACAGGTTTATAACTAATAAGAAAGTGGGGTTTTTTAAGCAATTTGTGGAATTTGTTGTACTGGGATGAGGTGGAGGCAGACAGCACAGCCAGGGTCGGCAAGGGGCCGGACGCATTCACTGGAGATGTTTCCTCTGGCATCTCTAATGCAATCACACTGGATGCCAGAGGCTATTGGATGACTCCAGTGATATCTGGTTCAGTGCTCTCCCTCTATAGCATCCTTCTGCTGGAGACAGGACACAGGGCTAGAGGGACCATGGGTCCGACCCGTGAGACTTCAACCCATCATGTACTAGACACATGGCAATACTTGAATCGGGACTGCTCTTTGCTGCTGAAGAAGGAAGATGCTGCTCTTGCGATGGACACGAGAGGGAGCACCGACCACACCGCTGACTCCGGGAGAGAAAGGATGAGACGTCTCCCCGCTAACAAAGCCCTCGGAGCATCCTGCCAGGCTTAATCAGATCATATCATAGAGAAGTGAGGCTGGAAAGGACCTCAAGCCATCATCTAGTCCAACCGGGCACTGAACCTGCGACCTAGGTGCTATTAGCACCAGGTTCCCCAGCCACAAGCAGCAACCCCAACGCTCCTAAATGCCCGATTAAAATTCCCTAATAATAAAACTGACCATAAAGCCTCATCTGTTCCTTCTCCTAATTGCCAATGGATATTAAATTACCGCTTCCCGTTCCAGGACTGGGGTGGGGGGAACGACACTGGAAAGAGACCGGGATGACAGTCTGCTCCTGGTAAACTGACCCTCTCACACCGTAATGTCACTGCTGATCGAACAGTGGCAATGAGTCACGGGGAAAGGGGTCACGACGTGCTTGGAGGCAGAGGTGAATGAAGACTTTGCACGAGACAGGAGAAACAACCTTTGACTGTGAAAACAGGCCAGTTTTGTGTGACACGGGGAAGGAGCAATCGCTGGTTCTCTTCCAGGTCCTACGTGCTTCAGAGAAGCCAATGAAAACGAGATGGATGAAGACAAAAGAGATGCAAAAATGGGGTAACAAGGTGATTAACCCATGGCGCTAATCGCCACTGCTAAATCAGGCAACAAAAAATGAATGTCACGGTCTCTCATTCCTGGCCAAACAGCTCTGAGCAGAGACGCCGGGGCAAAGAATTAGGCAGGATTTTATTTAAAGAAGCCGATTAAAAAAAGAAACGCAGTGAGCAAGATGCATAGAGGGTGCAAGACTGATTAGGATAGAGGCCAGAGAAAAGACTAAAGCACTTGGGGGGGAAGGTCAGGCCAGACAAAGGGGGAATGCAACGCTGGCGAACACAAGGGAATGTGCACTGGCAGGAAGAAGATGAATTATCATCATGCCATTTGGGGTCAGGAAGGGATTTTCCTCCCTGGTCAGAGTGGTCAGGACTGGGGGGGGTTTCCTTCCTCTGTAGCAGGGGCATGGCCTCTGCCTGGGATCATTGCAGTATCTATTTAACCTTTTATAAAAGCAGGACGTTGGCGGCTGCGGCCCCCCTGCTTTCCCTGTGGCAGGGTCAGGTGCAACGTGTGCCGTGACAGTCATTTTACAAAGAGTTTAGATGATGGTTTGTCCGCGCTGATTTGCACAGGGCCGATCCTGCCTCAGGCAGGGCTTCGACTAGATGCGCCTCTGCAGGTGCCTTCCAGCCCCATGTCTCAAAGTGCCTAAATTCAGGATGTGTCTATCCCGGCGGCCAGCAGTGATCAAGAAAGCAACTGTGCTGGGACATGGGAGGAAGGAGATGAAAGATGAAGAGGGAAGCAGAACCTTGTCCAGAAGCCTCAAACCTGGGACAGTTTTGGGTTCATCCAGAGGCACCTCCTGGGCATGGAGCGGATGGCAATCAGTGGCATTTCCTTGTGTGGATCCCACCAGCGTTGCACAGGAGAAAATCTCCTGCATTGGGGTGCAAACTCCCTGCCGACAGGCCTCACCTGCCCTGGCCGTGCCCAGCTTGGCAGCTACCCCCAGCCCAGAAGCTTCTTCCCTAATCACAAAACAGCCTCAGGAGTGTTGCCAGGTGTGGGGAAAGTGATTCTTCCCCTCTCTTTGGCACTAGTGAGGCCACATCTGGAGTCCTGTGTCCAGCTGTGGGCCCCCCACTACAGAAAGGATGTGGACACATTGGAGAGATGGCAATGAAAATAGTTGTAGGGCTGGGAGACATGACCGGTGAGGAGAGGCTGATGGAAATGGGCTGATTGAGTCTGCAGAAGAGAAGGCCGAGGGGGATTGAATAGCAGCCTTCACCTCCCTGCAGGGGGGCTGCAAAGAGGATGGAGCTGGGCTGGTCTCAGTGGGGGCAGATGGCAGGACAAGGAGCAATGGGCTCCAGCTGCAGTGAGGGAAGTTGAGGTTGGATATTAGGAAAAACACTCTTACTAAGAGAGTGGTAAAGCACTAGAACAGGCTCCCCAGAGAGGTGGTGGAGTCTCCATCCAAGACCTGGGTAGACAAGCCTTGTCTGGGATGATGTAGTTGGGGCTGGTCCTGCTTGGAGCAGGAGGTTGGACTAGATGTGACCTCCTGAGATCCCTTCCAGCCCTCGTTGTCTCCGATTCCATGATGCACTGCCAGGATGCATGGGTTATCCCAGGACTGTCTGACAAGAGATGCTCCAAACCCTAGTAGCACCAGCCTCAGCTGGAGAGAGGACAAAGGGAGAGAGCACTGGGGTGACGGGGGCTGCAACTCCCAGCCCCTCTGCATCAGCTACCACCACGTAGCATGCAATAAAGACATGGCAGGAATCCCACTCTGAGACCCTTGCTGCTTCCCCGAGCTGACACCAGAGAGGTACAGACTGTGATACCCAGAGCCACGCGGGGTCTGACCCCACGGTGATGGGCACAGACCCTCCATGGTGAGGCCAGTCCCGGAGGGCTGCATTGACCGTGACTGTCACCCCTGGGATTCAGCCCTGGGGGCCTTGCAAGCCTAGCCACGGTGCAGTGCTAGGCTAAGGGATGGGTGAAGCAGGCTGGCAGGTGGGGAGGGGAGCTGCGGCTGGCTCAGCTCTCTCTCTGCTGCTTCTTCCTTCCCCATCCCTGGGACCCTCCCCAACCTGTGTACACCTCCTTCCCAGAGCCCCCGGGCGGCTGGCCACCATCACATCCGCTCTCAAGGCTTGAGCTGGACTCACAGCCTAGCACCGTGGTGCCAATGCAGGGATCTCAGCACTGCTCAGAGCAGGATGAGAGGAGCAATTGCCATTGCTCACAGCCTCTCAGCCTGGAGAGAGACAGATGCAGCACAATCCCGTCGACTCCGCACGTGCAGCCACAGGGCACCAGACTGGATCCCCAAGGACACCCCGCAGCCTGGCACAGGTGAGATCAGGGCACCGAGGGCACTGCCAGCAATGACAGAGGAGCTACGGGTTAGCAGAGACTCAGAGCATCCATGCCCATCTGTGGGGACCCGAGCCGCAGTCACTACATGGAGCCGAGTGAAATCCCCCAGTACCTACCCATGACCCGGGCCTGGACCACCACCTTCACGCAGGTGCTGTCACTGGTCTCGCTGGTGAGGACCATCTCCTCCTTAAGGACTCCTTCCTTGTGAGCCGTGTACTCGCACTTCACACTGTAGCCTGCGTACAAGAGGGGGGAAAGCAGAGTCAGTCGCTCGGTCCCTGGAAGGCAGCATCCCGTGGGGGTTTGTTCTTACCAAGCTGCAGGAGCAACTCCCCAGCCACAGCTGCCTCCTCCCAGCACTGTCATGAGTTTATCAGGCCTCAGGCAGAGATGGGTATGCAAGGGCCCTTCGCTCACATCCAGCCGGAGCCATGCTAACCCCTGCTGCCGTAAGGAAGCAAAAGGCCCTACCTGACTATCCCACAATGCACTTCTTGGCGTGCGGAAGCTCCCCAGATGCCACGGCTGCAGACAATAACAGGGCAGGAGCCCCACAATGCCCTGTGCCAGGCTCAGCTCCCAACCCCATCCCAGAGCTGCATGTGTGGGAACCCCAAGGGGTGGCTGGCAGCAATAGGGCATCACGGTTCAGGGGATGCAGAGTCCCCAAATGCTCTGAGGCAGCCACGGATGGGGGCAAGATCACAACAAATAGCCCCAATACTACAGCTATCAGGGGTCTGCCTGTTGGAGCAGATGCAGAGCACAGCAGGCGGAGAAGATAGACAGACGGACGGATGGATAGACAGAGTGTCTGAGTGCAGACCCCATCAAGTGGGCATGCGGGTGAACTCAGGAGCGGTCCCAGCCCAAGACCTGCAAGCCCAGATGCCTGGAGCAAGCCCCAGCCACCAACAGGAAATGTTCTTTATGTCCTGACCTTGCTCCATCCTCCCGTCAGCTCAGGTCACGAGATCCTAGAGCCGCGGGGCTGGAAAGGAGCTCCAGAGGTCCAGCCCTGCCTCAGCCAGGATCAGCTCTGTCCAAACCAGCCCAAACAAACCCACTGTCGAAACTCTTTGTAAAACTACCAGCAACCCTGACACAGCCCAAGACATCACCCCCGACCCTGCCACAGGGAATGCAGGGGCCCGCGGCAGCTGCAAAGGAGGTTAATAGATGCTCGAGAGACCCCAGGCCGAGGCCGTGCCCCCGCTGCAGAGGAGTGCAAACCCCCCAGTCCGGACCAGTCTGAGCAGGGGAGAAATCCTTTCCTGCCCCAGTGCAGCATGGGGCTGAGCTTGATTGCAGGGGCAAGACCCTGTGGGGTTGATGCCAGCAGGAGCATTGGCACAGCCCAGTCCCCATCCCTAGCCTGGGCTGCAGCAGCATCCAGTGCCTCTGGAAGAGGTTTAAAACCCCCCTGACACATGGGGCATAAGGGGGAGAAGGGGGCAACCAGCACAGCCCAGACACCTGGGACATCCCCACAGCAGAGCACGGGCACAGATACCCAGGGCAAAGTCCTGCTGGGTACACTCAGGGCTCAGCAAACTGCCCTGGGGAGACCTTACAAGCCAGGTCCCCTCCTGGGGGGGTCCAAGCATGAATGTGGCCAAGTTCAGCCATGCACATGGCATTGCACACACATGCACTGGAGGTGAAGTCACAGCCTACGACAGTAGAGGACTTGCTTGGACAACCCAAACAGCTATCTCCAGTCCAACACCCTTGTTTCCTGAAGTCCCATCCCAGCATCCAGAAGAACATGGTTGCATCTATTCTGGTAATACACCATCACCATAGCTTTAAGCCTAAGGCTAGCAACACGTGTTGCATTTGTCCTGGGACAAGCTGTGCCTGTGTTTGCCCTGGCACAGAAAAATCTGGAGACTGGAAAGTACACATATCACTCTTTTTATCAGGGTTTTGTGAGTGTTCGAATGCGCTGCCTCTTTTCTGCCATCGATCCCATCCAGATGCACTTCATGATGTCCTGGGACAAACCGTTAGTGCTTCTTATCCTGGGGACCTTTTTTAGCGTTTCACAGATTTCATAGACATTAGGGCTGGAAGGGATCTCGGGAGATCATCGGGGCCAGCCCCCTGCCCCAGGGGCAAGAAGTCAGCTGGGGTCATAGGATCCCAGCAAGATAAGTGTCCAAATGTTTGGTTTGTCCTGAGATGACAGAGGTGGAGATCTGAATGCCTGCACTTTGTCCTGGGATAAATGAGACAGGATAAATGTGGGGGAAATCCTTTTTCTGGTCCCCACAGCTCCAAAAGGAGAGAGAAGAACTGGAGAAAGTGCAGAGAAGGGCAGCGAGGATGAGGAGGAGCTTTTAAATAAGGAGAGAAAGAGGCCAAGGCTTGGTCAGTTTAGAAAAGAGATGCTTGAGGGGGGTCAGGAGAAGGGTTTACAACACACTGAATGGGGAAGAGAAAGTCACTAGGGATTTATGACTGACTGTAATCATCAGACAAGAACAAGGGGGCAGAGCATGAAAATAGCAGGTAAAAAGTTAAAATTAACACCAGGAAGTTCTGTTTCCTCCAGCGTGTCGTTATAGGATGGAGCTCGTTTCCCCCAGACATGGGAGCTGAGAGCTCAGCCGGATTCACCGGGGCTCGGACACGTGCTGAGAGGAAAGGGGCACGAGCCCACCGAGAGAGCTGGAAAGCGGTCTGGCCCTTTGCATTTTCAGACAGTTCCCAAGACAGGCCCCATCCTTGCTATCCGCTTGGAGTGACGCTTAGAGGACTCCCTCATCCAACCCAGGGGTCCAGGAGGGGCTGAGGTCAAAGGCGGCTGCAAGGACGCAGCACCCATCAGGGTCCAGCCAGGGGAGGTCGGGGCAGGGGATGCCGACAGCTGGGCCGGGGAGTCAGGGAGCGTGGATTCAACCCCTCCCTGCTGCAGGTGAGTCACTTCCCACCTCGGTGCCTATTAAAGGTAGGTAACGAAGTTTGGGGGGCAGATGAGGATTAACCAGTGCATGCACAAGACCGGTGTGAACAGAGCAGAGGCATGAACGGAGCCCCGATGCTCCCCTTCTGCGTCTCCGGAGGCTGTTTTGCAGGAGGGGAGGCAAGGAGAGTGAGTGAGAGGAGGAAGGAGGGACAGGAGGGATCGGTGGGGAAGACGTCAGGGTCCGTGACCTAGAGGGGAAAGCTGCTCCGTTACTGGAGCATCTGGCCTAGCAGATGGCCACCGGCATCACCAGCAGCCTGCCAGGTAGGAGAAGGCTAACGAGGCCGCGTGATATCTGCAGCTGCCTCCGATGGAGGTTGCGGGAACTCAGCCCATTCCCTGGATGGCCCCGAGGGGTGCGAGCAGACCCCTCTCCCGACATGGGCTGGGTCCGAGCCACGGCACCCCTGGGCCATGCTCCAGGCCTCGTTACAACCAGGGGTGCAGAGCCACAGGGTCGTGCCACTGCCAGCAGGGTCCACAACCTCTCACGCTTGGCCAAATTTGGGCATTTTTCCCCCAAAGGAGGCCTCAGAAGGCCTGTCCCTGATGCAAGAACTGAGTGCGAATCCCTGCTTTACAAGTTCTCAGGTCGGGAATGTCAGCTGGGGAACCTGCCTGGACAGGCAGAGAAGAGGCTGGAGGACTATGAACAAACCCTGCTACCCAGCGTAGGAGTTTGGGTGATGATCAGATGTATTTATCACTGAATCACAGATAAGGAAGGTAGAAAGGGACCTCAGGAGGTCACATCTAGTGCAACCCCCTGCTCCAAGCAGGACCAGCCCCAACTACATCATCGCAGCCAAGGCTTTGTCTAGGCAGGGCTTAAACACCTCCAAGGATAGAGACTCCATCACTTCTCTCAGCGCTTCACCACCCTCCTCGTGAGAAACTTTTTCCCAGTATCCAACCTCAACTTTCCTTGCTGCAACTTGAGCCCATTGCTCCTTGTCCTGTCATCTGCCCCCACTGAGACCAGCCTAGCTCCATCCTCTTTGCAACCCCCATGCAGGGAGTTGAAGCTGCTATTACCTAAAGGCCGATCCCAAAGAGGATGGAGCTGGTCTTATGCTAAGCTATGGCTATGCTAAGGCACTGCCAAGGACCTTGGGCATAACAGCAGGCTGCCGGGTGATTAAACCTGCAGCGCACAGCTCCGGCTGATCCCCCCGGCACCTTGCTGAGATGCACACGGGCTCCCTCGGCCCCGCTAAGCACCTCACCTCTCCGGGGACCCGCTGTTAGCTCACCTGGCTTTCACTGCAAGAGGCAGTGATGCGATCCCATCTCCATCCAGGCACCGACAGGAGCAGCTAAATGATCCGGGCTCGTCAAACTGGAGCGCTCAAAGCCCAGAGGGAGCGTGAGATCATCCGGGCTGACGGTGCGGAGAGCACAAGCCGCTGGATCTCCCCCTGGACGCTGCATACCAGACCCAGGAACCAGTATGTGGCCGAAGCACCTTGACCGGACCCGGGAACTTGTATGTGGCCAAAGGTTTGGGCTTGAAGACCCCGAGCAATGGAGATCTGGCCCCCTCCCTGGGACACGGCTCCGACGGGGTGTTTACAACAGCCTTATTTCTCATTAGTCTGGCTGGCTCCAGCTCCTGACCCCGGAGGCTTGCCCTGCCTTCGTGCACGGGAACAAGAACCCACCAGCCCTGGTGCTTTCTCCCCCAGCGCTTACACACCGAGACCTGCTCCTGGGTGGATCTGGGACTTTAGAAAGGGGGATGCACGTGACGAGGCACCTCATCCCATAGAGCACAACACGCATTTTTTTCTCCTGTTAAAGAGCAAACTAGAAGCTTTACTACTAGGCTAGGTGCTTGGTGCTATCTTATTCAGATCAACATAAAAAAGCAAACAACTAGAACTACTGAAATGTGCACTGAGTTGCTAGATTATATATATATTTAAACACAACAAACTAGGTAAAAAAGAGTCAAAACAGTCCAAAGATATTGGGTCAACAGTCCTATAGTCATTATAGTTAAATGTCCATCTGTCATTCAGATTCATAAAAGAAAATTTTGCCTTCTTGAGCGTCTTGACAGCGCATGCAATGTATCACTGTTGGATATTTGTACACCTGAGTTCATAGGACCACACCTGAGTGAAGGTTTTTAGCTAGAGCTAAAAGCAGCCTGTGGGGCTGGGAAAGAGAAGAGAGACATTCCCAGGCATGGCTAAGAGACAGCAACACTGCAGAAGAAAGGATAGTTTGAATAATAAAATGTCACGACCATTAAAAAGGAGAAAACGCCGTTTACCCCTGTGGAGTAGAGAGAGATTAGCAGGAATCTGGGAGGTGATAACAAGCCATGAAGCCAAGTGATTCCCTCACTGCTGCCTGAATAGAAATGCCACTGCCTCTCTCAGGCAGTTGGATATAAAGTTTGGCCGGAGCAGGGATCAAAGCGGGGTACAACAGCATCATGCACCCCCTGGATCTGCCCCTGGCCCTACTCACCCCCCAGGCTACATTGCAATTAGCCAGAGACCTGGGCTGTATGGCCTTTCCCTCCCCTCTTCCATCCTTACGGTGCAAGTGCCAGCACGGTGCCCAGTGCCTGCATCACCAAGGCTACATGCAGAGAGGAGTCCCCTCGTCCATCCCCAGTCCGTGCCTCCAGTCACTGCCTTGGGCCATGGGATGAAGCAGGGCACAGGGCACTCATGCCGTGACCCCAAACTCTGGATCCTTCTCCCCCAGGGATGCAGTTTTGCATGCAACTAGAAGGCTGGGTGCAGGCGACCTTCAGCTGCCGAAGAAAAGCCACTCACTTCAAGGAGTGCACGCACCCTGCAAGTCCACGTGGTCCCCCAGCAGCCCCCAGATGCTGCCATTCATTCACACCTCCTCCCAGAGCTCTCAGATGCCCCCCGCCAGCTCATGACATCCAATGCTGTCCTAGCTCAGTCGCGGCTGTACGAAAACAGAGGTAGTGCAATGCAGAGGCTGTGTTTTGTTTGTAACAACGCTCCTCCCGTCCCAATCATCCGGCTCACACCCCTGACCCTGCACGTGCACGGAGGATGAAGGAAAGAACTAGCGTTATTCCATCTGGAGAACTGAAGACTTAGGCAGGGATTGGTTTCAAATCCCTGAACGGTGGTTATATGGAGGGGGGAGATCTCTGGGGCTGTAGGGCATGGGACTAGGAGCAATGGTCTCAAGCTGCAGCAGGGGAAACTGAGGCTGAAGAGGAGGAGCAACATTGTGACTAAAGGTGGTCGAGCACTGGAACAGGCTGCCCAAGAGGGGGGCTGATCCTGCCTCAGCCCGACTGGACGTGGCCTCTGGAGGTCCCTTCCAGCCCCATTTCTCTAGGATCCTATGATTCATGTCTGGAAATGATGAAGAACAGCTGGACAAGCACATGCATGGGCTGGTTCAGACAGGGCTGCTCTTGCCTGGACCAGCGGGTTGGATATGCCAGCCCCATAGCTCTTGGATACTAGGCTTGGCTTTAGGCACACTGGCTGCCCCACGTCTTCACGGCTCCTGACAGACAGCGTGTGGCCTGCATTAGGAAGAGGTGGTGTGTAGCACTGTAAGCTAAAAGTGCCCCATGCTTGGAGAAAAGGGGCATTAGTGACTTTGGGGCAGAGAGCGAGGGCCACGGCTTCTGCATCAGACCTGCCGGGACCTGCAGTACTGAAGGCTATTAGCAATGCAGAGCGACTTCAGAGCAGCTGTCAATCCACGCATGCATCCATCCATCTGACAGCAGCAGCTTCCATATGCTGCCAGGGGAGCGAGGGAGGTTTGAGAGAGGCACATGGGTGGACACAGGGCTGAGTATCTCGCACACGGGTTGTCGTGTGGGTTCATTTCAGGTCCCCACCGTGGAGCGTGCATGGATTGAATGTTTGCCATCCACTGAGGAGCTTAGAAGTGTGGTCAGAAGTAAGGAGGTGGATGGGCCACGGCCCTGTCACGGTCCAGAGCAAACATTACCTTGCATGAAACAGGAAGAACTTGGAGGCGCTTTGGGTTACATTCGTCCACTTCACCAATGCACAATAGAGAACGGTCTGCCCGGTGGTCTACATTCATAGACAACGAGGGTGGGAAGGGAAGGGACGGACCTCTGGAGGTCACATCTAGTCCAACCCCCTGCTCCAAGCAGGACCAGCCCTAACTACATATTCCCAGCCAAGGCTTTGTCCAGTCAGGTTTTAAACACCTCTAAGGATGGAGACTCCACCACCTCTCTGGGGAGTCTGTTCCAGTGCTCCATCACCCTCCTCGTGAGAAAGTTTGTCCTACTATCCAACCTCAACTTCCCTTGCTGCAGCTTGAGCCCATTGCTGCTTCTGTCACCTGCCCCCACTGAGACCAGCCCAGCTCCATCCTCTTTGCAGCCCCCCTGCAGGGAGGTGAAGGCTGCTAGTCAATCCCCGCAGTCTTCTCTTCTGCAGACTAAAACAGTTCCCTCAGAAACCATGTACCCCAGTCCCAAACCTGGAGCACTCCTCTGGACTCTCTCCAATGTGTCCACATCCTTTCTGTAGCGGGGGGCCCACAGCTGGACACAGGACTCCAGATGTGGCCTCCCCAGTGCTGAATAGAGGGGAAGAATCACTGCCCTCCATCTGCTGGCAACGCTCCTACCCAGGCACCCCGGGATGCCGTTCACCTTCCAGGCAACTAGGGTATCCCAGTGCCTGGCTTCCTCCCCACAACCAGTCCTGCACTGCCCTTGCTAAAGGACTCTGGGAAATCAAAGCCCAAAGGGATCCTGCCCCGCAAACCCTTGCAGTCAAAGGCAGTGCAGTCGCATGGACGTCAGCAAGACCCGAGATGGTTTCGGTGGCAGGGGGCTGCATGTCTGCATGCTACTGATAATGCAAAGCCAAAGGGCTTCCAAAACTGCCTTCATGAGAAGGGCTTTTATGTACATCAGTCTGCACTAATGCACCGCAGAAGACGTACACCCCAGGCCAGGCCGCAGCCCAGGGTCCAAAGCAGCCCAGACAAACCCAGTGTCCAACCCCTCAGCAAAACTAGAGAGGTGCTGGCACCCGGACTTCAATCTTTGGCTGATTTTGCAGGCGACCAAGGGGAAAAAAAAAAAAGGCAGGCATCTTGCACCGGATCCCATCTCAAATCCTTGAGGCATGGCATGTTACTAAACCTGCCACGCTATTTGTACAAAGTGCTCCGAGCAAAACCATACATTAAAAACCCACCGAATGCTGCTATTCATCAAAGAGCCTCTCGGAGGGACCGTCAGAGGCACGCGGGGGCGAACGCTTGACACCTGAACGGAAAATCAGCTCTGTTTGTGCAGAGAATTGCTACCCTTTCACCGCGCTGCTACACACTCGACACCTGAAAGGGAAAGGGGTGGGAATTGCAGGCGATGTGAGGTTGTCATTTCTTGCATTTCAGAGGAGGGGAAAAAAAGCACAATAATAAAGAGGAAAATCTCTCTGGAGCCTCTAATTTGAAGGCAGGCATTACTCCGATCTCCGTATCAAGGGAAAGGCACAAAACCCTGCAGCTTCCAAGGAGCGAGCACAAAAATCACACCTCTGCAGTCAATGTGCTTCAGCAATTACGGGCGCCGATGCTTGCGAAGAGGCGCTCAAAGCAAATGGAGGTGTGGGACCAGCTGAAAAAGGAAAAGCAGCAAGCAGAACGTGCCTGAAGTGCAAGCAATTGCAAGGGGCAATTCAGCTTCGTGTGTGCAGAGCTTCCAGCTCGAGACAGGGTCTCCGCCGGTCGTGGAAAGGCAGCCCAAGGCGGGGGGAGACGTGCAGAGATGGGACTAAAAGAAACCACGTGCCTCGGAGCTCCCCGCTGTTGCGTGCCAAAGAGGCTGCAGGTTAAATGATTCACAGCTCCGGCAGCAGCTCACCCTTCGCCCTGCCAGCGGGAACGCGTGATTTGTGGGCAAACACGGCTCGCTTCAAGGGCTTCTACGGTGTTGTGAGCATCTGCCGAGTGCTTCTCCTCCATCTGGTTCACGTGGGCCTTACAAAGCTCGGGACGACTTGCATGATGACAATGCCCCGGTGAGGCTGCGCTTAAGAGCAAGGCTGCACCGCGACTGCTGCTATGAGGGTGTCTTCATCCAGGCCCCAAAGCTACGGGGGCAAACACAGCAAGGGGACGCGACTGGCTCCAGGTTGCAGGCAGGGGGTCACAGGGCCAGGAGAGGAGCCCAGGCATCTCCGGAGCAGCGCGCCTGATACCCCCTGCTTGGGGTCAGACCGTTCACAACTGGGGTCAGGAGGGGATTTCCCCCCTTGGTCAGACTGGCCTGGACTGGGGGGTTTCCCTTCCTCTGCAGTGGAAGAGCATCTCTGGAGCATCCATGACCCCCCTGGCAGCAGCAAGACATTGGCGGCCACGGCCC
Source organism: Alligator mississippiensis (assembly GCF_030867095.1). Classification (NCBI taxonomy): domain Eukaryota; kingdom Metazoa; phylum Chordata; order Crocodylia; family Alligatoridae; genus Alligator; species Alligator mississippiensis. The sequence continues at coordinate 3,012,162 of NC_081825.1, read as the reverse complement.
CGCTGCTTTCCTGGAGGCAGGGGCAATGCCTGGGGCTGTCCGGGCAGACTGTGTCATGTTGCTCTGAGGTTGGACACGGGGTTTGTCTGGGCTGGTTTGGATGGGGCTGATCCTGCGGGGACTGGATGTGACCCCGCAGGTCCCTTCCAGCCCCACTGCTCTAGGTTTCCTATGGGGGTTTTTTTTGGGGGGGGGGGAGAATTGCTGAAGAACAAGCTTTGCACAGTCAAGTTCAAAGGCTTCTCTTCCATCTCCCCCCCTGCGCGCTGAGCTCCTGCGAGTCCAACGCAGGAGCTCGTTCTTCCAGAGCCCTGGGGATCAGCCTCCCACGAGCTCTTCCCATCACAGCCAGCAGCAATGAAGCCTTTGCTTTCCCTGGCTCTCAGCAGGAGGATTTGTGACTCTCTGGGTCCCATGGACAACAGCAGCAGCAAAGCCCTTTGGGTTCTCTGCCGGCTATCACAGAATCGCAGCAGAGCCGGGCTGGCAGGGCCCTCCGGACGTCACATCCAGTCCAGAAGAGCAGACCGAGGGGGATTGAAAGGCAGCCTTCACCTCCCTGCAGGGGGGCTGCAAAGAGGATGGGGCTGGGCTGGTCTCAGTGGGGGCAGATGGCAGAAGGAGCAATGGGCTCAAGCTGCAGCAAGGACAATTGAGGTTGGATATTAGGAAGAGGAAGGTGGTGAAGCACTTGAACGGGATCCCCACAGAGGTGGTGCAGTCTCCATCTTTGGAGGTGTTGAAGCCCCAGGTAGACAAAGCCGTGGCTGGGATGATGTAGTTGGGGCTGGTCCTGCTTGCAGCAGGAGGTTGGACTCGATGTGACCTCCCTAGGTCCCTTCCACCCTCACTGTCTGTGATCCCAGACAAATCCATCATCCAACCTCTTAGCAACACAACACAGCCCCCCCCGACATGGCACCAGACATCACACCCAACCCTCCCCAGGCAAAGCAGGGGGACTGCAGCAGCCAACGTCCTGCCGCTGCAAAGGGTGTTAATATACCCTCCCACTGCCTGCTCCAGAGCACGCCCCGATCAGCTCTGTGAGCACCAGGCATGAAGCCCGGCTGCTTTGGTCTATCCAGGAACCAAAAGACTCCTTCCAACATAAGGCCACTGGTCTCAGCAGCGCTCAAGCGTGCGCTATGCTCACCCATTGCCAGCTGCAAAATGCACACAGCTGCTCAGCATCTGTCTCAACAGCTCTGTTGAAGGAAACGTAATGATTGCCCTGAGCAAAGAAAAGCTTGCTGCTACAGGGGAAGCCGAACCCAGGACTCTGTCGCTGGTGCTACCCTGTGCACAGCAGCGAGGTGCAGACGTGCTCACCCAGACCAGTTCTTCTCTTCCCTTCCTAAGCTTCTCACTGGAGGCTAGTCCCAATTTCCCAGCTGTATCCCATCAGCCAGCTGCCTTTGCTTCTCGAGGATTTCAAACAGGTCCAGTCTGACATCCAGCCCAGCTCCTGGGATCTCTCGAGTGCATTTAACAACCCACGCAGTTTCAGGACGCTGACATTACTCTTGTCCCCTGGCTTTACCTGGGGCAGGTTCAGGGGCTCTTGGTGTCCGCGGGCCATGGGCCTTGCAGCTGCATAGCAGGGCTGACTGTAGTTTTAGAAACAGGCGAGACAAGGATGTATTTGGGGTGCTTTGGATGGGGGCTGGGCTTGCTGTGACTTCCCTGCTCTGATTCCAGGTCATTTTTCACACCGCGTACGGTCTCTGCCAGGGCTCCAAATCCTGGAGAACCCCCCTGCCCCACGTAAGATGCTGCAGCGATTCACTGCCCTCAATGCGAAGGGCAGCGATGTGCAGCCAGTTTGAACTTTCCAGATGTGGGCTCCCAGCTTGGGGGCTTGCTCCACTTGTGCCTGTGAGGATGAAGGTGAAAGGGTCCACATCTGGGGAGCCCTCAGTGATCAACCTACAGCAGCTTTGAGGAGGTTCACTGGCAGGCCAGTGAATAGCAAGGTCACCTTGCTCTCAGCATCGTCCCCCACGGCACCCACTGGCTGAGGGGAGGGGCACAAGCTTTTTTATTGCTCTTCACACCTGTTCCCCCCGTGGAGCCAACCCGGTTACTGCAGAATCGTGCATCCAGGCCTCGTCGCAAAGCAGAGAGGAGAGTCTGGCACAACCCTCAGCATCTGCAGAGCTGCAAACACGCCATCAAGTGAGCAGAGTTTATGCAATGAATGTGGCGCCCCGCGATGCAGCTTTGGAGACCGCTTCCAGAGGGGAACCTCCAGCAGAGGAGCTCAAGGCCATGAAGGGGGGGAAAGATGCAGTGCTGGGATAAGGGCAACTGGGAACAAACTGGTCAAGAATGACTTCAGGCCGTGAGGGTCCCTTCCAGCTCTGAGACTGTGGTCTCTCTCTGTTGTGAACTGAAAAGGACGTGTTGCATTATGTCAAAGACCGGAGGCCTGTTGCAATGGATTATAATGAGCTGTAAAATCAAATGACTCCCTCAGCTCTGCCTGAATAGAAATGCCACTACCACTTCCAGTTGGGTTTACATTTTGGGTGAAGCAGGAACTCAAAGGCAGGGGAAGGGATGAAATTTCTCTTGAAGGTGTTCAATGAAGGCGCTTGAACCACCTCCGGTGGCAGGCTGTTCCAGACCTTGGGGGCTCGGACAGTAAAGAAATTCTTCCTTGTGTCCAGCCTGAAACGGTTTTGCAAGAGTTTATAACCGTTCAACCTCGTCATCCCTTGGGGCGCTCTGGTGAACAAACGTTCCCCCACATACTGGTGGTCACTCCTGATAAACTTGTAGGTGGCCATCAGATCACCCCTGAGCCTGCGCTTTTCCAGGCTAAAGAGCCCCAGGGCTCTCAGCCTGTCATCGCAGGGTCTGCTTCCCTGAGCTCTGATCATGCGCGTGGCTCTTCTCTGGTCTCTCTCAAGCTTCTCCACATCCTTTTTGAATTGTGGAGCCCAAAACTGGACGCAGTACTCCAGCTGCGGCCTCAATAAGGCCGAGTACAGGGGGAGAATGACGTCCCGGGATTTGCTTGAGAAGCATCTATGGATGCAAGCCAGCGTTTTGGTCGCTTTACTAGCCGCAGCATCGCATTGCAGGCTCATGTTCATCTTGTGGTCAATGATGACCCCCAAGTCCCTTTCTTCCATAGTGCTAGCCAGAGTAGCACTGCCGAGCCTATAAGGATGCTGCAGGTTTTTCCTCCCAAGGTGGAGAACCTTGCATTTTTTGGTGTTAAACACCATCAGGTTCTCGTCCGCCCACTTGCTGAGCCTGTCCAGGTCAGCCTGGATCACCCTCCTGTCCTCAGGTGTGGATGCTTTACCCCAAAGTTTGGTGTCATCAGTGAACTTGGCCAGTCCGCTTCTGACTCCAGTGTCCACATCATTGATGAAGATGTTGAACAGTATGGGTCCAAGGACAGAGCCTTGGGGGACCCACTGGTCACAGGGCACCACAACGATTGACTTCCGTCAACCACCGCCCTCTGGGTCCGACCACAGAGCAATTCCCCAGCCGGCGGATTGTGGTAGACCCAAGCCCACAGTTGGCCAGTTTTCCTAAGAGGTGATCATGGGATACCAGATCAAAAGCTTTTTTAAAGTCAAGATATAGGACATTAATCTCCTCTCCCTTGTCCAGGTGATACATCACCTGGTCATAAAAGGGAATGAGATTGGTCAAGCAAGACCTACCTGCAACAGACCCGTGCTGGCTATCCCTCAGGGTGTTGGCATCAGCCAGTCTGTTAAAGATGGCCTCTTTGATAATCTTTTCCAAGACCTTCCCCGGGATAGAGGTCAGGCTGATGGGCCTGTAGTTTGCCGGATCCACTTTCCTCCCTTTCTTGAAGACAGGCACCACATTGCCCTTCTTCCAGTCTTCGGGCACTTCACCAGAGCACCAGGAGCTCTCGAAGACCCGTGCCAGGGGCTGGGCTATGATGCTCGCCAGCTCCTTGAGTACCCTGGGGTGTAGGTTGTCAGGGCCGGCTGACTTGAAGGTGTCCAGCCTCTCAAGGTGTTCCTTCATGAGGTCAGCATCAATGGAGGGCAGGGGATCACCCTTACCCGGACCTCCCTGTCCCGTAATGGGCAGGGGCATCCCATGGGACTGATAAAAAACTGATGCAAAGTACCCATTTAGTAAGTTGGCTTTTTCCTGGGCATCATTTGTCAATTGTCCCATCTGGTTTAGCAGAGGTCCAGTGTTGCCCTTGCTTTTCCTCCGGCTCCCCACGTATCTAAAAAAGGACTTTTCATTGTCCTTGATACTAGTGGCCAGTTGGAGGTCAGTCCCAGCCTTGGCTTTCCTGGTTTGCTCCCTGCAGGTCCGGACCAGAGCAGAATAATCCTCCTTGGAGGTGGATCCCGTCCTCCATCCTTTGTAGGTCTTTCTTTTTAGCCACAGGAGGTCTACTAGATCCCTGCAGAGCCAAGGGGCTCCTGTGCCCTTTTGCTGCCTTTCCTCTGAGATGGAGTAGCCTTAGCTTGTGCACCGAGGATTGCTCCCTAGATGGACGATGGGGCTGGACAGGTCAGCTCCACCCCACAACGCTTGCCCAGACCCCTGTCTACATCAAACACCACAGCTCAAACCTTCCTGGTGCTTCAGCCAGGACGACACCACCTCCCAGCATCCCGGCATTCGGTTCTCCTGCTTCAAGGTTTCCAAAGGCAGTCAACGCTTAGAAGGGCGTTGGGTCCTCAGGTGATGGAAGTGTCAGGCTATAAGGAGTGCTAATGCCTAGGTAATACGGTAGCAAGTGGAGACCCTCTCTGGGGTCAGACTCCCTCCATGCTAGGTGCTGCACTTGGCCTAGGGGACAGCCCCTGCCCTTCAGAGACAATGGGCTACTACACAGCTAGGGTGGCCAGGCCACAAACTAGAACTGGGCACAGGAAGCACTGTGCGACTACCCAACTGCTGTGCCTCAGTTTCCCCATCAGTAAAAGGAGCATCGCAAAGCAGCCCTACCTGTGTCACCGTTTGAGATCCAGGACCCAAAGGATGCTGCCTATTTGTTCTCTCGCCCAAAGGACCGACCCAGCTCCATGAGGCAGTCGTGATTTTACTCAGTGCACAAAGAGCAGAGGATATTACTGATCCCAAATGAATGATGGGGCGACTGCAAGGGGGGGATGGAGCCAGTCCATGATACATTCAGCCATGACTGCACTTAATACCTCTTATGTACAGCAAGCCCAAAAAACAGGGAGGATCCAGGGGGGTGCAGTTGCATCCCCCCACCCCTGGATTTTTGCTCCACCCAAACTTTAAACCCAACTGGCAGCGGTAGCGGCATTTCTATTCAGGCAGAGCTGAGGAGGTCAACTGATTTCACAGCTCATTATAATCTACCTGACTCCTTCTAAACTCTTCACTTCACAGGTGTTAGAAACCCTCACTCCTTTTTCATGGTCTTCATCTTCGACTAATCAAGCTGCCTTTTCTTTTGCAATTAGGTTGTCTGTTAACCATTCCTGGTCATGTCTCTCTTCAATATCACAGCCCTGCAGGTTGTATTTACCTCTAGCTAAAAGCTTTAACTCACGTGTGGAAACCGTAACTCAGGTGAACATTAACTCAGGTGTGGAAATAACTTTCAGTGCAGCATTGGATGCTCGCTCGAGATGTGCCTTTGTTTCCAAGAAGGCTACCGGCATCCTGGGCTGCATGGGTAGGAGCGCTGCCAGCAGATGCAGGGCAGTGCTTCTTCCCACCTATTCAGCACTGGGGAGAACACATCTGGAGTCCTGTGTCCAGCTGTGGGCCCCCCACTACAGAAAGGATGTGGACACATTGGGGAAAGTCCCGTGGAGGGCAATGAAAATGGTTGGGGGCTGGGGGACAGGACTGATGAAGAAAGACTTGAGGAAACTGGGCTTATTTAGTCTGGAGAAGACAAGGCTGGGAGGGGATTGAATAGCAGCCTTCACCTCCCTGCAGGGGGGCTGCAAAGAGGATGGAGCTGGGCTGCTCTCAGTTGGGGCAGATGACAGAAGGAGCAATGGGCTCAAGTTGCAGCAAGGGAAGTTGAGGTTGGATATTAGGAAAAACTCTCTCGCTAGGAGGGTGGTGAAGCACTGGAACAGGCTCCCAGAGAGGTGGTGGAGTCTCCATCCTTGGAGGTGTTTAAAACCTAGGTAGACAAAGCCTTGGCTGGGATGATGGAGCTTGGGCTGGTCCTGCTTGGAGCAGGGGGTTGGACTAGACGTGACCTCCTGAGCTCCCTTCCAGCCCTCATTGCCTGTGATTCTAGGATGCTCAAAAAGGCAAGATTTTGTTTTATGAGCCTGAAAAAAAGAAAAGGACGTTTCACTCTAATTCCTGCAGGAATAATGAAACAACATCTTGTGATTCTTTTCGGCCTAGCTCCTTGTGTTTTTATACCTAATATGTGATACGGCAAATTAACACATTCCAATACACAATCCAGTGTAATGTGTTTTTGCTTTAATCTTAAACTGAATAACACAGCTCCGGGCCCCTCGCATATTAAGAAAATTTGTAGTTCCTTTTTAACTAGAGAAAAATGTGTTGGATCATATTGGATGATGCACTGCGCCATCTGCACCCCCCGTTCAACACCCTCGATTCGCCCATGCCGGAGAACCCCGCACACGTGCATCAACGCCAAGCACACGGCTCACTGCCATGGTCTCACAATGTCTGGAACAAAAGCTCATACAGACGCCTGTGCTATTGCGGGGCAGAGCATGAGTCTGAGGGGCACGGACAGGATTATCCACTGGATGTTTTCTCTGCTCAGTTTCTGCCTGTGGAATCAAGGGCCGCAAGCGTTTCGATGCCAGCGCCACGAGAGAGAAAAGCCTCCAGGGACTATGGATCCAACAGCTCCACAACTCAGCCTAAGCAAGAAGTATCCTGGGAATGCAAAGCCCGGGCTCCTAAAGGCCTTTGCAAGGGTAGAAACTGCGTCGCTGCAGCTAATGAATCGCAGATCCGACGGGAAGGAGGCCGAACGGGGCCTGCAGCCAGGCACGGAAAGCAAAAGCAGGCGAGAGCCGGGGCTCTGTAGGACTCTGGGGGAGTTGAGCTTGTGTTTCTCTCCACAACGAGATGGGGATTCGTTTTGAAATTCTTCCATCGGATCCACGCCAGCTGGCTCACAGCAAGCGCGCGGCTCACGTTTAATTTGCCTGCACCGCTCCCACGCCGACACGCACCGCTTCGAGCTGCCAGGTTCCCTAAAACCCCTCTGGCTCATGGAAGCTGCCAGGATTCAGTGATTACCTGGACATGCACCCTCTATAAGCTGCTTGCAACCCAAAAAACGTGTCTGCCTATGCCCTTGGACTGACACGGCTACAACCAGCACCCCTACGCCCTTTCCACTCTCACCGTGCTCACAGCTCCCTTGCAGCCTGCTGCTAATATCTCTGCAGCCTGCACAACACCCACCCCATGCTCTTAATCACTCCCCTACCCTCCGAAACGGGTCTAAAACCCCCTTAGAAAAAGCAGCCGGTGCCTGATAACCGTCTGAACAGAAGAGCTTTTGAAGGCCTGATTGCAGTCGATAAATAACAGTGCTGGGGCAGCACGGCAGGGAGCTTTGAAAGGAATGAAGCCACGGATGCAGCCACTGGCTCATTTGCATGTCATTAATGAGCCCTCGTGATTGAGGAACAGCAGCACTGGGCTCCAGATCTATCTGGGGATGTAGCCCAATTTCCCTGCGTGACCCCATTCCTGGGCCAAGCCCAAAGAGCAGCTGTGGGGTGGGTGGCCCCCAGCTTGGGGAACCGCGGTGCTAAGTTTGTTTGCTGAGAGCTCGTTGCTGGAGGAGGCGGCAGAGGCAGAGAATACAGAGGACAGTGGCCTAGATCCGTGCGGGGCAGGCTACGGCAGTCACAGATCACAAAATCATACACTCACAGACAACGGGGGCTGGAAGGGAGCTCAGGAGGTCACATCTAGTCCAACCCCCTGCTCCAAGCAGGACCAGCCCCAACTACATCATCCCAGCCACAGCTTTGTCTAGTCGCGGCTTAAATACCTCCAAGGATGGAGACTTCACCGCCTCTCTGGGGAGCCTGTCCCAGTGCTTCACCACCCTCCTCGTGAGCAAGTTCATCCTAATGTCCAACCTCAACTTTCCTTGCTGCAGCTTGAGCCCATTGCTCCTTCTGTCATCTGCCCCCACTGAGACCAGCCCAGCTGCATCCTCTTTGCAGCCCCCCTGCAGGGAGGTGAAGGCTGCTATTCAATCCCCCTCGGTCTCCTCTTTTCCAGACTAAATCAGCCCACTTCCCCCAGTCTTTCCTTACCCATCCTGTCCCCCAGCCCTCAACCTTTTTCATTGCTAATTCTCCAATGTGTCCCCATCCTTTCTGCAGTGGGGCCCACAGCTGGACACCGGACTCCAGATGTGACCTCCGCAGTGCTGAATAGAGGGGAAGAATCACTGCCCTCCATCTGCTGCAACGCTCCTACCAATGCAGCCCAGCATGGGAAGTGCACCAGGCCTGTGTGAGTCGGCAGTGATCCAACCCGGCTTCAGATCCTGCCACATCGAATGGCCGTGATCCGATCCAGAGCTCCGGGCAGGGTGTCCGCACCCATCCGGCCAAAGCTTCGGAGCTGCCTCGGAGATCCAGCCATAGGGTATAATGGGGGGAACCAATGAAATATCTATAACTTTGTTGTTTCTTGTCCGATTTGGATGAAACACAGGGATGGTAGCCACTGCTGAGAGCATGATACCTGCTAAGTTTCAAGAATATCAGTGTGGGGGTTTGGGGAGGAACTGTACCCCAAATTCTTGAAAGCCAAGCTCATGTCACAGCTGTGTGTTACAACACAGGGGGGTCAAAACTGCAGGGTGGTGGCTCTTACTGAGGCCATGAAGCCTGCCACGTTTCAAGATCGCTGCAGGAGTTTGGGGGGAACTACCTCTCAAGCTGTGGACAAGCAACCCTGGTGCCACGGGTGACACTGCGTGTGCAGAGGTGCAGCGGGGTGACAGCTGCAGGGATGGTGGCCCCTGCTGTGACATATAGACATGACAGGAGTTTTGCATTCAAGAATTTGGGGTACAGTTCCCCCCAAACCCCTGCACCAATCTTCTTGACACTTGGCAGGCTTCATCCTCTCTGCAGAGTCTACCAGCCCTGAAAATTTCATCCAAATCAGACAAAAAAACCCCCAAAGTTATAGATATTTTATTGTTTCCCCATTATACCCTATGGCCGGATCTCCGAGGCGGCTCCGAAGCGCTTCAGGAAGGCGAACGAGGCCGGCGTTTCGACCCAGACATGCTGCTTTGGACCCCGAAGCGTCTGAAGCTTCTCCGGATCCAAAGCCTCGCACAGCCCTACTGTGCACTGCCATCACTCGCCAAAGCTGGCTGATGGTGTGACAGGAGCTGGATTACACTAGACACATCCTATACATATATTCTCCTTCTAAGATATCTACAACTTGCCCCTGAGAGAGACAAGCCTGTTATACAGCGATGGCAGACCTAGACCCACCAGACACTACAAGCCCCTTGATGGCTAAAGGAAAGCCACTCATTTACAGCTTATTCCATGAGGCAAATCATGGGCAAAGAGGCCAGGGGTGCACATCATAGTCATTAATGCATCTAGGATTTTGAAAAGCAGGGTGCAAATGGTGTAGCACATCATCACATATTCTTCTGCAGTTAAAGGGAAACTAGATGCTTTCCTAAAAGCTAGGGGGCTAGCACTAGATCATTTACTTCAAGGCCAAAGCAAAAGCAAATACAACTATTGGAAGGTGCATCCATTTGCTACGTTATATAAATGCTTAAAAAACCCCCCAACAAACTAGGCAAACATACAGTCGAAATAATCAACACATATTGGGTCATTCGTCCTGTACAGAATCCGGTTTGTAGAGACGTGGGGCTGGACAGGACCTGCGGAGATCACATCCAGTCCAAGCCCTGCCTGAGGCAGGATCAGCCCTGGCCAAACCAGCCCGGACACATCCATCATCTAAACTGTTCAAAAACTACTGTCAATCCTGACACAACACAAGACATCACACCTGCCCCTGCCCCAGGGAAAGCAGGGGGACCACGGCAGCCAACGGCCTGCTTCTGTAAAAGGTTGTTAATATATGCTCAGGAGATCCCAGGTAGATCAAAATACATGCTCAAGAGATCCAGGGAGATCCCTGTAGTTATTCTAGTTAAACAGATGTCTCTTATTTAGATGCAAAAACCATGCACCCCCTGGATACACCTCTGCCAGAGCTCAGGGGCTGGGAGGGGGCAGTGCCAGGCCCCCGGGGCCCAATCCCAGCATTCAGGGGGCAAAAGCAAGTGGTATCAGACCCCAGGGCCCAATTCGGCTTGCAGATGGGCCCCATGCCACTCAGCTGGCCCTTGGGACCCACAGATTGAGCACGACTGCTCTGAGTCCATTTGCAAACTGAATTAAGAGAGCAGAGTCCAAAGCGAGTGCCTAACGAGTGCCATAGCTGCTTTTGCAGCCCCAAATTGCACAGAGCTCTAACAGACAGCAAAGGGACGGGTTCATTAAATTACCGTGTTCCCGGCAGAGAGGCAGAGAGCAACCAATTGATCTTAGTGATGGCTAACTCACTAGATCCAGCTCAAGGCTGAGACGGGGAAATTGCAGGGGATTATTTCATTGCACTGGCTGCAGCTCTTGGCTGCGTGATACAAAGGCACAAATTTGCCTTTGATGGTGCTCTGGCCACCGGCATCCTCCTTGCTCAGCCCGCGGGGCATGTTATGCATCACAACTTGTCATCAACGGCTATATATAAATGTTGCAGCACATTTATTACCGCAAAAAGGCCTCTATGCTAGATCAGCTGGATGCTCTCTTTGCAAAGCCAACTTGGCAACCCAATGCCTTCTTTTTCTCATGTGCAGGTGAGACCAACACACTGCAGACAGGAAAGAGAGCCAAGCAGAAGGGGGGAAAAAAATAGATTAAATAATAATAACTGCATGTCAGCTTGGAAATGTCATGGTATGTGCTTTTCTGCTCCTACCACAGGAGGATCAGCAATGGATCCGGAAGGCGGTGGAGGAGAAATCTATCTGCCGTTGCCCCTGGAAGCCGAGTGGTTTCCTTTTTAAAAAGGAGCCCTTCGAAGTTACAAGCTGCTATTTTAAAAGCATGGTGTCTGGACAGCGTGTTTGAAAGGTTATGCAGCTTAAATGCCACAGAGAACGGCTCTCGCATGCTCCAGGCAGAGGCAGACCAGCAGGAAAGATGCCAAGGCAGAAATACGACTTGGTTCCCAGCTGGAGACTCGATCCCCTTGGAAGGTGTCCTGTGTCACATCCTTCGTCACCCACCACATCCCTGGGGGCCAGTCCGGGCTGATCCCAACCAGCACCTCTTGAAAAAAAGACACCTAGCAGAAGGTGGGAAATCCTGCTGGAGCATGGTCCTGGCCGACCGCCCAGATCCAGCCGCAAGCAGGGCCGGAGGTCGTAGGGCAGCCCATGCACCGTGCCGGCACGTTTGAGAGCCAGTCCAACAGGTTGTTAATCCCATTGCAGGAAACCTGCAGCAGCGTCGGTGATGAACCCAGGCCGGACTCGCCGCGGGGTCAGGCGAGGGATGCAGATTCTTCCCTGAGCTGCCAGGGGCGGTGACAGGCTCCACGTTTCCCAATGAGATCTCCAGCCTGGCTCTGCGCTTCAGGTCAGCGTCCCTAGAAATACAACTACACACTTTTGGGTAGTGGGGAATGAACAGGAAGATGCTCCTGCACCGAGGTCACTGCAAATGTCAGGTGGGGGGAATGCTGTCCCCTCCCTGCTAGTCGGGTCAGATCGGGAACGATGCAGAGGTTTCCATCTCCTGCAGGCAGGAGAGCGACCCAGGGGAACTGGAGAGGCTTGGCTGGCTCCTAAAACCTGCCAAACTGAGCAGGATGAGAGATGCTCCTCATTCAAGTCCAGGTGTGGCCCCTGCAGAGCTCAGCACCACGCTCAGAAACAGAAATAAGCCAGCGGCTTCCCTCTTACCCTCCCCAGAGTCTGCTGGATGTTGCAGCAACCCCCCCCCCAGCATCTCCTGGCATGCCTGGGTGGAGCACGTGCTATTCTTCACCTGCCAATGCAAAGCCAGAGGGAAGGAGAGCCAAGGCAGGGCCTTGCGTGCACCCATGCTCACTGCCCAGAGGGGCCCGAGGTAGTCAGGATGCCAGCAAAGGGCTGCTGGGACAAGACAGACACCCGGTGCTCCCCACTGTGCTGGGAAGGAGCCAAGAGCGCTGCTCATCTCTGCTCCAAGGCTGGGCCCACATGTCTCTGCAGAGAAGGACCTGCTGCCAGGCAAGTGCCTGGCCCCCAGCAGCCCCCAGTACTGGGAAGCAGACGGTCGAGCTAATGGAGCTCCAGCTCCATTGTACTGGCCCGGCCGGGGTGCCAAGGCCTGGATTCGATGGACCTGGGATGCTCCAAGACGAAGCATCATGTTCTCCAAACCCCTTGGGTATCTGACTCGTATCCAACCCACCTTGGGGTTCTTCCACCGGCCCCTGACAGACATTACACTTACAGCGCAACACACTGGTTAATCATACCCGAAGGAGCAATGCGGCTGCACGTCTGTTCAATGAAATGAGGGACTAGCCACCAAGTTAACACACACAATAAGCATATGAAAGGAAGTGCGACGGTTGGGATCGTGCACCAGACCCCAGCGTGCCTTTCATTTAATGTCTATTAGGGGCCCCGCAGACAGCATCCAAACCCTCCCCGGGAAGAAAGGCACTGCCCTAGGAATAGAGATCAGTCCTCTGCTTTCAGGTTCAACGGAGCCACTTTCCCCTGGAGAATCCATTAGACTTTTAAAACCAAAGCACGGCTTGCCCCGGGGAAAGCAGGAACGGCCCCATGTCTGTGGCTCATTCGCTGGGTGCAACCCAGGCTTTGCAACCCCAGGAAAGGCTCTTGCTGCCTGGAGAAGCCGCCAGCTGATTAAAATAGCACATACCCACCTCTTCACAAGTCTCTCATGCCCATACCCCCTGAAGCCCACCCAAACAAGCCCTCCCAAGCTGCTCACATAACGACCCGCAGTCCCTGCACAGCCCGCAGCACATTGCAATGTGCTGCGGGCCGTGCAATGTGCTGCGGGCCATGCACGGACCGCAGCACGTTGCACAGACCACAGCACGTTGCACGGACGTCAGAGGCTTAAGATTTCTGCAAATAAAGGAGGCAGCGAGCAGGGGGACGTCACTGAGCAAACACGATCTGCCCTTCCAAGATCTTACCTTCCGATACCGGCGTGATGCTGATGACTCGGAGGTTCAGGTTGGGAACGGGGACGGCGCAGATGTCCTTGCCCAGACTCTGCACCGGAGGCAGGAGGAAGGTGATCTCGTACTTGTGCAGGATCTTCAGGAAGCCCACCTGGAGGGAGGGAACAAGGCATGTTGTAGCCCATGCAGCTGCACCCGCTGGATTTAGGATGGAAAGAAACAGGAACCTGCCCCAATGCCGTATTTCCTCGCATACGAGGCACCCCAGAATAAGATGGGCACCTTGTTTTTGAAAGACGGACTGAAGGAAAAAAGATCATAGAAAGCAGAGAGAAGCGGGGCTGGCAGGGGCCCCCAGAGAGCACATCCAGTGCAAGCCCTGCCTGGGGCAGGATCAGCCCCATCCAAACCAGCCCAGACAAACCCCATGTCCAACCTCTGAGCAACACGACAGTCACCCGACAGCCCCAGGTATCGCCCTCACCCCCAGGAAAGCCGCGGATGCCAATGTCCTGCTGCTGCTAGGGGGTCATGGACACTCCGGAGACCCCAGGAGAGGCCGTGCCCCTGCTGCAGAGGAAGACCACCCCTCCCAGTCCAGACCAGTATGACCAGGGGGGAAACCCTTCCCGCCCCCAATGCAGCGTCATGCTGAGCCTGAGCACAGGAACAAGACCCACCAGACAGGACCTTGCAGGATTGGTCTCAGCAGGAGCATTGGCAGCGAGAGGCAGTAGGGAGCCCCAGGCCCGAAGCTCTGACCCTGGAGTTCTTCCACCAGCTCAGCACTGCCTTGAACAAGTTTGGTTGCCGCGTGCCTCAGTTTCCCCACCTGTGACCCAAGAGCCTGGGCGTGATGCTTTGACAAAAGGGGCCCCACAAGGGCCAGGTAACCCGCAGGACTCCGGCTGGAGGACTCCCCTACTCCTCCCTCCCTGCAGTCTCCAGCATTGAGGTCCAGGCAGGGCTGATGCAGAGCCCGTGCCCCTCACTCCCTGCCCCAGAGCCCCCGATGCCCCTTTCCCCCAAGCACGTGCCCGAGCCCTGGTGAATACAGCCGAGCTCTCAGCTCCCCCCACGTCTAGTTACAAGGGAACGGTTCGGGGCACAAACTGCTTAGAAACTACTTCGAAACTTCATAGAAAAAAAATTACCATTTTGATTTAAAAGCGTCGTGATTTTTGCAATTAAAAAGACGGGGATGGGGAGCGGGGAGGGGGGAAATTGTGCATTTGGCAACTGAAAACCAAAGCATCTCTCCTCCATTTTAAATGGAAAATGTTATTTTTTTAAAAATGAAAATGACAAAGTTCAATGGGGAAAAAAAAATCCTGTAAAGAACCTCCTTTAAAAGCTGGTTTGGCTGCGATCTTTATTTTCCTAGGTATTGCAAAGAACTGGTCCTCTCCCCACAACACGCACACACACAGACACGCATGCACACGCATGCCACACGCTCCAGAGAGAACGGGCCCAGCTGGGGACAGGAACGAGGCCAAATTCCAGCGGCTCGGAGCCATTTTAGGAAACAGCCCCTCAGCCACTTGCACGTGGGTGTTGCTGGCCTGAAGCCCATGGAGACCAGAAGGCCACGTACCCTTGTTTCTCTCCTTAATTGCCACCCTGCCCTGCCCGCGCCCACCTGAGCAGCCTATTCTTGCCCCAGCACCTGGCTAAGTTTAGCTCCTTGGAGAACGTTTCCACCCTGCAGCGACAAAGTCTCTCAAAGAGACACGGGTTGCTGCCCACGGAGCCACCCCGGAGCCATGGGCCAGAGCGGGTTGTAGGCTGGAGAAAGATCTGCAGACCAGTCCGAGGCAGCGTGCTGTTTCCTTGCTGAAATGCATCTCTTGTTCCTGCTGCAGCCAGGGAGGAGAGGAGTGGGAAGGAGGGGAGAGGAGATATTAATGCAACAGCATCCCCACGCAGGAGGCCTCACGGGCTATTACCTGGTCTCCAGGTACAGAGCTATCACCTGGGTGCAGCAGTCCGAGATGGGGGTGTTGCAGGGGCACCTGTGCAGGACTCTCGTGCCATTCATATCTTGGGCTGGAAATGATGCTTGCAAAGACCGGCTGGAGAGCAAATTAAAACCCCTGAAGCAGCAGAGACTTCCTGGGAGCCAGCATCACTCCCATGCAAAAAGCTGGGGGTTTCCCAGCAGTGGGGCAAAGCCGGGCGACTTCACCTGCAGCAGGGATCTCCCTTTCTTGGAGGTTTCCAAGAGGAGGCTGGAGCAGCATGAGAGCAGTGTTCTGCATCCGAGCGGGGGGTCAGCACGATGCCCCTCGAGGGTCCTGCCGGCCCTGGAGCTCTGTGAGTATGCAGTGGGGCTTTGGGGAGCTCATCGATTGCTCTGCCCAACCCAAAGGAGAGCCAGGAGGAGGGATCGGGGCCCTTTCCCAGTCCTAGGGCCCTGTACTGGGGGGCCCACAGCTGGACACAGGACTCCTGATGTGGCCTCCCCAGTGCTGAATAGAGGGGAAGCATCACTGCCCTCCATCTGTTGGTAACGCTCCTCCCAATGCAGCCCAATCCCTACTAATGCAGCCTATGCTAGGGCTTTTACTTACCCATCCTAGAAATGGACACACATACACACACACGTACACACAAAACACACATGCATGCACACCCTCATCATTACTCTCTGCAAACCTGCCCTGCATCACTTCCTGAAGCCCGTGGCAGGGCAGAGCCCGCTCTCCTCGTCCCCAGACCTCCCGACCCCAGCACACGGCACGTGTTCGACACACAACCCTCTTTCCCCTCGAGTCAGCAGGTGCAGAGAAATGCGCCCTGCCATCTGCCAGCCGACCACGAGACAGCTGCGTTCCTTCGGTCTCGGTGGCTACGTGCCGCCCGCTGCTCCAGCATCGCATCAGCATGTTCGTTTGATCATTATGCCCATTTTTGCTGCGTTTAATTAACAGCCAAAAAACCCCAGAAAAGCATTTAACTGGTTTTGTTTCCCCTAAGGACCCACCAAGCCACAAAGCCAGTCCCAGCAGGCCCATTTGGGGCCCACGAACGTCAGAGAATAGTTTGCCAATGATTTCATAGAGAGCAGCATCGTGGCCAACACTTCAGCCTGGCCAGGATCCTAGAGGAGGGGGAAGAGGGGACTTCGAGCAGGCTGCAGGGAGAGCTGCTTCAAATAAGGAGCCTCTGAACCCCCCATCCATGGGCCTAAGGGGCAGGGTCACTTAAAAAAAGAGAGGTAGAAAAATTGAGAGAGACATGCCAAGACTTTGCCAATAATCTAGAGCACTTTTGCAGCAGGGTAACAAATTAAAAGCAATGTAAAATCGATCCTTCCTCCCTCCTGGTTTAAAAGCAACGTGCAAAAAGGAAGCCGCTCAAGGAATCTGTGAAGACAGGGCTTGTAAAAAGCCAAAGGACTTCCAGCTACATTCACGTGATGTGAAACAGCGCGGCACCGACTTCGATGCCACGAAGGAGCTGGTCCTCCCGGATGCAAAGCGCATCTCCCCTGGAAAGCAGCCGCATGCATCTGCTATGAAATCTCTCCTTTGCCTAAGGTGCTCCTGTGGCAACGACTGGCACTGGAACAAACCCACTGCCAAAAGCACATCGTTTTTAGTGCAATGTGCTCAAGAAGAAGACGCAAAAGGAGCAAGCGGAGCTCGAAACGCACGGGGCTCAGTCACGCACGGAGGAGGCTTTGTAGTCCTCAACTCCCATCAGCATGTGAGCACCAGTCAATTATTTCACTGCGGATGCTCTGAGCCACGATGCCTCCCACGGCCTGTTTGCTGGGAGACTATGTGAAGTTGGAGATGGGTGCCAGCCTCCTTTCCTCTCCCCTCATGGTGCAAGGGCCCCTCACTCAGGGAATGGGCAGATGAACACGTTATCCCGGGGTAAAAGCAGAGGACTGTGGGAATAGCAACCCCAAAAGGAGCAAGTTTGTAAGCCAAAGGGAGTGCTGTTCCTGCTCTATTCAGTGCTGGCAAGGGCTCCCCCAGAGTCCTACATCCAGTTTTGGGCCCTGCACTTTAACGAGGAGGTGGATAAATTGGAGAGAGGCAAGAAGAGTGATAAAAAACCAGGAGGGACCTGGGAAGCAAGACTATGAGGACCGGCTGGAAGAGCTGGGGTCCTTTAGCCAAGAGAAGAGAAGACTGAGGAAGGATCTGACGGCTCCCAAACCGCCAGAAGGTGGTTACACAGAGGATAGAGATAGACTGTTCTCTGTGGCTGCGTGGGACAGGACTCGGAGCAATGGTCTGACACCGCAGCAGGGGAAACTGAGGCTGGAGATGAGGAAGAACAACACGTTTGAAGGGGGTACAGAGTGGGAAGAGGCTGTCCAGAGATGGGGGGAATTTCTGTTCTTGGAAGGTTTCAGCTCAGGCTGGGCAGACGCTGTCCTTCACTGTGGGAACAGGGTGGTTCAGCGAGGGATGGGTCCTATGTGGACTGAGGTGGTTTAGTGAAGGATGGTCCCATCTGGACTGGGATGGTTTAGTCAAAGATGGTGCTATCTGGACTGGGATGGTTTAGCGCGGGATGGTGCTATCTGGACTGAGGTGGTTTAGTGAAGGATGGTCCCATCTGGACTGGGATGGTTTAGCGCGGGATGGTGCTATCTGGACTGGGATGGTTTAGCGCGGGATGGTGCTATCTGGACTGAGGTGGTTTAGTGAAGGATGGTTCCATCTGGACTGGGATGGTTTAGCGCGGGATGGTGCTATCTGGACTGGGATGGTTTAGCGCGGGATGGTGCTATCTGGACTGAAGTGGTTTAGTGAAGGATGGTCCCATCTGGCCTGGGACGGTTTAGCGCGGGATGGTGCTATCTGGAGCAGGGGCTGGACTGGATGCAACTTCCTCAATCCAACACCTAGATCAGATCAGATCTGCTTTGTGTTGCTGCCTCACCTATATGAGGACCAGCCCCAGACCAGACCAGCACTGCATGAACACCCTGCTCCAGACACCTCCCCACCTCGGGACACCCTTGCTCCCTCAATAGCCAGTGCAAGGCCAGGGATCCCCAGCACTGCCCAGCTCCCAGGACCACACTTATGAGGCTGGCGGTGGGTGCCTCCCACGTGTGAAGGAGGTCCTTGCTAGGTGGGCACCGGGAGCTCAGCGGGAGCAGGCCATGGAGAGATTTTATAAACCAGGTGGCCTCTGCACTGGATCCTGCAATGAAGAAGGAAGAAGCCATTGGGAGAGGAATAAAGAAGGTGAACAGCATCCTGGGCTGCACAAGTAGGAGCGTTGCCAGCAGATCGAGGGAAGTGATTCTTCCTTTCCTCCTCCTCGGTCTGAGAACTGCAGGCTTTGTTGGAGCATGGATCGGACATGCTGCTCTCACAAAGGCTTTACTAAAGCATTGCCCAGAGCCGGCCTGACCAGCAAACCTGCCCAGGGCGTGAACTCCTCACATATACAAAGCTTGGCACATGAGCCAGATGTGCACTCCTACCAAGAGAGGGGAGAGGAGACGATGGTACGAGGTAGGATGGTCCATCGCAGGATGATAAGGCTGGAATGGGAACGCCCAGGTCAGGATGTGAAACAAGCCCACGGTACAGGACGGTGAGAGACGTCCAAGATGCGGAGGGAATGCAATACCTCATTTGTTTTGATTCCTGTATAAAAGGAGAATTGGAAAGCAGGGGGATTTTTGTCATAGTCCAGGCAAAGCATCTCTCCAGCTACAAGCATAAAAAGGAAATCCGGTGCAACGATCTCACTCCACATCACAGCAGAGCCCCCCTGAAAACCAGATCACTGCAAAAGACGCAGGAAGCAGGTCCCCACTGCTTTTAATGGCTCAGCTCAAGGCATGAATGCAATGCCACAACCGTGATTCTCAACCTGGGTGACACAGCACCCTGGGGTGCACTGAGATGCTTTCAGGGGTGCCACGTCCTCTTGGCCCTGTTAGCTTTACCAACACGATTCATAAGAAAAACCCAGTTTCCAACAGAAACTGGTAGCTGCGGTCTTTCTGAGTTCTTTGCGATAGAAAAAGCGCTCTAGTTATTTTTCTATCGGCAATAAGATAGAGTGAAAACAAAGAGCTGGCATCCTCCAAGGGGTGACACGAGTCTATCCAGGGGTCTGCAAAGGTTGAGAGCCACTAGACCATGACAGCAAAAGAGTTGAATATCCAAAGGGAGACATCCAGGCTCCAGAGCTCATTAAACAATATCCGTGTCTGCACAGATCCCTACTTACCGGCAGGACGCACATCAGCTCCTCCAGCTCCCGCCCAAAGAGATTTAGGCTCTTTGTCCTGAGAGTCTGCTCCGCGCTGGGGAAGATGGGGAAGACTCAAGAGCAAGCACATTGGGTGAGAGCTGCCGCAGGTCCGTGACCAAGACGGCCGCTCCCGATGCAAAGTCCGACCCTGACGGAGGATCCACCACCGCTTGGGTGGGCTGTTCCTCTGGTCACCTACTCTCCCTGGGGAAGCCTGCACCCGATTTCTAGGCTGAATTTATCCTGCTCCAGCTTCCTGCATTGGATGTCAATCCTCTGTCACAGAGCCATCGGCAGCCCTGCAGAGAGGTATCGGGATCGAGCCATCTGGTTGCTTCCTCTTGGCTGGACTAAACTGCTGTGGAAAATGTCAAAGTTAGCACACATATATATGCACACACACACACGTGCACATGCCTGTTCCTCCCTTTCTGCTCCGGGGTGTGAAAGCCCACAGGAAATTACGTGGTTACATGCAACAGGGAACGTTTCCCATTCGTGCCCCTGCAGACGCTGCCACCCAGCTTGTCTCGGATGCACGCAGAGCGTGGCCTGAGCCCTTTCCACAGGCCTCCTGCAGATTTCGGCAGAGCCTGGGAGAGTGCTAAGAGCCATTGCTGCCCAAAGGCCATTGCAGTAAGTGTGGACCATGGCATCACCTTCTCTCCGGCCCTCTCCCTAGGGCCTCACATCCCAGCGGTGTCTAAACCTTGCCAATTCTTCCTATTGAAGCGGCAGCACTCGTCATCTCTGCGCTCCAGCAAGGGTCAGTTGCCCTGACCCATGCAACTCTCTTCCCTTCTCCCCATGCACATCACTGCCGCAACAATCCCTCTCTTGGCTTGTCGCCTTGACTGTAGCATCCCTTTTGGTCCCGGGTCCCTGCTGGGCAGGTCTCGCGGTTCCTTTCCCATGTTGGCCGTCCTGCCTTTGTGTCATCTCTGAGACTGTTGGGTCTTTTGGGCAGGGATCTGTGTTTGTACAGCACATAAGAACGTCACAGGGCTGCACGGGGTTAGACCAATGGTCCATCCAGCCCAGTGCCCCGTCTCGGACAGCGGCAGCAAGAGATGCTGTTGAGGACCTGGGAGGACAGGGGACAAGAAGCTGAACAGGGGCCCTTGTGCCAAGAAGGCTACCGGCATCCTGGGCTGCATTGGTGGGAGCATTGCAGCAGATTGAGGGCGGTGATTCTTCCCCTCTATTCGGTATTGGGGAGGCCACATCTGGAGTCCTGTGTCCAGCTGTGGGGCCCCACTACAGAAAGGATGTGGACACATTGGAGAATTGGCAATGAAAATGGTTGTGGGGCTGGGGGACAGGACTGGTGAGGAGAGGCTGAGGGAAATGGGCTGATTGAGTCTGCAGAAGAGAAGACCGAGGGGGATTGAAGAGCAGCCTTCACCTCCTTGCAGGGGGGCTGCAAAGAGGATGGAGCTGGGCTGGTCTCAGTGGGGGCAGATGACAGAAGGAGCAATGGGCTCAAGCTGCAGCAAGAAAGGCTGAGGGTGGAAATTGGGAAAAACTCCCTCACAAGCAGGGTGTTGAAGCACTTGAACAGGCTCCCTAGAAAAGTTGTGGACTCTGCATCCTTGGAGGTTTTTCAGACTTGGCTAGAAAAAGCCTTGGCTGGGGTCAGGAGCGTAGTGAAGTACAGGAACAGGCTCCCCAGAGAGGTGGTGGACTCTCCATCCTTGGAGGTGTTGAAGACCCAGTTAGACAAAGCCTTGGCTGGGATGATGTAGTTGGGGCTGGTCCTGCTTGGAGCAGGGGTTGGACTGGATGTGACCTCCCGAGGTCCCTCCCAGCCCTCCTTGTCTATGACTCTACAAGGGACAGCACATCAATAGGGCACATCTAAAGCAACCCATCCCATCAGAAGCCCCCCGGTACCTATCATCGTTGATGGGAAGTCAGAGGAGACATTCCCAACTCTTCTTCCAAATCGCAACCCCAGGCCTGTTCCCTTTTCAACCGAATAAAACTCTCTGCTTCTAGCCCCTCGCACAGGGGACCGCTAGGCATTACTGCAAGCGTGACTACAAGAAACCCGGGTGCAAACATTCCCAGCTTTGGGGAGGTTTCGTGCCAGTGAAAGGTGCTTTCCGGCCCAACACAGAAGAGTCTTCTGGTGCTAACTACACAGACGTGGGCCCTGGACAGAGACATGTTCTCTGCCTGCACCGGTGCAGCGCCAGGGAAATAGGGGCCCTACCTAGAGAGGGCAGCCCCTAATGCTGCTAGGATCTGAGCTGAGGTTCACCGAAGTCAACTGAATGCCTTCCACGTCTTGAATTGGCTTTGGAGGAGGCCTTTATCACAGGGCTTCCACCAGCACCATGCCCCTTTTAACGAGGATGAGCTAAGCCATGACATTAAACGCAACAATTAATGCTAATTCCTCAATCTACATGGTGCACTCAGCTCTTGCCTGGAGGCTCAAAAGCCAGAGACGCTTTCCTTGGGGTTGCACCAACGCGAGTCTGGACCCACGGCAGGACTTACTCTAAGTTTCTACCTGTAAAACCAAGAGCAGAATCCGGCCACGGCTTTTTACGGCAATGCCGCCACGCTGCAAACCCTGGGGACGCTGCTAAATGAGGGCTTACTTGCAGAAGGTTGAATTTCACCGTTTAAAAAAAAAAAGTGCAAATTGCCCGTCACTGAAGCAATTAACTGTAATTATTCCAGCAGCAAGCAACCGTCAGCCCTGCGCAGATACACAGGCTGAGCGTGGAAAAGGAAAGGCGCCTGCAGATCTGCCTGGCATGAAACAAAAGCCCTCTCTCTGGTCTGTGTTTTAGGTTGTAAACAGCGGCAGATCAAAGGGATAGAAAAGCCCGCATGTGTGCATCGTTAGTGGAGAAGTCTCAGCAGCCTGGTTTCCTGACTTCGCAAGCTTTGCATGCATGAAAAATGCTTAACGTTGCATTGTTGGTTGGGTTGTTTTGGTTTTTTTAATCTGAAGTTGCTGCATTAATTACACAGGCCGTCGGCAGCCGTTATGGGAACCTCAGCACGGTTACGAAAGTGTTCCCAGACATCAGCATGAATGCCCTGGGCAGCCCGTGCGTGGGGCATGTGATGGACTGGAGAAGGGGCAGGCAGCACCGCGGCAGACAGGGCAGGGAGCAGGAAGCAGAGCAGCAGATCAGGCAGGGGAAGGGGACTGGAGTGGCACGTGGGGAGGGTGCGGGGCTTAATTCGTGGCACATGCGCCAAAAAGTAGCTAAAGGCCTGAATATACTACCCCGAGAAAAACCAAACCAGCTCAACCGACTGGAACAGCCGAGCTGGTCTCTCCACCCCGGGCTCCCCCCAACCCTCCCTGTCTTCTGCTCACCAGCCTCGTCTTCCCGATCAGGCTCTAACCAGGTGCAATAATGCAAAGATCTCCATCTCCACCGCTCCGCTAGCAGGGACAGGCAGCGTTCAGCCTCCGCTGCCCGGGCAGGGTTTATGGGGACGTCCGTCACCGCAGCATCGGCACCCCGGCCAGCTCACCCACCCCAGTGCTCCCAGACGGCTGGGTCTGCCCGTCCCTTAGCTTTCCACCTGCTCCAGTACCAAAACCGGCTCCCTTCCCACCAGCTTATGGCTTTTCCTGCCATAGAGACCTTCTCTACAGGCTGGGTCCCGACTCTGCAATGAACTCGAGCAGGCATTAAAGTTTCTCCCATCGCTCCCCGTCGTCCACTCCCTGCAAGCCAAGGTGCTTGGGATGTCTCGGGTGCCAAGCCTGGGAGCTATGCATGAGGGATGCTCGTGAAGGTCCGATACAGGGGTCTGCGGGGTGGTTTGGAGAGTGCTGATCCTGCCTGGAGCAGGGGCTGGACTAGCGGTGACCTCCTGAAGGTCATTGCTAGTCCAGCTGTTCTAGGAGTCGATGCCCTCCCTTCTCCCTGGAGGATGCAAAAACAACCTAGGCGTCATGAGTTAGTCACGTCATTCAGCGTCCGCCTACGAGAGCAGTTAAGAGCAGCGCGAGAACCCACACAAAGGGGAACAAAACAACGGAGCCTCTGCCTGAGCAGACACCCACGTCGACACGGACCCGGACCGCCTTGCAGCACCTGGCCAGATGTTCGCGCTGCCCCCGGGCACCGTGCTCACAAAGCTCCTCTGACAGAAGCCGGTGGGGCTTCCTGTAGCTCTCAAACTTGAACGGTCTTTGACGAGCAACGAACTTAACCCAGTGGGAGGCCGCTGGCTTCAGCATCTGGGCAAAGCCGAAGGCTTCTGGAGAAAGCTGTGTTTTCAGGTAATGCACAGCTCCGTCTCCCCACTTGCTTCGTACTGTGACTCATGGCTGGGGAGGGGTTCAGCTCCATCCCTGGCCTGGGGAAGCAGAAGAGAAGACCGAGGGGGATTGAATAGCAGCCTTCACCTCCCTGCAGGAGGGCTGCAAAGAGGATGGAGCTGGGCTGTGCTCAGTGGTGACAGGTGACAGAAGGAGCAATGGGCTCAAACTGCAGCAAGAGAAGTTGAAGTTGGATATTAGGAACATCTTTCTCCCAAGGAGGGTGGTGAAGCACTGGAAACATTCTCCTAGAGAGGTGGTGCAGTCTCCATCCTTGGAGGTGTTTAAGACCCGGGTAGACAAAGCCTTGGCTGGGATGATAGTGTTGGGGCTGGTCCTGCTTGCAGCAGGGGGTTGGACTGGATGTGAGCTCCTGAGCTCCCTCCCAACCCTCACTGTCTATGCTTCCTATTGGAAATCTCTGGGTTTATGCCATGAATCCTGTTTGCACACCTAACAGAGCTAACACTGCGTGGCACCCTTGAAAGGATCTTGTGGGACCTTGGTTGAGCATCACTGCCATAGGCATTGGGTCTGGTAGCATGTGTGTCCTCCCGTAAAGCCTGCAAAAGGGCTGGGGGCTGACACTGTGGGACCAAAGTGGTCCCTCACATCCAAACCGAACGGCTCAGACTCAAACACCTATAAGGGAGAACAGGCCTCCGTTGCCAGCACAGGAAGAGGAAGCCTTTCAAGGGCATCACAAACACCCAAGAAGAGGCCTCAAGGGAGACTGCAGTCTCTCTCCCCTCCATCTCGAGTCTGCAATGAGGGGCTGCCCCCCAGTTTGGCCATCAGTTGTAGGCTGGCGTTGCAGCCGTACAAAGAGGCAACGTTGCAATCTCTTGATGCAGAAGAAGCTCTTGGG
This sequence comes from Alligator mississippiensis, assembly GCF_030867095.1. Classification (NCBI taxonomy): domain Eukaryota; kingdom Metazoa; phylum Chordata; order Crocodylia; family Alligatoridae; genus Alligator; species Alligator mississippiensis. Next base: position 2,987,512 of record NC_081825.1, on the reverse strand, counting down.
TTGTATGAGCAGGAATGACACTCACACATCAAGGGTAGCAATTCTCCCCTTCGGGTCAGCACTGGGGAGGCCTCCCCTGGAGTCCAGTGTCCAGTTTTAGGGCCTGCACTTCAAGAAGGATATAGAAAGTTTGAAAAGAGTCCAGCACAGAGCAACCAAAATGATCAGGGGCCTGGGAAGCAAGACTGATGGGGACAGGCTGGAAGAGTTGGGATGACTGAGTCTGGAGAAGAGAAGATTGAGGGGGATTTGATCAGTCTGCAGATCTCTGCAGGGCAATGGCATATGGTCTCTTCTCTGCAACTGCAAGGGACAAGAGTAGGAGCAATGGCTTCAAGCTGCAGCAGGGGAAACTGAGGCTGGAGATGAGGAGAAACTTTCTGACTGCGAGGGCAGTCAAGCACTGGAACAGGCCCCTAGAAATGTGGTGCAGTCTCCATCCCTGGATAAATCAGGATAAGATGTGCTCCTAGTGGGGATGTCCTATGGTCATTGCCCCTCATAAGAACATAAGAGCTGCCATGCCCTGGGTCAGGCCCCTCATCTGTCTTGCCAGGTCTCCTGTGTCCCACGGCAGCTGGAAGGGAGAGTGATTCCCCCGTTCTTCTCCCCCTTGCAGCCTCCAGCATTGAGGGTTTGCTGCAGGGGCCGTGCCCCTCGCTCCCTGCCCCAGAGCCCCCCATGCCCCCTTCCCCCCAGCACGTGTCCAAACCCTGGTGAATCCAGCTGAACTCCCAGCTCCCACATCTGGACTCCCAGCTCCCCCCACATCTGGACTTCCAGCTCCCCCCACATCTGGACGCTCAGCATCCGCAACATCTGGGTGCAACAAGTCCCATCCTTTAATGCCACACAGGGAGAAACAGAACTGCTTGGTATTCGTTTTAAACTGGCTGCCTTCTATGTTCATGCTGTGCCCTCTTGTTCTTGTCTAGTCAGAGACAGTTGATAATAAATCCCTAGTGATTTTCTCTTTGCCATTTGGCATTTTGTAAACCCTTCTCCTGCCCCTCCTCAAGCATCTCTCTTCTAAACTGAACAGGCCTGGCCTCTGCAGTCTCTCCTTATATAGAAACCCCTACATACTAACAATCATCCTTGTTCACAGAGTCACAGACAACGAGGGCTGAAGGGAGCTCAGGTCACATCTAGTGCAACCCCCTGCTCCAAGAAGGACCAGCCCCAAGTACATCATCCCAGCCAAGGCTTTCTCTAGCCAGTCTTAAACACCTCCAAGGATGGAAATGCCACCACCTCTCTGGGGAGCCTGTTCCAGTGCTTCACCACCCTCCTAGTGAGAAATTTGTTCCTAATATCCAACCTCAATGTCCCTTGCTGCAGCTTGAGCCCATTGCTCTTTCTGTCATCTGCCCCCACTGAGACCAGCCCAGCTCCATCCTCTTTGCAGCCCCCCTGCAGGGAGGTGAAGGCTGCTATTCAATCCCCCTCGGTCTGCTCTTCTGCACACTCAATCAGCCCACTTCCCTCATCCTCTCCTCACCAGTCCTGTCCCCCAGCCCCACGACCATTTTTGTTGCCCTCCACTGGACCTTCTCTAGCTCATCCATCAGGCGTAAATCCCTGGTCTTACAGGCAGTGCAGCTACATGAGCAGAGCAGGTGTAAATGGTGTTTCTCAGTCTGATGTGAAAGCGTGTCCGGTCCTCAAAGGGCTAAGAAACGTTGCAGTAGCAATTGGGTGGTGGCATCCGAGCTCTGGAGCTTGCAGGAGGTCCCCCAGCTGCCTTCCCAATGCAAACTGTTTCCATGTACGGTCTCTGCAGCTCTGGGTCACTCTGACCGGATGCCTCTTCTCCACTTAATGTCTGACTCATGGTTATGCTCTGCCTTTCTGTGCTCAACCAGCTCCAGAAGCCGCATCCCCGACCGGCACACCCAACCTCTCTCTCTGGCAGTCTCCATGCACAACTTGCTCATCGAGGTCCCGGGTGGACCCATACAGGGGGCTCAGACCTCGCTCCTGGGGAAAGTCCTGAGATGCAGCCACAAAAACATCACTGCATGTCAGGGAACCACCATGGGGATAGTGCAGGGAGGGCACAGCTGCCACGCAGGGCTGCATCGAAGCCGTGGCCACGTGGCTCGGTGGATGGCTAAGGAGAAAGGCAGGCTCCAGACTCCTTATGGAGAGAGGGGCAGGATTGGGGCATGAGGGGCCAGCACAGACCTACGCTTAGCTGCTGCCCATGCCTGATGCAACGAGGGCACCAAGGAGCCAAGGATCAGCAACTCCGTCTGCAACGAGGCAGCTGACAACTATGAGCCTGACCGAAATCCCATGCTCCAAACTCAGGTCGCCATCAAGCGGAGCAGGGGCTGTGTCAGGGGAGACCGTGTCGTGTTGCCCAGAGGTTGGACATGGGGGTTTTCTGGGCTGCTCTGCACTGGGGCTGATCCTGCCCCACAGGTGTGACCCCACAGGTCCCTTCCAGCCCCACGCATCTAGGATTTTACGATGATCCTCACTGCCAGCCTTCTGCCCCCCAAACTACCCAGGCAGCCAGCAACACTGCACAGGACACCAGTAAGCACTGCTATGTGTGCCTTCACTAGTCTCACCTTTCCCAGTACTCAAACTGGTGACGACAGGCAGGCAGGATGCAATAGCTAGCCCTCGCCACAGCCCCTCCATCTCTTCCACCATCCTCCCCTCCTCTCCCCACAACCTCTGAATGTGAGTTTATTCTCCACATAACCTCTTCACCCACTGCTCCTCTGGCCAGTAATCACCAAATCCCCTATCACGAATTGGAAGTCGAGGGTTTCTAGCTCTATTATAAAGCACCCGGCGCAGCCTGACATGCAGGAAATGAATTCAGTGCATCAGGACAAACCTTGCCTTGGCTTTTTCTACTTTTTAATCAAACCTGACCCTTGGAAAAGCTTTATCAGTAAAAGCCTTTATCTGTGCTTTTCTTTTCCTTCCCCATTCTAGTGACAGAAATAATAACCCGTATGGCAGTAATGAAACCCCACGGAGACAGCGCTTCGCAGAGGTCCGTTTACATGGGAACCTGCAAAAAGCCTGGACATTCATAGTGAAAGCAGCATCGATGCCCAGCTGAAAACTGATGTTACACCCAGGATGACTCTACGGGCTTTTCTTTTCTCCAAAGAAGCCAGAGCACGTGGATCTGAGCAACACACTGGTGTATTGGGATATTATCAACCAGGCAACATTACCAAGAGCAGAGGATACAAACACGCTCATGACTGGGTGGTGGGAGCCCCTTATAGCCCATCCCCGAGGTCGAGACCAGTTCCAGGCTCCCACCCCTATGGCTTTGTGCGGGGCAGTTTTATACGATCCATGTTCACACGTGTGAATTCCCACCCATTTCTTTGAGGCTCTCCTGGCCAGTAGATAAGGAGCCGGCACCCAAAAAGCACTGTAGGAACATCCCTCGGGTGCCGTCTTTTCCCCGGGGGCACCGTACAGGCTGCTTGAAGTGCGCTAGATGCCTCTGAGTCGGCTCCTCCCAGCCCTCGGTCCAGGTCCCTCCTGGGCACCACTGCACCGAGCCCAGCACTCAGCATCACCTCAAGCCCTTGGGCTTAATTGCCACCCAGGTGATAACTAACCCTCTCTTCTCCACACATCCAGCACTGGCTTCTGCAGCCGTGGAGGAGGAGACAAGGGTCCCCCATGCCAGACCATGGGGGTTTGCAAATAAGGCTACCGGCATCCTGGGCTGCAATGGCAGAAGTGGTGCCAGCAGATGCAGGGCAGTGATTCTTCCCCTCTATTCGGCACTGGGGAGGCCACATCTGGAGTCCGGTGTCCAGCTGTGGTCCCTACTACAGAAAGGATGTGGACGCATTGCAGAACTGACAATGAAAATGGTTGTGGGGCTGGGGGACCTGACTGGTGAGGAGAGGATGAGGAAAATGGGCTGATTGAGTGTGCAGAAGAGAAGACCGAGGGGGATTGAATAGCAGCCTTCACCTCCCTGCAGGGGGGCTGCAAAGAGGATGGAGCTGGGCTGGTCTCAGTGGGGGCAGATGACAGGACAAGGACGTGGGGTGATTTTTTAAAGCTACTCAGCAGACGCAGCCAGCCCGGAGAGCCGGTTCTTCCCCAGCACAGCAGACAGCCACGGCACCTGGGAGGCTGAGACGGCCCCGCTGGCCTGAGGAGCCAAAACAACAGCCGTGGAGAAGCGTGTCGATGAGCCGTTCCTCACCTGCCGCGTGCACGGAGCTGCCCGGGGAGACCGTGGCTCAGAGCGTACGGGTTGGGGGGAGAAGACAGAGAAAATGCCATTTCTCCCCCCTCCACCCCCTGCTGTGATTTCTGCCTTTGCTGAAAGCAGCAGCTCTCTCCTATTATTATTGGTGCCTGGCCCAGAGCCAAGGCAGAAGGATGGATGAGAGGAGTGGAGATCAATCTCTCTTCATTACCTCTGGGCTTGGCTTCTGGATGTTGTTTTTACATGGACTTGGCGATCAGCCCCACTGCGCTTTGCCTGGCTGTGCAGCTGCCCTTTTTTTGGATGCAAATAGCAATAGAATGGGCGCACATATCACATAAGCCCCTGGGAGACCCAGTCGGCTCCATCCCAGCTCTGTCGGAGGCAAGGAGACGGTCACACCACAAAAAGCAGCTTCCTTGCCTGGGAAAACAGGGAAAGATTCTTGCAGGGGATGAAAATCAAGCTAAGAAACACGCTGGCTAGGACCACATGTTGCATTTGTCCAAGTTGTGGCTGTGTTTGTCCCAGAACAGAGATATCCTGGGATTGGTGCGTACACACATCACCCTTGCTGCTGGGCTTAGCCAGGGGCTGAATGCACTGCCGCTTTCCTGGCACAGATTCAATCCTGGGATAACTGTTTGTTCAGATGCACCTTGTGATGTCCTGGGATAGACCATTAGCGCTTCTTATCCTGTGAACCTTTTTAGGATATATCCCGAGATAACAGATGCAGATGTCTGAACGACTGCACTTTGCCCTGGGATATCATTTATCCCCTGAACAAAACTGCATGAGTAGGAGCATTGCCACCAAGTGAAGAGCAGTGATTCTTCCCCTCTATTCAGCACTGGGGAGGCCACATCTGGAGTCCTGCGTCCAGCTGTGGGCCCCACTACAGAAAGGATGTGGACACATTGGAGAACTGGCAATGAAAATGGTTGTGGGCTGGGGGACAGGACTGGTGAGGAAAGGCGGAGGGAAATGGGCTGATTTAGCCTGCAGAAGAGAAGACCGAGGGGGATTGAATAGCAGCCTTCACCTCCCTGCAGGGGGGCTGCAAAGAGGATGGAGCTGGGCTGTTGTCAGCCCACACCCTCAACCCTCAGCTCCCCTAAAGCAGCCCCTTCCTGCTCCATCTGAATAGGACAACGAGCCGCCTGTCCCCATGAGCCAGCAGAGACCCTGAACCCTTGCCCAGGTGGATTAGCACCTACTAGCAGATAGGGATGTGCCAGGCAGACGCCACCACAAATTCCTATCCAGTTTCCGAGCCTGACCACCTGCTGCTTCTGGTTGTGATGCAAAGGTACAGAGGCAGAAGCAGCAGATGGTCAGAAAGGTACGGCTCCCCTGAAGGTACAGCTTCACATCCAAGAGCAACGGGAGATTCCCTGCACCGCAGTTCGCCCTGGTGCTTCCTAAAGAGATGAGAAGAGCCATCATGGTGCCTGCCTTGAAGGCCCAGCGGCTGGGAGCAGAGGGCAGAGCCCAGCAGGTGCCTTGCACGGCGGATGTGGTGCTTCCTAACCCCACCTCTGTTGCGAGGCACTGGCTTCCCAGGAGGATCCATAGAAAAGCATCAGCAACGAGTGCCAAGAGGAGCTGGAGGTGGGGGGCCAGCCACAGTGTGTGCAAACATTTTCCCAGCCATCGAAGGCCAGATATGAACGGGCCCCATGCCGTCCTCCTGTGCAGCTGGGGACCCGGGGGACTCGCTTCTTATGACCTTCACCTTACCGGGCTTCCTCGCCGTCTCTGTGGACACAGCAACGCCCTTGGCCTCTAGACAGAGCCTCTGGCCTCACATCCCACGGGGCTGCAGCTGATCAGGGTAGGGCTGCTGCCAAGGAGGAGGGGAAAGGCTCACGGGATGCTCTTTCCAGCCCAAATAAAGCAGGTTTCATGCTAAAACCAGCACCTGAGCTGGGGTTGGCTTTGCAGAGACATCCAACCCCACTGCTCAGACTGTGGGGCTTTGCTTCTCCCATCACAGCAAGGGTTGTTTCAAGCTCTCCTTCCCTACAAACCAACCCAGCCAGCGCCTCCATCCTCCTCCTCTAACCAGATCTGCATTGGGGTGGGATGCGCGACGGAGCAACCAGATTCAACACTGGACAATGCCACCCATGTCCATACGGGTCATTTAGCCCCTCGAGACCACAAGCAGAGGATATGTAATAAATCACACACGCTTCTGCAGTAAAACAAAGACTCCAAGCCATGAAAAACCATCTACTCCAGAACGATACCCGGCTGGATCTTCAATGCTGAACACAATGATGCAAATATGCACGCGTTAAGGTCTGGGTCCAACGTATGCTTTCAAGTCTTGCTGCTTTGCTCTTCAATGGCACGTGAGACCGTCCTCTGAAACAGCTTTGCCCAACAGGCCCGAAGAATATCATAGCCATATAATACGGTGCCCGGTTCTGGTCCCCGCACCTCCAACAGGATCTAGAAGAACTAGAAAAAGGCAGCGAGGATGAAGAGGGGTGTGGAGGGGCTTCCGGATGAGGAGAGACTGCAGAGGCCAGGTCCGGTAAGCTTAGAAAAGAGATACTGGAAGGGAGACATGATAAAAGTTTGCAGAATACCAAATGGGGAAGAGAAAGCCGCTAGGGATTTATTATTGACAGTCTCTCAGCAGACAAGAACAAGGGGTCAGGGAGTGAAAAGAGCAGCCAGCAGTTTAAATTAGCACAAGGAAGTTCTCTTTCTCCAGCGCGGCATTAAAGTGAAGGCAGACGTGGGAGCTGAGACCTCGGCTGGGTTCACCGGGGCTCAGACACATGCTGGGAGGAAAGGGGCATCGGTGGCTCTGGGGAAGGGAGTAAGGGGCACGGCCTCTGCAGCAGACCCTCAACGTTGGAGCCTGCAGGGGGGAGAGGAAGAGGGGAAAACCCTGCTCAGCCCTGGGCCGTGTCCCTTCCAGCCGCCGTGGGACACCGTGGACTGGGCATGGCGGGTCTTACGTCCTTATGCAAAAGCAACAAGCATGAAGGGATGAAAAAGCTCTTCGAGGAAACTGGGAACACAGGAACAAAACTTCTTCATGCCAAGAAAGAAGACGGGGGAGGAAAGAGAAGAAAATTAAGCAATGCAGAAAATATAGTCATTGGTTCCTCCCTTTATGCCCTGTTGCGTTCATGCTTAACGAGAGGCATCAATAATGCAAGAGAGAACAAGGCCCGCAATCAGGCTGGTATTTGGATGAAACATGGATAATTGGCTTTTATTTCAGTCCTCCCAAACACTGCACCAGCAGTTTCGGCATGGGTGGGGGAAAGAGACTATTATCCTAATGCAATCTTCCATCTTCCAGCGCGAGGGGGCTTGTGACAGCAACCGGCAGAATCTGCCTGGAGGCAGCCGTACAACGAGATCTACATTGCAGAGACGCGGGGCTGGAAGGGGCCTGGCACAGGTCACATCCAGTCCAGCCCCTGCCAGAGGCAGGATCAGCCCTGTGCAAAGCATCCCAGATGCATCCATCATCTAAACTCGCCGTCAGCCCTGACAGACATCACACCCGACCATGCCACAGGGAAAGCAGGGGGAACAGCTTGAGGGTCCACAAGGGTCCTCTCTCCTGGGTGCCACAGGCCGAGAAGAGCCTTTCTCCCACCTACCCATCATAACACCCCCTGGGCTCATGCCCAAAGCCTGCACTGGCCATGCCAACCCCTTCTCACAGAGCCACGGCTGCCTGTAGAGAAGCAAGGGGACACTCATAGGCTGCTGGCAACTGTTTTCTTCCCTCCTTCCTCCTTTTCCACCACCACCTTAGTCGACTTGTTGTCTGCTGGTGCCCTGGAAATGTTGCCGGCCAGCCGGTGACCTTGACAAAGGTCCTCGCTGCCATAGCATCGCCAGCAAGAAAGGGGCAGGGCACGGTCCACTCCTTCCAGAGCAAAGACTAAATCCTCTTTGGTGTACTTGCAGATGAGCTCTCAAGCCAGGGCAGATGGCAGCATCCCTAACCCTAACCCTTCACCAACACCCTTTGTGCCCCGCTTCCCGTGCATAAGAGCAGCAGCAGCAAGGGGACCACTGGAAAGAGCAATGCCCTACAGATATGTTTTTAGACCAACCCAGGTAGGAAATGCAGAGCTGCTTTCCCAACACAAAAGCTGGGAGATAGCAAAATCTTCCTCGTTCTGGAGCAACCTGCCCCTTGGAGAGCGGTGCGTTCAGTTTGAATCCTTTTAGCTTGCATTGCAGTAGCTTTTGTCCGACCCTCGCTGCATTAGCTCGAAGTGGCGCCACGTTGGCATAAGTGAGGCTACAGGGAGGGGTATAAAAGGAACCAAGTCACAGGCAGGAGAAACTAATTGAAAAGTCCAGCCTGTGTGAAGCGGTGATGGTCCAGGAATTGTGTCAGAGGCAAGGGTTTTTGGGGGCAATCTCTTTGGAATCGGAGACTCATAGAAAATGAGGGGTGGAGGAGGTCACATCCAGTCCAACCCCCTGCTCCAAGCAGGACCAGCCCCAACTACATCATCCCAGACAAGGCTTTGTCTACCCAGGTCTTAAAAACCACCAAGGATGGAGATTACTCTGTGGGTAGACTCTTCTATTGCCCCAGCTGCATGGCTGGCAGGAAGTTGCACAAGCTTTCAAGTCAACATCACGTCTGAGAGAAGAAATTTCTCTTCTTCATTGGCTAGCAAAATTCATAATTTAACACAAATGTATATCCAGATATGTTTCATAGACATTAGGGCTGGAAGGCATTGTGGAAGATCATCGAGTCCAGCCCCCTGCCCAAAGGGCAGGACGTAAGCTGGGGTCATAGGATCCCAGCAAGATAAGCATCCAGTTTCATCTTGAAGGTGTTCAATGAAGGCGCTTGAACGACCTCCGGTGGCAGGCTGTTCCAGACCTTGGGGGCTCGGACAGTAAAGAAATTCTTCCTTGTGTCCGTCCTGAAACGGTCTTGCAAGAGTTTATAACCGTTCGACCTCGTCATCCCTTGGGGTGCTCTGGTGAACAAACGTTCCCCCAGATACTGGTGGTCCCCCCTGATAAACTTATAGGTGGCCACCAGATCAGCCCTGAGCCTGCGCTTTTCCAGGCTAAAGAGCCCCAGGGCTCTCAGCCTGTCATCGTAGGGTCTGCTTCCCTGACCCCTGATCATGCACGTGGCTCTTCTCTGGACTCTCTCAAGCTTCTCCACATCCTTTTTGAATTGTGGAGCCCAAAACTGGACGCAGTACTCCAGCTGCGGCCTCACTAAGGCCGAGTACAAGGGGAGAATGACGTCCCGGGATTTGCTTGAGAAGCATCTATGGATGCAAGCCAGCGTTTTGGTCGCTTTACTAGCCGCAGCATCGCATTGCAGGCTCATGTTCATCTTGTGGTCAATGATGACCCCCAAGTCACTCTCGTCCGTAGCGCTAGCCAGCATAGCACTGCCGAGCCTATAAGGATGCTGCAGGTTTTTCCTCCCAAGGTGGAGAACCTTGCATTTATCGGTGTTAAACAACATCAGGTTCTTGTCTGCCCATTTCCTGAACCTGCCCAGGTCAGCCTGAATCACCTCCTGTCCTCAGGTGTGGATGCTTTGCTGCAAAGTTTGGTGTCGTCGGTGAACTTGGCCAGCCCGCTTCTGACACCAATGTCCATATCATGGATGAAGATGTTGAACAGTATGGGTCCAAGGACAGAGCCCTGGGGGACCCCACTGGTCACAGGACACCACGACGATTGACTTCCATCAATTACTACCCTCTGGGTCCGACAACGGAGCCAATTCCCCAGCCAGCAGATCGTGGTGGACCCAAGGCAACAATTGGCCAGTTTCGCCAAGAGGTGATCAAGGGACACCAGATCGAAGGCTTTTTTGAAGTCAAGATATATGACATCAATCTCTTCTCCCTTGTCCAGGTGATAGGTCACCTGGTCGTAGAAGAAAATGAGACTGGTCAAGCAAGATCAACCTGCAACAAACCCATGCTGGCTATCCCTCAGGTTGTTGGCGTCAGCCAGTCCATTAAGGATGGCCTCTTTAACAAACTTTTCCAAGACCTTCCCCTGGATAGAAGTCAGGGTGATGGGCCTGTAGTTTGCCGGATCCACTTTCCTCCCTTTCTTGAAGATAGGTACCACATTGGCCTTCCTCCAGTCTTCGGGCACTTCCCCAGAGCGCCAGGAGCTCTCGAAGACCCGTGCCAGGGGCTGGGCTATGATGCTCGCCAGCACCCCGAGTACCCTGGGGTGTAAAACGCCAGGGCCGGCTGACTTGAAGGTGTCCAGCCTCTTATGGTGTTCCTCCACGAGGTCAGCTTTCATGGAGGGCAAGGAGTCTCCCTCACCTGGGCCATCCTGTCCCATCCCGTCCCATAATGGGCTGCGGTGTCCCATGGGACTGGTGAAAGTCCGACGCAAAGTACCCATTTGGGGAAGTTGGCTTTTTCCTGGGCGTCAGTTGTCAGTTGTCCCACCTGGTTTAGCAGGGCCCAATGTTGCCCCTGCTTTTCCTCCGGCTCCCCACATATCTGAAAAAGGACTTTTTATTGTCCCTGATACTCAAAGCTAATTGGAGTTCAGTCCCAGCCTTGGCTTTCCTGGTTTGCTCCCTGCAGGTCCGGACCAGTGCAGAGTATTCCTCCTTGGAGGTGGATCCCGTCCTCCATCCTTTGTAGGTCTTTCTTTTTTGTCTTCTTCATTAGCTAGCAATATGCATACCCAGATAATTCTAATGAGGTTTGGTTTTGATTGCAATGGTCCTACTATGGGTGTTATACCCCACTATGGGCATGCCCCAGGCTTCTGGGCTTTCCTGGTTGCAGCAAAGGGTTGAGGATGGAAATTTATTCCCCCTCTGCTGCTCCATGTGTTGGGGTTTTTATACGGCTCTCTCAGAGGTGCTGGGTGCTGCTGCAGCCCAGGCTGGGGATGGGGCTGGGCTGTGCCAATGCTCCTGCTGGCACCAGCCCCGCAGGGTCCTGGCTGGAGGGTCTTGCTCCTGCGCTCAGGCTCAGCCCCACGCTGCACTGGGGCAGAAAGGGATTTCCCTCCTCCTCAGACTGGTCCGCACTGGGGGGGTTTGCCTTCCTCTGCAGCAGGGGCATGGCCTCTGCCTTTGATCTCTCAGATATATATTAGTAGCTGCATCTTATGAGCCGTCCAGGCTGATGGAGGAAGGGAGAAAGACAGGTAAAACTAGAAATGTCGAGAGAGGCGAGCAACGCATTCCAACCACACCACACCCAACGCTTCATCTAAGTGCATCAACCAGCCCCAGGAAGAGACTCAGCGCAGAGGCTTGCACCTGGCTAGCACGGTGGTTCACAAGCTCCTCGGACTCCCGACCCTGCCAGAAAACGCCAGCTCTTTGCTTCCCCTTGTTTCTTGCCTAGGGAAAGACATTACAGCAATTGGGCTGTTGCAAAGACCTCGGCGAGATGCAACAAGGCAGAGCACTTCTGCCGCTCTGGATCCCTGCTGGGTTTATCCTGTGAACCACGTGCAGGTGTTTGCACACCCAGCACTGCTCACTTTGCACAGCACCCTCGAAAGGCTCTGTTGGCACTCTGGCTGGCAATCACTAAGCTAAGATGAGGCCCTTGGATCCATTCACGGCTGCCAGTTGCTGCAAGAGATGCAAAACGCACGCATGCAAAACCAGATGGTTTTATTAGTGGGTCAAAGCTATTGACAGAACCATTTGCCGATATGAATTACAGGAATTCATGAGAGCAAAGTCTGGAGTCCAGCAATAAACACGAGCGCGCAGGGCCAGCAGGAGAGATGTATTACGCACACATGCACCAGTCAAAGGCTTTCCTTTGGGTGCTGCAGAGACCCCAAGCCAAAGCTGTGCCCCCACTGCAAAGGAAGGCAACCCCCACCCCAGTCCAGACCAGTCTGAGCAGGGGGAAGATCCCCTCCTGCCCCTAGCGTCCCCTCACTTTTCCCAGCCCCCAATGGCTTTCCTTCCCTGCTTCACACCTGGGGAAACTGAGGCACGGCGCAGTTAATGACTGCGGGGTGGAGCCAGGACGCGCACCCCAAGTCCCGTGTTATCCACGAGGCAGGATAGCGCCTCCCAGCTCTGCTTGGGTGCTTGCTTGGCCCGGGAGAGCGCTGAATGCTCCTGATGAAGCTGCGGCTGCCCTCTGCTCTGTCAGGATGTGGGGAAGAGCGGTAGGGGCCTGGCCAAGAAGAGGAGACCCCCCCCTGCCCATGGCTTAGAGAAGAAAGCAGTATTTTTGCCCACCTTCTTCCACCTGAAGACTAATCACAGGCAGCCTAGGGCCTGAGCAGCGCCAAAACAAACCGTAAATGGGATATCAGCGATGAGGCAGGCCACGCAGTGACAGATCCCCGAGCAGATAGTCCAGCGGCCAGCCCTGCAAGGGTCAAGGCACCACGAGGGAACTGAAGGTGCCAGACGCATTAAAACCGGGAAGCGAAAACAAGTGGAAGGTGCAGGTGCCGCCAGGTCCCGCTGCACCAGAGGAGGAAGATGACGGGGCAGGAGGAAGAGAGCTCGGGTAGCCGGGCAGGGGGAGGAAAAGCTGACGGTCTCTCTAAAAAAGCAAGGAACGGCTCGAGGTTGGACTGCCACTCGCCGTCGATGCTGCACGCCGGGGGGAAGCAGCTGCTGGCAGACGATCCAGCGCTGCATGCGCGCCGGCAGCATTCAGTGAACCGTAGGGCTGGCAGGGACCTGCAGGATCAGCCCCGTCCAAACCAGCCCAGACAAACCCCGTGTCCAAGACGACACAGTCACCCCTGACACAGCCCCAGGCATCGCCCCCGCCCCGGGATACAGCTGGATCCTGCTGCTGCCAAGAGGGTTAACAGACGCTCCAGAGACCCCAGGCCAGGCCAGGCCCCTGCTGCAGAGGAAGGCAAAACTCCCCAGTAAGACCAGTCTGAGCAGGGGGGGAAATCCCTTCCTGCCCCAGTGCAGTGTGGGTGCAGGGGCAGGACCCTCCAGCCAGGACTCTGCAGGGTTGGTGCCAGCAGGAGCACTGGCACAGCCCAGCCCCATCCCCAGCCCGGGCTGCAGCAGCACCTCAGTTGTCCTTGTCCATCCATCAAGCCACATCAACTGGAGACAAACGAAGTGGGAGGGCTGACATGCCAGAGTCCTTTTGGGAAGGGCTACGGGCGCTGAAAGCAGAACTGCCCCCTGCGCAAGGCACTGCATGGGGATTCAGGCAAACTGGAGAGGGGGCCAAGCACCCAGCTCTGCCACTACTGCCATGCCTGACCCTTGGCAAGTCCCTTCACCCTCCAGCTGACTGTAGAGAGGACAGCAGTGAGTTCCCTCCTGCAGGACAACCACGCTGAGGGCTGGGGCGGCTCGGATGCTATGACAATGGTGGGAGACCTTGCAGGTAGTTTGGTGCATCAGCTCCCATAGCTGAGCAGTTGGCCATAGAAAGGCCCCTGCTTTAATAGCTCACTGCCCCCCTTCCCACCACCGCTCTTCCCTCGTGTGACCCAGCACAGCTGCTCTCGGCCAGCTCGTTTCCTCCCAGGAGGCTGGCGAGCGCTCACCCACGGCAGCAAGAAACTACCCTCAGCATCCTGCCAGCATCCAACCAGGGTCTCTGCCCCCCTCCAGATAGGCAAAGGGGCCATCCTAGCACAGCCACATGCCCCGGCCTCCCAAAGGGACCACACTTGGAGAACCCCCCCCAAGACACCGGCAGCAGCAGGGCTGAGGGAGCCTGCACAGAAGAGCCGGAGCCCTGGGGAGGACCTTTTGGCTCCTCCACTGCCCTAAAAGACATCGTTCCCATCCTGCTCTCTCCATCCACTCGCCCTCAGATCCCTCTCCAGCTGTCATACTGGCCCTCCTTTTACAAAGGTACCCCCCTCTCCCCCCCACTGAACTGTAGCATCACCTGGGGCAAATCACTGAAACCCCATGCCTCAGTTTCCCCCCAGAAGGCACCGCACGCCCCTAAACAGCCCCTTTCCACGGTGTCTAGATACACTGTGAAAGCTGTTGAAGCTGCAGGGTGGGATGGAGGGCAAGAGTCTTACCACAGGACTGCACTTTGTTGCATATGACATGCCCTCAAATAAGACACGTGCCTTATTTTTTTGAAGGGTAAAATGAAGAGAGGAGGGGAAAAAAAAAATCTTTCCTTGAAAATACCGGTAAGTCGCAATAGGTAAGTGAGAGGCAGCAGCTAAAGACCCCGGCGTGTTCGCTGTGCTGCTCTCCCCGGAGCATCTTTCCTTTCTCCCATCCTTGGGGCTTAAACAGCAGAAAAGGTTATCACCGTATTTCCTGGTTTACAATGCACACCCAAATTTCCCACAGCCCATTTTTGGAAGAGGTTTGTGTTGTAGGTGAGAAAACGTGGTGTTATGTCTGCTGGCCGGAGGGGGCCCCCATTAAAGCTACTTGATTTGGGGGCTAAGGCCCTTTGTAACGGAGACTCTACAAGCTACCACGCTGCTCCACCTCCCCGCGCAGACACCCCGAGCTCGGCCTCGTGCCCCCCGCGGGTCTCACCTTGACCAGGAAGTTCCCATCCTTCTCCTGGGTGACCATAACCACCGAGTCGTGGAGCTTCTCGTCGAAGTGCACGTGGCTGTGGGCTCCCTCCGGGGGGTGGCTGGGGGCAAAGCGCACCCCGCCACCCTTCGCCTTCACACCTGCCGGGAGAAGACACACCTGTGAGCACAACCTCGTTCCCTTTGGGGGTCCACAACCCCCAGCCACCCCGCAGCAGGAACAAGCACCAGGGCCAAGTGACCAGTGGGCTCTGCCACGGGACGAAGGCGCAGGCAGCAGCAAGGCAGTGACCTTGCAAGTCTGTGCATGGAGCAGAGCTTTTCCCACCAGGGTCCCTAGCACTTGTGACCCTAAAGCCATGTTGTGGGATTGTTAACAAAATGGGAAGTATCACGACGCCCTGTTATAAATCCCCGGGGCGGCCACACCTTGAACATGATGCCCAGCTCTGGTCCCCACCGCTGCAAAAGGAGGAAGAACTGGAGAAGATGCAGAGAAGGGCAGCGAGGAGGATGAAAGCTATGGAGGGGATTTCATAGGAAGCCAGGCCTGGTTAGTTTAGAAAAGAGATGCTTGCGGGGGACCACGATCGGAGTTGACAACACAATAAATAGGGAAGAGAAAGCAGCGAGGGATTTATTATTGCCTGTCTCCCACCAGACAAGAATGAGGGACACAGCACGAGCCCAGCAGGCCGGCAGTTTAAAACTAACAAAGGGAAGTTGTTCTTCCCTGCAGCGTGCTCCAGTTCTTCTTCCCCGGCCTGCTTCCAACCCAGATGCTCCAGCTGCACTGCTCAGCATGGACCATGCGGCTGGGGCTGGGGAGAGCGATTTCACCCCCCTACCCTGCATCCTGGAAGCCTGCGCGCCTTAGGCGCACAGCTGCGCTCCCAATCGCCTTGGGCATCCTGTAGCAGAGCTGGGCAGATGGAGGTGGCAATCCCCTGTATCGGCATCAGCTCCCCCTGCCCCGATCCCATCCCCAAGCTGGAGCATGGGGGTCCCTGAGCTGCCTTGGCTTGTGAGATTCACCCACTGGTTTCACCGAGACCCCAGGATCTTAATTTCCAGCTGGGATTGAAGCCTCCAAAAGCCCAGAGGCCGGTGCTGCCTGCCCTTGGCTGAGATGGGATGGGATGGTACTGATGCCCTGTGGGTGCCAACACACCCCACGCAGCTAGGATGGCGTGGCAGATCATGGAGGGGACGGGGGATCAGGCAAAGAGCAGGTGGAGAGCAAAGAGCAAAACGCGCCCATTATGGTCACGGTCAAAGACAAGGTCAAACCCCACCCCAAGCTGATGTGGAAGAACCAGACCAGAAGACCGAGAAGCAGCAGGGAAAAAATGCTGCCTCCAGGCCAGGTGAAGGTCTCGGCCTGGGGCTGACACAGACTAGATCACGGGACATTTCTGGCCCCCAAATCTAGGCGCCCCCAGCGCTCGCTCTTGGGCTTTGCCACCGGTTCTGCCTGTTGTTCCTCCCTGCGAAGTCAAACGGTACAAAAGGCAACTGCAAAACCTGCCAGCGAAATTGCCTGCTCATTCCCAGCCTCCCGCTGGAAACCCGGGCCCTGAGAAGCTGCTCGCCGTTATTGTTTAGCAGCTACAAAGGCAGCGTATAAAAGCGCCCTTGGAAACACAAAAGCCCTGTGCCGCGCCGCCAGGGCGACGAGCAGCTCATCTCCCAGCGTGGCGCTCGCCGAGCGGACACGGCCAAGGCAAGCCTTTGCCCAAGGGAATAATTCCCTTTCCCCTCATGCCACGTTCCAGCTGCTGAAACAACTGTGTTAGGTTAAATCAGAAGCCGAGCTGTTAACAGCAAAGCCAGATCCTGCACTCAGGACGGAGCAATCCCTGGCTGGGGGCGATGGGCTGGGCAGCAGCTCTGCAGAAAAGGACCTGGGGGGGACAGGGGACAAGAAGATGAACAGGAGCCAAGAGAGAGAAGCAGAGACTGCAGCACCGATGACTGCGGGGAGAAAAACTCCTGATACAGCCGGAAACACCTCCATCCCAGCCTTGATGCCACGGCTGTGCCAGACCCAGAGAATCACCCCGGCCACCTCCACGGCACGGCTGCATCCCAGCGCGAAGGAGCCACGAGACGGCAGAGAGGAGGACGCGGAGCAGTGGCCTGACGTTGCAGCGAAGCAGGTTTCAACAGGAGATCAGGAAACACGTGTTCCCCGGCACAGCAGGGAGGCCACGAGAGAGATGCCAGGGAAGCAGAGGGACTCTCCATCACTGGAGGTGTTCAAGGAGAGGGTGGAGCTTCTGGGAGTAGATAGCAGATCAGGCAGGGAGTAGGAAACAGAGCAGCAGAGCAAGGAGGGAGCACAGAGCAGGGAGTAGAAAACAGCAGCGGGTCAGGCAGGGGAGCAGAAAGCGGAGCAGCAGGGAGCACGGGACCTGAAACAGAAAGCAGGGCAGCAGGTCAGGGAGGGAACACTGGGAGGGGAGCAGAAAGCAGAGCAGCCATCAAGCTGGGAGCAGAAAAGCGGAGCGGCGGATCAGGCAGGGAGCAGAAAGCAGAGCAGCTGGCTTGGGAAGGGGAGGCCGAGCACGGGGCAGGAGCTGGCAGGCGCCCGGGGGGTCGTGCCTGGCAGGGACCCGCAGGGTCACATCCAGTCCAAGCCATGCCTTCACTGGCTGCAAGTAGGGCAGCGCCAACTGCTTTACCAGCAATTGCAGCAACCAAGTCACAGAGCCCTGGGCATTTAACAAGCTGGATAACAAAACACAGCATCGCGTTAGCTCCTGGCATCTGCTGAGCCAGGACCCTTGCTGGCTCTGCCCGAAGCGCTCTCACAGCAGGTACAAAGGGAAGGTGGGAAGAGGAGTTATGTGTTAAGAGGCAGGAAGCCAAGGGGAATTTCTATTGCTGGAGGTCTGGGTCCGGGTTTCAATGCACAGATACGGAGCCCTTCCCTCAAGTGTCCATGCTCAAAGGCAGTGGCTTTCAACCTTTGTGGTCCCTAAAAAAATTTTGAATGGAGGTGTGGATCCCTTTGAATGGCAAGTGTGGGTATGCCCTACTTCTGGTTGATGCCATGCTCCGGTGCAGGCGGGGGGTGATGGGCTGGGTAGCAGCTGTGCAGAAAAAGACCTGGGGGGACAGGGGACAAGAAGCTGAACAGGAGCCAGCAGTGTGCCCTTGTGCCAAGAAGGCTAAGGGCATCCGGGGCTGCATTGGTAGGAGCGTTGCAGCAGATGGAGGGACACGATTCTTCCCCTCAATTCAGCACTGGGGAGGCCACATCTGGAGTCCTGCATCCAGCTGTGGCCCCCCACTACAGAAGGATGTGGACACATTGGAGAGAGTCTGGAGGAGGGCAACGAAAATGGGGGGGGGGGGGGGGGGGGGGGGCTGGGGGACATGTCTTGTGAGGAGAGCAAGGGGTAGCACCCCAAGACATTAAAGGGGCACCATCCAACGGCCCCCCCCAGAGCAGGAGACACCTGCCATCTCCCCCTTCCCAACTGCCGGACAGCAAAGGAGCACAAGGAGGAAGCAGATGGCAAAGCATCCCTGGAGCCTTCTGCCCACTATCCTGCATGGCGCTCGGCACGGAGCAGAGCCCCACGGCACACACAGGCTGACCCTATCCATCCACCCCAACAAGCAGCCGTCCCTCCTGCACACCCAGGCCACCAAGGCAGCGAGACCCCAGACCAAGCCTCTCCACACGTCCCAGTTCTGACTGCCCGCGGTGCCAAGAAGCCATGAAACGCACCTGCTTTGGGAGCTCCAGAGAGCGGCCCCAACTCTGACACCGATGGCACGAGTAACCTTGAGCAAGTCCCTTTGCCCCAAGGCCTGGCTGGGCAACACATTCGGATCACAGCTGCCAGGTTCACACCCCCCCGCAGCCAGTCCTAACCCTTCCACACAAAGCCTTCGCATGCCTGCAGCCCCCACCCAGCCAAAAGAGGGGCCACGTGGTGTCCACGTGCTTCTCCAGGCAGGGTCCGGCCCGGCGTGAGTCAGCCCCAAACTCGCTCGCTCAGATTAGAAATGCAATTACCTGCATCTGGTTCATGAGATGGGTGGAGGGAGGCGGGGGGGACTCAGATGCCTGCTCCTGGGAGCAGCTGCCTGTGAAGGGCAGAGATGGATCCAAGACGGTGCCACCCCCTAGCCCAGATCCCGGGCACAGCCCACTCCAGCATTGCGGCGTCATCTCGGGGCAAGTGCTGTGGAGCTGGCCGAGGGCACGGGCCCCTCCAAGCCTAGCAGCCCCCTGGGCCAGCATGGCACAGGCTGCAGCCAGCAGCTAACAAGGGAGGGATGGACATCGCACCATGTCCGGCCCCAGCCATTCAGCCAGGAGCAACTTTTATCACATCCCCAATCAGGACTCGAACTTGTGCCCTGGAGCAGCACCAAGCTACCTCCCATTCTCCGCCCGGCCTCTGCTCCTCCCCAGGGGCTCCTGGCTTCCAGGCAGCACCTCTGAGACCCGTCCCTGGCTGGCAGGGGACGAGGAGCACCCCCAAGCTCCAAAGGGTCCAGCTAGCAGGGCGTGAACAGGGCACTCCTTGGAGAAAAGACACAGCAAAGCCCCTCCACATTGCTTTCCTCCATCTCCTCAGCCCCAGCAGAGGCAGGAGGCAGAGCTGTTGCCCCTCCCCAGACACCAGCAACGGAGGCTGTGGGTCCCTGGGAAGCCCACGGGGGTCTCTGCCGACATCCCACATCCGAGTGAGTGACCTCTGGGGCTGGAGGGAGCAGAGCCCCCATGGTCCCAGCCAGGAGGAGGCAGTAAGAGCCCAGGATGGGGGGAGAAGATGGGTACGGGGATTGCAGGAGCACCCACCCACCCACCCACCCCGTAGGTGACTCGAGAGCCTGCGTCAACCCCTCCAGCCCCCGGAGTTTGCAGCACACAAGAGTGCAAGAGCAAGGGAACAGGGACACTGCCACCCCGCCCCACCTCACCCACAGCCCCCGTCCATGACCTGCTGCCTCCCCCCAGACACAGGGCAGAGCTGCTGCCTGCACTCCCAGCCCCTCTCTGTCTCCGGAGTCACTCAAGTTGCCGCAAGGAGGAGAAAAATAAAATACCTCTCAAGTGCCCAAAAGCAAAGCAAGCATGCACGGGGCAGGGGGCTGCATCCTGGTCCACCGGCTACAATGCCACAGCTCTGCTTTAGACCCAGCATCTAATCACAAAGGAGCAGGGAGCCTGTGAATGAAGCCCAGCTGCCCGCAACATGGGGTGGGGACTGGAAACCAGTGCTCCAAGGGCAACTTGCAAACGGACGGAGGGGAAGCCTGCGGGGTTCAGCAGCCGGGCACCTAGGGTCCCTGCCCAGCCTAGCCGCTGCCAGCTGGACGGGCAAGGACTCACCCTTGTTCGCCGCAGCCATGGGTCCCGGAGCAGTCGTGGGTCCTGGGCTGGCTCTTCAAAGGGCTGGGCGCAGGGCCATCCTCCAGGGCACGGCAGCAGGGCGAGGCGGGCACTGGGGAGAGAAGAGGCAGAGTGAAACTGGGCAGGTCGGCGGAGGGGAGTTGCCCCTGCCTGGCGCTGGCGCTGGTAGTGTTGTATTTAGCAGCTGCATCGGAGCAGTTCAGGGAAAAGAAAACCCTCCCAGCTCCTCCTGGGTCCTAGAGACGGCAGGGGCTGAAGCAGGGTCTCCCCAAGCTACCAGAGCAGACAGCCACCTGGGTCCTGCATGCCGAGGGGTTACGGACGGAGGCAGCTGAGCTGCCAAGGGGGAAAGCTCCCTGCTCCTTTGCCCCGGGGAATGGGGTTGGCAGCCGGCTTCAGCACCCTCGCCGCTTGGGGCAGCAAGCAAGGGTGGTGAAGGCACTGAGCGGTAGACCCAGAGCAGCTCTGCTCTGCCACCGCTTGCCCTGCATGACCTTGGGGGTGTCACTCAATGTCCCTACCCCTCGCACTCGCACTTTCCCCCACCGTCTGCTGCCCGCAGCGCTTCAAGGCACAGACAGCCTCCGGGCATGTCCAGAGCCCAGTCTCCCCACAGTGATACCAACACGAAGCCTCCTGGCAGTGCGGCCGCAGCACGGGGTGACATAAAGCAGCCAGGGGGACTTGCAAAAATCAAGGGGGGCCACTGGGCAGGAGCAGAAAAGGCTAGGAGAGGAAAGCACCAGGAGCCAACAAAGAGCTCCCATGCCTCAGTTTTCCCCTCTGTGAAGTGGGGCTGCTGCTGCCGACCTGGACATGGACTGCAATCCCAGCGCAGCAGGTGCTACGTGAATATCCGCGCTGGCTGCAAAGAGGTGGGAGAGACTTGGCTTTTCCTAGGCGGGGCCTGATGCAGCGGTGCACGCATCCGAGAGCTCGGCCGCACGCGCTTCCCTGCTTCAACTGGGGGAAAGATCGCAGGAAGGAAGAGAGCAGGCCTCTGCCCCAGGTGCTTCCTTCCTGCCACATATCCTGGCCTGCCTAGACCCAGCCGGAGCGGCATGCTCTCGAGAGCCTTGGTACGGGCCCGTCTGCCCGGGATCCCCGCGCATGCACGAGCCCGAGCATCAAAGCAAAACAGACCAGGGTCAGCCCTCGCTGCCGAGCTGCCCGAGCCCCTCATGCCCAGCTGTGGCTCCATCCCAGCCTCCCTGGGAAGGAATAAACAGACAGAGCAGGGAGGTCGTGGGAGAGACACCAGGGAAGGGAGGACCATCCATCACTGAAGGGTTCGAGGAGAGGCTGGACAGGCATGATCTGGGTGCAGCGATGCCCGTGCTCTGCTGTGGGGCTGTCCCAGGCATCTGGGCTGTGCTGGTTGCCCCCTTCTCCCCTTCCTGTCTCGGGGGGTTTTTAAGCCTCCCCCCAGAGGTGCTGGTGCTGCTGCACCCCAGGCTGGGGATGGGGCTGGGCTGTGCCAATGCTCCTGCTGCACCCACCCCACAGGGTCCTGGCTGGAGGGTCTTGCCCCCACGCTCAGGCTCAGACCGACACTGCACCGGGGGTAGGAAGGGATTTCCCCCTTGCTCAGACTTGTCTAGCCTGGGGAGTTTTGCATTCATCGGCAGCGGGAGCGCGGCCTCGGCCTGGAGTGTCTGCAGCATCCATGACCCCCCTGGCAGCAGCAGGACATTGGTGACCGCGGGCCCCCCCGTATCCCAGGGGCAGGGGTGATGCCTGGAGCTTTGTCGGGGGGGGGGCTTTAGTTTTGCTCAGACATTGGACAATAGTTTTGTCTGGGATGGTTTAGGTACCCACTCCTCCATGGGGGTGCACAACTGACCCCAGGCTCTGAAGCCAGCTTGCATAACACTGGGTAAGTCCCGTCCACCCTAGCGTCCTTCCAAACCCCCAGTGTCTCCAGACCACGAGCTGAACCGGGCACAGAAGGTCTCCCAGCAGGTGCTGGGACAACACGCAGCACAACAGGCGTTCAATTCTGGCTGCAGCCTCAAAGCACAATAATTGTGCACCCCAGTGAGAATTGCCGCGGTGCCCAATTCTGAGATGAACCAGCAAATTGAAAAGGACCTGGGGGGAACGGGGGACAAGACGCTGAACAGGGGCCAGCAGTGTGCCCTTGGTGCCAGGAAGGCTACCGGCAGCCTGGGTGCATTGGCAGGAGTATTGCCAGTGGATGGAGGGCAGTGATTCTTCCCTCTATTCAGCACTGGGGAGGCCACATCTGGAGTCCTGTGTCCAGCTGTGGGCCCCCACTACAGAATGGATGTCTGTTTTGAAGTGCCCTGGAGCTTCTTGAGCAAGTCAGGAAGGGCTGGACAATGGCACCACATAAATCAGCTGCCTGTCCTCCCGGGACTGCTGCATTCGGTCCTTATCTCCCGGAGCAGGGATCGGTGTGGGACCATGAGGCTCAGGGAGATTTCAATCAAAAAGAGAAACTGAGATCAGGATTTGCAGAAGACAAATAGGGGGGAGCTACAATACAGCAATACACTGGCCAGCTTTGTCCACAGCCCCTTTCCCCCCTGCACCCACTCCAAGTCCTGAGTCTTGCAGTGGCTGTAACGGGGTGGCCAGGTCCTCTGGGCTTTGCTGGTTGCTGCATGGGGTCAGGACAGGGTCCCTTTTCCACCCCCAACCACCCTTTCTGCCCTATGTGTCGGGGGGGGTTAATCCTCCCCCAGAGGTGCTGGTGCAGCTGCAGCCCAGGCTGGGGATGGGGCTGGGCTGTGCCCATGCTCCTGCCGGCACCAACCCTGCAGGGCCCTGGCTGGAGGGTCTTGCCCCCGCGCTCATGCTCAGACCAACATTGCACTGGGGGTAGGAAGGGATTTCCCTCTACTCAGACTGGTCCAGGCTGGGGGGGTTGCCTTCCTCTGCAGCCGGGGCAGCAGGACGTTGGCGACCATGGCCCCGTGTATCCCAGGGGCAGGGGCAATGCCTGGAGCCGTGTTGGGGGTAACTGTTGTGTTGGACACGGGGTTTGTCTGGGCTGCCTCGGGCAGGGCCTGGACTGGACGGGACCCCGCAGCTCCCTGCCAGCCTCTGGGATTTTTTGCCTCTGCATTTGTCCAACCTGCAGATCCAGCCAGGAAGGGGCAAGAGCTCCCTGCCAAGGACTGCAAGTGGAGCCTGGCTCCTGCAGCCACCCCTCTGCAGCAGGGCAGCGAGGGTCCGTTACAAGACCTGGTCCGTTACAAAGGCACGCAGGAAGGAGTCGCTTTCAGGGCCTCGATAGTAACACGCAAGTCGATGGAGACGCCCAGATGGACACGGAGCTGGGATCTGCAAGTCAGCAGCTATATCCCCAGTCTAAGCCAGGCACAGACATCCAGGAGACCAAACAGGGTCTGCACCTCCCCGCTTTGCTTTCATTCATTTCCTGACTATGGACAAATCCTAGAGCAATTCTTCTGTTGGAGGAAACTTAGCAAGGCCTGAGCCAGGCAGGAAGATTTGATTCCTACTGGAAATCTCTAAGTGAATCAAACGTAGGTCTCTGCACAGCTCACAGTGTGCGGCACCCCGAAAGCATCCCACACCCCTCATCGCTCCAGTGGCAAGAGCTCTCGCAGGCACCTGAATGGACTTGCAGGTGGCAAGGGTTTAACATCATCTTAGCATGGGGATATGAAGCTCACCCAAGCCACAGGCGGGTCTGGCTGGTCCTTTCACCCTCGGGGACTACTCTACGCCTCTGTGGGCAAAGCCCTGGTGATTCTGGGGGGAGAAAAACAGTGTGAGGTTGAACAGGGAATCGGCAGAGCTGCAAGGCCCGTGGTCAGTGGAGCCGGTAGCTTCAGCCACTACTGCTTATATCCAAAAGCCAACGCCTGAGCAAAGAGGCCAGGCGGTGCGTGCTGCGGGTTTCTGGCACTGAGAGACCATCCCAGGATGCGATGTTTCATGGGATACAGGATGGAGACTTGCAGACTGGGAATGGAGACTCCCACAACCCCGTGACCCCAATACACTATATGCTGGCTTGGGGGAAGACGCTCGCAGCAACTGGGTTCTAATCAGGGCAGATTTTGCAAAGCTCCCGGCCACTTTGCACTCCAGCCTCAGCTCCCTTGAAGGTCGCAGAGCGGGACAGGAGAACGAATGCAGCAAGCGCCAGGCCCCGGCTTTGCAAAGGCAGCTGCTGCACCAAGCTGGGTGTTATCAGCACAGCGGAAAGGGAAGCGGAGGCACTGCCCAGCCTACTAATAACCCTCTTCCCCGTGAGACAACAAACCACGTTGCAGTCTGACGGCGCTGGCAGAGACGGGGCTCTGCTCTGCTGCAGAAACGCGTGCCTGAAGGGAAACCGCCCTGCCTGGCACCTGAGCGGGGCTGAGCATCAGAGAGGCTTGATGTTTTGGTGCTTTGGTAAAGAGAGTGCATGACATGCCAGGGGCTCCTAGTGCCCCTACCCACCCCTTCCTGCAAACCACAGGCTGCACGGGCACCCATTTCCCTTGCCCTCCTCATGCCAGGGGCCCTATTTTCCTCCCTGACATGCTTCAACATGCCACCATCACGCAGGCTCTGCATACACCCCCTGCCACGTGCCACGGTGCCCTATGCCAAGGCACCCATCAATTCTCCCACGGCTCTCCATCACCTCGAGGCACTGCCCCCGTGGACTTGGGGTCAGCCCCTGGCCCTGCAGCATCTCTGCTGTCGTGGGAGCAGAGGAGACCGCGTGGCCTGCCCTGCCAGGAGCATTCAGGACATCGCCGAACCCCACACTCCAGCCCCAGATGTCGAAGCTCACGGGCCAGACCCCTACAGCCGGGAGAAAGACATTTCAAAGCTTTAAGCCACGAGTCTGCGGGCCTCTCTTCCTCTGCAGTCCTCACCCCACCACACCCAGCGGTCTGGTCTGTGACAGGCTCGCTGCTGCAGCTTTCAACCAAATAACGAACGGTTTAAGTCCTCACAAGCTGGACCTTGCAATGCCCAGAGAGCCAGAGAGAAGGGAACGATGCATTTTGGTGGGTCTGAGCCACAGGGAGCACATCTGAATGGGGCAGGTTTATCCCAGGGGAGGTGCTGGTGCCTTCCTACTCAGCGCTGCTCACGCCTCATCTGGATCCCATGTGTGCTTCTGGGCTCCGCATTTTAGCAAGGATGCAGAGAAGTTATGGAGGGACCAGAGGCAGCAACAGAGATGATGAAGGGCTTGGAAGGCAGATCCGGGTGGAGAGACTGGAGCTGGGCAGGTTCAGCTGGTGGAAAAGGTGCTTAATAGGGGACATGGCAGCAGCCTGCAAGTCCCAGAAGGACTGCCAGAGAGACGAGGGAAAGCGTCTGGTCTCTCCTGCGGCAAAGGAGGATGCAAAGCCATGGCCAGAAGTTGCAGCAGAGTTGGTTTATGTTGGAGATCAGGAAATGCTTCTTCACTGTTTGAGAAGGGAGACCGTGGGAGAGATGCTGGGGAAGGAGGGGGAGTCTCCATCACTGGGGGGGGGTCAAGGAGAGGGTGGACGGGCACCGGTGGAGATGATCTAGTGCGCTCTGCGGTGGAGATGTCCCACGATTTGGGGCTGTGCTGGTTGCCCCCTTCTCCCCTTTCTGCTCCATGTGTCAGGGGGGTTTTAGGGCACTGGTGCTGCTGCAGCCCGGGCTGGGCTAGGCCAATGTTCCTGCTGCACCGACCCTGCAGGGTCCTGGTGGGAGGGTCTCACCCCATGCTCAGGCTCAGCTCCATGTTGCACTGGGGCAGGAAGGGATTTCCCCCTTGCTCAGACTGGTCTGGACTGGGGGGTTTTGCCTCCCCCTGCAGCAGGGGCACGGCCGGGGCCTGGGCTCTCTGCAGCGTCCATGACCCCCCTGGCAGCAGCAGGACGTTGGTGGCCGCAGCCCCCCTGCTTTCCAGGGGGCAGGGGCGATGCCCGGGGATGTGTCAGGGTTGACTGTATTGTGGCGGACACGGGGTTGGTCTGGGTCGGTTTGGATGGGCCTGATCCTGACTCAGGCAGGGGTTTGCCTAGGTGCGACCCTGCAGCCCCACTTCTCCGTGATCCACGATCTCTGCCGGCCACGACCTCTCCTGGCCAGGATCCTACTTCTCAGCAACACACCTGGTCTCTCCCCATGCTCGGCGCAATCGCTTGTCTTCGATGCAGGCAGTTTGCAGCCGAAGCCCCGCAGAAAAGGCAGGGCTGTTCATCTGTTGCTGCAGAAATCATCCTGGGAGGCAGAGCCTGGGGTCCAGGCATACCAAGACTGCATTGTGCATGGCCCCGGTGCCGGGGACCTGGGTCTCCCTGGCCAACTTGCAGCAAACGCGGTGGCATAGATGCCCTGGACCGTACGGCTGCACAGCCCTTCTGGCAAGCTGCAGTGCTCCATGCCCAAGTCTGCACCATCACGGTGGACCAGGGCCCCCCAAGCCCACGTCCTCCAGCTGTTGTGACACACTTAAGGGTAACCCCAGCTGCTACTGAAGGTGCAGAAAACCCTGCATGGACTAACCAGGCCCAAAGAAGCAGCTCCCAAACCCCACAAGGGCCAGATCAGATGGCTCTATCACCCCACACGAGAGAGCATGAGGATTACTGCTTGCTCCTCTAACTCAGGATAGTCCCTAGAAAAACCCAGTCCATCCCAGAGCCTTCCTACCCTGGACAAATCCCACAGCCAGCGCTGGCTGGTTAGGTTTAAATCCACTGCATCTCGCTGTCCTTGGACGCCCTTCGGTGATGCTTGAATGAGTCACGTGAGACGCATCGCGCCCCCCTCCCAGAGACATTGCTGGCTTCATCCAGCCCGGCTGACAAAGGGTTACAAAGCAGCACATATGGGAATGGGCAGGGATTTTAGCAAATGGATCATTAAACTCTCACAAGCAAATACAGATCCACAGCAAAGCAGCAGAAGGGCCCTAACGAGCATCTTACTCGACCTCATGGATAACAAGGTTTGGCAGAACTTGATTGCTCTTATCATTTCGACAGCTGAAAAAAGATCAATGCTTATTTTCAAGCATTTCTTTCAGTTTTTCTCCATTTAAATTTTCAGGGTGGTGCGAAATCAGGGGTGGTGGGGGCAGGCAATTAACTAATTACTAAACGCTGGTAAAAGCTTTATAAAAAAAAAAAAAATCACATGTCAAAATATATCAAAGTAAATATGCATAAATCAATAAAGCTGCTTAAAATCATTGCTCATCCAGCAGGAAAGAGCAGGGCGGGCAGCATGCCCAGAGCTGTAGGCACAGGTGGGGGCAGGACCCTGCTGCTTTGGGGATGGTTTAGTTTAAGTAGCCTATTATCACCTTCCAGCTGGCTTCCCTGCCCCCCAGAAGCAGCTAATTGAGTCATTAGGCCCTTTAACCCTCTGTCCCCCCATCCAGCACCGGGGTAAGGGCTCCCGGTCCAGTCCCCTTCCTGTGCATTTCGGTGATTGCCGATAGAAATGATTTTCGTGGGTGTGCAAGTGGAACTCACTGCACACATGTGACTTATAGCCAGCGTGGCGAGCAGTGGGGACTACTTTACACACACACACACACACACACACACTCATGCAGTCTGATGTGCTGATCGTACCCATTAACCCATCCTTTCTACCCAGGCTCCTTCCCACGCTCTTTCCAAGACTTCAGGAACCGCAGGGTCAGAAGGACCAGGGTCGGATGACCCCCTGAACCATCTCTGCCACCCCCTGCCCTGTCGCAGGATGTGCTGCCCCTACCCCAGCCCAGACAGCTGCCATCCAGCCTCTGCCCCCATCAGCGCCTCATCTCCCTGTATGGATGTTTTCCAAGGATGAAGCCTCCCTGGGGAGCCTGTCCCGTGCTTCCCACCCTCCTCCGGAGGTCCCTCCAACCTCGTTGTCTCTGACTCTACATGGGAGATAACAAGAGCTCTGACAGGGGACCTAGGCCTGGATCCCAGGGGCATCCCCGCTGCCTCCAAACAACCACGCCAAATGAACGGCGAGACAAGTCATTTGGTGCAGAACCACAGCTGGAACCCACGAGTCCTGGCCGGCAGTGCCGTGACACAAGCCGCTGGATCGCAGCCAGCCCGATCGCCCAGAGCCTCGTTCCTTAAACCTTCAGAGTCCCCAGCCAAATCCTGCCGGACAGCCCCGGCCTACGACCTGCAACCCCAGGATGGGTGTCAGGTCACCTGGGCTCTCCTTCCAGCTACGGAGACGACGCCGAGGAGGGGTGGGAACAGCCGGGAGGCAGTGCTGAATGAGGCCGAGATGGTGGCACAGATGGAGGGAGGCAGGCTGGGCCTGGCAGCGGTAGGGGCGGCTTCTCCAGAACGTGGTGTTCAAGGAATGGAGGCATTCAAGCCCCCCAGAGAGGCACGCACTTGCCTTGCAATGGGGAGCACGAAGTCCCGTGGCATGTGCCCCTCGCGGCTGGACAGGCAGGGAAACTGAGGCACTGAGCGAGGCAAGTGGCTCCCGGGAGGTCCATCGCAGAACCCAGGAGTCCAGACCCCCTCTCCCCCCACCAACCGATTCTCAGCTCCCTGGATCCCCACACCTCTGTTTAACCAATGCCAACCCCAGACGTGTCTTTGCATCCCAGGATCCGGGCAGCTCGGGGACCAGAGCAGCATCTTAAAGGAGAGGCCTCCTGCCCCTTGCCCCAGACTGGGCCCAGTTTCCTTCCTTTGGCCGGCCACCCCACTCCTTGCCAGCCCCGTGCAGTGTGCCTGGCCAGCACCGGTACCGATTCTACCCGCTCCAGGCTCACGGGCCTGAACTAAACCCTTAAGGCTTTGTCCCGCTGACCTTGCTCAGCTCCTTGCTCAAGATGCCCTGCCCAATACCACCCGCAGTCTCAGTGCCTCAACTCGAACCCAGCACCGGAGCAGCCTCAACCAAGCGGGGCACGTCCAGAGCCAGCAGCGATCCCAGCCCACGACTTCCACGAGCAAGGCAGAAAGGAGGCGCTCAGATGGAGACCAGCAGGTCCGTGAGGTCCGTGGGGCTAGGAGTGACCGAAGGAAAGGAGGAGATGGGTTACGCCCTGCACAACACTGCATGACAGCCAGACTCAGGAGGCGGGCATGCTTGTGCTGCCTATAATCGACCTGGCTGAGAGCCTGCCACTCTTGCGGGGTGGACAGAGCCTATGCTGACCCCTGCTCGCAGCGTCCCTGCTGTCCCCCCTGGGCCAGGCCCACGAACACCAGCTCCAGAGCATCTCACCTACCAGCGCCCGCGCAGGCAGAGCCGGAGGCAGCCGGGCCACACAACTGCCCGCACACAGGCACCCCTGGATCGGGCCCTGGCTGGCCCTGCCAGCGCAGCACACGGGGGCCGAAAGGGGCTCCGAGATGGAGGTCTCTCCTCTCCGCTCTAGACAGCAGCCAGTTCAGGGCTCAGGACCACAGCCCTTTCCTCTGGCCTCCTCTCAGCCACTGCTCCCCTGTGACCAGCTCCAGCTGGGCTGCTCGTGGCTTTCCCCCATCCGGCAGCAAAGCCAAAGAGCATCTTGGTTATTTCCCGAACCAGCCTGGAGTCTTCCTCTCCTCTCTCCTCTCCTGGCACCGCCGCACGGGAAAGCCGTGAGCAGCATCCGCCCCGGGGCTGGAGCCCTGCAGGGTCCGGCAGCTGGCACAGCCCATGCTCACATTCACAAGGTCCTCCAAGACATGGAAATGAACAGGCATAAGGCCTTCCCTTCTTCCCTCGGGCGGATCAGCAGCGCTAGTAATTAGCTGGTGGTGGCGGTAATTAGCCAGCTGCCGCAGTTCTGTAGCCAGACGAAGACAGCGCAGCCTGGGGGAGCACAGTACATGGGAAAGGACCAGCGTCTCATGAAAGCAATCGTCACGTGAGCAGAATGGGGTGGGACGCAGTCACAGACAGGGCTGGGGCTCAGGGCCAGGACACCTGGGTCCCATGCACACCCTCCCCTTTCGTACACCAGGCCCCCACCAAACCAGAGACACCGAGTCCAGCCACCAGCTCATGCCAGGAGCAGGAATGAGGCCGCCTGCCTATTGCTCCTTGATGCCCTTGACATTCAGTGCTCAAGAGGCTTCAACCCCCCCTCTGCCATCACCCCAGCATGGAGCAAGTCTTCAAGACATTGCTCCACATCCCTCCATGTCCACGGCAGTGCTACCACCATGTTGCTTAGCTAGGAGGAGACAGGACAGGGTCGATCCTGGGGCCGGTTCTGTTCAATGTCTTCATTAACTATTTGGAAGATGGGATGTAGCACACCCTCCACAAATTCACAGATGACACCAAGATGGGGAGAGTAGTAGATACGCTGGAGGGTAGGGCTAGGATTTGGAGTGACCTAGAAAATTAGGAGGATTGGGTCAAAAGAAATCTCATGTGGTTCAACAAGAAGTGCAAAGTCCTGCACTGAGGAGGGAACAATCCCATGCACCGGTGCAGGATGGGGGTGACTTGGTGGGCAGCAGCTCTGCAGAAAAGGACCTGGGGGTGGATGGAGCTGGGCTGTTCTCAGCGGGGGCAGGTGACAGGACAAGGAGCAATGGGCTCAAGCTGCAGCAAAAGAAGTTGAGGTTGGATATTAGGAAAAGCTTTCTCACGAGGAGGATGGTGAAGCACTGGAGTAGGTTACCCAGAGAGGCGGCGGCATCTTCCTCCTTGGAGGTGTTTAAGTCCCGGTAGACAAAGCCTTGGCTGGGATGATGTAGTTGGGGCTGGTGCTGCTTGGAGCAGGGGGTGGACTAGATGTGACTTCCTGAGCTCCCTTCCAGCCCTTGTTGTTTGCATGTCTGTACAGGACAAACCTGTCTCCTGACACCAGTTTGATCTCCATCTGCACTGCCAGCAAGGAGAACACAAGCTCCTGATGCATCTTTTCCAAACCACACACCATTTATTCACGCCTGTTGTCTCCTCCTAGCCAAATAACACGGTGCCCAAATTTCCGGCCTTTCTCCCCAAGAGGGTCCCCCCCAAGCCCCTGACTCTCCACTGAGCCCCCCGTCACTGCTGTAACAGGGCCCTACTGCTGCCTTGGTCAAGTCACCTTCCTCTCTGCGCCTCGGTTCCTCCAGCAATCCCAGGGGAGAGGCCTGTGGTTTTTAGGGGAGCCATAGGTCTGACCAAACAAGAGCTGCACCGCTAACACGGTAAAGCAATTTAAATGCACGTTCAACTCTAGAAGTGCCAGGGCCAGCAACGCCCAGCCTGAATAGGGGCTGCAGCATCTCAGCTGGTGCCACCTCCAGGGCTTCCAGCAAGGGAGATCCAGGTCTGGCACCAGCCTGCCCCCAGTGCTCATGACTTGCCCCTTCCAGACGCTCCGAATCTGCCTCACTTCAGCTCGCAGCCGCCCATCCCATGCTGCCTTCGTCCAGGAGATTTGGAGATCCCTGCTTCTGGCAACCACTTCTCCGCGGGGACCCCCATCATCCTGCTTCTTGCCCTTCCTTACTTGCCCCCATGGCTACTCTCTGAACCGTTCCACCATAGCCCTAATGCCACAGCAGACACTGAGCACATGCCATGAGGAGCAATGACACTGCCTGCCAATTGCTCCTCGATGCCCCTGATACTCGGTGTCCAAGAGGTTTCAAACCCCCCGTGCCATTGCCCTGGCACGGAGCAAGGCTTCAAGGCATCACTCCACATCTCCCCGTGAGCAGACAGACTTGCCGATACCCTACAGAAAGCCTGCACCCCACCTGTGCAGGCTGCTGTGACATGCCCTCCATGACAGCTACAGCCACGCTGTGTATGCAGATCAAGGGCACGTGCCGGTGAGAAGAGCCAGACGGGGACACAAATATCCAGCAAGTCCCATGGACAGCACCAGGCGCTCGGCTCCCAAACCTCCGTGTGACGGTCCAGCCACATCCCCCAGGATGGGGGCATGAGCAAGAGCCGGGTGGGGCTGGCGGGGAGCTGTGGGGTCACATCCAGTCCAACCCCTGCCTGAGGCAGGATCAGCCCTGTGCAAACCAGCCTGGACAAACCCTGTGTCAGACCTTGGAGCCCCGCCAGCACAGCCCCAGGCATCGCCGAGGAAAGCAGGGGCTGCCGCTGCTGACGTCTGGCTGCTGCAAAGGGGATCGACAGACCCCGGGGAGTGGGAACGCTCCCCTGCAAACAGCGCCGGCGGGAACTCCTGCCCCTGCGGTGCCGTGTCCGAGCGCGATGCTGACCCCGGGAGGAGCAGCAGCAAATGCCGCCGTCTTCTCGCCCGTGCTCTGCCGCTGCCTGGCAAAGTCCCAGCCCCGCAGGCACCGGCGGCTCTGCACAGCTCGGGCGCTGGTGCCTTTTCCCGGGGGCCGGAGACGGTGGGAGAGGAGGGAACGGCTGACCGGGAGTCAGAAGAAGGACGCAGACCCAGCGCAGCCGGACAATGCAGCGCCTGCCTGCGCGAGGGGGGCTGCGGGGAGGTACCCTCGCCTCTCCCACCCCGCGCCCGTGGACTTCCCACGTCCTGTGTCACCCCCCACAATCCTGCCCTTCTGCAGCCCGGGCCCCCAAGACCCAGCGATGCACCGGCGACAGCACCCCCTCCCGCTGCACCCAGCCACGGGCTCCGTCTCCTCCCCTCCAGCCTAGGGGAGCCCCATCGCATGCCCCGGGGCACCGCGCCACGGAGAAGCCCCCGTCTGCCCCAGCAAGCAAGGCAGGTGCCCCGGGAGCCGCACCCTGGGCAGGGGGTCCCTGTGCTTGCATGGAGGAGGCACCCCCCACCCTGCCTCCGGAGCCTGGGGGGGCCTGGGCAGGGCAGAGGGCAAACAGGCAAGGGGGGCTGGGGCAGGAGGGAGGCAGGGGGCACACAGGCAATAGGGCGGGGGCAGGAGGGGCACAGGTGGGGGCTGGCTGGGGCAGGAGGGGCACGTGGGAGGGCTCAGCCGCACTCACCTGCCCCAGACTCGCTTCACTCCGCGCCGCCGCCGCCCGCCCTCTGCCGGCCACGCCCCCGCCGCTGCCCATTGGTCCAGCCCCTCAGAGCTGGGCGAGGCCGTGCGGCCCCCTCGCGCGCTCATTGGCCACGGCGTTCCGGAGGAGGCAGGAGGCGGGGCGTCCTCTGGAGCGGGATGGGGGCGTGGCCTCGGGCCGGGGCCGGCCAATGAGGAGGCGGCCGGAAGGGAATGTATCCGCCTGCGGGACAACAGTGTGAACGTTCCATGGGCGCGGGTGTCCGCGGGGCCCACGCGCCGGCACGCCCACGGCACCGCGGGTGGCTCGTCGCGTGCTGGTGGCTGAGCCCCGGTGGCTCGAGACCTCCAGGTCCCCACCGGGCTGTTTCCGAGCCTCCCGGCCTTCACCCCGGCGTACAACCCCCTCCAGCATCAAGTGCGCAGGGAGAGCCCCAGCTCGCGGGCTCACGGCCGGGTCCAAGGGCTTGGGCAGAGGCAGCTGCCTTATCCAAATCCCTGCCTCCCTCAACCAGTCTCAGCAGCAGCAGCAGGCCGCCGGCCTTGCCCCCCGTCGTGGGGTGGGGTGTGCACCTCCAGCCGGTGGCGGGGTGGGGTGTGCAGAGCAGCCGGGCCTCTCGTGCCGTGCTGGGGCTCGCAGCACCCCCGTCCCCGCTAATGCCCCCGGCGCAGAGCAAAGGGCCATGGGACGAAGGAATCGGCTCTGGGAGCAGCGGGGAGGCCTCCGCCGCCCCTTCCCCAAGTGCTCAGACAAAGGCGCTGTTTCTGGAAGCCAGGCCCGGCTCACACTAAGCGGCCTGACCCCATCTTGCCAGCTAGGAGGCCTTAATATCCTTATTAACCCTTCTAGGAGCCTTATTGCGGCTCCTAGAAGCGGGATTGGGGCCGTGCCAGCTTTGGCACCGTCCTGTGACGGGCTCTGGGGAGGGGGCATCTCGAGCAGTGCACCCAAGGAATTGGGCTGGGGGTGCTGTGTCAAGCCGTGGGCCCCCACCCTGAATTTTCCTCTGCAATTCTCCTCAAAGTGACCTTGGAATTGGTCCATGTGCCTCTTTTACAGCTGGGAACACTGAGGCACGATGGCAGTCTCCCACAGTCACAAGCAGAATGTAAGCAGCTGGGCACGCTCGGCTCACCGTGGCATAGAAAGGGCAGCGTAGAGCGGAGCTGGCATCGGGCTGCAGGCCTGGGAGGCTTCGGCCTTGGAAGGATGTGGCCTCTGCTACCGATTCCCTTCAGGACCTCAGGCAAGTCCCAGGATGGAGAGGCCTGGCCTGGGGAGCAATGGAGCAGTAGAGAGATCATACCCGTCGCCGCTGGAAGAGTTTTGCTGGGTATCCTGCACCCAGACACGGGACCAGGGTAAAGAGGGTCCCTCGGGCCCTTTCTCAAAGAGCTACAGCCTGGCCCTTGAGAGATGGCTGCAGCCACAACTGTGGACTGAGCTCTCCTCCCAGCACTGCGCAGCTGCAAGACAGTCACTCCCAGCCTCAGTGAGCCCGGCTGCGAAGTGGGGCTAACACACCCCTGCCCTTCCCAGCAGAGTCCAGAGACTCCATTCCCTCCCGATCCAGCGGGAAGGAGACGCCCAGACACTACTGCTCTCTCCACAGAGGGTCTGGTTGTCCCGTCGTATGCTGATTGCATTGATAAATGGCTCGTCCTGGCAGTATCTGTGCAGCCCTGAAGTTAATTAAATGTGGAGGGTTTAGTTAAATGAGGAGAGTTTTGACTTGCAGGAAGAGCTGCTGCTAATGAGTCAGGCAGGTCACAAGTTATCGATTGCTTGGCTATTTAAGACATCCTGGGCTCAGGTCCCAGGTTGGCCTCAGACGAGCTCCTCTGGCCAGAGGCTGGGAGAGAGGCAGGGACGCTGCAGCCCCTGCCTGGCCCGGAGACAAACCTGAGAGGTTCACTGCATTGTACGTAGAAACCCCCAGGCCAAGACTGGGACCTCGCTGGGGTGGGAAGAGGCAGTCTGTGCCCCAAGCTTCCAGGCTAAGCCAGACAGGTGGGAGGAAGAGAGGGCTTCCAGCTCCGTCCAGATTCAGGGGCTGCAGCAGAGAGGCTCAAGGACTTGCCAGGGGCTACACAGGGAGGCTGTAGCAGAGTCCAGACCCACAGGGCAGGGACTTGTCTCAATGGCTCAGCGTGGGAGCAGTCTCCTCCCAGGGCCCAAGGCAGCATGAGAGGCTGGTGCCCGGCCAGCTGGGGGCAGGAGGCTGCTGCAGGTCTCTGGGTTTGCAATTGGGAGTGTAGTTCCCCCGAGTGACCCTGCCATAACAAGCTGGTGTGTGCATCTTGGCTCTCGGGACGACCCCATGATCCCCAGGGACCACACATCCCAGCACATGGGACAGCCCCATCACCTCGGGGCCTGTGCATGGGATGGCCCCCATCACCCCAAGGTCTGCACGTCTCAGCACACGGGTTGGCCCGATCCCCCCAGAGCCTGCACATCCCAGCACACGGGACAGCCTGGTCTCCCCAGGGGCTCCATATCTCAGCACGTGGGGTGGCCCTGCCCCGCCAGGGCCTTTGCATCCCAGCACACAGCTCCAGCTCCTGTGATTTCAAGCCTCTCAAGCTTCAGGCCCATTCAACACTCTGCCTTTCTTTGATCGCTGTTTCTTTGGTGGCTCATTGGCTTCCCGCGTCCTGTGAGCACGCTGCGGAGGCTGCTTCCCAGGGAATGGGGAACCTGAGCTAGACATGTCACCTGGTGACCCTCAGGCTGCTGGCCCCGACTGTCCACTTTCCTAGGTGCAAATGCCTGCCCCTGGAGTATGCAGCTTGGGAGCAGGCCCATCGCGGCCCAGGTGCCTGGGGTGAAGGGGAACACAGGGAGTTTAAAGCCTCCTGAGCTTGACAGAGGCTCTAGACTGGGCTGTGCCAGTGCTCCTGCTGCACCAACCCCGCAGGGTCCTGGCTGGAAGGTCTTGCCCCCCACTCAGGCTCAACCCAATGCTGCACTGGAGCCGGAAGGGATTTCCCACGGGTCCACTGGGGCACCACTTGGGTCCACTTGGGGCACTGGTCCATAGTGGGGGGTTTCCTCTCCTCTGCACCAGGGGCACGGCCTCTGCCTGGGGGCTTTGCAGCATCCATGACCCCCCCCTAGCAGCAGCAGGATGTTGGCGGCCGTAGCCGCCCTGCTTTCCCAAGGCAGGGTCAGGGGTGATACCTGGGGCTGTGTCAGGAGCAACTGTGTCTTCTTGGAAATGAGGTTTGCATGGGGCTGATCCTGCCTCAGGCAGGCCTGGATTGCACGTGACCCCCATGGCTCTGGGAGGATCAGTGCGCTCTCTCTCCTCCCCACTGCTTTCTACGTTGCTCTGGCCATGGTAGCAGGAATACCCAGGTGCCATGGCAAAGCAATGCTGGCAGCATACAAAGCAGCACTGTGTGCTCACACCTGCCCTGCACAGTCACACCCCGCCCTGGGCACAGTCACACCCGCCCTGGGCACCACGCTCCCCCAGGTCCCACCAGGACACCATCTGTCGCAGCACAGAGCGCCACATGCATCTGCTCCCCAGGCAGATCTGTGGCGTGCCCTCATCTCGCACTGCGAGCAGATCACGCTGGAGACATCTCTCCCACGCCACAGCACAGAGGTCATGGTCAAAGACACCTCCCAGAAGCTCATCAGCATCACCCTCCTCTTCCTTCATTCACCAAACTGGCAGGGGCAAAGGTCCAGAGACAGGCACCATGGCACGGTGGAGGAAGGCACACAGAGTCTCCTGGTATGTGCAAAATGGACTGATCCTTCTTCCCTGCTTCTCTAAGCTTCTTCTCCTCACTGGCTGTGTGTGTAACCTTGAAGAAGTCATATCCCTGCTTCGACCCAGCCTAGAGGTAAGCCACGCTGCAGCAGGTGTCCTGGTACAGACCTGGAACAGGCTCCTGGAGAGGTGGTGCAGTCTCCATCCTTGGAGGTTTTTAAGACAAAACCTTGGCTGGGATGATGTAGCTGGGGCTGGTTCTGCTTGGAGCAGGGGGGTGGACTGGATGTGACCTCCTGAGCTCCCTTCACACCCTCATTGATTCAGTGAGCAGCCCTGAGATCGTGTCCCCAGGGTCCGAGCACACTCAGGTGCACATCTGGGCTGTCTGTCTGGGGTGAACCCTCTGGCACAACACCCAGGCACATGACCCAAAACATCAAAAATCCCATCTAACCTGGCCCAGGTCAAGCCAGGACAGGAGAGAGGTAGTTAAATTCACTTGATTTGAGAGACCCAGCAGATCTCTTAACAACGGCAGATTTGTAATTGCCCAATGGGGAAACTGAGGCACAGAGGGGGAAAGCGACTGGCTCTGAACTATGGGGAGGGTGAGACTGCAAACTCACACGGTCTGGTAGCAGAGATCCCCGACCAAGCCCCCTTCCTCGCGGGTATCCCTGGGACCATCACGGCTAGCGCATCCCTGCAACACTACGAACTCACGGGGTCTGTTTCGAACTCTTGCGGCAGGCACGGGGCTCCCTGGGCCTGAGCCAAGGTGCAGCGCAGGAGCCCAGAGCCTGCTACATCCCCGATCCTCTCTCCACGATGGCATCGCTTGACAAGCACTTGATGGGGTTGCCATAGGAACCCTGAGCTTGGATGCATCTGAATCCGGTACACATGTCATTCCAGGGACGAAAAAATCAGTGAAAACCAGAAAGAAAAAGAAAAAAACCCAATCCTTTTTTTGCTGGAAGTTTTCCTCCCTGAGCCTCGGGGCTTAATTAAAAGCTGCTAAAAACAATAAAGCCTGGTCGTTTCCATCCCCTAAACCCTCGGGATGTTGTCAGGACCCGGATGAGAAATTCCCAGGTGGCCGCTCCGGGAACACTGCTGGAAGGAGCCGGTCGCCAGCTGTCACCTCCCGTTGGCGGAGGTCGGTGTCCCTGCTAATATCATTTCTCCCTTCAGATGCCTGCTGCAAAGCGGAGTCGGTGCCTCTGGCACAAGCATGGGGGTGGGAGCGGAAAGGCGAATGCTGCCTCCTTGCCCCACGGCCCAAACCCATGGGGGTATCTGTGGGGGCATAGAGCTGCCGCAGGGGTGCAGCGGAGGGGCTGGGGCCTCTCCCCGTGGTGGAAAGCTGGGCCGGGTGGGAGGGTGGGTTGATCTCCCATGATGGAGGGTCCTGCCCCTTCTGGAAGCACCGGGAAGAGGATGGATCCTGCAGGGCCCAATCCTGGGGGGTGCCCAAAGGCACCAGCTCCTCGGGTCCAGCTGGTTTCCTAGGCCCCTGCACAGCCCTCAGAGGCCAGAGCAAGGTGACCTGCCCCAGTCTGCTGCTCCTGACCCACCTATTCACCTCCAGTGCCCCGGCAATTTTGTGAGTGCCCAGATCTGCCCCCCACAAGGTGCCAGGACCAGGGAAATGCCAGCAGGGCAGTGGCGGCTCTGGTTTCCAGCGTGCATGGATGGTGAGCATTGCTTCCGGCATGAGGGCAAAGAGGGGACTCCAATGAGATCAGCAATCAGCTAATGGGCAGGATGGATCCTGGGGTTTCAGGAGAGTCTATTAACCAGCAGCAGGACATTGGTGGCTGCACCCCCCTGCTTTCCTGGGGGCAGGGACGATGCCTGGGGCTGTGTCAGGGGTCAGGCAGTCTGGGGCCCAATTTGTACAGCGTAGAGCTGCACCCCGAGCCCGGAGGGAGTCCACGCTCACAGCTCCCCCATCACGGGCATATGCATGGCACTCAGGACCTGAAGGCAGGCTCTGCCCATCTGTCAGCCAGCAGAAGGAGGTGTAGATGCACTCACATTGCCATGGCTGGACCTGGGGGGAGGTCTAGGGCCAAGGCCAAGGACCCCAGTCCAGAGCCAGGATGACTCTTGCCAGGGCCTGGAGCCCGTGGCCGTGGAGTCTGGATGCTGAAGATGTGGTCAGCACCAGCAAGGGGCCAGAGGCAGGAAGCCGTGGGTCAAGCCAGGGATGAGAGGGAGGAGCAGATGATCAGGGCAGGCAGGTCCATGCCAGCTGGGTGCCAGCTAGCTGTGCTGCCGATAGCAGCGTATCCACAGCCAAAAGGAGCTCAGTGGAGGCCAGCGGTCGGCAGACAAGGATGCCACCTACCACTGAGCCCCAGGAGGGTGCACCGGGAACAGCTCACATGTCCACTAGCACCCCGGTGCTCATCTGGAGCAGGGAGACCCGGAGAGATATGGGTCTCTGACCTTGCACAGCAACTTTAAATACCATATTTCCCTGCAGGCAGCAGCTGCCTTGTTTCCAAAAAGCCACTGCTGGAAATTCAAGTGCGTGTTATAAAGGAGAAATACAGTAAGAGCGTGAGCTACAGGGCCCAGGACAATGAGCAAGCCAGCTCCCACGCTGCTGCTGCTCCGTGAAGTAGGGCAAGGAAAGATCTTTTGTTCTTCATTCAAAATCCCCGTGAGGGTCTTATTCTGGGGTGTGTTGTATGCGAGAAAGTACGGTAGCGGGCATGTGAATGGTGCCAAAGTGGGCGTCCTTGCTGGGATCAGCATGAGACGAAGCAACAGGATCTAACCCGCTCCAGCTTTCCTTCCAAAAGGGAAAAACATTCCCCCACCGGCCCACATCAGGACTGGGGCCAAGCCCTGAGACTCTTGGCCCGATGCAGCCGGTTGGAGAAGCGTGCCGACAGCTGGAAGCAAGGCTCAGAGCCGCCTCTGCGTCGAATGCTAGCCAGCATCGGCTCCGAGCCATCGTGCGCAGGGAGGAAGCTCAGCGTCTGTCCCCGTCGGGGCCCTGGGATGTTCTCGTCCGCCAAGACGGGTGTGTTTGCACGTCTGCTCTGGGAGCAGGTGGCCGTGATGAGCTCCAGATGAGCAGTGCGACGGCTGCGTTTGCACGTAAGCTGCAGATCCCAGCTGGAGAGTCCCCCCTCAGCACCACCGTGGACCCAGGCTCAGGGAGGCACCAGTCTCCCCAGTCAGCAACCCTCTGCCCCTACCAGTCCAGGCATTGGCAACTGCTGGAAGTTCACCAGCCAGGCCAGATCCTGGTGAGAGTCCTAGAGACAGTGCCTGGAAGGGACCATGCCCCCCCCTCCCCAGAGGTCACATCCAGTCCGACCCCTGCCTGAGGCAGGATCAGCCCTGTCCAAACCAGCCAAGACAAACCCCGTGTCTGACCTTGGAGCCGCACAACACGGCTTTTACCGTAGTTTATCGCAAAACAGCCCTGACAACCCCAGGCATTGTACCCCCATGCCCCAGGCATCGCCCCATGCCAGGGAAAGCAGGGGGGCCACAGCTGCCAAGGCCCTGCTGCTGCTGAGGGAGTTAATAGATGCTCAAGAGACCCCAGGTAAAGGCCGTGCCCCAGCTGCAAAGGAAACCACCACCCCACTACCCAGTCCGTACTGATGTGACTGGGGGGCAAATCCTGTCCTGACCCCCAGTGTGGTCAGCTCAGCCTGGAGCAGAGCTGCACAAGGCTCAGGAGCCTGGGATTCCCCGAGGGAGAGGGCTGGGCTAGGGGACTCGTGCGGTCCCTTCCAGCCCAGCTTCCCTGTGATCCTAGGACCCTGCAACAGGCTCCAGGCTGCAATAGCCATGCTGAGAAGCTGGACTAGCCCCTGCCACAGCCCTGGGAAGGGAGAATGTGGCAGCTCCTTTGTGTCATTTAAAATAAGACCTGTCTTCTCAGCGCCCCCGAGCTGCTCGTGCAGAACCCCATTGATGGCTGCGTGCATGGAGGAGGGATGGACAGGGCCCTATGGGCAATTGCCCATAGCCAGGTGATGCATTGAAATGTTGGGAGCGTGGAAGGGGACTGGGAAACCAGGGCCGTGCCTCCTGCCCTCCATCCCTTGGGCTGGGTTGGGGCTTTGCTGGAGAGTGTGCGGCTCGAGGGCTTGTGGGCTGAACCCTTGATTCTGGCAAAAGCCAAGCCTGGCTTAACCCAGGACCATCTCCCCCCAGGCCAGGCTTTTCATCGCAAGAGACTCAGACCTTTGAATCGGCTGGGCTGGGCCGGGCTGGTGGTGCTGGCAGCGGCACAGAAGAGCTGCAAGTGTAGTAGCACTGCAAAGTGTGCCTGGATCTATCGATGCATTGCCCGTATCCTGGCTCTGAGCTGATGCCCACTGTGCATGTATATGCAAATATGCACTGCAAATGTGTGCACTGGATGCAAGGAGGCCCCCGTGCCAGCCCCGGGGATACATGTGGGTGCCCAAGGGTGAAGGCAGGTGCATGTTTGGGACATCCGTGAGAGAGGTAGGGCTGGGCATCTGCAGAGATGCATGCAGCAGCAGGCTCCCCATGCTCCTGGACCTGGGGAGGGGGCTCGGCCCAGCCCGTTATCTCACTCCCAGCCCCAACCTTATCTCCACAGCTGTTTGGCTTGAATCCCTGCTTCTCCATGAGTCAGAGACATCTCCATCCTCTAGTAAGCCTGTGACCAGCGTTGGAGGGGCTAGACACCAAGGTGGACTTCACTGCACAGAGGTTCCCAGGCAGCAGGTACTGGCCTAGCCCCTCTGGGAGACTGGTCCTGATTTCCTGGGGGCCAAAAACAGCCAATAACCGGGGTCTTTGTAGCCGCTGGCTGGACCGAAATCCTGAAGCTGTCTGAGATCTATGCTGCCTCCCAGATATTTTATTGCTGGAGGAATGAGTTAGTTTACAAGCTGCCAAATGGGTGAGGTTTGCCTGCCGGAAACGTAGCACCAGGTCCAGGGGTGATGCCGCCTGCAGTCTCTCTGAAAGAACGGGCAGCGACAGAGAAAGGCCTGTGTCCCGTGGCTCCCCTGCATAGTAAATGCCAAGGTGACTGGTTGTAGATGTGTGTCCATCGTTGCAATCACAGGAGCGTTGGCATGATCAAGGCCTTTGCACGCACAAACTGCAGGAGAGCGCCTGGGCCTGCCTCCCCAGCTGCATTTTGGGCCTCAGTTTCCCCCGCTCAGCCTTGCAGATTGCATGGTAAGCAGCCGGGAGCCCTGGGTAAGGATTCAAATTCCAACCCCCTCCCACCCCCACCGAGCTGGGCCAGTCTCACCCGCCCCGTGAGGCAGTCACTGCGCCCATTGCACAGATAGGTAAAGCTGAGAGAGAGGAGGTGTCCTGAGGCGGGGGGTGCTTGCTCAGATACACACACACACACGCACACATGCAAGAGGGGTCCCAGAGGCCCGGTCTGTGGCCGAGAGGGGACGGGAAGGCCACGGGGCCCCTCACTTCTGCTCCTTCTGCTGCAGCCGCCGCGTGAGGTCGTCGATGCGAATGTCCTTCAAGTGAACCAGCTGCTCCAGCCGCCGCACCTTCATCTGCAGGATCTGGGCAGAGAGGGAGAGCCCACAAGCAACCTGATACAAGATCCCCTACCCGCTTCTAGCAGGCCTCCACCCGCTTCTCATTTGGGGCATGGACCCTGCGGTTTATGCAACAACATTAAGCTGCATTTTACATCCGGGGAAACAGGGTTAGGGTTAGGATTAGGGTTAGGGTTGGGGGCACTGCCATGGCCGGGGCACGCGAGCCGCCCTCACCTGGACCGTTTCCCGGGCCACCAGCAGGGCTTGCTCCCTCTCTGCCAGCTGGAGGTGAGCTCTGGGGTCCCCTTGCAAGGCCTGAGCATAGCCTGGCTGGGCCTTGGCTGTCCTAGGGAGAGAGGGAGAAGCCAGAGCTGGGGCAAACTCCCCCGTGGGGCACCGGGGCTGGGGGCGTTGGCCTGAACCTGGGACCAGCTTCTGGGAGAAACAGAAGTCCCGTGGCCTGGGTGACCTCAGCTGCGGCCTTAGCACGCCCATCTCCCGCCTGCTTGCAGGGTGTCGGCAGGTGCCCTGCAGCTGCGTGGGTCCATGGCTTCCTGCTAATGCAGGAGCTGGGGCTTGGTGGCCAGGGGGACCTGCCTCCTGTGCACAAGGGCGAGCTCAGCCTGCATGGCAGTTGTCTGTGCCCATTGCACAGATCGGTAAACTGAGGCCCAGAGAGGGGAGGCAACAGAGCCATAAACAGCACCATAAACCCCCTGTTCCTGGCCCTCAGCTTGCACCCTCCTACCCTCCAGACCGTGCTACAGTGGGTAAGCCTGTCCCAGGACCAAACCCACAGCCTGCTGACCTTTGCATCTGCTGGGAAACGGCTGCTCTGCGGCAGCCTGTGGAGGACAATCAACCCGGGGCTGCGGATGCAGAGTCACACCTGCTCCCAGCAGCCCAGAGGCCCCTTGGGCCAGGCTGGGATGTGGGAGTTGGCTGAACCGGGGCACAGAGCCGCCTGGCCTAAGTCACTGGCCTCGCCCAGCCGCAAGAAAGCCCCTCCTGGGGCAGGTCTCCCGGGCAGATCCCGTAGCACTTGTGGCGGGCTCTTACCTCTCCGCTTTCGAGGACTCCTGGTAGATCCCTGCTGCATTGGCCTTTGGCTTGGATAAATACCCTGTGTGATGCAGTAACGTGTTACCCCGCGGCTCCAGGCCCCACAGCTGGACTTAAACCTGCCCCCCAGACACATGGAGCAGAAAGGAGGGGACAGGAGCAACCAGCAAAGCCCAAAAACCTCCAAAAACCCCTCGGCAGAAACTCAGGAACGGGCTGGTTTGGCCAGGCACAGCCAGCTGGCGCTGGGTCAGCCCGACGGGGCATCTGGGAGGAACCGGGGCTTGGACCCAGCATCGCCCCATGCTCCCAGTTCTGCACTGGGAGCTGTGGGCTGGAGGCTGGAGATGAGAAGCCTTGAATGCCTGGTGGGGGTGGGCTGTAAGAACTGGGGGGCCTGTGCTGGAGCCAGGTCCTGGCTGGTCTTAGTCCACAGATGTGAGGAGACAATTCATGGGCTCCCAGCTCTGGCAGATGTTAGGGTCAGTGGGGAGACAGGCTATGCAGCTGGCCTTGGGGTCAGGCACCAAGCTGAGACTCTGGGACGCGGGTTCGGTTCTCACCTGCAGCACAGATTCCCTGTATGACCTTAAGAAAGTCTCGTATCCTCTCTCTGTGCCTCAGTTTCCCTGCCTGTATAGCAACATTCCCTGTCTGGCATGTCTCTCTAGACCAGGGGTGCCCTGAACACAGGGCTGGGTAGGGCCCCAATCCCCAGTAAGATCTCCAGGAGCTGCTGCGATGGGAGTACCATGCTTTCTTGCCTATAATATACCCCGCAATGTACTACAAACCTTGTTTTTGAAAGGCAAAAACATTTCCCCAGCATTATGGCTGCACAGAGCAGGGATAAAACCTAATCTTCTGTTGACTCACCCTCCCCTTCTTGCTTAACTAAAGCTGAATCCCTAGCTGCTGCTGAAGGCTGGTCACCAGGATCTATGAGAGAGAGAGAGAGACCAGGAGCAGCTCACAGACAGCAAAACTACTGTAAGAAAAGTTACCCTGATTAGCAGAACACCAAGACGATTAGAAAGGAGAGGTGCTTGTTAACACCTGCGAAGTGAAGAGCTGACTCCCTCAGCTGCCTGAACAGTAATATCATGGCTGCTGCACTGCGGAGCAGGAATCAAAGCAAGGTGCTGCCAAAGCTGGGCAGAAAATCAGCTTCCCCACTTAATTCTGGGGCCTGATTTTGCAGGAAAGGCTGCATATCATATGCAAGAAAATACGGTAATTATTCCAGGACCCCCCCCCTCTGTGGCAGGTCAGTGGTGAAGGGACATGCCTGTGGTCACAGGAGGAGTCTGTGGCAGAGACAGGCACTGATCCTGGACAGTGTGGGTTGCACGGAGAGCCATCAGCCCTACCTGTCTCCGGGGAGGAGTTCTCATCCAGGGCTGAGCGCCAGGCCAGGTCCTAGGAGAGAGCAGGGAGAACACAATGCGGGTGCTTTGCAAAGGCCCAGCACCGCCTGCCCCTGGCACAGGGCTCAGATGGGGAAAAGGCCCATGGGTGCCCCTGGGTGACACCGCACGGTCCTACCAGGGCAGCCACCCCCAAATGCTGCTTGTAGCAGGGTTCGCGCAGGCAGCAAGGAGCCTGCTAGTGACAGCCAGGCCAGCGTAGC
This sequence comes from Alligator mississippiensis, assembly GCF_030867095.1. Taxonomy (NCBI): domain Eukaryota; kingdom Metazoa; phylum Chordata; order Crocodylia; family Alligatoridae; genus Alligator; species Alligator mississippiensis. Next base: position 2,942,626 of record NC_081825.1, on the reverse strand, counting down.
AGGGCAGTTCAGTCATCATCTCGGTGGGCACCTGCCCTCCCCAGGGCACCCTGGTGCCCAGGGACGAGTCTGTCTGAGGGTGTCCCATACACACACCAGCATCTTCCGCAGTGCTCGACTTTTCCTGCTACACACAGGGTTACTCCCAACCCCTGACCCAGCTCCCACCTTGCTTTTCCTCTGCTTCTCCTCGATGCGCTGCCGCAGGGGAACCAGCACCAGCTCCACGGCTCCAGGCACGCACTGCACCACCTTCCGCACCACGTCCTCGGGGATGCTGAAGTTCAGCCTGGCCAGCACCTTCCTGCCAGAGACAAGACCACGGTGGTGAGGGGCTGAGGGCAGCCACGGTGCCGCTTGCCCTGGCCCCTGCCCACTCTGCAAATCCAGTCTAGCATCAGGTAAGGGCTTCAGGGGGGAACATCACCCGAAAAGCCAGCTGGCCTAATGGGCACAAGCAACAAAGCAACATTGATTAAAAGCCACCAAGGACCTGCCTGCGCAGCACAGGCAACGATGGGTTATTATCATGGGTCTCTCAATCCTAGAATCACAGACAAGGAGGGTCGAAGGGGGCTCAGGGGGTCACGTTGAGTCCAACCCTCTGCTCCAAGCAGCACCAGCCCCAACTACATCATCCCAGCCACGGCTTTGTCCAGCTGGGGCTTAAACACCTCCAAGGATGGAGACTTCACCGCCTCTCTGGGGAGCCTGTTCCAATGCTTCATCACCCTCCTACTGAGAAAGTTTTTCCTAATATCCAACCGCAACTTCCCTTGCTGCAGCTTGAGCCCATTGCTCCTTCTGTCATCTGCCCCCACTGAGACCAGCCCAGCTCCATCCGCTTTGCAGCCCCCCTGCAGGGAGGTGAAGGCTGCTATTCAATCCCCCTCGGTCTGCTCTTCTGCAGACTCAATCAGCCCAGTTACCCTGGTCTCTCCTCACCAGTCCATCCCCCAGACCCACAACCACTTTTGTTGCCAATTCTCCAATGTGTCCACATCCTTTCTGTAGTGGGCCCACAGCTGGACACAGGACTCCAGATGTGGCCTCCCCAGTGCAGAATAGGGGGGAAGAATCACTGCCCTCCATCCACTGGCCTCCCAATGCAGCCCAGGATGCCGGTAGCCTTCTTGGCACAAGGGCACACTGCTGGCTCCTGTTCAGCTTCTTGTCCCCTGTCCCCCCAGGTCCTTTTCTGCAGAGCTGCTGCCCAGCCCGTCACCCCCCGCCTGCGCCGGTGCATGGGATTGTTCCCTCCTCAGTGCAGGACTTTGCACTTGTCCTTATTTAACCTCAGGATATTTCTTTTGAGCCAATTCTCCAATTTGTCGAGGTCTTTCTGACTCCTAGCCCTGCCCTCCAGCATATCTACTACTTCCCCCAGCTTGGTGTCATCTGCAGACTTGCTGAGGGTGCGCTGCATCCCATCTTCCTGGTCATTGATGAAGACATTGAACAAAACCAGCCACAGGACTAACCCCTAGATACCGGCTGCCAACTAGACATCTTTCTGATTTGTTTCCAGTGGGATTCATCCTACCCCAGGCAGCAGGGGCTGAGGCAGGGGTGGATGCAGCTCACTAAAAACCTTAACTCTGGCATGATCCTATGAACTCTGGTGTAGAAATGACTAACAATGAAGTAGTGGAGACACTGTCAAGACACTCAAAAAAGCTATTTTTGATTTACAGATCTGAATGAGAGATGTACATTTAACTATAAGTATGACAGGGTGTGTAACATGACAGCTTGGGACTAATTTTGGCGATTCTTTAGCCTCGTTTCTTTTGTTTCCTTTAAAACTGGATATATAATCTAGCAAATTCAGGAACGCTCCAATATTTCCATTGGTTTTTGCTCAGATCTTAAACTGCATAATATCGTGCCAGCCCCCTAGGCTGTTAGGAAAGCTTCCAGCTGGTCTTTAATGAGAGAAAATGCATGTTTTGTTGAATGCAAGGATGCACTACACCATCTGCACCCCCCTTTTCAAAATCCTGGGTCCACCCCTGGCCTGAGATCAGATGTCAGAGAAGTGGCCTGGACTGGAAGGAAAGCAAGTTTCCCCAAATCATTCTGCTTTTCCTAAGCACCCCTGGCCCAGCCTCTCCTAGCCCCCAACCCCAGAGGGTCCCTGGGCATGCCGGTACCTGTTGAGGTGGGCCCAGTTGGACAGCTTCTGCTGGGTCGAGTTGGCCGGGACGTAGTTGTGCATTTCCACCATTTTGGGAAAGTAAAATTTCACCACTTCCGCTGCCAGAACTGGGTGGGAAAGAGGAGGCGGCAGGTTGGGGCCTGGCGGACGCAGCAGCTGCGGGAGGTCCGGGTGAGATGCAAGCCCCGCTGATATCATGTACCGTGCCGCACCGTGCCAGTCCAGACCCCTGCCTATCACTTATTGAATCCTAAAGCCATGGGGCTGGCCAGGCCTGCAAGTCCAGCCTGTGCTCAGAGCAGGACCAGCCTAGCAAGTGTCGGTCCAACCTGCTCCTAGAAGCATCAGGAACAAAACCTCGCACTCGGCTCCCAGGCACGGGGCACGACACATCCCAAATGTCCTTCACTGGTCCCAGGTGAAGCAGGAGGACAAGGGACCAGGGACCTGCGCTGCAAGCGTTGTGAACGCACAATCAGAGCCCTAGAGCCGCGGGGCTGGCAGAGGTCACATCCAGTCCAACCCCTGCCTGCAGCAGGATCGGCTCTGTCCAAACCAGCCCAGACACATCCGTCAGCTAAATGTTCAGGAGAAGTACCGTCAACCCTGACACCACGAGGCATCACACCCGTGGGAAAGCGGGGGGACCACAGCTGCCAACGTCCTGCTTCTATAAGAGGTTGATAGATGCTCGAGAGACCCCCCCAAGCAGAGGCCGTGCCCCCGCTGCAGAGGAAGGCAAACCCCCCAGTGTGCACCAGTCTGAGCAGGGGGGAAATCCCTTCCTGCCCCAGTGCAGCACTGGGCTGAGCCTGAGCGCAGGGGCAAGACCCTAAAGCCAGGACCCTGTGGGGTTGGTGCCAGGAGTCATCACGGGACTCCAGGAGCTGGAGCCAGCTGGAGCTGCTTCAAACCCCACAACGCTGCCGTGCCACGGGGTTTTGCAGGCTGATCCCAGGGCTGCCAGAAAGCCCAGGCCTTGCTACCACATCCCAAGGGGCTGGCCAGCAGCTGCTGTTTTGGTCTCATGTTCACACACACACACACACACACACACACACACACACACTCCCCAGGGCCCTGTCCCTCTCCAGCACCAGAGACACAACCCCACCAGGGGTACAGCAGGGGTTACCAAAGCTCCCCGGGTCCCCATGCAGCTGTCAGGACCCCAAATGGGTCCAACCCCCCCCCAGAACTGGTCGCATTTCAGTCCGGGATGCTGGGTCAGAGATAGGGCCAAGCCCCGGAGTCCGGCCCTCATCCTGGACCCCCCCAGAGCTGCAGCATCGCGGGTGCGGTGCCCGTGGCTCCGACCTCCATCACTGAAGTCCCGGGTGATGTTCTTCTTGGGCCGGGACAGAGGGATGGCGTCCACCCAGCTGTACAGGTCCTGCAGGCTCTCCTCGTCCAGCTCCCCGTTCGCCATCACCAGGGGGCCCGAACAGGCCTCCAAACCCCAGCCCTGGGGAGGACTGTCACATTGGTCCCTAGCGCCGGCTATGCCAAGGGCTGGGAGCTGGTATATTGTTGTCATGGAACCATGGCAACGGTGGATAAAGCCCAGTGCATTCTGGGAGCTGTAGTCCTCAGCATCCCGAAAAACACCGCTTGTAAGGCAATGCTTCTTCAAAAGACCCTGCAAAACCCGGCTGTGCAGCATGGGAGCAGCAAAGAAACCCGCTAAAACCTATTGGTGAATGAACGCCGTCGGCCGCAGCACTGCGGAAGGCCACTGCATCCCGGCAGGGAGGTGGCAGGATCAGAGATCAGCGTCCGACCCACGCTGATGTGCATCCCAGAGACTGCAAGGGGGCCCTGGTCCAGCAAGTGAGGTCTCCTGTACTTGCAGGTGACCACGGACGCAAGGATCCCCCTAAATCCGTGCTGAAAACCCTCCCATGAACCAGGAGAAGCAGAGAAGAGACACATGGGATGTGACTACACGTTCATTAATGCATCTTAGATACTAGCAGACAATTAGATACTTAGATACTGCACATTTAGTTTAGCACTCGCTTAATAAAGTCAAAACGAAATGTGCGGTACCTAGAGTTACAGCGCAGTCGTGCCGGCGCACAGTTATTTAGTGACGCTTACTGCACATTAGCCTCATTGCACTGCACAGTCGGCTCTGAGCACGGTTTGTGCCGGGACGCGCTACTGCAGCGTGATGACGAGGCTAATGCGCAGTAAGTGTCTCGTGTAAACGCGCCGGGGAGGATTAAAGCAGGGAGAAGTGAGAGAGACGAGAAGTAGAGGCGGCAGAGGCCAGGCCTGGTCAGCGTAGAAAAGACATTCAGGTCTAGATGCGAGGAGCATCTTCTCCCCTACGAGGACCCCGTTTGCTACTGCCGCGTGGGTGACCTTGTGCCCCATGTTGGTTGTCTTTCCCCCATCCCAGAATCAGCAGAAAGGCGCTCTCTTCTTTCAAGGGCATTGCAAGACAGTGTTTTCTTTGGATTCACACCTTCTTTGCAAGCGCTTGCAACCCAAAGACTTATTTATAGGCTGTTCTACCTCCGGGATGGCGCTGATCTCTGAACACATCAGACTTAATGCAATTAGCATCCCGGCACAGCAGAGAGCTAGCAGCACAGCAGCTCTGGGAGGTGGTGGAAAGGGCTCCTGGCTCTCAGGGCAGTGCCTGGACCTCGTGGTGATCTAAGGTTGAGAACCACTGAACTAAGGAGGTCGACTGAGGAGTGCCCAGAGCCCCGAGGGCAGCCTGTAGCTCTTAGTGTTTCAAATACCGATCCTTGTATCTATGAAGCAGTGGTTCAGGTGGGAGACGGGACAGTCTGTTTTCACTGGGACAGTCCCAGAGTCCTGTCAGCTTGGAGAGAGTCCAGCTGACACCAGTGAAATGGTTGTGGGACTGGGGAACATGACTTGAAGAGAGGCTGAGGGAAATGGGCTGATTTAGTGTGCAGAAGAGAAGACCGAGGGGGATTGAATAGCAGCCTTCCCCTCCCTGCAGGGGGGCTGCAAAGAGGATGGAGCTGGGCTGGTCTCAGTGCTTTCGCTGCAGTGGCGCGGCCCCCTCTCCTCTCCCCACATACCCAGGAGCTCCCTTGGCCTCCCTTTGTGCCAGCTGGGCTACACGGGCTGGCACCGCAGGGGGAAATGTCTGTGCCTACCCTGGGGGCACACAGGCCTGGTCCTTCCCTGCCTCCATGGCTGCTGGATGAAGGTCTGACCGGGGTTAGGCTCCCCTCTTGCACAGAAGTCATCAGGCACCTCTACATGTGCTCATTAGCATTCTCATTAGCGCTCTAATTCCAGCTCCATCAATGAGCTGTCATTAAAGCACCCCATGAGCATTTGGAAATGCAGCAGGGGCTTAATACACATGACAGTGAGCCTTTTAAATTGCAGCAGCTTTCTAGGGTGTGCTCTAACAAAATGCTCCCTGCACCACTGAGCACGTATACAGGCAGCCGAGACTACAGGACCCGAATCTGACGGTGTTAACAGCCCCCCGACCTCACCCTGGCAGAGAATTTAAACTCTTGTAACAGGACAGAGGCAGCGACTCGCACCCCACACGCCAACGATGGAAATGAGACTATTGCTTAGGTGCAATTCACTGTCTAGGCCCATGGGGAGCTGCAAGGGAGGGGAGAGAAGACCCCTCATCATGGCTGACCCTGCCTGGTAGCACCCCTGGCAAAGCAGAGGATCAGCCTCACACCTCCCCACACGGCAATGAACATGCAACCTTGTTTTTATGAGCTTGTTTTTTAATTGAGAAAAAAGTAGCACCTGAGCAGCCTCCACCTACCTCCCATTCAGGAGGTGCTACATGTCACAGGACAAGCTCTCTTTACAGTACTGCAAGATTATTTTAGCATGGTCCATAAAATTATAGGATGTTTTTTACTCTGTAAACAAAATATTACACAAGTGTTGCTATGAACCGTAAAAGCATATATAAACAGTGCTACAAAATGCCTCATTGTTCCCAGAAAGTGTATATGGAAAAAATATATGCCACTTCGTTTTTTTCTATTTGTTTCAAGTCAGTAGAAGAAGCACCAACGTCAGTACGTTCAGTTTGACCCCCAGGAAGAGGTGTACATGGTGGCCAGAAGAATCCCATCTCATTTATAAAGTTAAGACTAGCTTAAAAAGAAAAACTGGGGAGAAAAAACAGTGGACAGTTCCTTGGGTAGCGAGACAGGGAGAAGGACTGTCACAGTGTGCATAGAAATTGGAGTGGAAGAGACCCTTCAGGGGTCATAAAGTTAGTCACAGAGAAGTGGGGCTGGAAGGGACCCCCCAGAGCTACGATCTAGCCCAAGCCCTGCCGGAAGCAGGTTCAGCCCTGTGCAAACCAGTGTGTACAAACGGAGCAACGCGGCAGAGCACCAGACGTCACCCCTGGACCTGGGGAAACAGGGCTGCTGCAACCAACGCCCTGCTCCTGCTGTGTACAGCTATTGGTAGGCACTTCAGAGACCCCAGACCAAGGCCGTGACCCTGCTGGAGGGGGGGAATTTCCTTCCTGACCCCAAATCTGGCGTCTGTCTGAGAGACTTAAAAGCCCCTCGAGACGTGTCTCATGCGTGTCTGCGTTGCTCACTGTTAGGCTGAAATCAGGCAGAGATTCACCTTCCAGACCCGCTGCGTGTGATCAGCAGATCTCAGGGCCAAACCGCCTCCTTAGCGATACCGAACAATCGTGTGCGTGCAACGGGGGAATAGCTTAATGTCAGTTTACTGCACCCAGAGGGAAGGCTGGAGGCAGATGCTTTCCTAGCTCTGGGAGGGGAGGTTTCCAAAATAAGCTTATTCCTACACTTCAGTAAACCTAGACCTTCATAGAAATGGAATATATCAGACAGATCTGACACAAGGTGCCCTGGGGGGGAGCACAGCCGTTGCCCAGGATGTCGTGCGCTTTCCCCCCTCTCGGCTTCCTGAGCAAGACCGTTGTCTTTGACATGGCCTGTAGCTTGATGTAGGGTGTAGCACCATTAGACCTGTTACCAGCCAGCACTTCCCAGCTTGTAGGGTTCATGCCGCCCTTCTTAAGGTATGGTTTCAGGGTGTCCGTGTAGCGTTTCCTCTGTCCTCCATGGGTCATGTTACTATGACTGGGTTGAGAGAAGAGGTCTTACTTCGGGAGACAACTGCCAGCCATCCACACACAGCAGTCAGTCCAGAGGAGTTGATGTTTCCTAATCTTTAAGGGAGAGTCCCAAGCTGTGATAGGTACCTGAGAAAAGGTCACAGATGGACTTCAAATTGGTCTCAGTGTGCATACAACCATCAGCATACTGAAGGTCAGCAATGCCAGTCTTGGTAACTTTGGTTTTGCTGTGAAGCTGCCACAGGTTGAAACGCTGACCATCCATTCAATATTCAACCCCAATCCCAGGAGGAAGGAGGTTGCGGATGAGGATCAAAAAACCCCCTAAAAAGAGTTGGGGTGATGATGCAGCCCTGCTTGACACCAGTTCAGATGGAAAATGGGTCTGTCTCAAATTCACTGCAAAGGACCGTGGTGGTAACCTCACCACGGAGTAGCCTGAGGACACTGATGAACTTGAGTAGACAACCAAGCCTAGCCAACACCCTCCATAAGGCTTCACGATTGATGGAGGCAAAGGCCTTGGTTAGGTCAACAAATACCATAAACGGTAGGCCTGTGCAAATAGGGAACTATTCAATTTGGGTTCAGATTTGGCCGATTCGGATGCCAGCGATTCGATTCAGAGCTCCGAATAGGTTTCCCACTTTGTTTCAGCCAAATCGGCTCTGAAGCTTTGGAGCTGATTCAGCGATTCAGCCATAGATTATAATGGGGAAATCAGTGAAATATCTGTAACTTTTGGTTTTTTTGTCTGATTTGGATTAAACTTGCAGGAGTGGTAGCCTCTGCTGAGAGTATGAAGCCCGCCAACTTTCAAGGACGTTGGTGCAGGGGCTCAGGGCACACTGCATCCCAAATTCTTGAAAGCAAGACTCGTGTCACGTCTGTGTTACAACACAGGGGGGTGAAAACTGCAGGGATGGTAGCCCCTGCTGAGGCCATAAAACCTTCCAAGTTTCAAGGAGATACATGCAGTGGTTTGGGGGAAACTGTACCTCAAGCTGCGGATGAGCAAAACTTGTGACATGGGTGACACTCTCGTGACATGGGTGACACTGTGTGTGTTAAGGCGCAGCAGGGTGAAAGCCGCAGGCCTGCTACCCCTGCACAGGCCACAAAGCCTGCCAGCTGTCAAGGAGATCGGTGCAGGGGCTTCTGGGTTCTGGGGTCCTGCAACTGTAGCTGCTGACAGGCAAAACTCGTGACATGGATGCTTGTGCAACTGACTGTGTCTGTCTTGGAGCAGAAGCAGTTGGGCTCTGTATCGATTCTTTCCTCTCCTTACTCTGTGGATTTTTAGGTGTTAATCCTTGCTCATTAACTTGTTATCTAGTAGCTACTAGCTAGCTACTGTGTATTGAGCTGGTCCCTGAGTGAATCATGACTGACTGGTAACACAGTAGCTTAGCAGCCAGGCCTGCAGTAGTTCCCCCCACCCCATACCCCAAGACAGACACTATTGCACAAGCACATGACACGAGTTTTGCCTGTCAGCAGCTAGGGGTGCAGGACCGCCCTGCACCTATCTCCTTGAAACTTGGCATGCATCGTCCTCTCAGCAGAGGCTACCATCCCTGCAAGTTTCATCTGAATGAGCCAAAAGACAACAAAGTTACAGATATTTCATTGATTCTCCATTATACCCTATGGGCAAATCTCCTAATCTTTTCCAAATCGATTCGGAAAGCCTTAAGCTTCCCGCGATTCGATTTGGATTCATAGACTCGGCCTCCAAATCATCCGAATCATCTCCAAATTTGAATCATGATCCGAAGCTTTGCACAGCCCTAATAAACAGCTCCTGGTGTTGCGCTCTACACTTCTGGATCTGTCGTGCAACAAAGATCATGGCAGTGGTACCCTGAGATACTCCAAAGCTGCACTGGGATTCTGGAAAGACATATTCAGAAAAGGGGGAGCCAGCGATTCAGTAGAAGGATGACAATAAAAAACTTCCCGGAAATGGAGGGCAGTGCCTTGGTAGTTCCCGCGACTTGTCCTTGTAGATGGTCACAATGAATGTTGGCATTCTTTAAGTCAAATGGAGCTTCCTCATTAACCTATATTTTGATAAGAAGTTGGTGAAATTTTTGAGGTATGAGGTGATATTGTACATATCAATCACAGCTAAGTTGGCTTTGCCCGGATGCAATAGCAGTGTCTGGGGATACTGCATCCGCTCTCCTCAAGCTCCCCATACTCTAGGCAGAAGCAGAGCATAGACGGGAGGAGATGCTGTTAGAAACTCTCTGGACCCAAGCTCCCAGGCAGCACCATGTAGCAGCAGGTGCGCCTGCCCTTGTCCCAGTGCCCTCTTGGAGCTGCGCTGAGAGCCCAGGGGAGGCACAGAGCAGGGCAGAGGCACGGCCCATGGGGGGCTCATGCCACCGCACAGACTGGGGGGCACCGGGGTCTGCAGTGGGTGCAGGGTAGGGGGTGGTGCCATTCACTCCAAAACCAAAAGTAGACGGGGGCAAGCCTGTGTCCCTCTCCCTGTCCGAGCCGGGCAGCACACTCACCCAGCATTGTACACAAGCCAGGGGGTGAGGAGTCACCCACTTTAATGGCTGCAGACACAAAATATGACCATCACCCCAGAGCCAGCCACACTGGGGGGGCCTGGTATACCCAGCCCTGCTGCCCACCCCAGCGAGAAGCTCTGTTCTACCCAGCCTAGTGCCCACCCCAGAGCCAGCCACACCCCAGCTTCTCTCTTGGATACTTACTGGTGTCGCATCAGAGCTGGGCAGCTGCCTATATGCAGCAGGTTATCATGTAGAAAAGTAGCAGCAACAGAACGAGAACACACGGACAAGACAGCGAGCCCGCGGAAGACCTGAGTTCTGCAGGAGACAGGGGGGGATGTTCAGACAGATGTGAACCCCCCCCACCTCCCCCAGCATCTGCCAGACAGATTGTGTGGCAAGGCCCATCCCAGCCGGTAGGAGAACAGCAGGGGCAGTTACATTAGGGGGATGATCTGCAGCCGGCTCGGGGCAGGCATCAGGGGTTGGTTATAACCAGGCTGGGATGGTGACTGACGTTGGGGTGGGCATCCAGGCTCCCAGATGCAGGTGGCTCTGGGGTGGTGCTGGTTATAATGGGGTCACCCCCTCGAACCGAGGCGTCTGGGCTCCCAGTTCCCTCCTGCTCTCACCCACCAGTCCCCCTTCCCCTCCCAGAGCCAGGACAGAAGCCAGGTATCCTGGCTCCCAGCTCCCCCTGCGCCCATTGCTTACCGAAAGTGGGGACAACCACACAGCTTCCATTGCATATCACTGAGCTCTCTGCAGATGGGACCATCGGTATCAGGAACAACACCCACCATGCTATGCGGCAACCTCGGAGAGGAAGCAGGTGTAAGAGGAAGCAGCAACTGCAACAAAACCACCTCCCTCCCCAGTCCCAGTAACCTGGGTTCCTCTTCCCAAGCCCTACAGCTGAGGGCTGGAAGGGACCCCCAGGGGCACATCCAGCCCAACCCCTGCCTGAGGCAGCATCTGCCCTATCCAGCCAAAACCCCTCCATCTCCTCACCCCTCCCTAAAGCTACTGCCACCCCCAGGCCTTGCCCCCACCCTTTCCTGGGGAAAGCAGAGCAGCTTCGGCTGCCACGTCCTGCTGCTGCCAGGGGTCAAAGACCCTGCAAAGAGCCTGGACCAGTCTGAGCAGGGGGAAAATCCCTTCCTGACCCGAGTGCAGCGCCAACCGGACCCTGAGCAAGGACGGGGGCAAGACCCTCCAGCCAGGACTCTGCAGGGTTGGTGCCGGCAGGAGCGTTGGCACAGCCCAGCCCCAGTGCCTCTGGGGAGGCTTCAAACCCCCGACACGTGGGGCAGAAAGGGGAGATGGGGGCAACCAGCAGCCTGGCAGGGAGACAGGATGAGTGCAGCCCACAGACCCCATGAGGCTGAACTTGGTTCCTTACTCCCAGTTCCTTATTCCCTATTCCTTATTCCCTATTCCTTATTCCCTATTCCTATTCCTTATTCCCAGTTCCTTATTCCCTATTCCCAGTTCCTATTCCTTATTCCCTATTCCTTATTACCAGTTCCTTATTCCCTATTCCTATTCCTTATTCCCAGTTCCTTATTCCCTATTCCTTATTACCAGTTCCTTATTCCCTATTCCTATTCCTTATTCCCAGTTCCTTATTCCCTATTCCTTATTACCAGTTCCTTATTCCCTATTCCTATTCCTTATTCCCTATTCCCAGTTCCTATTCCTTATTCCCTATTCCTTATTACCAGTTCCTTATTCCCTATTCCTATTCCTTATTACCAGTTCCTTATTCCCTATTCCTATTCCTTATTCCCAGTTCCTTATTCCCTATTCCCAGTTCCTATTCCTTATTCCCCGTTCCTTATTCCTATCCCTTATTCCCAGTTCCTTACTCCCCATTCCCTAGTCATTCCCCGTTCCCTATTCAAAGCTAATCTAGACCCAATAAAAACTTGTTATTAATGAATTCCACACCCTAACGAGACAGCATGTCATTAGCTAGGCATAAGTACTAATTAATATGTAAAATATCTCACATCAAGCACAGAGCCCTAAACGAAGGTCAGATTAGGATGGGATTATGGGTCAAAATACCTCTCGGGCCACGCCTAAATTCCTGGTGCTGCATAAGGATTAGCACCGCTGAATCCGCACACGTGCACGGCCTCCACTGCACCCAGCACTGTGCTGCCCTGGGGATTGGAAGGGCCGCATGACCGACAGCACTCTCAGCCAATCAGCAGGGCAGCTGTCCCGCCCTGCCATGAGCGGTCTGCCTACCCCCGCCTCCCTGCTTCCGTCCAGGGAAGCTCGGTGAGGGAGTGACGCATGCGCACGAATGCCAGAGCGGGGCTCGGCACAGGGCGCGGACCGAGGCAGGAGAAACAGGTAGGGGGCGTGGCCTGCCTGGGCCGTATTCGATTAGGTAATGGCGGGCCGCAGCGGCTGCTGGGAAATGGAGTCCGGGCCAGCGAGCCCTCCACCGAGTGGCCTGTTTCCCGCCCTGGACCGCGGCCCCGCAGCGCGGCCAGCTTTGCTCAGCATCCGCAGAATTGGGCCGGGGCTTGTGTGTTTTAGGTCATTGAAAATACAGAAACACAATAAAAAGTGTGCGTGCTGTGGGAGTGGGGGGCAGCCGCACCCCACGGCGGGGGACGCCTGCTAAAGGATTTGGAAATACAAGCGGTAGGGCCACTTTCCGTTCCCGACTGGCTCTCGGATTGGGAACTGGCCTGGCCTGGGACCAGCACGTTCCCGTTACAAACAAACCCCCCAAAAGTGTGAATTTGGGGAGAGCTGTGGGTGGAGGGGTGCCCCCCGCCCCCTCCCTGGACTGCGGGGCGCCCGGCCACATCCCCAGACTCCCGGCAGCCAGGCGGTCCCAGTGCAGCCCCGGCTCGCACGCCTCTGTCCTAGGACACGGCTGTCCGACAGTTTCACAAACTTTGTATCACCCTCACAGCAAGGGTTGTCCCGTGGCCTTTGACACGGATGAGGTTGCCCTTTTCTACCCAGAGATTGATGGCAACGTGAAACGACTGCTGGGGAAGCCCATCCAAAGATAAAAAAATAGTTATTCCATCCAAACTGAAGCAAAGTAGGCAAGCTGTTTCCAAACTGAGACTTTTTAGAAACTATCAATCACAGCTGTTACATTTCTATCACTTCCAGGAAGATCGTTCTTTACTAATGGAGAAGAAGAATCAATTAAAACTGTTTGAGCCATTTATCCCGCAGGGGAAGGGGAATGCGTCCCTCTTCTGCCATTTTGACAAGCCCCTTGTTGGATCACTAAGACCCCCCCCTTCCTAGGGCACAGGTACAGCGTGAGGAGCTGCGCTGGGGCCAGGCAGCTGGAAACTGCATTCATACTGGGTGAGAAAGGAGAGTGAGGGTAGAGGTGAAGGTGGGGGCGGGTAAGACTGGCAGCCATAAGGATGCAGCTTCCAGCAGCCCAGCCCTAGCATCGGTCCCCACCACCTGCAGGCTGCAGCCGCAGGGAGGCTAGGCAATGGGAAGAAGCAGCAGCAGCAGCAAAAGTGCAGGTTGAAGTTGCCCAGCCCCAGTGCAACTCCTTCCTGCTTAGCCCCAGCGTATCATAGGCAAACACACAATCATAGGCAAAAACCTCGGACTCTGCAGGCCAGATCTAGTGGCCGGAGACAGCCTGTGGGCTTAAGTTGCTCGCCCCTGCTCCAGCATACCTGAATAACAGCTCCTGAGGGGCAACACTTGAAGAGCAGGAAATCAGAACAACACAGATACAGCAAGAGGGGGCTGATAGCACTGTCCTCTCCAGTGAGCATTTGTGTGAGTTTGTATCCTTCCTGCACTTCACTCGAACCCAGTGCTCTGCCTGAACCGCCAAGGAGGTGGCTGGATGCAGAGCGCCTCTGGGCCGGGCTCCTCCTGCCACCGTGGAGCGTGGAGCAGGCGCCAGGACTCCTCGCCTATCCCAAGCGAGGGACCTCGGGCAGAAGAAAATGGCTTGAGGGGCCGCATGTTGGACGAGCCTGTCCTAGGAAATCCACTAGCTCTCTGCGCCTGCGCGTCCTGCGTCACCTCCGCGGGTGCGCTTCGAGTTCGTCATAGATTCATAGGTTAAATGGCATCCTATTTCTCTCTGCCCATTGATCCAATCTGTCCAGCTCAGCCTGAATCTGCTTCCTGCCCTCCGGTGGACTAACTTTGCCCCATAACTTGGTATCATCAGCCAACTTGGAGAGGGTGCTCTCCATGCCCTCATCCAAATCGCTGATGAAGATATTGAATAATATCAGTCCGAGAACCGAACCCTGTGGGACCCCACTGCCCACCTCCCACCAGGCCGAGAAGGGACCATCCACCACCACTCTCTGGGTGCGGTCCCTAACCCAGCTGGCCACCCACCTGGCCGTGTAGGCATCCACTCCAGAGTCTGCTAGCTTCCCAATGAGGATAGGGTGCGAAACTGTGTCAAAGGCCTTCCTAAAGTCCAGGAAGATGACATCATCCTCGGCTCCCACGTCCAGGCAGTGTGTGACCTGGTCATAGGAGGCTACAAGGTTTGTCAGGCAAGATCTACCTGTGACAAACCCGTGCTGGTTTCCCCTCAGCATCGTTTCCCCTGCCGGGCCTGCACAAATGTGTTCCTTGATTATTTTCTCTAGCATTTTCCCAGGGATAGAGGTAAGACCGACTGGTCTAAAGTTACCTGGCTCATCCCTTCTCCCTTTCTTGAAAATGGGCACCACATTGGCCCTTCTCCAGTCCTCAGGGACCTGGCTGGGGCACCACGAGTGCTCGAATAGCCGTGCCAGCGGCTCAGCTATGACATCGGCCAATTCTTTCAGCAGCCGTGGATGGAGGTCGTCCAGGCCTGCTGACTTGTACCCATCCATCTCCTCCAGGAGCCCCTTAACTATTTCAGAACTAACCGTAGGCGGACTGGTGCCACGTGGACATCCGTCAGTGATCGGGGGAACTGGCTTGGTCAGTACACAGAAATACTGAAGCGAAGAACTCATTGAAGAGCTCTGCTTTTTTCCCTGCATCAACCACCAACTGTCCTGATTTGTCCTGCAGGGGCCCTGTGTTGCTCTGAGCTTTCCTTTTACCCACTATATACCTGAAGAAGGACTTTTTATTGTCCTTGGTTGCTGAAGCCAGCCTGAGCTCAAGCCCTGCCTTGGCCTGTCTAACTGACTCCCTGCAATAGCGCGCCAGGGAGAGATATTCCTCATCATCAGTGATTTTGAAGAAAAGGAAGTCAGGGTCCCTGGGTGACGATGACTTGCCAGTCACCACCCAGGCCCCTGGTTTCCCTTGTTTACAAATTGCAAATCCTATGATTAAAACCCCCCAAATCCACAATTAAAATGAAACACCACAATATATACAGGCATCCGTTGAGCATGATGTTTTATTGATATATTTACAATTTTTAAGCAATTTTTCAGGTGACTATGCTCACCTCCTGGATGCCGGGGTGTGGGTGGCCCTCTTTTTGGGGTGGCGTGGTGGATGGCAGCACTATGGGCTTGTCCACACGGCAATACTTGGACAGGGCTGGGTTGGGGTGCACCCCTTCCCCCCTCTTTGCAAAGGGTCCTGGGGGGTGGAGAGGGGTTCCCAGTGCCACTTGCATTCCCAGTGCTTCTGCACCCTCCATGCAGCAATGGGGCAGGGACTTCCCCTCATAGCTTTGCAGAGGGTGGGGGTGCTGGAGCTCCCACTTGGCCCACCCTGTGCAAAGGGTCCTGGCGGGGGTCCTGGCCCTGGGCAGGGGGCTGTTGCGGTGGCCAGTCTCACCCCTGCCCAATTTGTGTTTCCAGGGTCTCCCAGCCCTGGGGTCCGGGGGCCTCTGGAGTGCAATCTGCACCCCGTCTCCCCTCCCAGGTGGGTGTTGACATCATTTGTATTCTCATTTTTAATGCCCCAGAGGGAGCAGGCTGTGAGGCAGGCTGACCCTGGCTCCAGAGTGGCAGCCACGAGTGATGAAAAGCCGCAGTACCATCCGTGTGCAATAAAGGGAAAGGACTCACTACCGCAGTTTGCCTTGCATTTATAAGGAGGTTAAATTAGGGTGACTTCCCCCATTTGAAAACCTCCCCACGTGTGTGAAGTGATGGCTCTAGGAGGCTTCAAATGGTAAAAATCATCTCAGGTATAAACCTGCTTGCTTCTGCCGCCCAGAGCCTTGCGAACATAGGGCGGGATGTGAAGCTAAACATCCCTCACACTAATAATGAGAGTATTTCCCACGCCTTTGAGCAATGCAAGCTGCAGCTGGGCTGTGCAATCCAGAGCAGACACCAGGGCTTACCACGAGAGGGTAGTGCAAGACCTCACATTTGCAACCCTGAGCTTGGATCGAAGGAAACCTGGAGCTGGCAGGATCCAGCACCCTGGGAAAGGAGGTTGGAAAGGACCATACGCCGGGAGGGAGATAAACCAGAAGGGTTGCAGCAGCAGCTGAGAAGCTGGACTGGTTTAGCCCAGCCCGGAGAAGCAGGGAGCCTGCGCTGAAGAGCGACCTGTGCAGAAAGCACAGTTCAAAGGAGGGTGACGGGAGAACAGGCAGAGACGCTGCGTTTGGCCTGTCCTGGGTCACACCTGTGCTTATCCCCGCATAGAAATACCCCAGGATTGGCACATGCACGCATCACTCTTCTCATCACGGCTTAGGATGCTGCTTCGCTGCCATTGATCCAACAAGGCCATGCCAGGACCGCCATTCAGACACCTGTTGCAATGTCCCAGGACATTGACCATGACCCGTGAACTCTTTAGGGTTTGTCCCATGACATATGAACCATCAAGACCCAAAGGATAACAGTCCCTGAGAGAAGTAAGGAGGTAAGAGTGCTCAGAAACCCCCTTGGCTCAGCAAGGGCATTCAACAATGCCTGAGGACGAAAAGGGAAGCGTACAACCAGTGGAAGGGGGGAACTATCACCAAGGAGGAGTACTCTCCTCAGTCTGGGACTGCAGGAGGGCTGTTAGGAAGGCCAAGGCAGAGATGGAGCTCAGGCGAGCGTCCAGGATTAAGGACAACAAAAAGTCCTTTTTCAAGTACATTGGGAGCAAGAAGAGGGCACCAGGCAATGTAGGGCCCCTGCAAGACACAAATGGTAATCTGGTGGCCACGCCAATTGAGAAAGCTGATATTTTTAACAGTTTCTTTGCCTCTGTTTTCCTGAACAGGGACCGGGATATCTCACCTACCAGAGGTAGGGACAACCTTGGGGATAGCTCTATCAAGCCTTCAGTCAGTGCAGACGTAGTTAGGGATCTTCTGGAAGGGCTAGACATCTTTAAATCTGCAGGTCCACATGCCCTCCACCCAAGGGTGCTGAGGGAGCTGGCAGGGGTCATTGCGGAGCCTTTGGCCCGGCTGGATGAGCATTCGTGGTCATCTGGCCAGGTGCCAGGGGATTGGAAACTGGCTAATGTGGTCCCAATTTTCAAGAAGGGGAAGAAGGAGGACCCAAGTAATTATAGGCCTGTAAGCCCCACCTCGGTGCTCGGGAAGCTCTTGGAGGGGATCATCAAGGAGCACATCTGTGGGGGGCCTGCAGGGGAGATCATGCTCAAGGGCAATCAGCATGAGTTCACCAAAGGCAGGTCCTGCAAGACCAACCCGATTGCCTTTTACAACCAAGTAACTAAATCCTTGGATGATGGTGTCGCTGTGGACGTAGTCTTTCTGGACTTTAAGAAGGCCTTTGACACTGTCTCTCACCCCATCCTCATCAATGAATTAAGTGACTGCAGCACTGATGCCTGCACAGTAGGATGGGTAAAAACATTGGCTGATGGGGCGCACCCAGAGAGTAGTGGTGGACGGGTCGTACTCAACCTGGCGAGATGTGAGCAGTGAGGTCCCCCAGGGCTCGGTCCCGCGCTGTTTAACATCTTCATCCGCGACGTGGATGAGGGGGTGGGAATCACGCTGTCCAAGTTTGCTGATGACACTAAGATGTGGGGCGAGGTGGACACACTTGCAGGGAGAGAGAGGCTGCATCCAGATTTAGACAGACTAAAAGTGGGCAGACGAGAATAGGATGGGGTTCAACGCAGACAAATGCAGGGTGCTGCACCTGGGGAGAAGGGATCCACAGCACACATACAGGCTGGGGAGTTCCCCTCTTGAAAGCACAGAGGTGGAAAGGGATCTTGGAGCCATTATTGACTCCAAGATGAACATGAGCCGCCAATGCCAGACCGCAGTCAGCAAGGCCAGCCAGACCTTGTCATGCATCCAAAGGTGCATCTCAAGCCGGTCCAGAGAGGTGATCCGCCCCCTCTATGTGACTTTGTTCGGGCCGCAGGTGGAGTACTGCGTCCAGTTCTGGGCACCACACTTCAGGAGGGATACGGCCAGCCTGGAGAGGGCTCAGAGGAGGCCACTCACTTGGGGAGAGGGCAGCAGGACAGGCCCTATAAGGAGAGATGGAGGGACCTGAACCTGTTCAGCCTCAGCAAGAGGAGGCTGAGGGGGGACCTGGTGGCTGCCCACAAGCTCATCAGTGGGATCAACAGCAAATAGGAAGAGCCCTTTTCTCCCCAGCACCACCTGGGGTGACGAGGAACAATGGTCATAAGCTGATGGAGAATAGGTTTAGGTTGGAGATCAGAAGGCAATATTTTAGTTAGGGTGGCCAAAATCTGGAACCAATTTCCCAGGAAGTGGTCCTTGCCCCTACCTTGGGCACATTCAAGAGGAGGTTGGATGATCACCTGGCTGGGGTCTTGTGAACCCAGCATCCATTCCTGCCTGTGGCAGGGGCTCAGGCTAGATGATCTGTTCAGGTCCCTCCTGACCCTAGTTACTATGATACTATGATCGCACGGGGTCCGGGGTTTGTCTGTGCGATGTCTGCTTGGGCCTTGATCTTGCACTGAGGATCCTGTGAGCTAATGGGCACGTCTAGGGAACCCTGGTGACCGCCTGTGGGGGCCTGGGACCAGGGTGAGGCGAGATCCAGGACAGGAGTGAATGCAAGATGTATGAGAAACAATGCCTGGCACGCACATGCTGCACAGGAGCAAGGGCGACCTTGGACCCCTCCAGAGTGGAGGACACGAGGCAGCCACAGCTTCTGCCTCGGGTAAGGATCCTGTTTGTACTGCTGTGGCTGGAGTTTATCTCACGCTGCAGCTGCTCGGAGCGGGGCTGAGCACCCATCTGCCTTGGGGCAGCCTTCACGCCCCTTTGCATCCTGCCTTGCAGGGCCAAGATACAGCGGGGGGACAGTGACCCCAGAGCCCAGGTTAGGGAGCGCCCGAGTGTCTGCCACGTAGAGCCGCCCAGCCAGGACTCAGCCCAACAGGGCCCTCTTCTGCTCCATGTGTCCGGGAATTTCTAAGCCCCCCCTGGGTCACTGGGAGGCTGGGGATGGGGACCGGGCTGTGCCAGTGCTCCTCTGGTACCAACCCTGCAGGGTCCTGGCTGGAGGACCTCTGCACAAGGTAAGTCATGCCCGCGCACACGTGTGCATGAATGTGTCCACCCACCCACCTACCCACACACACGCATGCATGCATGCACTTGCCCATGCACACACACATGCATGTGCCTGTTTGCACACACACACATGCACCCATCTTCTCACATACACACCTGTATGTGCCTATACACACACATGCATGCACCTGCCTGTACACATACATGCCTGTCTGCCCGCACACACACACGTATGCACCTATTTGCACACGCACACATACGCACATGCATGCACATGTCCACATGCACACACGCACATGCCTATGCCCATCTGTACCCACACCCACCCACATGCATGTGCCCACCCAAGTACACACACGTGCATGCATGTGTGTTGCATGCTTCCATCTGTATACACCTGTGCACTCAGCAGCATACACATGCCAGCAGCCACCACTGCCTTGTAGTTTGCTGCCCTGCCAGCACGGCCCAGGGGCTGTCTATGTCCTGCCACTTCAGGAACAAAACACCCCAGCCCTTTCTCCCAGCCGCACTCAGGCCTCGCTGGAGCTCTGCCCAAAGGACACGGAAGAGTTAAAACAAAGCAGCGGTGATGCATGTCTCCCCAGCCAAGGGAGGGGCAAAGGCCAGAGGCATTCCTGGCTGCTGGGCGTGGAGCAGGGGGCAGGGAACTCCAAACAGGTGTTTCATTGTGAGAGGCTGTGCTTGTACACAGGCCCTGTGTACAAGCACAGCCCCCACCTGCAGAACCACCTGGATGCACATCCCCCAGCCCCCGAGCTACCCCCTGGCCCTTCTGGGGGAGCTGATTTGCAAGAGAGGGGCGGATAAGCCAGAGCCCTGCCCCATTGCACTGCTTTGGGAGGCATGAAGACTTATAGGGTCAGAGCAGTGGGGCTGGAGGTGCTGCCATCTCTTGAGTGCCAGGCCAGACCTCTCCACCCTTTCCCTGTGGGGGGAGCAGGACCAAAGGCCAGGAACCAAGGCCTGGTCCTTGCCTCTGTCACTGGCGTCTCGTGTGACCCTAGTCAAGTCCCTTCACCCCCCACAGGCCTCGGTTTCCAAAAGCCTGTGGAGGAGCATTGCGTTCTGCCCCTGCCCCCTGTGCATTGAGGAAGCCGCCCTCCCTGGCAGTGGATCCGACAGCGTGCCACACAACACAGCCGTGGCCTCTCTGTCCTCCCAGATGCTGACACCGCTGCGGGCCCAGCTGCCCGCGCTCGGAGCTGCTGGGTCTCAGGGTGGGGCTTGGCTCTGCCTCTGCTCTCGGCAAACATCCGGTGCCACCTACGGAGGTTTCTGAGCCGCAGCGCGGCCTCCAGCTTCCTGAGCCAGCGCTTGAGCAAGCCTCTGGGCCTCCGGGACAGCATTTCTCCTTCCTGTTTCTCCCAGGGCGAGCTAGAGAGCAAGGAGACCTGGGCTCTGGCCCCTGCCAGCTGGGCAAAACTCATGCCTCAGTTTCTCCAGCTGTACAATGGGGATAATAGCACTGCCCTGCCTCCCAGCGGGGGACATAGATGCATTACAGACCACGAGGTGTTCAGACCCCATGGACACAGAGGCTAAATTTGTCCCTGCCATGGGTCTTGGCTACTATCTTCTGTCCGGCGCTGGGTTCGGCTCTGTCTGGACCAGTCCCAGGAGCGTTGCCTCCCCTCTATGCTGGAGCCGCTTGGGCAGACCCAGCCTTTCACACCGCTGCCCCTGAAGCCATGGCAGTGCCCTCGGGGTACCTCTCCCACCCTGCTCAGCCTGGCTCTGGGAGCCGGCCCAAAACATCTGCACAAGGATGAGCTGAGCTGTTTCTACCTGGGGGAGCATGGGACCAATGCACCTCGCGTCTGTGCATTGAGGATCCTACACCCTCACAGCCGCCTGCGTCCACATGGGCATCCGAACAAACCGGTTCAGACGCAGGCGGTTTGCTCACCCGCCCGCAGAGACGTCTCCCCCCACGTCCCCAACCGGTTCTTCGAAGAGCTGTGAACCAGATGAAGCCCTGGTGAGGGCGGGTGGGAAATGTTTGGTAAGCATCACACAGCTGTAGGGCTCAGCCCTCCCATCCAGCCAGTGCACGGTGGCTTTTGGGTTTTCAGATGATTTCGGGCCCCTCTGTGCTCCCTCGAACTGATCCAGCTGCCTTGAGCTGGTAAAAAAACCCATTAAGACACTATTAAATGAGGGAGAGTTCACAGCCTGGCTTTGCAACCCTCAATTAAAGCCTTGGGAGTACAACGGCTGCAAACAGCCCCGTCATTCCTCCTCCATTTCACTCCATTTTTAGAGGCTTCCCCCCCAACTTCCTTCCTTGTTCTCATGCATCCGCTCCATGCTGTAAATATAGCTACATCTGCTTGGAAAGCTGCACCCTCCCTGGGTCTGCGTGTACCCTGGAGACCCCTGGAAATGCTGCTTCGGGGTCCTGCCGTGGTGAAACCACCAGCAAGCTGCTTTTTGCCCGAAGAAGTTTCCGAGGCAGGTCCGAGCTGATGACATTAAGCAGCTGAAACCCAAGACGAGGCCTTGGTGATGCCTTGCGAGCATCAGCTGCGGTTCCTGGAAGCTAACCCCGGGCGCTTGCATGCAGGCGGCCGCCCTGCTATGGAGAAACAGAAACAGAAAGGGCCAGGTGGGGATGCATCTGAGTCACTGCCAGGGGCTGAGCAGGGGGTATCGGTGCTGAGCCGGAAGCAGCACTGCCCCACGCTGCCCTCGCTGCTATGAGTGTGGGGGTTTTCCTAGCTCCAGGGGCTCTGCAGTTCCCCGTCATCCCGAACTCTCAGCCGTCATCTGGAAATGCCGTGCCAGTCAGCTGAACCCGCAAAACCACGGAGGCTACGAGCCGTTACAGCTGCAGATCTGCGAATAAGACACGCCTAAATTGGCCTCTCCCGGCCTGGCACTGCTCTCGGATGATGAGGGCTGCCCCCGCCCCCACTCTATTTTGGAGACTGCTTTCAGCTCTCTGCAGGAAACCAGTCTCCCTGCCACTGGGAAGTCCTCTGAGCACACTCTCTAACTGGTATGAAGGGACCCAACGGCTGGGCCATTCAAACGACACGCCAGTTTTCCTCCGTCATGCACACACATAGAGCAAAAGCAATAGTCTCTCTGGGCCTGTCTACACATGCGCTTTACTGCGCATTAAAAAGTGCCACTGAAAAAAAACCCTGTGCTATTTAGTTAATGCACATTAAAATAGACTCATGTGCCTTAAGATTCACTTAAAAACCATGGGCATTTATAGACGTGCTGCAAGAGGTGGGGAGGGGAGAGGGGAGCATTTGAATTAGCGCAGTGCTGAGAATCGTGCTGATTAAAGCGCCTGGAGCATCACGTGTATCAGCATCCCCGCACTGAAAAATGGCAGCAGGGCACTTTGAAATAAAGCCCATCGAATGAGCTTTAGTTTAAAGTACCCCACCACCATTTTTCAGCATGGGGACGATGATACATGTGACACTGGAGTCTGCTGGCGCGTGATAATCACCACGCTCCATCAGACTTAATTAATTACAGCACATCGGAGCAGCCTCCCTGCACATGTATAGGTGTTTAAGTGATGCTTAATGTGTATTAGCCTATTCTAATGCGCATTAAGAAAAAGCATGTTTTTATGTGCTACTTTAATGTGCAATAAACAGGCTAATGCGCATTAAAGCACATGTATAGACATGCCCTTTCTGACCCAAGTAAAGCACTCAGAGCCTCACTTTTCCCCGGTCCAATAGATACGCATGGCAAAGCTTCTGTGATATGAAGACCACCGCTCCGTAGTTAGAAGCCTTCTAGACACCTGATCTAGCAATAAATCCACCGATCATCCCTTAATTAAGTCAGATTACACAAATGGGGTGATACATTCATACAGCTCATACCAACACAAAATGGGTTAAGCCAAACATGGCTTTACCTTGGCTGTTAATAGAGACCAAACGTGATGGTATCAAACCATTTTGGCGAGTGACAAATAATGTCTCCCTGCAAATCAGTCCTGGCATCTAGGGGTCTCTGAGACAACCCACCCCAAAGACTCCCCTCCGACCCTGCGGGTCTGGGGTTGCTTCTGCGCCTTTGGCTCTTCGGCAGACAAGGTACTTTGGGGAGTTGTGATATCTTTTATTAGAACAAGTAACTAGTTGGAAAAAATAGTTCTTTGCAAGCTTTTGGGCACAAACACCCTTCTTCAGACATATGGAGAGTCTGTATGTTTTTTCTTTTGTTTTTTTGGGGGTGGGGATTGGGGGTGCTTTTTTGCTTTTTTTAATTTCATGTCTCAGGTCCAATTACCCAAGGTAAGAAAACCACCCCTGCCAGGGAAGTACATGTCAGGCTCAGAGCAGAGAGCACCCCTGCCCCGGCTGTGTGGGGAAGGAGCTAATACACGACTTACTGCAAGTGCACGCAGCAAGCGTCACCAGACATGATTGATGATGATAACCCCAGGGTGAGATGCATTGCTCAGTCTTCCTCCCTCCTTAACCCTGGGTCTGTTCGGGGAGGATTCAGGAAAGGAGACAAGCAGCTGAAGCCATTAAACAACCTGTTCCCTGCTGGCAGCAATCTCCCTGGCAGGGATCCCCTGGGTTATGGCAGTTCACGCTGCAGGGAACACCTCCCTCCGCTGTCGCTCCAGGTGCCCTTTGTTTGCTCTGGGCTTTGCAAACTAAGCAGGCCTGTTCCTCCTCTGATTGCAGCCCCGGCACTTCCCGCTTCCCATGTGCTAAGGAAGCAAAGTGGCTCCGGTCTTGTGTGTGCTCCTGGGCTGGGTACAGCGAGTCCTGCCTCTGTGCAGGGGGTGGCAGGAGCCGGTCCCCGAGGTCCCCTCCAGCCCTGGGGTTGTGGGATTGTACCCGGGATTTCTCCAACCTCACACAGGCCTGATCAAGCCAGAGAGGCTGCTATTTTTTTTAAATATATATAAGGTTATATATATCTACACTCCTAATATCACACCACAAAAGAAACAAAATTCACCCGTTACAACACTGCGCACCCGTACAAAGGCCCGCTGGCCACCCGAACCTGTTACAATATCCACATCACGCACAACACACAAAAAACAACTAAGTCCATCCATACACAGTATTTCCATTGACAGAGAGCATTGTGCTTTCAGACCCTAATTAATGAAGCCAGGAGCACTCCTGCCACGACACCGTGCTAGTCGGGGTGAGCCACATGCAGTCCCGCGGTCTGCAGCTGGAATTTTCCACACGTGTGCCATAGACCCTATACCGCTGCGTCTACTGATGATTCTCTTGTAGCTCAAAGTTTCAGTCTCCCAAGGGCCAGGACTGATGGATACGGGCGCTGTAGGAGCTGAACCTGGGAAATAAATATTACTGCCCAGGGCATCTTCATAGGCGCATGAATCCTAGAGCCATGGGGCTGGAAGGGTCACATCTAGTCCCCGTGCAAACTAGCCCAGATAAACCCCAAGGGCAACCTCAGAGCAACACGACAGTCACCCCGACACAGCCCCAGGCATCACCCCTTCCCCTGCCCCCAGGAAAGCAGGGGGGCCGCGGCAGGGGAGATACTGCGATGGTTTTCAGCCCGAGATTTTAGTTACCTGGCAGGGAGATCCCCTTCTTCTCAAACTGGATGACTGGGTGTCATCAGAGAGCGAAGGCCTGTCCCTTGCCCCTGTGCGAGTCTATAATGCCTCCAAATGGGAGGATTTTGGCTACACAATTGATGGTGATGGGGGATTGTTCCTGAGATTTCCCTCTAGCTTGCTCCTTCGGCCTTTTGGCTCGGGGCAAGTGGGATGAGGGAGCATCTAAACCCCAAGGCCTCTGGGCTTGGGTCTTGCACATCGGATGCCTGCTGTGGACTTGGGAGATGGTGTCTGAAGCCCCAGGTTGAAGCCTGGGAGGGAGGAACTTGCAGGGGTTAGTGCCATGCAGATGTGAACAACTGAGCTCTGTGCATTCAAGAGAATTTGGGATGGAGGTGGCTGATTGGGCCTCAGACATTACATTTAATATAATAAAAAGATACAGAAGCAATCCCACAACCCCAGGGCTGGAGGGGACCTCAGGGACCGGCTCCTGCCACCCCCTGCACAGAGGCAGGACTCGCTGTACCCAGCCCAGGAGCACACACAAGACCGGAGCCACTTTGCTTCCGTAGCACGTGGGAAGCGGGAAGTGCCGGGGCTGCAATCAGAGGAGGAACAGGCCTGCTTAGTTTGCAAAGCCCAGAGCAAACAAAGGGCACCTGGAGCGACAGCGGAGGGAGGTGTTCCCTGCAGCGTGAACTGCCATAACCCAGGGGATCCCTGCCAGGGAGATTGCTGCCAGCAGGGAACAGGTCGTTTAATGGCTTTGGCTGCTTGTCTCCTTTCCTGAATCCTCCCCGAACAGACCCAGGGTTAAGGAGGGAGGAAGGCTGAGCAATGCATCTCACCCTGGGTTATCATCATCAATCATGTCTGGTGACGGCTTGCTCTGCACACTTGCAGTAAGTCATGGATTAACCCCTTCCCCACACAGCCAGGGCAGGGGTGCTCTCTGCTCTGAGCCTGACACGTGCGGCACACAAACCCCGCTAAGTCAGCATTGCCCAATGAGAGCACAGCTTTGCACGAGGTCTCACGGGCAAATGTGCATTCGCACAAGCGTCCTGGGAGCAGTATTGTTTCTTACACACATGGTCAAGGAGAGTGACTTGAAAGGGAGGAGCATGGCAAAGGGGAGGGGCATGAATGTGGGGGGCTTGTGGCCCCCAGACATGGAGGGAGCTGAGAGCTCAGCTGGATTCACAGGGGCTTGGACACGAGCTGGGGGAAAAGGGGTATTGGTGGCTCTGGGGCACGGCCTCGACTTCAACCCTGCCTGGAGGCTGCAGGGAGGGAGGAGCAGGGAAAAGCCCTTCTTGGACCCCGTCACTCTCCCTCCAGCCTCCACTCTCTGCCCCACGGGGGACCAGGCAGATGG
Source organism: Alligator mississippiensis (assembly GCF_030867095.1). Taxonomy (NCBI): domain Eukaryota; kingdom Metazoa; phylum Chordata; order Crocodylia; family Alligatoridae; genus Alligator; species Alligator mississippiensis. The sequence continues at coordinate 2,916,477 of NC_081825.1, read as the reverse complement.
ACCTAGGTCTGACCCAGTGCACGACGGTGCCTCTGTGCTCGGTCTCTCCTATTTCCATGAGGCACGGTTCCCCCAGGACCCTGCAGCCCAGCGGACACTGCCCGGTTCACGTGCCACTCACCCTGTCCTTCCTTGGGCAGCTCCACCCCAGAGCTGAACCCCTCCTTGGCACGGAGACCGGGCACGGGTCTGGGCCTTGCAGTGGGGCCTGTCCGTGCCTGTCGCAGCACCAAACCCCCAAGTGCCACCTGAATCCCCCCAGTCTCTGTGCATCGGGGCTTCTGCTCAACACCCCCGCTAACACCCCGAGAGGTCGGGCAGAGCCGGTGCCCAGCCCAATGCATGGAGCCCCCGCTTTCTGCCCCATGATTCAGTGCTGCAGCCCAGGCTGGGGATGGGGACTGGGCTGTGCCAGTGCTCCTGCTGGGACTCATCCCTGCCCCATCCCCAGCTTAAAACCCCCTGACACATGGAGCAGAAAGCAAGGGACGGGGTGGCTTGTTGTCCTGGGGTGCTGAGGCTTGCAGTCGTAGGCGCCTAGGCACCGACCCCAGCCCTGAGCTCCAGCCCTTTGAGCAAAGGCTCCCTCCAGTCCCATCCCCGCAGCGGCTTTTGTTGTTTCAGACTGGAAGCAATTAAAGCCCCTCGCCGGGGAAAGAGGAGGCAGCCGTCTGGCTGCAGCCGGTCGGGGCCAGGGGCCTTCCTGCATGGCCTTGTACCCTACGGCTGGGTCGGGGAAGGCCCTGTGAGCTCGGCTTTGTGCTTCCAACCCTGCCCTGAGCTCGCTGCTCAGCTGCTATTGTGCTTCCCGCCCTTAGCTCCCTGCCTGATCTGCTGCTCGGCTTGCTGCTCCCTGCCCTCAGATCGCTGCCTGATCTGTTGGGCTTTCTGAGTCCTGCCTGCTCTGCTTGCTGCTCCCTGCCTATCTGCTGCTCTCCTTGCCGCTCCCCGCCTTATCGGGTGCTGCCTGCCCCCTCCCCCACCTGCCGCGTGCCTGCTGGGGCCACTTGCAGCCCACGTGTGTCATAGCTGGGCCACCCCTGCGCTGCAGCAGCTCGTGTTTAATATTCAAATGCGTGCAAACGAGGCGTGCAAATGAGGAACGGTCCTGACTCTTGGCACGCACAGTTTCATGGGGACATGAAGGTGACCTGGCTGAGCCTCTGGGCTTTGAGGTTCTGGCATCAGGCCCAAACACCAGCCCCATGTGTCTTGCTACCGGCACCACAAGAGCAGGAGCAGGCCCCGGCTCTGGTCGGCTGTGCAAAGGTCCCCTTCCCCGCCCTTCCTTCCCCCTGGGAAAGAATGAGGCCCTCCCTGAAAGGCTTGAAAGGAATGCCACCCACGCGCCAACCGCAGGCACGGCCCCATAGCCGGGCAGGGGAGGGAGGGAGGCTGATAACAGCTGCTTTGCATGAGAAAGCTGCAGACCACTGGGGACGGGACCCTCCACCCCGGGCTGGTGGAGATCTGTGCATTCCTGGGGCTGGACGGGGTCTCCAGGACATGCTTCTCCTAAACCGGTGCCCCTCGACCTCCCATCACCAGTTAGTCTCCATGCAAGGCCCAGGCCCTTTCCCCAGCTGCCCGGGGCAGGAGAGGAAGCAATGGCTTGAAACTATAGCCAAGCAGATGGAGATTGGGTCTGCGGAGGAACCTCCTTCCTTGGGGGTTTTCCAGTGGAGGCTGGATCCGCCTGGGGAGGGGTGAAAGCGCAGGGACCCCTCAATCCCATGGGCTTCACTGCACATCGAGCGTGCGAGCCAAGCCCTGTGCTGTCAAGGGCCAGGGGGACAGCCTATCTTAAGCCATTTCTTCTTCCAAGGAATCAGAAAGCACCTTGCAGAGGAGGGCAGTGCCATTATGCCCATTTTACAGATGAGGAAACTGAGGCACGGGGAAAGGAAGGTCATCCAATAGGCCAGATGGGCCCAGAATTGTGTACTACGCCCAGTCCAGTGCCTTAGCCCCCAGCTATCCACAGGGTATTACCTGCATGAGTGTGTGCGCAGGTTGGATCCTACACAGACCGAATCCCAGACCTCGGTCCCTTTGGTTCAGCTCTCTTGGTGGCAGCTGTGGTGTGAGCCCTAGTGTAGACAGGTCTCCAGGGAGCCCCCAGTGCTACAGCCAAGGACTGAAATCAGTGCAACGGGGCAGTGCAGACACAACCTCAATCAGGTGTAATGCTGTCAACCCAGAAACAACCTCTTTATTATGTATCATGATCATTCCTAACATAGTCCAAGGCCCTTTTGAAGTCAATGGGACACCCTAGCCCGCCCCTCCCTGCATGATTAATCTTAATTAGATCAGCCCATGGGATCAGAGGGGTTTTTGTCACAGATTTGCAACTCCAGGCCTGATAGATAGCGCTAATGAGGACTTTGAAATGGATGCTAGTGTCAGAGACATGGTTTTAAGTGTTCATTCCTGGGCCGCTTCCCTGGCCCAGTTCAAGGGGACTGCAAATGCCTGGAAAATGGGTAGCAAAGCAAAGCAATTTGAACCTGCAGCTTGATATGGAAGCTGGCAGCAGAGGTCCATGCAATCTTGAAGGGGGTGGACCAAGGGAGCAGGGACCTGTTGTTCCCCAAGTCCCAAAACACCAGGACCAGGGGGTATGGGCTGACCAGGGTTAAACTGACAGGAGAAAGGACTTTTTTAGGCAATGGGTAGTTAAGGTGTGGAATTCATTGCCCCAGGAGGGGGTGGTGGGTCAACTGGTCATATTCATGGAGGATCAATCAGTCCGTGGCTGCAGAACAGGATGGTCAGAGATGTTTCCTCTGGGGGGTGTTGAACAGGAGGGAGATGGCTCTCTGGTTAGATGCTTTCCCTGCGTAGCATCCACCCCTGCCACCCTGCGAGATGGGGCACTGGGGTGGAGGGACCATTGGTTGGACCCAGCCTGGCACTGCTGGTGCCCGGGTATGTGGGGAGGTCTGATCAAAGGGAGACGCAGGCAGACAGGTGAGACGTTTCCACCTGGACAAAAGCGTGTGGGAAGCCTGGTCTTCATCCCAGTGGAGCTGATGTATTAGAAAAAGGATCCCCAGGGTTTGCATTTGGAGACTTTTACTGACATTCACTCCTTCATCTCCCAATCAGATGGATCGGTAGCATGCCCCCATAGCACAGATGGGAAAACTGAGGCACCAGTGAGGCCACCAGCAATCCAACAGCAAGTGCAATGGGGCAAGAAGTCGGACACTGCTGCAGCCTAGAGTTTATCTTCTCCTGGACTGCACGCTGCTTGTGAACCCCACGTTTGTACAGCACCCAGCACGGTGAGCATGGACATGGTCAAAGCCTGGAGGCACTACCATAACATAACCTTCATGGCCAGCCTCACAGGTTCAGAAACCACAAGCCAGAGCCCCAGACTCATGAGAGTAACCTGGAAATCATGAGACAAAATCATCATCATCATCATCATCATATTGTTACATTATATACAATTATTATTACGCATTGTATTATTATATAATATAATGATAATAAGTATTATTATATTATAGTAGTAATAATAATAAAATGAAACAATGATGATGATGATAGCAATAACAAAACAACCACACAATAACTAATAATAATCATAGTCATATTATTAATATTGATAATAATATTCACGATTTTAACAATGGCAATAGTAACAGCAATAGTGATCACGGTAGTAGTAAAAGTAATAGTAGCAGTAATAATAAGAATTATTATTATTTTGTTGTTGCTGTTGTGATGATGATGGGCCGTTTAATTGCCACGGGGGGTTAGGGCCTTTGGGAAAGGGAGTCAAGTGATCAAGCTTTTATTTTCGACCAAACAGGCTATAAACTTTTTTTTTTTTTTAAAAACAACCCTGAAAACTGACACTGGCACAATCCCCTGGCTCCGGGACCTGGAGATTAAGACAATCCACAAGAGAGTTAAGACCACCTGGAAGAAAAGCCTCCAAATATCACCAGCCCCGTGATAACGTAGGGAGAGTTTTTAATAACCGAACCCCTGACCCCGGCTGAATCACGGTGGCGGGAGCAGGACCCTGCCCCTCACCCTGCGCTCTCCCTGGCCATCGCTCTCACTCCCTCAGAGAGTCCCAGATCAAAGACAATCCCACGGTAAGAGCCAGCCATGGGCTAGGGGGCTAAAATGTCAAATGTAGAGCCATCCCATGGCTTTTCCTTTGGAAGGAGCCCAAGCCCTGGCCTGGCACCACGGGGAAAACAGTTGTCTCTGCTCACAGGTGCTAGGAAAAAGTCCTGACGGGGTCCACCATAGTCAACCTCCCAGCTGCTCAGTGGGGTTTGGGAACAAGGAGGTCATTCATCCTTTAGAAACACCAGGCCCTTTTGTTCCTTCAACGAGGCGTAACCCCACTGCAGCTGCTGGGAGCACAATGGTTTCCAGCTGCCTCCCTTCCAACTCCAGCTGCTGCAGAGACCTGTCTATGCTAGCACACACCTCCCTATGCCCCGGTCCCTGCCAGCTGGCAGGATAACCCACCACCCTGAATACTATAAGCCCCCACTGCATGTACAGACCCAGCAAAAAAACAGGATGGACATGGGCTTGGGACATAGCAGCCTTGACCCAGTGGGGCTTTCAAGCTGGGCGGGCATGGAGGAGTGAGAGCCCTGGGTCAGGGGTCTCTGTTAGGGGTCTCTGGGAGGGGATGGAGTTGCCCCCAGCATGGCTGTGCCCCCTGGGTACTCACAGAGGGGGTTGTTGTTTGCCTTCTCCCCCCAGCCCAGCACCTAAGGGCACCCTCCCCGCCCTGTGAGGTGGATGAGCAAAGGCCATCCTTGCTATTTTGCAGGGAGGGAAACTGAGGCACAGAGAAAGGTAGGGCCAGAAGAGCCCTAGGTCTGAGCCACCAAGTCCAGCCACCGCATGTTACATCCCACAGTCCCCTGTCCCCCTGGGGAGCAACGTCCAAGGGCATGCGACCTGGCTAGGGCAGCATCCAGGTGTGCTGACACCCAGCCTGCCCCCACGACACCCCACCTCCTTCCCCCCAAAACAGGACCCTGGAGTCCTGCCTCTTTTTCCCCCTCCCACCCTCCTTTATCTCCTGGCTCCAAAAGGACCCCAAGACAAATGCACAAAGCCACAATGAGGATAGATAACCCCAGCCGAGGCGCGTGGCTGGGATCCTGCCGCTGAGATCAGGAGGTGATGAGCGATGACTATCTTCTTAATCAGACAGAGGCTCCCGCCGGCTCTCATAACCCGGGGGAAAGCTATGCGATGTGCGGGCAGGGGGAAGTGTCCCTATCTCTGTCACCCCTCGGGACTGTCCCTGCATCCATAGCCTGGGGTTTGGGCTTTCTCTGCAAGGGAATGGCCTGGATTTCAGCCACCAGAAACCAGCCACTGGCACGGTTTCTGGGACAGACAGGACCCCCTTCGTGAGCACAAATCACCTAGGGGGGTTGCCTCAGCTGCTCTTGGGACCCCCAGATCCGGTGGCTGGCTGTGGCACAGGGCAAGTAGGACCCCTGCCCATGGGGCACGTAGGACCCCTGTCCTCTCCAGCATCCTTCTCCCCCTCTGGAGCCAGGCACAGATCTGGGGGACCAGGAGCTAGTGTGGCCAGGGGGCACGGTGTGGAGGAGGGGGACAGGGCCTCTGCAAAGGTTTGGCTTTGTCTCCAGAGATCTTGGCTCACAGGGGCTTGAACCCATTGCTAGTTTGGAGTGGAGGGGTCACAGGAGGCTCGAAGTCCAGCTGGAGGCTCTGTCAGAGACAGAAAGCAAAGGACACACGACTCTTGCGGGCGCTGCCTTGGGTTAAGGGAGCACTGGGTGGAAGATCTGCCTGTGCCTTTGCACATGGGAGAGCAGCCGGGGTATCTTTAAATGCTACGGGATAACGTGGATTTATGGACAGACAGTTTAAACACCATCTGAAGAAAGAGAAGTCGCTCTGGAAATGCCATGCCCCGTTTTTACCTAGGGGGTAGAGGCTCTGGGATGGATCATGGCGTGTGTGGGAGGTGCTGACTTCGGAGGTCTCTCCAGAAAACCCAGTGATCCCCACAGCCCAGGCTGTCAGCTTGCTCATGGCTGGCTTGTCTGCTCCCCATTGCCCAGGCAGGACCCCCTTGCTGCAGGCTGAAAACTCCCAGGAACAGGTTGCAGGGGTGGGGTGCAAAGTGCCCCAATCCCCTGGGGAGCCTTGACTCCCTGGGAGGGGCAAATGCATCCTTCAATGGTAGCTTTGTTTGGTGACTGGGCCCAGCCTAGGTGCTAACACAGCTGGGTGGGGACAGGACCTTCCCAAAGGGAACACTTGATGGTGATGATGATTGATGGTGATGAAAGAGGAGCCCCAGCCCGGTCCCTACTGTGCTAGGTGGTGTCCAGACACAAAACAAACTTATTTGTCTGTCCAGGTTGCAGCCCTATTGGTCTAGAGGCAAAAGGAAGTGAAACTCATGGCGGATGTGATATCTTTTATTAAACCAACTCGATATTTGCAACAACAACAAAACAATTCTTTAAATTTAAAGAATTTTTTTGCAAATATCGAATTGATCTAATAAAATATATCCCCTCCGCCACAAGTTCCAATTCCCCGAACCAGCTCTCTGCACTTGGCCACTTGCACCTTTAGCTATTAAAAGGCTTGAAAGGTTTAAAGACATTTGGGAAAGGTTTAGAAAAATCCCAAATTGCTGTCTGTCTGTCTAGCAGAAAGCTCAGCCATGCATCAAGCAGCAATACCTTCCTGATACAAGTGGAGGAAGAATGGTTTTACAGTTAAGGGACTTGAGATCCTCTAGTGGAAAAAAATCAGATCAAAATGAATTAGCTGTAGATTATTATTTTATTTCATATGATTTGAAAATCAGTTTTAAAACAGAAAGAAAAATGCTGAGAGCTTTAGCTGCTCTGTTGTTAAAATCCCATTGGAAACTTTAATGTTTCTTCTTCAGCAGTTAGTGCAAAATAAGATTGCACGGGCGCACACGCAGCATTTGCAACTGGCTGGGATGGCGTAGTTGGGGCTGGTCCTGCTTGGGGCAGGGGGTTGGACTGGATGTGGCCTCCTGAGGGCTCTTCCAAATCTTTCTTTCTTTCCCACCTTGAAATCAGAGCTAGAGAAGCCGGACAAAACCGATCTTTCAGGAAAAACAGAATTGTCTCGGGGGGGGGGCTGAGCTGGGAAAGTTTTGATTTTGTTTTCCATGCAAAATTAGGGGAAATATCAAGAGCAGCTGGAGTTGTAATCCCCTCTCCCCCTCTCCATCTTTGTTCAGGTCTTCAAGGTAAGGACGCAGTTTTGTAGGGGAGGAGGTGGAAATGTCACTGCTTTCCCAGGGAATCGGTGGGGGGAAATCTTCAGGCTGCAGGAAAATATGTCCTGATTTATGCCCCTGGGTGGGGAAATCCAGTTTGCCCTGCCTGGGCTGGTTTAATATTTATCTCATTAGCAGGGGGAGAAGGGAGCAGGCATGAAGCGGAGGAGCAGCTCCAGCTTGCTCTGCATCTTGAAGAGGCCTCCACCTCCAAACGGTCACCTTTCACCCCGCTTCCGCCGGCCGCTTCCACCTCTCACTCCTTTCCCACCAGCTCCTCGTCCTGCTCCTCCCAGGCTGGCGCGGGAGCGAGCGCTCCTGGCTCCCGGGGCTGCAGTCTCCATGGGGGTTAGCTGCCGCGTGCTGGCGCCTGGCTTCTTCACACAACCCCCCTCCCATTACAATCCCCGCTACTCCCATTCAGCATGGATGGGGGAAGGAGCAGGCCCTGCCTGGGGGAGCCCAGCCTACTGGGCTGTTACTGGGATCCTTTTTCTGGGGGGAAACTGGCCCTTGCTGGAGCAGAGCTGCGGCAGCAGCGGATGAAATTCCCACCCAGGGTCCAGCTCCCCGGTGCAAAACCACCCGTACCCTGAAAACCCAGGGCTTGAGGCAGGGGGAGCCCACGGAGGAGCAGATAATCAGTAGAAAGCCCCGGTGCTAACCCAGTCTGCCGCCCTGGGTGAGACATATTGGTCCCTGAGAGCAGAGTGCAGGGTAGGGGAAGGGGGCAGTGCAGCCAGCCCACACCTCTGCCCTGGCCCTGTGTCCATGCCTCTTCCCCCCAGCACCTTGGGGCTCTCGGGCCCCTCCTGGCTCCCCAAACCAGACTCCACGCTGCCCCGAAGGGTGCCCTGATGCACCCCACGTCCCCCTGCAGACATTTCCCTGCCCCTATTCCCCCCTCCTTAGAGCTGAACGAGTTTAAGATCATCTGAGCTGCCACGTCCTGGGCCAGGCCACAGGTCCATCTTGCCCAGGCTCCCGTGTCTCACTTTTCACTTACGCACTCCGTGTGCATGGCCCTGGGACCTCCTTGTCCACCTCCCAACCATGCATCTCGCTAGCAAGGAGGCGCTGCCTGGGAGGACCCCCAGGACCGCGGGCTGCTTTCCTGTCCCTGGTGCAAGCCCATCTCTGGCCCGAGCTTCATCGGATAGCATCCCCCAGCTCCTTGGACTCATTCAGGGGCTGACACAGATGCCGTGCCCCTCACTCCCTGCCCCAGAGCCACTGATTTAGCCTGTGAGAATAGGGAAGTATTCAATTTGAATTCAGATTCAGCCAATTTGGAGGACAGTGATTTGATTTGGAGATTTGGATCGCTGTCCTGAATCGATTCAGAAGATTCAGCGCTGATTTGGAGAGATTTGAAGATTCGGCCGTAGACTATAATGGGGAATCACTGAGCTACCTATAACTTTTTTGGCCGATTGCATGGATGGTAGCCCCTTCTGAGGGCGTGAAGCCTGCTAAGTTTCAAGGAAATGGGTGCAAGAGTTTCTGAGAAACTGCAGCTCAGGCTGATGACAAGCAAACCTCGTGACATGTGTGACTCTGAGCGCGTGTTAAGGTGTGCCCTCACTGGCGCTGGGGCCTCCTCCTCTCACAGCCTCCTCCCGCTCTACCACTTTAAATAACAGCAGGTAATACGCAGTGAAGTGCACAGTAGCACCAGCAGCATCCCAGGCAGCCAAAGTGTCGCAGAGCCTTTCTTTCCTCTGCTGCAGGAGCTTCTTGCAGAGAGCTCTCCCTGCCCGCCCCGGCAGTGAAAACTGGTTTGCAAATTCAAACAAGCACCGAACCTCGCTAACCCATCTCCAGAAGCCAACTTCCTTCAGTCCCAAACACAAAACCTCCCAACTATCTCCAGTACCCCACAAACTGCGCACCAGAATCTATCAAAGACTACAATACACAGCTACCTGGGGGGGCACAGTCCTCACAATAAAACCACTCTGTCTCCAGTCTCTCAGCCTTGATCCTGAGAGAGAATTTACAAACCACTTTTCCTTACTATTCCTTCCATCCAGGACCAGCAGATACACCAATTGCAGGTGCTTCCTCAGCCTGACAAAGGGTTTTTCAACCCAAAAGCTGGCATCCCAGGCAACTACGCTGAGCTCACCGGGAGCCTCACAACTGCACTGCAACCAGCAAGCATCAGGCCTGTCAAAGACATGACAGGTCTGGGTGCTCCCCAGCCAGGACTGTGCATGCGTGCGTTAGCTGGAGGTTATGGCGCCTCCTCCCCGCCTTTCACCAGGGGATCCTTGGCCCTGGCATTTATGGGGCTGCCGCGCCGCCAGCAGCCCCACCAGGCCTCCCTGACCCTGGCAGAGTGCAGTTTTAGTGGTCGTGCCCAGGACCTGGGGCCTCCTCCGTCCCCATAGCCCCAGCCCATACCTCCAAGTTCGTCCTGGCACGGGAGCTCAGCAGGGACATGTTCTTCCCGTGCTGGCTGGTGATGCAGTGAGTGCCCCCTCCAGCTCTGAGAGCGGGTCAGTAACACTAACCAGTGTAAAAAAATCGAATGGAAATCGGTGCAGACGGAGCGAGGAGGGTGGCACTCAGTCCGTCTGCAGGTGGAGCTTGGGGAACCCCAGCAGCGGGAGGTTCACCTTGAGGAACACCAGCTGCTCCGTCAAACCAGGATCCACGGAGGTGTGTAGGGGTGTCACTACATCCCCAGCAGTGCTGAACACCCTCTCACTTGGCACACTGGTTGGTGGACAGGACAGATGTTCCCGGGCAACCGTGGCCACATCTGGCCACATCTGGTTGCGGGTTGCCCAGTAGGCCAAGGGTTCGCAGTCCAGTGGTTCCACGTCCTCGGCAAGATAGGCAGCCACTGAAGCCTCAGCGCTACCTGCCTGATGGTGCGGTCTGGTGCCTTTGGACCCCAACATTAAAGCCATGCCCTTGGCCCACATTGGCAGTGGCTGGCATGGAGGAGACTGGCTGGTGCTGGTGGTGGTGTTGGGAGTGCTGGCACGGGAAAGTGGATCTTCCTCTTCCACATCCCCTCGCCTCTGCCTTTCTGCCACCCTGACTCTGTTGACCAGCACCTCTGTCCAGTGATCGAGGGTTTTGGGGCTGCCAGTGCACATGTTCCCCTTCACCCTCGGGTCACACATGCCTGCCAGCATGTGGACCGTACTGGACCGCAACGGATCCAGTTGTCTCCTGATGCCCTCCTTCAGCCGCCTCACCAGTGCCTGCACGTCTGGTGACAGTGGCTCACCCCAGCCAGGAACATTGATCCCCTGGAAGCTCTCCATTTGGCTCTGAAGCTCCCTCACTACGGGGATCACCTGGCTGAGGAGGGCATCGCCAGCGCTGAGGGTCTCGGTGGCCTCGAGGAAGGGCTTGAGGACCAGCAAGATCTGGGAGATGGTATCCCACTCCGCTTTGTTAAGGGGGCCGCTGATCCCAATCTCCCCGAGCAAGGCCGTCTCATGGATGGCCTTCTGTTGCTCCACCAGCCTTTCGAGCATCAGGTATGTGGAGTCCCACCGAGTCTCCACATCCTGCATGACTCTGTGCTGCGGGATGCTCAGCTCTGCCTGTTTCTCCCACAGCATCTTGCTCCCCTTGATGCTGCGGTGGAAGTAGCCCGCCACCTTCCTGCATTTCAAAATCAGCTGGGTGGTAGTGATGGTGCCATCCCCGGCAGCCCTGTCCCCGTCCCCCTCCAAGGCATCCCTGACAATGAGGTGGAACTTGTGTGCTACACAGCGGATGCCAACAAAGTTGGCATCACGCACCGCCTTGACCATATTGTCCCTGTTGTCGGTGACCATGAACCCGCGGGTGAGCTCGCCCTGCCCGAGCCACCCTTGCACCATGTGGTTTATGGCCACCATGATCTCCCTTGTCGTGTGGGACTCGTCCAGCACCTCGGCTTGGAGGAGAGCCCAGCGACGGCCTGACTGGTCACACCAGTGCCCCGTGAGGGAGAGGTAGGCGTGATCGTCACCGCGGCTGCTCCAGATGTCTGAGGTGAAGTGCAAGACTACCTGCGGACCTGCCTTGCGCAGCTCCTCCCTCAAGTACTCCCTGCATGCCTCATACAGGGAGGGCACCACCGTCCTGCTAAAGGTGGTGCATGCGGGCACTTGGTACGATGGGGCCACGAGCGCCATGAGCCGCCTGAACCCTGGCCTCTCAACTAGGGAGAAGGGCTGGCCATCAACAGCAAGCATCTCCCCGATGCTCTGGGTGATCTCGCTCGCCGTTGCAATGCACCCCGCTTTCGGTCCGCCTTCCTCCCATGGTTCCAGGGTGGCCTGCCTCTGCTTTGGGGGGACAGGGGCTTTGGAGCGAGAGGGGGACTTCCCTTCAGGCACGCTCCCACCGGTGCCAGGCTGCGGAGGAACGAGGGCAAAGGGGTGGTGCCTGCGGAGATGCATCAGCATTGCCGTGGTGGTGAAGCGTTTCAACTTCTTGCCCCGGCTGATCTGCCTTCGGCAGTGCTGGCAGATAGTAAACCTGGGATCATCTGCCACCTCAAAATGCTCCCACACTATGCTACTGACCCGCTTCTGGGTTGAGGGTGGGGATCCTGCCTTATCCCCCTCCACAGCAGGCACAGGCACAACAACAGGGGAAGCTGAGCCACCTGCCCCCACAACCGCCTCTGCTTTGCCTTCTGGAGAAGGAGACCTGGCACTAGGGGAACTCTGAGGGCTGTGAAGCACAAACTCAGATTCCCCCTTGGTCCCCAGAATTTCTTTTGGCAGGGTGTTCAGGTCCCCTGGTTCCAGATCCAGGTCCTCCTCTGGCACTGGGAGAGTCACACTGGGAGATGAAATTGGGGTGGAGGAGACTGTCATTCTGCTGCTGGTGGCTGTTTCTGGTGTTAGGGGAGGTGGTGCAGGGGCAGCGGCGTCAGGTGCAGACACTGCTCCCACCGCCTTGCTCCCACTGGCAGCAGAAGACTCATGGCTGTCAGGAGGGAGGGTGCGTCTATGTTTGGGTGGGGGGGGACTTGCAGCTCCCGCTCTGCCCCTACCCCCTCTATCCCCTCTGCCTCCCCTGCCAGAAGACCTGGCACCTGCCTTTCCAGCACGCTTCATATTAATCTTTCCTGGGCTGGAAAACGTATGTGTGTGTGTGCATGCGCAGCTGTAATATCTCTTCTTCTTCTTCTTCTCTGATGTAGGTGTGTGACTTCTGTGTTGTGTTTAGTCTGTATGTGTAACTATATATAATCTCTTCTTCTACGATATATGACTGTGTCTGACTTCTGTGTTGAGTTTAATAATATCTTTTCTTCTTCTATAATGTACGTGTCTGACTTCTTCTGTGTTGTGCTTAGTCTGTACGTGTGTGTAACTATATAATATCTCTTCTTCTCGGTGTATGTGCATGAGTGTGTATAATGTATGTGCTTTCCTGCACAGTGATGGATCACGCTGCCAGGAAAGACACAGCTTTCTTTTTAAAAAGTGTGTGTGGGGCGGTTAAAAGGGGGGTGGAACCCCCCCAAGAACAAATAAAAGGTTTTGGGGGGAAGAATAAGTTGAAAGAAATGGATTGGATAGGGGTAAGTAGAGGGATTCTAGGCAAGGGTAATTAGTAAGCTGTATCCAATCCTTCCAAGAACAGAAACTAGCAGGAGGTTGACTAGGAAGCCAAGTTAGTCCAGCAGTACCTTTCAGACGCTGTTGCTCAGGCAGAAACAGCTCACAAAAGGGACAGAAATGCTGCAGATAGAGGCTTATACGTTGTTTCTATGTCCCACCCCCAGAGCACTGCGATTGGACGGGGACTCAAGGAACGATCACAGTCACTGGCCAGCTAGAGATGTCAGTCTTTCCCCACCCCCCTGCTCCCCCTCCTTCTTATCAGTTTCTTTCCTCTTGAAAGACTGCCTTCCACATCTCCAAATCTTTTCTGAATCTTGTCCAAATTGACTCCGAGGTGTTTTTTTCCCCTCCCAATTCCATCTGGATTCAGTGATTCGGCCTCCGAATCGGGTTGAATCTTCTCCAGCTCGAATCGGGGACCGAAGCTTTGCACACCTTATCACAGATGCCCCTTTCCTACAAAGCACGTGTCCAAGCCCTGGTGAATCTGGCTGAGCTCTCAGTGTCCCCCACATCTGGGCTCTCAGCATCTCCCACATCTGGGCTCTCAGTGTCCCCCACATCTGGACTCTCAGCATCTCCCACATCTGGGCTCTCAGTGTCCCCCACATCTGGGCTCTCAGTGTCCCCCACATCTGGACTCTCAGCATCTCCCACATCTGGGCTCTCAGTGTCCCCCACATCTGGGCTCTCAGTGTCCCCCACATCTGGGCTCTCAGCATCTCCCACATCTGGGCTCTCAGCGTCCCCCACATCTGGGCTCTCAGCATCTCCCACATCTGGGCTCTCAGCGTCCCCCACACCTGGGGGACACAAGTCTCCCCTTTCATGCTCCGCTGGGGAACAGACCTGCCCGGTGTTGGCTTTAAGCTGCCATGTGCCACCCCTGGTTCTTTGCCTGAGGAGAGAGATGCTGATAGCCCCCCAGGTGTGCCTACACATGCATTTAAGCACACCTAAAGTTAATGCACACTAGCTTGAGCACATTTAGGCTTGAGTGGGTCTACATGTGCAGGCACTACATGCTTGCGGACTGATTTGGGACTAAAGTTAGTCCTAAATCGGTCCACACAGCGTGTTCATGCTCTTTAATGCATCTATACGTGCATTAATGTGCTTTGTCTGTGCCTAATGTGGATACTTGTATCCAATTTAGGCGTGACCAGCCTAAATCGGCCACTTTTTGCGTGCATTGAGGGCGTGCATGTATAGACGCCCACCCTAATGCATATTAAAGCGTGCCGCTGTGTCCTGAAACAAAAGGGGTCGGCTTAAAGCTGCTCCTTGGGACCCCTGGATCTTGCTGGGCCATCAACCCGGGACTGGCTCTTCCCCACCCAGGGCTGTGCCAAGCAGGAGCTGCCCCGGGATGGCTGCAGGCGCCTGCCTGCTCTTTGCAGCCGGCAGCCCTGGGTCCTCGCCCGGGACGAGGATGCTGCCGCGGCCCGGGGCCCTGGTCGTCCCCGGGCGGGCTGTCCCGGGGCAGGCGCTGCCCCTGGGGCTGGGGGAGCCCGGGGAGGGGCGGGCAGGGCTGGTCCCACCCCGCGGGGCGGCCCGGCCGGGCGCAGCCATTGGTTGGAGCCCTGTTATTTTTCGAATATAAATACGGGGCCGCCCCGGGTCGCGGAGCAGAAGCGGCGTCTGCCGGGCGGGCTAGCCCTCGTCTCCCGCCCGCCTTCCTTCCCTCCCTCCCTCCGCGGCCCCGCACCATGGACCGGGACCGGCATCGGGATGCGGACGCGGAGCGGGGCCCGGGCGGTCCCGGCCCCAGCCCCCGCCGGGCGCCCCCGCGCCCCCTCCGCAGCTTCCGTCCCGCGCCGCCGGTTCGAGTCCTGTCTCCGGTCACGCACCTCGCCGCGGGCATGAGCAACCTGGCGGGGCTGGGCAGGTAAGGGGGGTGCCCGGGCTTGCATCGCTCCCCCAGCCCCCGACACTGCATTGCAGCTCCCTCGCACTGCATTGCAGCTCGCCCAGCGCTCCGCGCCCGTACTGCATCGCATCGCATCGCACCGCACCGCACCCCCCAGCCCCCGAGATGGCATTGCATTGTGACCCCCCCCCCACGATTGTATTGTATCGCATTGTATCCCCCACCCCCCGAGACTGCAATGCAATTGCAACTCCATCCCCCCCTTCCGGGCTCGTATTGCATTGCACTGCATTGCACCCCCCCCCCCCCCCCTCCCGGATTGGCTTGCATTGCATTGCACCCCCCAGCCCCCAAGATTGTAATGCGATTGCAACTCCATTTCTCCCCCGCACCACCTTCCGGGCTCCCAGCCCTTGAGATGGCACTGCATTGTGACCCCCCCAACCCCTCCGGGATTGCATTGCATTACACCCCCCCCCCCCCAGTCCCCTGAGGACTTCACTGCCATTGCATTGCAAAATAGGCCCCCCCAGGGCCTGTGGGGGGTTGGGAGCCACGCGGAGCCCGGGCCAGCCTGGCTCCGCTTGTCCTCCCCCCTCGCCCTTCATTGCGCTGCAGGAAATGGGTTGCAGCAAAGGAGGCCCATGGAGCAGGCTGGGCCCAGCCTGGGGGGGGTCTCGGGGGTCCCTGTGCTGCCCTTGCTCCGGGCCCACGCCACCCCCTGTGCATCGCCCAGCTCTGGGGGGCTCAGCCCTGCAGTGACTGGGGAGGCGGCTGCCTCTTTTGGGGGGCTGTATCCCCTCTTAGCCCCTGCGGAGAAGCCCAAATTCAAATCCTGAAGCAGGGGGAAGCTCGGCCCCGGGCGGGGGTGCAGATCCATGGGAATTTTCAAAGCCTCGTGGGCCAGATTTGCTCTGGTCGCTCCCAGGAGCGTCCCCACTGGCCCCTGGTCCCCGGGATCAACGCCTGTCCTGAGCCCCCTCTGTCGCAGTGGGGCTGATCGGGGCCGAGCTCCCGGCTGCGGGGGCTGGGGCTGCTCTGCTCTGTCTCATGCCCATGCTTTGGGGCTGGTATTTCAGGGGAGGGAAGAGGGTTGCTCTTGGGGTCTCTGCCTCCCTGTGATGGAGGGTCTAGGGCAGCTTCCTCCCATGGCTCTCGTCCCAGCTGCTCAGGCCCCAGGCCTCTTCCCCAGCCCAACCTCCAGGCTCGGGAGGGCCGGCAGGGCTTGCAATGAAGCGGCCTGTGCCAGGCCTCGCCCTCCTGCACCCTCTGGGCTCTGACACTGACTCCCGCTGTGACCTTGAGCCTGCCTCTCCTCCCACGCCGCCCCCACGCCTGCTATCTGCCCGGGGCGATAATGCTCCTTCCCTGCCGTGCTAAAACCCTTGGATCTATGGAGGAAAAGTGCAAGTCCCGTTATCTCCGGCCCACAGCTAAGAAGCCCGTTCAAACCCTCCGCTCGCAAAGCCTTGGGTACACAGCAGACACCCATGCTAAAGCCCCTCTCTCCTCCCAGGAAGGCAGGATGGGTGGAGGAGCCTGGAGCGGGCGGTGGGGGGGGAAGTCCCTGACCCTTTAGGTGCCTTAAATCTTCCTGGCTTCAGCTTGGGGGTGCTTAGGTGGGTGGGTGACCTCCTTTTTATCCAACCACACGTGTATCCCTGCTGAGTCTTGCCCTTGGCTGGGGGTGAGAGGAACGGGCCCGGCTGCACTGGAGGGTCACCTTGCCTGCTGCCCTTCTTCTCTAACCGCCCCCTCTCCCCCTTCCAGTAACTGCGACACCCCCAAGCGAAAGCGTCTGGGAATGATCCTCAAGAGCGTGTCGCAGGACTCGGTGTCCTCGGAGGCTTCGGATGCAGGTGGGTGCCGGGCTGCGGTGGGGACAGTGTGGCGGATGGTCCCTGGGAGTGCAGGCTGGTCCGGGGGTCTTCTAGCCCCCCCATATCTAGCACCCAGCTGGCTGGGACCTTGGTGCCAGGTTCAGTGCCATGCGAGGGGCGCAAGGTGCCGGTCTGGGCCCCCTTTCCCTTTAAGGAAGCTTTAGGATTTCTGTGTTCCCCTCCCAACTCAAAGGGAGCGTTGTCTAGTGGCCGGAGCCATGGGACCGGGGCAGCTGGATGCCCGGGTTCTCTCTGCCGCTGCCCAGCTGCGTTCCCCACCCATGCCTCCGTGCCCCCAACCGCAGCGAAGCCTGTGGGACAGTGCTGGGAGGCTGGAAAGGGCCGGCGGTCTTCGTGTGCGCTTCGTGCTGCGATGTTCTCTCCGTGCACCCTCCCCACCCCCTGCTTGACTCCCGGCCAGCCTGCCGGCCTGCCAAGCCTCTCCCGCTTCTCCGAGAGGCCCGGGGAGGAGGCTCTGCTGCCCTGCCTCACCTGCCCATGTCTGCTCTGTGCAGGTGTCGGGCTGGATTCCCCAACACAAGAGGACCCCGATGCCCTCGAAGACGTGTAAGTAACCATCCCCTCTTTGGAGAGACCCCATGGGGAGTGAATGCTCCTTATCTCCTTCATGCCTCCCCAGTTTCCTGTCTCAAACTGCCTGGCCCAGACCATCAGGCCTGCTCCATGTTCCACCCCAGAGGTGGCTGCATTTTGTTCAGGGTGGAAGGATTATGGGCTGCAGCTTGTTTGCAGAGCCTGCCCCCCCCCCCCCCCCCCCCTGCATCTGGGGACTCTGCTAGCCGCCACCATTTCCATTGATCAGGAAATGGAAATCTTTGTGATGCTTTTGGATGAGTCTGGGCAGCAGCGTGGGGTGTGTCTGCCTGGAGCACGGATCTGGAAGGCCCTCGGGCCTGGCTGCCTGGTGCGTTTCTCAGCCAGGCCAGAGGAAAGGCTCAGTGGCTCCTGTCCCCCGTTGCAGGGGGACATGCCGGGAAACCAGGCCCATGCTCAGTGGGTCTGACTGAGTTTGTGCTTTGCGCAGCTCCGGCTCGAAATAACTTAGCAGGGACAGTAAACAGGAAGCTGGTGGCTTTGTGCGCTTCCTCTCGCTGGCGTGAGCCCTGGCGTGGCTCTGATGGCAGCAGGGTCCTGTTTGGTGTGGAGGTCACGTCTGCCCGGTGCCCACCTCCTGCTTGGGCTGGGTTGGGAAGGCAGCAAGGACCCATGGCGGGAAGGGGGGAGGGTCTCCATCTTCTCCCTCCAGCCAGAACAAGGGGCTTGGGGCCCTGCAGCTCCTGCCTGGGGAAGCTCTAGGGCTAGGAGGACCTTTGAGATGGCTGTGGCATGCGGCTCCCCCCTCCCTCCCTGCTGCAATCCAGCACCTGCCCGGAGGGCTTGCAAAAGGTCTCCCGCCCCCCTGACAGATGCTTTTTGGAGCTGCAGGGCCGGTCTGGATTCCTGCACTCCCTCCCCCCGTCCCATCTGGCGCCTTTGTGGGCCCCGGCCGCACACGTGCTGCATGGAAGTGCCCTCCCCGGCGTGCTTCCCCTCTCCTCCTTTGTGTGCCGGCTCCGATCCTCCCCCCGGTTGCCCCAAGCCTTCGTCTGACATATGGTGCCCGGGGCGCCCGCAGCCTCTCCCCGAAGCGCTGCTGATTTGCATACAGGTGGAAAGCAGCCCGTTGCCGTAGCAATGCCCCAGCCATCCGGAGCCAGCTTGCAAGAGGCCCCAGCCTCGGCTTCCCCTCCTGGGGGAGCTTTGTCTGGCTCCGCTCAGCCAAGCCCGGCTGTAATTGCCTCGCAACTAGGTCAGCGGTAGCAACGGCTGAGCTGCCGGCTTCTCCTGGAGGGGGGCACCTGGGTCCCTGGTGAAACCCAGCACTCGCCAGGTGTGGTCCGGCCCCATAGATGCCCCGTCCCCTTTCGGCTGCTCAGCCCCGGGGGACCTGAGGCTTGGAGGTGGCCGATGTGCATTGCAAAAGCAGCCTGAGATCCTAAACTGGAGCTCCCAGGCACGGAGCAGCTCCCGGGGCCTCTGATCGGGGCGCTCGGCACTTTGCTGTCTCCTGTCCAGACCTGCAAATTGCAGGGAGAACCCAGGTGTCCCAGACCTTACTGTAACCCTATTGCCCCAAGTGGGCTGGGGCAGGGGGTGGGATGTAGGGACACGAGTCCCCTGGGTTCATTGTGAATGGTTGGAGATGCTGGTCCCTTCTGTGGTACTGTGCTGGCCCTGAGCCTTAACAAGCCAGGATCCTGGCACCTTCCCTGCACCCATCTCTGCCTGCCACAGCCCTGCTGTGCCAGCTGGCTCTGAGCTTCCCTGCCCTGAGACCAGCGTCCTCACGCGTCCTCCTTCTCTCCCCTGCAGCTTTGAGAAGGCCATTCAGGAGTCTGGCAAAGTCATCAAAGAGTAAGTGCCCAGGCATGTCTCTGTCCCCTACCCCTGCCTTGCAAGCCCTGGCTCAGTTCCCTTCCCCTGGCTCTGGCTTGGGTCAGTAGGGTTGAATTGAACCCTTTTGAGGGGGGGCCCCCATGCACTGGGGACACTGCAAACCCCATAAATCCTTCCCTGCGGGGCTGCATCCTGCACCCTGGATGCTATGGGCAATTTGCCATATCCTGGGCTCTCGGTGGAGGGAGGTGGCTGCCTCAAGCGGGAAGTCTAGGCTGGCTCTGGGCCTCTTCTCCCATGCACCAGGCCGCCCCTCGATGGGCACTGAGGGCTCCTGAAAGGGGAACAAGCCATGCACGTGACCCCTGTACCTCTAAAGAGCGTCTCATGAGGAGCATGTGCAGGCTTCCCTGCTCATGGGGTTTCCTGGTGTGGCTGGTGCTGGTCAGGGGTGTGTGCAGGCACCTTGGGAAGGGAGGTGGGGTGCATTTCATGGGGGCTGGATCGCTGACTCCTTCTCTTCCTCTCTGCAGCAAATTCCTCATGCGGAGAATCCATTCCCTGCCGGTGAGTCCCCTTCTCCCCGCGGGTCTGACTGGACTGATGCTGTTGCAGGGGCTCCAGCTCTCCAGCCAAGTTTGGGATCTGGGGCACCAAGTTTGAGGCTCGGGAGCTGGCGGAAGCTGCAACATACTCGCCACCTTTTAGCTGTCCCTGGCAAGAGGCTGCCCTGAGGGGCTTGAATGGGCATGAGGATGGGCAGGGCAGGAGGATGAACTCCCTCCAGCCCCCATGGGTGGAAGCAGTGGCTGGTAGCTGGAGAGGGAGGACTTCTGTCACTCTCGCATGCAAGGAGCCGCGCAGCTGCGGGCTTGCAGGTCCCCTCATCCCTACCTCCTGTCTCCCAGCTGAAGCTCCTGGGCACCAGCCCTGCCCTGAAGAGCATGTCCAGCCCCCCGACAGCCAGAGATCGCCGCGCCCTGATGGAGAACAAGGAGAACGTAAGTCAGGATGGGGGAGCTGCTCCCGTTGAGGTTGTCTTGGAGGGCCCATTTCCATGTCTAGATGCCCCCTTCTCCAAATATAAACTGGTGCATTGAATCCCTTCTCTTTTCAATCGGAAGGAGATGCATCTGTTTCTCGCACCATGCTTTCTCCAGACAAGGTGCATATGATGTATGAATAAATACATGAGTCTTGCCATTGTATGGGGTGGTCTCTGCTGTCAGGCAGCGCTGCTCGCATTTTGCAAGGACTGCAGAAAATAGCTGTTGGGCGTGTGTTATAGTGGGGTAGGATCTGGCCCTTAGAGTCTGGCTGGCAGGGGTGGCCACATGCATGCACTGGGGTCTGCAGCAGCTCTGCTGCACTGGACAGCATGGCAGGGGGAGCTGGCCTAGAGGGCTCTAACATGCAGGCCTCTTCTCTTCCCAGGAGGGCGTGTTCAAAATCCCACTGAGGCCCACGCCCCGTAGCCGGCTGCACACCTCCGATGGGGCTGGCAGCAGGGACCCCTTTGCACAGAGACCCAACTCCGCCCCGGACCTCATGGTGAGAGATGGGGGGGGTGCCTGGTGGGGTGTGAGCGCATGGCTGGTCCTGTTGGAGGGCTGGAAAGGACCTGAAATCTTGCAGGAAATGGTTGGTGGGAGAAAGGGCACTGCCGGCTGTGCCAGTGCATGTGACCCCCTCCAGATCCATGCCCCAGGCATGCAGAGCACATGCAGAAGTCCCGTCTCTTCCGTTGCACTCTCCTTACTGGGGGAAACTGGATGCAGGTGGAGAGGCAAGAGCTTGAAACTACTATGACGCTTGTGGGGGCAGGAGCAGACTGCCATTGTCTGAGATGGGCAGCAACGAGGATGCCAGGCTAGACCCTGCCCTGTGCTACTCTGGGAGCCTGGGCCTTGTGCTCCTGCCAGCTGCAAGGACCACGAGCTTGGATCGTGCCTTGTCTCTGCATAGCCCTGCTCTGCCGCCATCCGGTTTGAGGTGGCCTGATTGGAGCCCAGCCTCGTAGGGGCTCTCGTGTCAGACCCACAGCCCCCAGGCGCATGGTAACCTGGCCTCCATCCCTTCCCAGTACGGCAGCCCCGAGAAGGAAAATGTGGCGATGGAGGCTGAGAGCCCTGTGTGTCTGCGCCGCTCCTCCCTGACCTCCTCCATGAGTGATGAAGAGGACGATGGCTTCATGGAGATCCTGGATGACGAGGAGATGAAGGTAGAGGGGCAGCCCTGTCCTGCCCTGGGGTCTGCCTCGGGCTTGGTGGGGTGGAGACAGGCTAGCTTTCTTCTCGCTGCTCTTAGGAGGGTGGTAGCAGCAGGCCAGAGCCCTTCATACCTACATAGAGTTATCAGGAACCACCCTGCTAGGGTAAGGCAGATGCATGCAGCCCCGTCTTCCCTGAGTTACAGGAAAGTCTGGCGAGAAGGGTCCTCTCCAGGGCACATCTAGTCCAGCCCTTGCTCAAGGCAGGGCCAGCCCTCACTGCACCATCCCAGCCACGTCTGCGCAACCTGCTCTTGGAAACTGCCAGGGATAGAGACTGCACCACATCCCTAGGGGCCTGTTTCAGTGCTTAACTTTGCTTGGAGTCAGTATTCCTCCTCATCGCCAGCCTCAGTTTCCCCTGCAATGAGGTCGTTGCTCCTAGTCCTGTCCCCTGCAGCCACAGAGAAAAACCCATCTCCAGCCTCTCTGCCATTTCCCTACAGGGACTTGATGATTAAATCTCTCCTCCAGATTCAGTCCCCACAACCTCTTCCACCCTCTGCTCATTAGTCTTGCTTCCCAGGCCCCTGGTCAGTCTTATTGCTCTGTGCTAGGCTCTTTCCAACCTATCCACGTCCTTCTGACAGTGGGGGGCCCAGACTTGGATGCAGTTTTCAGGGGAAGTCTCCCCGGGGCTGATGGAGCTGGGGAATCACTTCCCTTGATGTGCAAGTGAGAGTCCTGTTCATACAGCCCAGGAGGCTGCTGGCTGTGTTTGCACCCAGAACACATGGCTAGCTCCTATTCCGCCTGTGGTCCTTTTCTGCAGTGCTGCACCCCACCAGCCATTCCCCAGGCTGCATTTGCTCATGCAATTATTCCATCCCAAATGCAATCCTACCCTGGGTGGACCATTACGCTCTGGCTGGGGGTGGGAGAAGCCTGGATGCTATTTGCTGTATGAAGAGGACTGCTGCTTGCAAGGGCCTGGATTCTTGTGTGCTAGGTAGCACCTGCTTGGGGTCCTGCCTCTCCTTCTCAGCCTGCACATCAAGCAGGACCTGATTTACATTGGAAGGTCTCCAATGGAGAACAGAAGTGGCTTGAGCTGGGAGAGAAACCCCCTGATGTAGACCAGGCTGGGGCTAAGCTATCACTGTATCCTGCAGCCTCCAGGGGTTTTGGGTGCTGGCAGGACTCCCCTCCCGTCTGAGTCACCCTGGCCTTGTTGCTTCTTCCTCAGAGCGAAACCAGCATCCCTGCGGGGATGAAGAACCTGCTGATGGCCCCGCTGGTGAAAAAGGAAGAAGCCGATCTGGTACGTGGGAGCCCCTGGATCTCCCTTCCTGCAGAAGCCTCTCTGCTGTGACCTAACTCATTCCTGGCTGGCGATGCCAGTTGCTGGGGTGGTGGGATGCTTGGCATGTCTCCTCCCCTGGCTGGTGCAGGATGATAGCACCAGGGTGGTCCCTGCCAGCCTAGGGGGTGCAGGGGTTGCAATCCTGCTCCTGGCCTTATTGCTGTCTCTGGGGGTCTGGAGTGCACAGATCGGGTGCTGCACCCAGGGCCGTGGCAAATGAGGTCTCGCCTTCATCCCAACAGGGGTTGGCGAAGCCCAGCAAATGCCGCCAGCTCTTCCGGTCTCCCTCCATGCCCAGCAGTGTGATCAGGCCCATCCTGAAGCGGCTGGAGCGGCCGCAGGACAAGGACACGCCGGTTAAGACCAAGCGGCGGAAGAGTGTGGCAGGCACCGCCGTCGAGGAGGAGCCGGTGAGTGACACGGCGGCTGCCTTGGAGGGGAGGCACGGGTTGGATTCCCCCTCATCCAGGTGCTGGCACGTGCCTCGGGCACACGGCATTGATGCTGGGTGGCTCAGAGCCCGGGGGCAGAGGGGCCAGCCCCATTGGTGTCGGTCTCTTGACTTGGTGAACACAGCGGGTTTCGGGTTTCTCACCACTTGAAACTCCAGCGTCTGCACCAGACAAAGCAGGGTAGAGATCAAATTGAACCTGGCTTCCTGGAACATGCAGCCACGACAGTGGGCAGGAGCCTGCAATCCTGTGTCCTCGGTGCTAATAGAGTCCCTTCCTCGGCCCTGTCCTTTCCAAGCCAGGGGAGGCTGCTGGCTGCAGCAAGCCTAGAAGTGCTCGGGACTGGCGCCTGTCCTAGCTCACCGTCCGCTCTTGCTTCCTTCCAGAAATCCCGGCTGCTGCGCTCCAAGTCTCTCTGCCACAACGAGATTGAAGAGGTCCTGGACAGCGATCACCGGGAGCTCATCGGGGACTTCTCAAAGGTAGCGGCAGAAAGAAGAAGTGTGGGGCGCTGTATTTAAGGGGAGGCTGCTGCTGGCTAAGTGAAAGCCCTGCGTGTTGCAATAGTCTTGGAAATATCATGGGTTTGTGTTGCAAGTGCTGCAGCTTCTAGCCACTGCCTGAGCCCCCTGGGGGGAGAGGTGACTAAAGTGGACCAACAGGAGGGGAGTAGGAGATCAGCAGCGGCTTGCTAGCTCAGTATGTTTGGTCCTGGGAAAGAAGGAAGCACCTGAGATGCAAGGGAAGCTCCTCTTATGGTGTCCATTTTTGCAGGCTTACCTCCTGCAGACGGTGGAAGGGAAACACCAGGACCTGAAGTACATCTCCCCAGAAATGGTAAGGGCTGCCCAGATGCCAGAGCTCCATCCAAGCTGCAGCCATGGGCTTCAATGGTCTCCAGTCGTGTGGCAGCAGAGCCAGGCATGGGGGTGACAGAGCTGTCCTTCTCCCTGGCAGATGGTGGCAGTCCTCAATGGCCAGTTCAACAGCCTCATCGACAGCTGCGTGATCGTGGACTGCAGATACCCGTATGAGTACGAGGGAGGCCACATCAAGGTAGGGACGGTACCTCCCAAAGAAGCAGCCAAAGCTGCTTGGAGCGGGTGATGTGGAAAAGACCAGTGTTTAGTGCCTGGAAACTGGGTATGGGGGTGGGATCCTGGAGGGCGAAGCAGCTAGTGACCGAATGCTCTCACGTGAAATATAGGCACCAGAATATAAGCTGCTTCCCTCCTTTGCAAGGGGCTCTTGCTCAGCTTAGTCTCTGCCTTCGTGTGTTGGGCTCGCTTGCCTCCTGGGAATATCCTAGACAGGAGTCGGCACTCAGTACCATAACACGGCATGGTCCACACAGGGCTCACTCAGTCTGGAGACTTCTTCTGCAGCCCCTGCTCTCTCAGAGATGCAGAGCACCTCCCTTCTCTTGGCAGGGGGCCGTGAACCTGCCGCTGGAGCAGGACGTGGAGGACTTCTTGCTCAAGACGCCCATCATGCCGTTCGACGCCTCCAAGAGGGTGATCGTGATCTTCCACTGTGAATTCTCCTCTGAGAGGGGGCCCCGAATGTGAGTGACCGGCGTGTGGCCTCCTCCTCTGCATCCCGACCTGGCTGGGGGGGCGGGAGGCTGGGGCCAGGTGGGTGGGCTTTAAGGACCCAAGTTAACTGTGCCCCTCACAGTTTGATCCCTGCCCCGGGCCTGACTACCACCCAAGTGCCAGGGACTAGAGCACAGGGGGACGCGTGGCCTTCCCTGAGCAGTTCCACCCTGGCAGGCTGATTTTTATAACAGACCTACGGGGGTGTCCATTGGAAGTGGCTGAAGGAGGATTAGTTGCTACCTTGAGCCTCCGCTCTGCCTTGCGCATCCTCTTCCTATAGCAGACCCCCCTCGGGCTATTCCAGCTCGAGGCACCCTGCTCCCAGGGTCTCCCTTCCTTGCGCCCGGGCACAGCTCTCCTCCATGCTAGCATCAGGCTGGTAACCACATTGAAAGGGAAAGGCATATGGCTTGTGAGCCATTCTGCTGTCCTGTTCCACCCCAGAGCTGAACGCACTCCCCGGCCGGGCAGTGTGGGGTGGAGGGTGTTATGAGCTCACCCAGCGAGTAGGGACAGGGCGCGGGAAGGGGCTCTGATCTCCCGTGGGCTAAAACATTAAAGTCTTGGTGCAAAGTGACCCCAGTCACTGACTCTCTCTCGGCTGTGCCCCAAAGGTGCCGGTTCGTCAGGGAAAAAGACCGCTCTTGCAACGAGTACCCCAGCCTGTACTACCCTGAGCTGTACATCCTGAAAGGGGGCTACCGTGAGTTCTTCCCCCAGTACCAGGTGAGCCCCAGCGGAGCCTGAGCCCTGAGGGTGTTGCTCCCAGCCAGGCTGGAGCATCCCGGGTCTGTGCCAGAGGCGTGAGCCAGCTGGCCCAAGAAGTGAGGTGCAGAGGATAAGGCACGGGGCTGGGACTCTGGAGACTTGGGTGGTGGGGGAGAGCTATTCATGTCTGTGCCACTGACTTGCCGAATGACCTTGGTCAAGTCACCCCCTACTCATGCCTCTTGTTTTCCCCCTCAGTAGACTGGGTGGGTGATACAGACTCTCATAGTAAAATGGGCTGGGGAACCGTGCTACAATCTCGGGCATGGACTCTGACAGATTGGCCACCCCTGCTCTAAAGCCGCTGAGCCAGGACTTGTGGCCACATCCCTTCAGTGCCTCTGGTCTGCAGCATTTGCCCCTGGTGCTGGAGGCTGTCGG
Organism: Alligator mississippiensis; assembly: GCF_030867095.1. NCBI lineage: Eukaryota > Metazoa > Chordata > Crocodylia > Alligatoridae > Alligator > Alligator mississippiensis. Next base: position 2,890,668 of record NC_081825.1, on the reverse strand, counting down.
GGGCATTACCAGAAGTGCAGCAGTGATGAGCCACTTTGCACACCTCAGCTGTGGGTTTCCCGGGCGGGCGTTATAGTTTTGGCTGGAACCAGAGCACTCGCTCCTATTTTCCAGGGAGGTAGTGGTAGCAAAGGAGCCAGGGCTGGCAGGCTGTCCCATGGTGGGACCACAGCATCCCCACTGACTAGCTGGAGCCTCAGTGGGGCCGAAGCAGTGCACAAGCACGTGTTCGCATGTCTCTAACCCTAGCATGTCCACCTCTGCCCTGCAGACGCACTGTGAACCCCAGAACTACCGCCCCATGCACCACGAGGACTTCAAGGAGGACCTGCGCAAGTTCCGCCTCAAGAGCCGCACGTGGGCCGGGGAGAAGAGCAGGCGGGAGCTGTACAGCCGCCTCAACTTCTGACCGGGCCGGGGCAGGGGATGCGGGAGGAGACGGCCGGGCGGACATCACGGAGAGACTCGCCCCCCGCCCCAGCGCCTGGGGGTCAGCTCCCACCACCAGAGCCCGTGGCTCTGATGTGCTGTCGGAGACTTCATGGGCATCGAGCCTTGTGGATGCTGCCCTGCCCCACGCCGCAGACCGGATTCCCCACTCAATGCTGTGAAACCGCGGCGGTCGGCACCTGGATCCTCGTTGGTGCTTGAACTGTGAGCCGGAAACCCTCCGTCCATCCAGGAGCATCTCCAAACAGCGACTGATCTACCCTCTGGTGCCTGGGATGGTCTTTGCCCCACCCGGCAGAGCTGCTTTGTTACCCAGGAAGGAGAAACCCCGGTGCTGTGCAGGCTCCCTGCCCTCGAGACCCTGCTGTAAGCACGTGGGCTGTGTCCTCGGTCACGGCAGGAAGCTGGTGCGGGGGGAGGCCTCTGGGGATCTTTGCTGTCTTGGGATGTTTTTGGAAACTGCGTTTTGTGCAAATCATGACCATGATCCATAGCTTGGGACAGGATGAATGAATGTCCTTGGCAGGGGGGGAGGGGAGCTGCCTGCATCTTGGAGTAGAGCAAGGACCCTGGCATCAGGCCTGTTTTAGAAGTGAGCCGAGTTGTTTTTTGGAGGGTTCAAGCCAAGTTATGCCCATTGCTGTTGGGTTCAGCGTGGCCCCAGCCTGCTCCAAAGTGCACATGAGCCTTTATAAGGACTTTAAGAGTAACAAAGCAGCCAGTCCACATGGCAGAGACTAAGCTGAAGTTGTAGCCTGGGCTCCACTTCCTCCTCCTGCACCCCCAGTCTGGAGGGGGCAGGGCCTGGGGGTCAGAGTCAGGCTGGGGCATTAGGATCCTTTGTGCAGCTGTAGCTAGGAGCTTGTGTGGACTCGTGTCTGCCTTGGTGGGACTATCCCAGCTGCTCGCAAATGGTGCAGAGGGGCCGGAGCAGTAGCTTAACCCCCTGGGGCATAACCGTTTTCATACGGCCTCTGCTTGCCGTGGTATTGGGGTCCCCCTGCACACGGGACCCCCTTTGGGAAGCAGGAAGGTCTGGGCAGATGCTTCCCAAGGAACAACTCCTTAATTAACTGTGCTGGGCGCCAGGGTGGGGAAGAGAAGGGCCCGAAGGCATGAGTGGAGCAGCACGAGCCTCCATCCAAGCGCCAGAAACACCCCACCGGGGACAAAGCACTTAAACCCAAGTTGCACCCAGGGCATGAGACCAGAGGCAATGCCGGGGCCTGATGCATCTCTTGCCTGCACTGGCATAAATCCAGAGTTAACTGCATTGGGGTCAGCAACTCTCACATCCTGACCCCCCCCTTGGGACATGACCCCTCTAGGTGCACAGGGCCCAGCTCTGCTCAATATTTAAATATTTGATTGAAATGATTTTTTTAAGTCTGTCTGAGGCCAGGTAGAGAGGTTATTTCTGGTCCCTCAAGGGTAGGGGTTGGGGGTGGGTATTGAGGAAGCCCTGGCCTTCCAGTGCAGTGCATCTGTGTGTGTAATAACCAAAGGGTGAGTCTGGCCGTGGGTGCAATAGGAGTGGGTGGAAGTGCAGGGGACCCGTGAGCAGGCTCTTGGCCCGTGGGGCAGGGGCAGGGGCTGGGGGTTTGGATGTCTGGATGTTCTGTGTGTGTTTGGGTCAACTGAGCTTTTAATGGATGTGGGAGGAAAGATCGTGGCCCCTGAGGCAATAAACTGCTGGGTCCAAAACGTGCTTCCTCCTGCATGTGGATGTTGGGGAATCTGAGCAAAGGGAGGGACCTCGGGGCTGGGGCTCTGGCCTCTCTGGCTTGCCCAGAGGCCCTGTGACTTCCTGGGCTTGATGCTGATTAGAGCTGGGTGCTCCAGGTGCCTGTGGGCAGAGATAAGCACACGCCTTACTCCCAGAGCAAGCATGCAGCGTAGATGTCATGCTCGGCCCAGGCCTTCCCCGTCTGCCTGGGTGTCACTTGCCCTGATGGCCACCACCTGCCCAGGCCTTGAGATACCAGTCAGCTCGGCAGCTGGTGAAGGGGGCAGCAGCCCAAGTTTGCAGCCAGCCTGGGTATTTTTACTGTGTTGCCAGAGTGAAGCAAGCACTTGGCATGCCCATCTTGCAAATTAGAGGATTGGACTGAAAAGAAATCTCATGAAGTTCAACAAGGACAGGGGTGAAATCCTGCACTCAGGATGGAGCAATCCCATGCACTGGGACAGACTGGGGGCTGACTGGTCCTCTGCAGAAAAGGACCTGGGGGTGATGGGGGACAAGAAGCTGAATAAGACCCAGCAGTATGCCCTTGGTGCTAAGAAAGCTACTGGCATCCTGGGCTGCATTGGTAGGAGCATTGCCAGTGTATGGAGGGCAGTGATTCTTCCCTCTATTCAGCACTGGGGAGGCCACAGCTGGAGTCCGGTGTCCAGCTGTGGGCCCCCACTACAGAAGGGATGTGGACACATTGGAGAGAGTCCAGCGGAGGGTGATGAAAATGATTGGGGGCTGGGGGACAGGACGGGTGAGGAGAGGTTGATGGAAATGGGCTGATTGAGTCTGCAGAAGAGAAGACCGAGGGAGATTGAATAGCAGCCTTCACCTCCCTGCAGGGGGGCTGCAAAGAGGATGGAGCTGGGCTGGACAAGGAGCAATGGGCTTGAGCTGCAGCAAGGGAGGTTGAGGTTGGGTATTAGGAAAAACTTCCTCATGGCTCATGAGAGCGGTGGTGGTCTCCCTCCTTGGAGGTTTTTCAAGACCTGGCTGGACAAAACCCTGGCTGGGATGATGTATTTGGGGCTGGTGCTGCTTGGAGCAGGGGTTGGACTAGATGTGACCTCCTGAGATCCCTTCCAGTCCTCCTTGTCTAGGATTGTACAATCCTGGCAGTGTCTGCAGGAGAGCCAGGCTGCTGCCTTTGAGGCAGATGAGATTAAACCACACAAACCACTGCCCGAACCGGTAGCCAGGGCAGAGCCCCAAGCCCAGGTGGCTCGTGTGTGCCAGGAGTTAATGTCTGCAGGCGGCGTGGGAATCCTCATGCACTTTCCAAGCTTCGTACACAGCCGTGGCCTCCGCTGACTCAATCTGTGTCGGTGCATTGATTTGTAGGGAGAAATCCAGCATGGAGCTGCCGCTTTTCCTTGTAAACCAACCCTGCATCCTCAATCCCTTAGACAGCCCCAGCTTGCAGGGCTGTGTCCTGAGACCTCCCTGAGCTGCCCTGTGCTAGAAGTGGTGCAGTCTCCATCCCTACGATTTTTAAGAGCCTTAGTTGGGATGTTTTAGTGGGGGCTGATCCTGCCTTGAACAGGAGCCAAACCAGATGTGATCGTCTGAGGTCCCTTCCAACCCGGCTTTCCCTGGATCCAGTGATTTTGGTCTTGACTATGAGCAGCTGGTTGGCTGTGGACGTCATGGCCTTCAACACTGCCTCCATGCAGCTCACTTTTTTTTTTTTTTTTTTTTACTGACCTGTCCAGCCCAAGCAAAGCCAAGGCTGGGAGCAATTCATTGCTGTTGAGTTTGCATTTTAATGAAGTTTTGCATGTTTATGCAAAACATCTCTGGCTGTGCAGAGAAGGGCAGCGTGGATGAGGAGGGAGTGGAGGGCGTCCCGAGGAGGAGACGGCAGAGGCCAGGCCTGGACAGCGCAGATAGGAGATGTGAGGGGGGACAGGAGAAGGGTTTACAACACACTAGACAGGGAAGAGAAAGTCTCTAGGGCTTTGTTACTGTCTCGCCAGACAAGAACAAGGGGTGCAGGATGAAAGTAGCAGGGAGCAAGTAATGCCAGGCAGGTCTGTTCCCCAGCAGGGCGTTAAAACGTGGACAGAGCATGACCACTAAGGTGGTTTTCCTACTTGCACTTTCTTGGCAGGGGGTAATACCCGGACTGAGGTTATGCATAGATAGTTTCCTACTTTCAGCTCCGCCGGGAAGATCTTGGCCACACACCGACTTTATGCTAATGGGAAACTCCTCCCTAGCGTGCTCCTGCACCGTACAGCTGAGGGCAAGCGAAACGCAGCAGCATGCGAACCCCGAGCCTCCGGGTTTGGGCTTGCACGTAGGATGCCCGCCAAAAGATTTGAAAGGATCTGAAGCCCCAGGTGAGGGTGGAGGATGCTTGCGGTAGCAGGGCCATATCAGGTTCTTGAATGATTCACAGATTTGGAATTTATTTGGCGGGTTTGGCTTGGGACATACAAGATTTTCCTTTAAAAAAATTAAACTGTGCCCCTTCCTCCCCCGCAGACATGGGGGACGCTCAGAGCTGTCGGATTCACCGGGGCTCGGACACGTGCTGGGGGGAAAGGGGCATTAGGGGCTCTGGGGCAGGGAGCGAGGGGCACAGCCCTCAATGCTGGCGGCTGCAAGGGGGGAGAGAAACATGGGAAACCCTGCTCGGCCCTGGGCACTCTCCCTTCCAGCCGCGATGGGACCTGGGCACCACATGGCAGCTTTATGACCTTGCACCGGACCTCTGCAAAGCCTCAAGAGAGTCAAGCTCTGCTTTGGGCCCTCTTGCCGGTGCAGACTGGGGCGGCACCTGGGCGAGTGGAGGGGTGCACTCCGCTACGTGGTACCTAACAAGGAAACTGAGGCAGAATCCCTGGCTGTTTTGCTGATGCTTGCAAAACCGCCCCTGCCTGCATGAGCTTTCCCATCGCGCCGCCCAGCTCCTGTTGATCTTGGCCGGAGGCGTGAGGTTTCATGCGGCTCCCTGGGCCTGTCCCACCCTGTCACGCGTTGCTCTGGCTCCGGAAACAAAGGCCTCCGCCTGCCTGCCCGGGCCTGCTGTGGAAAGGCTGACGCAGCTTCCTGGGAAAGCCTCGCCCTGCAGCTCATGGCTTGGCAGGCTTACACGGCAGATGGATTTAAAATAGCCCTGGGCTGGGCCTCTGTTACCGCGCCATGCTCCTGGCGCGGATGCAGGAGCTGGCTGTTTTGAGATGGGCTGAGCTCTGCTGTGTCCCCATCCTCCGCCCAGAAGCAGCTGCATGGCCGTGGCATGGCAGGACGGCCTGGGTGCACCTTGCCTTCCCTAGCAGGATCCATCCAAACACCCTTTGCAATGTGGGACCCCCCTCCCCAGCAGCTCTGTGGGGTGGATGGACGCTGTGCCCTATTTACAGATGGGAAAACCGAGGTAAAGGGCAGCTGCCATCCACGTTGGAACCACCAGGCCTGCCTCTTCCCAGCATCCCCTTGGGGGTGGCATCTCCCAAAGTGCTTTGCTCCATGTATGTGCATCCTCCCGGTGTTCTGTGTACCGCAGAGGTAGTATGGGGGGGATTTTCCCAGAATGCATTGGGACCAAGAAGCATCAGCGCCCCTGGGTGGGCCTGGTTATTAACCCCTGGAGCACCAGGGCATTTGCAACAGGGATGAAATCATTGGCTCCGTGCTACAAGGGGAAACTGAGGCACAGAGCTGGGCAGGGGTCTGTTCACGGTCACCTGCACAGCCCTGGGAGCCTGCTCAGTGCTGGGTCATGCCGTGCATGTAGAGCAAACCTACCCCAGGGCTGTTCCTCCTTCCCAACCCCCCACCCGCAGGGTTCATGGCCTCCAGACATCAACGTGCAGCGCCGAGCACCCTGATGGCCCCGCACACGATGACCCCGGGGGCTTGCCAAGTGCTATGTGACCTATCTCCCCCACCAACCCGGGTACCGCACAATCCAAGCCCACATGGCACCGGGATGATAGGGAGAGGGCGGCTCATCCTCAGAGCACAGGATGGGAAGAACTTCCCCCACTCGAGCCCCTGCGGTTGCAAGCCCATAGACCCGCCGTCCCCCAACTCTCACACTGACTATGGGGTGCAAAAGCAGACAGGGTAAGAGCAGGGAGATGCAGGCACTGCCAGTGTCAAAGCATCTGCTCACACATGCCCAAAGGGCCCTAGGAGAAGAACCAGGCCCCCCAAAAGACCCCAAACTAGGTCCCACGCCGGGCCGAGAGATGTGGTAGGGGGTCTAGTGCCAGCAGCGCATTGGCACGGTCATCAGACCGCTCCGGCCCATCCGAGGGGGACGGAGCTCAGGTAGCAGCAGGGGAACCCCAGGCTGGACCCGGCTACTGGACCAGCACGGACTCGGGGGCACGGGCCAGACCCAGGGAGACACCAGCCCCTGCTGCAAGCAGATCCAACACGGTTCCCTCCTGTTGATGTTTAAACAGCCCAGGAGCATCCTGCTCTGCCCCAGCTCACCCGGGCTGCCTGTATGCTTGCGCCCCTGCCCCAGGCAGGCACGGTGAGGCTGGAGGCCCTGGGCACCGCACTTGTCAGGAAGCCTCGACCCCGGGCAGCATGAATCACCCCGCGGGTGGATGCAATGGGGCCCAGCGGCCGTGCCGAGGTCACGCGGCGGGGACCTGTGCCAACCTCCCGTCCGGCTCACTGCACGCCCGCCCGGGTTGCTGTTTAAAACCACGAATCATAGAGCGTGGGAGGGAGCACAGCTGCCCCGCTCCCCCTGCCGCGGCACGTGTTCGCCTTCCCTGGCTGCTCTCCAGGCCCGAGGCAGGGCCAAGCACCAGGCGCGAGCAGCACGAGTGGCCGTCGCACGGGGCCCTGCTACACCCTCCTAGGGCCTGCAAAGATCTGGCAAGAGCTAGGAAGGGGCAAACCGGCGATCTGGGGGCTGTGGTTTCTTGGGCAGCTTGGGGGTCCAGCCCAAAGTCACTTCTGGGGACATTCATATCACTTTTGCCCCTTGTAGGCAAAGGATCGCTTTGAGCAGGGCGGAAAAGAGGGTCCTGTTCTCTTTTTATTAATCGCTTCTCAGCGCTGTTGCAAAAGCATCCTGATTCCCCCCCGCCCCAGGCTTTTTTCCACCGCCTCCAGCTCTGTGCGTCTCAACCAGGGAGCCTTGAGACCCTTTCCAGGGTGCCATGGGGTGCCCGCCATGCTCGGTGCCAACACGATTCACGGGATAAGCCCAGGGAGTGCAAGCAGGAATAGGGCAAGCAGCTCTGCTGAGCTCTTTGCACAGAGGAATTGCTCCGGCATTTTTCTGTTGTCGAGTAAAACAAGCCAAAAGGAAGAGCTGGCATCTTCTAGGGGCCTGGAGCCCACCGAGGAGACCCTCAGGGTTGGGGACCGCTGCTCTCGCCTCCATGCGTTACTCAGACGTTCTTTATGAACGGAAGCGTGATATGAACTGCAGGGCCAGGATCGCATCCCCCACCGCTGAAATGCAGCTGCCTCTGGGGTGAAACGCAACAGCCCCTTTTTCACCCCACACCAGACCAGGATTTCAAAAGGCGCCGAGAAGGACTGGGTGCTGGGAAAGGAAACAGCGGTCAGGCGGCTGGACCCCAGCTGTGGTTCTGTCTGCACCAGATCACGTCTACCGGTGTCTTGCTGGTTGTGATTAACCCCGGGTGTCGGGGCTGCAGGAAATTCCAGCTGCCTTGTTAAAACCCACAAAGGAGGAGGAGACTTTTGCAGTTGCAACCAGGGCCTTAATACTATGATGCATGGCACGGGGTGGAGGACGAGGCCGTTTTCACCCAGGAGCCCTCCAGGCTGATGGACCGGAAGGTAAGATGCACAGGGAGCTTTGGCTTGTGTCTGCTTGTGGGCTGAGCTCTTGCACTTTAAATCCATGCCCTCTCTTCATCCAAATTCCCTTGCGTGTGTAGACACGCCCCTGTTGGGGTTGGGGAGTGGGCATTTAGGTGCTTCCCTGGGGCCAGGCTGAGACCTGCCCAACTCAAGGCATGAAAGGAGTCGCAGCTGGGTGGAGAGGAGCAAAGAAAGGGTTAATCCCCCCTCCCTGGGCCCCGGCCTAGGGGCCGGGCTTGGCGGCCACCCATGCTGGCCTGGAAAGACCCGGCTTAGGGAGCATCTCACAATGCAAAAACTGTCCAGCTGGCAGACACGCCTCCTTCCAGCTCAGCCACTGGTGAGGCCCCTGCCTGCAAATGAATGCGGCACCAAAACCAGAGGAAGCACCGGGAACAGTTTCAAGCCAGAGCTTTGTAGCTGGTTGGTGCATTTTATAGCTGGACAGCCATTTTTATCCCATGACCGTTACTTTGCAAGTGTGGCCGGTTTACATTCATTGTGCAGTTCACTAGTTCATTGCATGGTTATTGCTTTGCACGTGTGGCCAATCTACATTCATTGTACGATTCGCCAGTTCCTTGCACGATGATTACTTTGCACGTGTGGCTGGTCTACATTCATTGCGCGATTCACTAGTTTAATACGTGATGATTACTTTGCACACGTGGCCAGTCTACATTCACTGCGCAGCTCACTAGTTCATTGTGTGACGATTACTTTGCACTTGTGGCTGGTCTACATTCATTGCGCGATTCAACAGGTCATTGTGTAATGATTACTTTGCACGTGTGGCCAGTCTACATTCATTGCGCGATTCAACAGGTCATTGTGTAATGATTACTTTGCACGTGTGGCCAGTCTACATTCATTGTGCAATTCACTAGTTCACTGCATGACGATTCCTTTGCACCTATAGTCACACTACATTTATTGCGCGATTCACCAGGTCATTGCATAGTGATTACGTTGCAGATGCGATAATCACTTCCTTCCACCCGGCCGTGCCCCAACTGGGAGCACAAGGACGGAGCCGAGACTGGGAACTGACCTCTTTCATGGCACATCAATAGCAGGTTGTGGGCTCTGCCTTCCCCAGAGCTGGCTGCAGGGCCGAAGGAGGAGCGCTGCCACGTGCACCCAGAGCTGCTTGCTACAGATCTACGGGGCTGAGACACAGGAGCAAGTGCAGAGATGCAGCCGGGGCTACAGGAAAGCCGGGGGTAGCGGTTAAACATCCTAGCAGTCAAAGCAGAGAGGGCATGGTGTGGCTACTATAGAAAGGCCACTTCCCCAGCATACCTCAGTTTCCCCAGCTGGTACACACAACCCTGGGGGTGACATTACATGCAGCTAACGGTGCAAAAAGCCCTTGGAGGGAAGGAGCTGGCGGAGGAGAGACCTCAGGAAATGACCCCAACTGAGACGCAGTTGCTCTCGGTGTGGCCGGAAGCAGAGGTCTAGGGAGTCCGTGGCAGAGCCCTGCTGCCCGGTCTGCAGGGAGCTCATGGGGGGCATGGGGGCTTCTGGCTGCTCCCAGCTCTCCCAGTGCCCCCCAGACTGGCTTCCCTGTTCGGAGGTGGAGGGAGCTGTGCCTCGGTCTCGGAAGTAAAGAGGCTTTGCTTTCAAACCTGAGACTGGAGCTCCTTCTGCTGTCCGTAGGGGAGGAAGAGCACCCTGAGCTTCATCTCTGAGAGGAAGAAGAGCATCCAGGGCTTGGCGCAGCGGGTACCTTCGCAGCAGAGCTGTGACCAGGGGCTGGGTTGTGTGGCTCTCACACCTTAGTTGGGGTGGTATTCACACCAGACCCTGCACAGGGTCTCCAGCGATATCCTGGCCAGCTCAGGACCTCAGGTCCCATACAGAATTTATGGTCCTTAAAACTGCAGCTGTGTTTGCCTTCATATGATGTGCAATGTCTGCAAAGGCATCGGAAACAACACCAATAATTGCAGAAGCACAGAGCAGCCGGGCCAAAGGACGGTGGCCCGAGCGGCGCCAACCCCCATAGGAAACATCCTGTGCTGATGAAAGCAAAGCGACTCTCACACCTCGTGAGGGTCGCGTTCACACCAGACCCTTTATATGGCAGATCTCCCCTCACACACCCACAAGCAGTTTGCAGACTTCCTCTGGGCTCAGCGCTGCAGCCAGGGCTGCTGGCTTGAGTCATTTGCTTAGTCGGAGACAGGATGGTTCAAATCAAGGCTTGCATGGCAATACAACCCACCCTCCGGGCTGAGGGAACAGGGCCAGCTCTTGGCATGGCGCTTCAGGGGGTCTGCCCTGAGGACCAGGACCTGGAGGGCTTCAGTGACCAGGAGGCACTGGGAGGGCAGCACGGCCGTGCTGAGACAGTGCCCCGAGTCCCAGGAGGGGATATCTAGGGAGCGGGCGGCAGAGAGGCCAAGCAGAAGGAAAGCTCTTCACATGCTGCTGCAAACAGGGAGGAATGGGTTCAGAATGAGAAGGTGGAGGGTTTTTAAAACCTTGGAGGAGTTGAAGCCCCGGGTAGACAAAGCCTTGTCTGGGATGATGTAGTTGGGGCTGGTCCTGCTTGGAGCAGGGGGTTGCACTAGATGTGACCTCCTAAGGTCCCTCCCAGCCCTCGTTGCCTGTGAGTCTATGACGCTATTCCACGGGCACGTTGGGAGGGTCCATGGTGCCAACGCTCAGGATTTAGTCACATGTCTTGCAAGACCATGCTGGTTTCTGGCCATAACAGATGCCACCTTGTGAACTTTCCCTTATGCAAAATGACCACTGTCTCCCGTTGCGGTCAAGGGTGCTGAGGCCAGCAAGGTGACCATCTTGTCCCCTTTAAGGCAGGGGCAGCTGCCCTTCATACAGGTGGCTGCCAGCTCCTGGATTTAGGGAAGCCGCGGCAGGAAAGATGGATGCCGTGGCTTGGCGCGGTGGAGACACGATGGCCGCAGGGCTTTCCCTTTCAGCTTCCAGGCCCAGCAGAGACATAAAAAAGCCCTTAAAAAAGCTCTTTATTTTAGGGCAGCATAGGACTGTTCAAGCCACTTTTGGGACCTTTCGAACCAAGAACCAGAGCCACCCACCCCACACGCAAACACATGCCCAAGCTGCGGCAGGGTCTGTCCGTCCTGGATCAGCCTCATCACCCATCTTCAGACACATCTATAAAACAACCATGGTTGACAGCTATCCTTCACCGCGAGGAAGAAAATGTCTCCGAGAATGACCTGCCAGGGTGTGAGAGCTGCTGTGCATGGCAGGCGCAGGGAGGACGTGTCCCGTGGTGCTGGGATGCGGAGCCGGGCTGATTGCCCCGGGCATATCCGTGCAGCACCAGTGGCTGCCCACGGGACCCGGGACACGGAGGTTTGGGTCCCTGCGTCCCAAGGGATCAGGCTCTTGCCCCCAGGAAGAAGGGCAGCCGGGCTTTGGCCGCTGTGCAGTGTGGTCTCTGCAGCACGGCGAGGCTCAGCACGCCCCAGGCAGCTGCAGCGAGCACTGTGGCTCACGGCTTTCCTGTTCTGCCCAGGTTGCAATTGCACCTCTGATCAGAGGCTTTGCTCTGTGCACCTGCCTGGCGTGAACCGGCTGAGCTGCGCCTCTGGACAGCAGCTCTCAGGAAGGGTCAGCATGGAGATGGAGGCTGTTTATGAGAATATAAAGGGGAACCCGCGAGACAGCAGCAAGAAGAAAGCCATTTATGGGAACCTGAACACTGTCCAACCTTCCCACGGAGGTCCAGGTAAGGGCTGTGCCAGCCCAAGCCTTTGCCCTCATTTCCCTGCTCCTCTGTGGTCTGCTTAGGAGAGGAACTGACCTGCTCAAGAGCTGATGCAGATTTAGGGGATTTGGGTGGGTCCTGGCTTGGTCTGGAGCAGCTCAGTCCTCCCGAAAGAAGGAGCTGCCGACTCCGAGCAGCCTGGCCCCTTCCAGGCAGGGCCTGCCTCTGAGACTGGCCACGTCCAAGGGGTAGTTGTGAGAAAACCCCAGCATGGGGCAACTGTGGGAGAGCCTGGCCCTGGGGGAAGCGTCTGCCGGAGCCCAGGCAGGGGGATCTCCGAGGGGCTCGGATGCCTCGTCCTGGGCTGTGGCTCTCGACACGGCTGCGAGCACTTTCCCATCGTCTGCTCAGCCCAGCTCCAGCGTTCCCTGTTACCCAAGGGGGGTGAAAGGGGTCCTGGCTGCAGCATCCCATGGAAATGGCCTTCTTTCCCCAGACCCAGAGTGGCCAGAGGCACAAGATGCTGCATCCGGCAGCTGCTCCGGCATCCTCCTTACTTCCATCCTCCTGGTGCTGGCCATCTCCCTCCCTGCACTCGCCACCCTCTGTAAGTCCGAGCCCAGTACCCAGTTTCTGGTTTTGCTTCTCTGTTTAAAAAGCCCCAGTGTGGCCTTCGCCTCGCTGTGTCCTATGCGGTGACCCATGCACGGAGACTCTGCTGGGCTGATCCTGTGATAATGTGAAGCTGTAGGTCCGGCTGCCTGGGGCCAGAGGGTGTAGGGAGTGCTGCCCTCAGGGATGGGCTGCATGGGGCAGGAAGCTTGAACCGCTCGTTCCTCTCTGTGACCCATGCGCTGCAGTTTCCTGCGCCTACGTTTCCTGGAGCTCAGAGCACAGGCAACGCAAACCCCCACGGCGTAAAGGGGGTCTCTCCGGGACCGAGGGGCCCATCCTTCCTCCTCCGACAGAAAGCTCCTCCGTTCCCCCCTGACCCCAAGCTCCTGTGATTGCAGATGTCCAGGGATGGAGGCAGCTGCAAGAGGTCAAAGCAACCGTGCAGGAAATCGCCAGCCACCTGCAGCTCAACAGCACGGTGGAGTTGGAGGGTGAGATGGGGAACAAGGACCGTGCTTGCGTCTCCCCGGACTCCAGTGGTGCCCGGGTCCCTCGAGAGCACCTGGGTGCACATGGGGCTGTGCCCGGCTGCAGCCTGTGGGTCGTCTCCCACTCACCGGGGCCTCTTCTCTGCCTCTGATCCCCCTATTGCCACGGCCATGTCCCTGAGCCCCTTTCTCGGGGGAGCCTGCTGCTCAGGGAGGCCTTTCTCCTCTGGGCAGCAGCAGGTCAAAGCTTGTCTCTTCGGGGCTGCAGCTGGCAGTCTGGTCCCAAGGGCACGCTCCTGAAGCATGCTGGGCCCTCCCTGCTGCTCCATGGTCCAGGCTGTGGGGTCCATCCAGGTCCCGCTGGACTCCTGGCTGCCCTGCCGGAGCTCACTGCCCACTCCTCTTCCACGCCGGTCTGGCTGGGGCAGCTCAGCTCAGCTCCGATGCCTCCTCCACCCTTCGCCCTTGCTGACCACCCTGGCCTTGACCGCACGTCCCTCCTCGCCGGGCCCGGCTGGCTTGTCCTCTGCCTCCCAGCTCCGTCCATTTGTTTCTGGGCCTCCTGCAGCTCTGCTGCCTCTCAGTCACCCAGCTTTGGTGGCCCAGGTGGCAGGGGCCTCAGCCCTTGGGCAGCCCTGTCCTGGGCCAGGCTGGTCCTTTCTATACAGGCACGATGTGGGAACTTGCCCCACGATGTCCCCAGCTTTGGTCTCAGCAGCAGGCTCTGCGTCCTGTTCTGTGATCTCCCATCCTCCCACGCTCCAGTCTTGGTCCCGCGTGGCTTTGACCCTGCCCGTATGGGGAGACCGGTAGCACAGGGAGACTATTTCTAGCTGAAAAGGGTTTGCAAAGGAGCTTCACGAAAGGGTTGGAGTCTGAAAAGCCTTCCCCTCTCAGGTGAGGCTTATGACGCCAATGAGGTTTGATGTGTTTCTAGGTGCTCAGCTACTGGACAACATCAGGAAAAGAGTCTCAGTGATAGTGGAAGAGTTCGGAAACGTCACTGCAGAGAAACAAGAAACCCAAGCCCGTCTGGACAGCGTCACTGCAGAGAAACAAAAGATCCAGACCCATCTGGACAACGCCACTGCAGAGAAACGAGATACCCAGGCCCGGCTGGACCATGTCATGGCCTTGCAAGAGTCGCTGAAATGTGAGCATAGTGAGCGCTGGCCGCAGGGAGGGTTGGGGTTGCACCTGCTGGGGCCTGGCAGCACCTGAGGCTGCAGCCCCCAGGGCTGTTCCCAGATCCACTCCCCAGCCCCGAATCCCTCCTCACCAAATCCAGGTGTCACCATGTGCAGCTGGAACAGATAGTGGTGCTCGAGGGAGGGAGCTGAACTGAGCCAGTGCTGTGGGAGGCCAGAGGTCGGGTTTCACTGGACACCAGGCCTGCCAGCTCCATGCCCACAGTGGGTATCACACCATGGCCCAGGGCTGGGTCAGTCTCTCAGACCCTCCCCAGAAGCAGCTCCGGACAGAGCGCACTGAGGCCAGGGCCCCTACAGCACCAAGGCCGTGAGCAACCAGGTGCAACACAGGAAAAGTGCTAAAAAAATGCTGATGTCGAAGCAGGGGCCTTTCCCCTGCACGAATCCCCAGCACCATGAGGGGTTCTCCCCTCTTCTGCAAGAGCAATGCTGCCCTACTTGGCTGGGAGCTCCCATGCTTCACCCCAGAGGTGGCTGTGTTTTACTGCTCTGAATATCTCCAATCTATCCCCGTTGCATCCACCCTAAAGAGTGCAGTCCCTGGGCACTGTGCCGTCACCTCATGCTCCTGACCTTGATTTCTGCTCTTTGGGACTGCTCTGACCACGTGCTCTGCAGGCTGGGTGTATCACAGTGGCCACTTCTACTACTTTTCCCAAGACCAGAAGTCCTGGGCAGAGGCGGAGCAGTTCTGTGTGTCTCAGGACTCGCACCTGAGCTCCATCACCTCGAAAGAGGAGCAGGTGAGCGTGTCAGAGCCACCCACGGCCAGAGGTAGAAGCAGGACATGCAGCACCTCCCAGAGACCCTTCTCTCTGGGCCCAGGGTGCGCTGTGAGAAGGGAGGTCACAGCCTCTATCACTGCTGAGACTCTGCAGCTGTCCCGCCTGACATGATCTCCTCCAGCTCTGAGGCCTGGGCAGGGAGAAGGGAGATCCCGAGACAGAAGAGGATGGGCAAGGGGAGGGGAGCACAGGAAACATTGCCTGCAGGACCCGGGCATGCAGCTTGTAGGACCAGGCGGTAGAGTGTGAAGGGATGGGGGAGAAGCTGGTCTGAGGAAGGAGAAGTCTTCCCTCCCAAACCTGCCTTCCCTCATGTTGTCGGGCCCCACGGGTTCAACAACGCATGGCTCCAGCCTGTTGTAGAATCACAGACACGGAGGGCTGGAAGGGAGCTCAGGGGGTCACATCTAGTGCAACCCCTGCTCCAAGCAGGACCAGCCCCAGCTACATCATCAAAGCTAAGGCTTTCTCTACCCGGGTCTTAAACACCTCCAAGGATGGAGATTCTGTTACACTGTTATGTAACAATGTTAAATTGCCAATCGTTCAAACTGCGAGTGAGATCTTATGAGGGGGATAAAGCAAAGTGCCACATTTATTGATGAAGCACTTAATACACACACACACACACACACACACACACACACCCACCACATTCATACCCCAATTTCTGTTCTGCGCTGGTACACGTTACCAACCATATTGGTACTCAGATCAACCTAGTGGCCAGCCAAGTTGATTGTGAGTGGGAGCCAGGCTCCTGCCGGTCCATCTCGTCAGACGAATCGCTGCTCCAGGATGACATGCAGAACAAGACCCAAAATTGATACATCTCGCCCAAGGTTCCATCTAAGGTGTGCATGTGTGCGGCCATGCACAACTAAAAGTTTGGCCGCACACAGCCTTTCCAAGGCCATGGGGCTGGCACAGGCTCTGCGGGCTCCGGGGAAGTGCTCCGCTCCCCCGCATCAGGGCCGGGGAGTGGAGCGCTTCCCTGGAGCTGGCGGAGCCCATGCAAGCCCCCTGCCCAGCCTCCATCGCTGCCTTGCCTCACCTCGGGGAGGAGTTGCTGCCTGCCCCAGTGAGGCTCCACCGGCTCCAGGACATTGCTCTGCTCTCCCGCATTGGCTCAGGGAGTGAGGAGGCATCTTTTATCTGTCTGTGTTCTTCATCCAGTCGCTAGCTGATGTTTTCCTTTTCCACAAACACACTCTTACCCATACAGCATACAAAACAGTAAAAGGTCAAGCACTTATGTCAAGCTACAGAGCAATGCAAAATGGAGTTTCTTAAGGCAATGCAAAACTCAAGAAAATACATAAGATTAAAAGCAATAGGTAAAAGTCTATTTCCATGTTATTTACCTAACATCAAGCTGTTTTTTATGCTTTTGCATAACATTCACTTTTTTGATCCTTGTTTTGAATGGATCACTTTATAATTTTCACAAGGCTATATATTATAAAGCAATTAAGGCATGTGATTTTAATTTAAAATACATTTGTTTTATTCAACAACACATACAACACATTACAATTAGCATTATTTTAGTTAGTATAGAAAAGATGATGATAGAACATTTCGGACCGCTGTTTATGATGGTGACCACTCCTTGACAATATCATACCAATGATGTGTTATCATTTGTGTAGCTTGCTTAGATACTTTTAGAATTTTTGAACCTTGGTGTAAAATAGTTATAATACGCATTTGTTTTTGGTTTTGTGCTGTAGTAGTAAGATAGCTAATTTGTGAAATCTTTTGTAACCAATAATTTAAGGTAGTTCAATTGGTTTCTAAAGAGAAGTGGAAATTCATTAAATTATTTTATTTTCAGGGATGATTTGCTTTAAGACGCCTGAGCAATTTAAAATGTTTAAAAAAAAAGTAACAAAAACAAAATAATATGTTGATAAATTTTAACAAAGCAAAAAGAAATAAGCAATAAGCAAGGCTAAGTTAAAATATTCAGGGCTCATGCTATGCAGTTTTCAGCATTATGTGCAGTTTATGTGTGTGTGTGTGTTAAATAACTGGTTATGTTCTATTTATGACACACAAACATATCAAAAACAGAAGAACACAACAACAAATACAACTGAACACTGTTTTTTCTTCATGGGTGTTTTAACAGCCACTGGTTTTTTTAGTTTATTGGTGTTATTGGGCATTCTGTGGCTTTAAAATAAATTTAAGACATTAAATTGCATACACCATAGAATAACTTTAAGATCACTAGGCAGGAAAGACAACTGGGGAAACTTGTTGAACATCATGAGATTTCTTTTGGTCCAGTCCTCCAATTTGTCGAGGTCTCTCTGACTCCTAGCCCTACCCTCCAGTGTATCCAGTGCTCCCCCCAGCTTGGTGTCATCTGCAGACTTGCGGAGGGTGCGCTGCATCCCATCTTCCAGGTCGTTGATGAAGACATTGAACAAAATACCTTCTGTCCTGAGAGAGGGAAGTGGTCTATCACAAGCAGGCACCTAGTGATAAATGGTCCTAGACCTTCTTGGAGGTTGGGCCAAGCCCACTGCTCCTGGCTGGTTGTCCATGCCGGGCACTGGACATCCTGCCTCTCATGCCACTCTTTCCCCTTGCTCAGGATCATGCTGATCTCCGTCTTTGGGGTCAGGAAGGAATTTCCCCCCTGGTCAGATTGATGTGGACTGAGGTGGGGGGTTGCCTTCCTCCATAGCAAGGGGTGGGACTCTTCTTCTGGGATCTCAAGCATATATCAACCACACTGGCAGCAGCAGGACGTTGGTAGCTGCAGGGATGGGGTGGGGGTGACTGTCGTCTTGCTCAGAGATCGGACATGGGGGTTGTCTGGGCTGGTTTGGACAGGGCTGACCCTGCCTCAGGCAGGGTTGGACTGGATGTGACCCCACAGCTCCCTGCCAGCCCTGCGGCTCCGTGACTCTAGCGTGCCGTGCAGCCAGGCCAGCACCTCTGCTCCCGGCAGGCTGTTTCGGGCGACGTGTTCATGCTGTGCATGATGTTGTGCAGGAATATCTCTCCAAGAGGACCCAGGGGAAAGCACACTGGATTGGACTCACAGACCAGAAGTCGGCGGGCACGTGGCTCTGGGTGGACGGCACCAAATACAGCGAAGCACAGAGTGGAGAGTGAGTGGCGTGCAAGGATTGTGGCCCGGGTTTGGTTGGGTGATGAGCTCTGCAACGCTGGGCTGTATCTCCTCCGCAGGAGTCCAGCTCAGCGGTCCTGATCCTGATGGGCCCGGTGCTCATGGCCACCAGAGACGTGCGAGAGAAAGAGCTGCTCCCACCAAGGCCCCTGAGGTCTGGGGAGCAGCCCAAACACGGGGTCTGTGCTCAGGGTGGGCGAGAGCCACGGGCAGAGTCACATTGGGGGAGCTACCCCATGCCCAGGGGAGCCACACTGATTTACACCAGCAGAGTCTGGCTTGGGCCACGGCAGGACTGCGGGGGCAAGGGCTGAGTGGGCAGCCACTCTGTCACCCTCGGAAGCCACGTCCCTGGTCCACGGCCAGCTGGCCGCAGATGCTGAAGCCGGCTGTGTCTCTGCCCCATCCACCACACTTGTTTCCCCACAGGTTCTGGGCCCCGGGTCAGCCGGACAGCAAGACCCAGGGGCCGGGAGGCCAAGCGAACTGTGTTGAGATGAAGGAGAGTCAGATGGCGGCATGGAGCAATGCCAGCTGCACTGCCCGTCACCACTGGATTTGTAAGAACGCCCTGAGGCAAGCCGTATCCTGACCCCCCAGAGACAGCCTCCAGCCCTTGTGCAGCAGGGTCCCTGCGCTGGAGGGGCTGGGTGGGCTCTGCATGGCCTCGGGACCCTCCAGGGAGTCCTGCATGCCCAGCTTGCATTCTCCTTGGGCCATTGCCCTGCTTTCTCACCCTCACCTGCAACAGCCCTATCTTGGCCCTTCTCATCCCACTCCCTCCCTGCTGCTGTCGCCCAGGGGGGAAGGTGGGAAGCGCATTAAGCACTGCCCCTGCGCACGTGCTCTGGGGCTAGCTAGAATAATCAAACATGCAAATAAAAATGGACAAAACCTGCCGTGGCTGGGATGATGGTGCCGTGGCTGGTGCTGCTCTGAGCTGGGGCTTGGACTAGATGTGACCTCCTGAGATCTCGTCACATCCTCGTTGTCTGTGATTTGTTGGACCCTGGCAGTTGAGGGTGGTGAAGGCTGCTATTCAATCCCCCTCGGTCTTCCCTTCTGCAGACTAAATGAGCCCATTTCCCTCAGCCTCTCCTCACCAGTCCTGTCCCCCAGCCCCCAAACATTGTCAATACCCTCCACTGGACTCTCTCCAATGTGTCCATATCCTTTCTGCAGTGGGGGCCACAGCTGGACACAGGACTCCAGATGTGGCCTCCCCAGTGCTGAATAGAGGGGAAGGATCACTGCCCTCCATCTGCTGGCACCGCTCCTACCGATGCAGCCCAGGATGCCGGTCGCCTTCTTGGCACAAGGGCACACTGCCGGCTCCTGTTCAGCTTCTTGTCCCTTGTCCCCCCAGGTCCTTTTCTGCAGAGCTGCTGCCCAGCCAGTCACCCCCCGCCTGCACCAATGCAGGGGATTACTCCCCGCAAGTGCAGGACTTTGCACTTGTCCTTGTTGAACCTCATGAGATTTCTTTTGGCCCAATCCTCCAATTTGTTGAGGTCTCTCTGGATCCTAGCCCTACCCTCCAGCATATCCACTGCTCCCCCCAGCTGGGGGTCACATGCACTTGTGCTGAGGGTGCGCTGCATCCCATCTTCCAGGTCGCTGACTTTCCTCCAATGATTCCTGGGTGGGTGCAGGACCTCTGGCTGGGCCAGGCCGCAGGCACGTCAGGCTGGACTAAGCCACAGTGCTGAGAAACCGTACGGAAGTAAGGGGCCCCTGATCACTGGAAAACCCAGTAAGAAAGGGAGAAAAACAAAACCACGATCATGAGCATAAAGACAGCGAGAGGAGTTTGAAAGCAGCAGCGACAAGTGGAAGCGAGCACTGACTAATGAGAGAGCAGGGGCGTGAGCTTGGTCAGCAGATGGACGAGGAACATCTCCCGAGAGAGATAAGAAGGGGCTCGAGACGGCAGGGGCAGGGAAGTGTAAATACAGGGGTCCCTGGTAGAGACCTAGGGGAGCAGGAATAACGTCTGGTGTCTCAGACAATAAACCTCTGGGCTTTCGCCACCCAACTCGTACCCGAGCTGTTTCCTGCGTCACCTTTGGCCAGCCCAACCCCAGCAGCCGCACCTCGAAAGCAGCAGCTACCAGATCCCCCCCAAGCAAACTCGGCCCCTTGGACCCGCGCTGAGCACAGAGGTTAGCTCCCTGGGCGGGGCACCCCACTCCCTGCAGCATCCATCCGGCACCCCGTCCCGGGCGCCCTGATCACAGCCTGTCTCTGGGGTGGGCGATTCGCTGCGAGGGGATCCAGCTGCTGCTTTCCCAGGGCTTTGCAGGCCTGAATAAGCCGGGCTCTAGCTTGCGGCTGGCCCGGCAGATGTATTCTTAGCTGTGGCTTGCGGCAGTGGCTGGTGTCACGGGTCCAGCCCCAGCCCCAGCGCTGCAGCGGAGCCGGGTGTGCAGGGGGCAGGAAGTGGGAGGTTTTAGGTCTCCTTTAGCAGAGAGAAGTGAGGCATTGAGCCCTGCACAAACCCAGGGAGCTGCACAATACTCCAGGCATTGCAGAGCTCCTCTCCATCGGAGCTGCATAATGCTCCAGGCATCTTTCTGCTTCAGGGATCCAGGTGGCCTGGCCTGAGAGACTTAGCCAGCATCTGTAGCACTTGCTCTCGAGCAGGTCCACAATAGTCCTGTTCTTACTAAACCGCTTATCTAGCAGGACCTGCATCCCTGGCAGTGCTGTGAGACAAGGGCATCCTCAAGGGCTGCTGCAGAAGTGTGTTGGAGGTACCGGAGGACGGCTGCCCCGCGGCGGCTGGGAGCGATCGCAATGATATAGCAGGGGCCGATCCCAGCGCAGCTGCCGGGCGCTCACCCTGCTCTGCCCAGGGCGGCCTCACAACGCAGCCGGCCTGTTTTCTGTTCAGGACACACTGAAACCGTTGGTGACACCGATGCTTGATCACACACACATTCTCTCTCTGCACAACTGTGTAGGCACCGCGAGTGAATTGATGAAGTGCTGCTCAGTTCGGATGACCAAACAGCACCCTGCAAGGGAAGCAATGATCTGAAAGGACCTGGGGTTATATCCCCTCAACTCTTGACCAACATATCGAACAGTGGTGGGCCAAGAACCGGTCCCGGGGACCTGCTGGACTCAGCTCAGTTGGCTCCTGTGTCCCCAGCCTGGTATAAGTGCCTTCCCTAACGGTCAGCCAGTTTTGCCCCCTGGACCTCTTAATTCAATATGCACTGGCCATGTCTACAAGTTCATTAATGCGCAGCAGTTACTACGCATTTAATTTAGTATTTATTTAATGAGGAACTAAGTAAGCATGCAGACAGTTACTGCACAGTAGCCCTGGTGAACACCGTTTTAGTGACACTGCTGCACAGTCACCTAATAATCCTGTACGGCAGCGTATTATCACTGTCTGCACGGTGATGCACCACTGCGCAGTGTTATTAGGCTATTGTGCATTAAGCATCCCATGTAGACACAGCCTCTAAGTGCTTTTTTCAATTCAAATTAAATCCATTTAATTCATTTTGGAACTCGTCATTTTGAATCTTAACTGCCCTCCTCCAGCGTCTGCACCGCCCAGCTTGAGTGTCACCTGCAAATGGAAGCGTTCCCTCAATCCCATCCTCCAGATCGCTAATAAAGACAGTAAATAGTAGTGGAGTCAGGACAAGACCCCTGGGGAACCCCTCTCCATACGTCCGACCAAATAGACACGGGACCATTGGTGACTCCTCCTTGAGAACAGCGATCCAACCACTCATGTATCCACCTTATAGGACTTTCAACTAGGCTGTATTTCCTTAGTTGACTGATGAAATAATAGGAGGCTGTGTCAAAAGCCTTGCAAAAATTGAGGCATATCATAACCACTGTTTTCTCCATGTCCACAGATCCCATTACCTTGTCATGGAAGGAAATCAGGCTGGCCAGGCATGTCTTGCTCTTGCTGAATCCACCTTGACTGCTTCTAAACATCTTGTTTGCCCCCAGGTGCTTCAAAATAGATTCCTTGGGGTCCTGCTCTGTGATCTTTCCCAGTACGGGGGTCAGGCTGAGTGGTCTGTAATGCCCTGGAAACTCCTTCTTGCCTTTCTTAAAGATGGGTTTGCCTATGTTTGCCCTTTCCCAGTCAGCGACGACCTCACCCAACCTCCGCAAACTTCTCAAAGAGAATAGCCAACGGCTGTGAAATTCTCCCTGCTAATCCCCTAAGTAGGATGCATCTCGTCCAGCCTTGCTGGCATCCCGCTTTCTTAAGTAATCCCTGCCCTGTTCTTCCACTACCCTATGGCGCTCATCTTCGCTCTCCTTGCTGCCAACTGCTTTTGCAATCCATCCAGTAGCTGGTTTTATTTGTGAGACTGAAGTAAGCAAGACATTAAATACTCCCGCCTTCGCATCATCTGTAATGACATTGCTCCGTGGGTTCAGTGGGTCTGTAGGATCTTCCCTCTGCATGCCCGTGCTACATGTTCATACTTTTTTCCAGCAAAACAGGCAAGTTTCCCCTTTCCCTCCAGTTCTTTTTTGATGTTCAATGCCTCAAAGTCAGGCCAGTCTTCTGTTGTACTCCCTGTACTTCCTTTGCATCCGGGTAGCCTGCTCTTTGGCTTTTCAGACGGCCTCCTTGAAGCACAGCCAGCTCTCCTGGACGCCTTATCCCCTCAGAATTGCCTCCCAGAGCATCCTGCTCCCTGAGCGGGTCGAGGTTTGCTTTTCTCAATCCAGTGGCCTTTATTTTGCTGTTCTCCTTCCTTCTTCCCCTCTGGATCTCAAGTTCCCTCATTTCATGGTCACTCTTCCCCAATTCACAGACAATGAGGGTTGAAGGGACCTCAGGAGGTCAAATCTAGTCCAACCCCCTGCTCCAAGCAGGACCAGCCCCAACTCCATCATCCCAGCCAAGGCTTGGTCTAGCCAGGACTTGAAAACCTCCAAGGCCTTAAAAACCTTCCACCTTCACATTCTCAACCCATTCTCATCGCCATTTTGCTAGGTTAGTTGTATATGAAAATACACATTGACTTTTTTTTTTTTTATCATGGTAGGTTTTGATTTAACGTAGCAAGTTAGACCACCTCCGACATGTTTTATTTTTACCGTGGCCAATTGTTCCACCAGGCTTAATTTTATCGTGCGACTTTTGTGACGTGTATTCTTGCACACAGCTAAAATGGCCATTTTCCCCTGTTCTGACATTTGTCCACCAGGTGCCCTCCAGCATTTTTTACTAGTAGGAGCACATTAACTAGTTGAGTTAAAGGTGTTTTGTGCAAAATAGGAAGGGGAATCATTGTGGTGCATTGTGAGACTGAAATAAACCTTGAGATTAACTTTAGCCAGAAAAAGCCAATATTGTGTACAAGCACCCACAGGCGTCTGAGCAGGGAGATCTGTCAGATAAAGGGTCTGGTGTGAACGCCACCTCCACGAGGTGCGAGACACCTTTGCTGCCACCAGCGGGGGGGATTTCCTATGGGGGCTGGTGCAGCTCGGGGCACTGCCCTTCAGCCCTGCTGCTGTGGCACCCCTGCTGAACCAGATGGGGCAACTGAAAACTGACGCCCAGGAAAAAGCCAACCTATTAAATAGGTACTTTGCGTCGGTCTTTCATCAGCCCCATGGGACGCCCATGCCCGCTACAGGGCCGGGAAGTCCGGGTGAGGGTGATCCCCTGCCCTCCATTAATGCTGACTTCATGAAGGAACATCTTGAGAAGCTGGATACCTTCAAGTCAGCCGGCCCTGACAATCTTCACCCCAGGGTACTCAAGGAGCTGGCGAGCATCATAGCCCAGCCTCTAGCGCGGATCTTTGAAAACTCTTGGCGCTCTGGTGTAGTGCCCGAAGACTGGAAGAAGGCCAACGTGGTGCCTATCTTCAAGAAAGGGAGGAAAGTGGATCCGTCTAAATATAGGCTCATCAGCCTGACTTCTATCCCGGGGAAGATCTTAGAAAAGTTTATTAAGGAGGCCATCCTTAATGGACTGGCCGACGCCAACATCTTAAGGGATAGCCAGCACGGGTTTGTTGCGGGTAGGTCTTGCTTGACCAATCTCATTTCCTTCTACGACCAGGTGACCTATCACCTGGACAGGGGAGATGAGATTGATGTCATATTTCTTGACTTCAAAAAAGCCTTCTATCTGGTGTCCCATGATCGTCTCTTGGAGAAACTGGCCAATTGTCGCCTTGGGTCCCCCACGATCCACTGGCTGGAAAATTGGCTCCGGGGTCGGACCCAGAGGGTAGTAATTGATGGAAGTCACTCATCGTGGTGTCCTGTGACCAGTGGGGTCCCCCAGGGCTCTGTCCTTGGACCCATACTGTTCAACATCTTCATTAATGATGTGGACACTGGAGTCAGAAGCGGACTGGCCAAGTTCGCCGACGACACCAAACTTTGGGGCAAAGCATCCACACCAGAAGACAGGCGGGTGATCCAGGCTGACCTGGACAGGCTCAGCAAGTGGGCGGACGAGAATCTGATGGTGTTCAACGCCGATAAATGCAAGGTTCTCCACCTTGGGAAAAAAAACCCGCAGCATCCTTATAGGCTCGGCAGTGCTATGTTGGTTAGCACTATGGAAGAAAGAGACTTGGGGGTCATCATTGACCACAAGATGGACATGAGCCTGCAGTGCGATGCTGCGGCTAGTAAAGCGACCAAAACGCTGGCTTGCATCCATAGATGCTTCTCAAGCAAATCCCGGGACGTCATTCTCCCCTTGTACTCGGCCTTAGTGAGGCCGCAGCTGGAGTACTGCGTCCAGTTTTGGGCTCCACAATTCAAAAAGGATGTGGAGAAGCTTGAGAGAGTCCAGAGAAGAGCCACGCGTGTGATCAGAGGTCAGGGAAGCAGACCCTACGATGACAGGCTGAGCGCCCTGGGGCTCTTTAGCCTGGAAAAGCGCAGGCTCAGGGGTGATCTGATGGCCACCTACAAGTTTATCAGGGGTGACCACCAGTATGTGGGGGAACGTTTGTTCACCAGAGCGCCCCAAGGGATGATGAGGACGAATGGTCACAAACTACTACAAGATCGTTTCAGGCTGGACATAAGGAAGAGTTTCTTTACTGTCCGAGCCCCCAAGGTCTGGAACAGCCTGCCACCGGAGGTGGTTCAAGCGCCTTCATTGAACACCTTCAAGATGAAACTGGATGCTTATCTTGCTGGGATCCTATGACCCCAGCTGATGTCCTGCCCTTTGGGCGGGGGGCTGGACTCGATGATCTTCCGAGGTCCCTTCCAGCCCTAATGTCTATGAAATCTATGAA
Organism: Alligator mississippiensis; assembly: GCF_030867095.1. Lineage (NCBI taxonomy): Eukaryota > Metazoa > Chordata > Crocodylia > Alligatoridae > Alligator > Alligator mississippiensis. Next base: position 2,865,451 of record NC_081825.1, on the reverse strand, counting down.
ATCTGTGCTTCTGCAATTATTGGTGTTGTTGCCAATGCTTTTGCGGACGCTACACATTGTATGAAGGCAAACACAGCTCTAGTGTTAAGGACCATAAATTGTGTGTGGGACCTGAGGCCCTGAGCTGGCTGGGATGTGGCAGCCTGAAAGGCCCAAACGACGCTGTGCCTAGGACCCAGCCCCGGCTCCCAATGTCCCGACCCAGAGCCTGAGGTGCTGCTACAGCCCCAGCCTGTCCCCTCCCTGCTGTGGGGGGCTGAAAGGACCACACACACCTCTTTACCTCTGCTTTCTTAAAGGGGGAGAAATGCCAAGTGATCAGACACCGTGTCTGGGCACGTTCCTCTCTGCATAACGGGATAACGCTCTACTTCTGCTCCGACCAAGCTGTTGAGGGCAGGGACTGCCCTTTGGGTCTGTGCCGAGCCCAGCATAGAGGCCCCCCAGATGCACTCCCAGGTCTGTAACAGGTCCAGGAAGGAGCCCAAGTGGTGAGGGACCAGCTGGGCCACATCACTGCAGCACAGCTGGAAACCCAGGCCTCCTAGCACAGCTGGAAACCCAGACCAGGGACAGCGGCATTTCATGAGAGCTGCAGCACAAACACCCGGAGTCCTGGCACCAAGGAGTCTGGGCCCAGCAGCAGCTGAGGGTCCAGCCTCCCAGGCTGCCCCTGGCACCACCCAGGCCCTGAATGCCCCCACTCAGTGCAGGCACCGCCACGTGCAGCTGCGTGGAGCAAGTACTGCAGGGCCCAGCAAGCAGGGAACTGAACCACAGGCCGAGTCAGCCCGCCAGGATCTTACTCCCGACGTGCCCCGTCCCGCCCCGCCCCACACGGCACACCGGGAACACCATTCACAAGCAGTGCAGTCCACGGGCTGCTTTAATCGGTCTAGTCAGGTGCCAATGCGGTGCAAAGGCTGTGTCGGCGCTGTTCCTTGCCCTGTCCACCCATCCGTGCAGGAAGGGGATGGAAGTGATGCTCCCTAAGCCCCAAGGCCTTTATCTGAGCACCCCCTAGGGCAGAGATGCTCGAAGCAGTGTCTACTCCCTGTGCTTTGCTGCTGGTTGCTCCTTGGCAGCTCTGACCTCCTTCCTGGCCTTGCTTTTATTTTCCCCCTGGCTTCCCCAGGCCCCTGCGTCTGTGGGGGGATCTCCCTGCAGGAGACAGGCAAGCTGGCTCCTAATCTCACACCAGCCAGAGAAAGGGAAGCTGGCTGCACTGCAGACTCCAGCCCTAGCTCCTGTCTAACTGGAGCAAGTGACGGGGGGGGGTTTCTGCCATGACCACGTGACAAGCAGCTGTCCCACGGTCTTCCCACCCCCCTGCAGTCAGAGCACCCTATTTGGGCAGGGTGGCGCTCAGCTCCCTCTCCAGCGCCTGCACGAACTGGTCGTTGAGGAACAGCAGCTGGCCGTGGGGCAGGACCTTGTTCAGGATGACCTCGGTCTTGTCGGCCTTGAGGACGATGTCACTGCCTGGCCCCAGAAGCCGGAGGTGGTCCAGGAGGTACCGTGCCAGCAGCCGCAGGGTGCTCTCAGCCAGCATCAAGTTCTCGTGCGGGTCGCACACCAGGACGAAGCCCAGGGACAGCACCCCCAGCCACAGCACCGTCTTTCTGTCCCCGAAGGGGTCCCCGGCAGGCAGACGAAATAGCCCGGCTGGGGCATCTTGCAAGGACATGGGCTCGTCGGGCAGCTGGAGGACGATGTCAGCGGCGGGACGCCCCGAGACCTGCTGCTGCAGCTTGCACATCGTGTCCACCTGCCTGGGACAGAGAGGGCAAATCGGTCACGGGACATGGCCAAGGAGAAGCAGGAGACCCTCCCAGCAGCAAGATAGGTCTTGGGGCCGGTTTTGTTCAATGTCTTCATTAATGATTTGGCAGATGGGATACAGTGAAGCTTCAGCAAGTTTGCAAATGACACCAAGCTGGGGGTAGTGGTTTGGATGGGGCTGATCCCACCCCAAGCAGCTCAGGGTCTGTGGCTGCAGGGGAGACAGCAGGGGCCATTTCCATCAGCCCCAGCAGAAGGGACGAGGGAAAACCAGTTATGGCAGGGCTGGACCAACACGATGGACAAGTCCTGCCAGCCACTGGGATGGCTTCGCATGGGCCTGAGGGAGCCAGCGTGGTGCTGTGCCAACACTTTGTTGATGCACGCATGGCCATGACATCACATCAGTCAGACCCCAAGCACGTAAAAGACCTTGCCTTGTGGACCATAGCCCTGAACAAGCCTGTAGCCAATTGGTGAGACCAGGCTAGTGTTGGGGTCTCCTGGCTGTGGCTTTTTGCTGGTACCACAGTCCCTGGGACATCAGCACCAACAGCACCCCAGTAACATCCAGTGTGGGGGTGAGGGAGCAGCAACCCATGCTGTGGGGCTGGCTGCAACCCCTGCTCCCAGTTCCTTCCACCTCGCAGACCCCAGCGCAGGGGCCTCTGGGGACTTTCGAAAGTCCCCTAAAGTTGGTGAAACCCCCTTTCCCTTCCCCTGCCTGTTCAGAAGCAGGTCCCCTCCCTTCAACCAGCAACCATTTCAGGGGCTGGTTTTCATCCCGACAGTCCTAAAGGGACCTGCCCCGAGCCTGTCCTGGGAGGGCTGCGGGGACCTCTCACAGAGGAAGCTTTGCCTGGTGCTTCTACATCCAGGGACAGGAAAATGGGAAGAGATTTCAGTGCTGGTCAGTCATCACAGCAGGACTGTGCCCAGCCCAAAGGCTCGACAGGCCGTACAGCAAATGCAGCTTGTGCTGGGGTGGAGGGGAGCGATTCTGAAAAGCTGGGGGGAGGATTGGGAGTAGCAGGCACAGGAGTGAGAGGCACCAGCTACCCCAAGCTCCTTGGCCCCTTGCAGCCAGGGCCTCACGAGGTGCAGCTGTGAGCGAGGAGGAACCGAGAGCCACCAGTACCCCCCACCTCCCTGGTAAACCACCCCCAGGGCAAGACACCCCTCCGGCAAAACATACACTGGGTCCCAAAGTCCCGTCATCACCGCCCCACCCCCCAGCAGGAAACCGAACGTGACAAAGACCCATCTGAGAGCTGGAAAAGCAGCCAGGCAGCCAGAGCCTGGGCAGAGAGCGCAGCTCATCTGCGGGAAGGGGCAGGAAACACGGCCACGAGCTACCAGGGGCTGAAGCCAGGCAGAGCAGAGTGGGATGGGAATAAAACAAGAGCTGCCATTTACTGGGTCTGACCCCACATCCATCCCGGGTCCGCGCAGGGTTTCCCCCGTTCCTCTCCCAGCAGCCTCCAGCACTGAGGTCCAGGCAAGTCTGCTGCAGAGGCCGTGCCCCTCGCTCCCTGCCCCCGAGCCACCGATGCCCCTTTCCCCCACGCACGTGTCCGAGCCGTGGTGAACCCGGCCGAGCCCCATCCTGCCCGCTACCTGGCGACAACCAGCATCCGCTCCTTCTGGCCCAGCCGCTCCCTCTCCAGCTCCTGCAGCCCAGGAGGCTCCGGCGCCACGTCCGGCCGCTCCGACCCGAAGACCCTGGAGTACAGCAGGCGGCAGGGCCCTGCCGCGTCCCCGGGCCGCGGGCTCAGCGTGTGCAGCAGGAAGGCGTGGACCATGGCAGCCTGGGGGGACACACATAGGGCTGCAACGAGGGGCCGCACAGGGCTGGGGGGAAGGAGGGCAGGGGCCACCAGCCCAGGGTTTCCGGACACCTCCTCTCTGGGATGCTCCCAGAATGCCTCCCACAAAAATGCCTGGGCATTTTTTTAAAAAATGATCAAATGTCCGGGATTTTGGTGAGCTCAGCTTCCAAGTCTTCTCCCGGCCCGCGCCAGCAAGGAGATGCATGCGGCTGCGGGGGGTACCCGCTCCCCCAGCACGCCCCGCAGCCGCCCGCACTCACCTCCCCGCGCAGCCAGGCAGCGCGCACGTGACTTCCTTTCGGAAGCTGACGTAGAGGAAACAGGCGGGGCCTTGGGCGGGCATCCCAGCTGCCATTGGCTCCTGCGGGCGGAGGGGCGGGGTGCCCGGCCGGGCGGGGGGCTCTGCGGGTGGCCCCAGCCGTGCCCGGCCGCGCAGGGCGAGGGGCTTGTACCCGACAGCTTGCCAAGAAGGATTTCCCCAACTTTTTGAGTTGTTCTAATAAGGAAGTGACCAGATTCACCCAAAGCCCCGTGTCCGCTGTGTCCTCGCACCGACACGGCTGCAGCCCACCCCGAAACAGCGGTCTAGGAAGCGTGGCCTGGGAGGAGAGGCTAAAGAAGCGGGGTTAAGTCGTCTGGAGAAGAGGTATCTGGAGGGGGGATTTCATCCCTGCCTTCGTTAGGAGGAGTGCAGATTATTCTGTGTAGATCCGGGGAACAATGGGCTCAAACTGCAGCACAGACAACTGAGGTCAGAAATCAGCAAGAGCTTCCTTGCCCCGGCCGCCCACAGAGGCGGTGGGAGCTCCACCTTGGGGTCTCCCGGAGCCACAGGCAGCTTCCTTTCCCCTCGCATCCCCAGACCCAGCCGGTGCCTGGAGGCACGTTGCAATATCTCCCGTCCTGCATCGGAGCCAGCAGCAGGGGCAGGTCATTGTCTTGAGCTGGGACGTGTCCGAAGCGGTCGTCTGCCCCTGACTGCAAGGAGGAAGGCCCACCAGTCGGTGCAGGACACGAAGCCAGTCGGCAGTAGGGATCTGGAAGCCAAGGGTCTGCCTAGATGGAGCTGGCCTGTATTTGGCAGGGAGCAGAAAGGCATCTCCACCCCAGGCGAGGCTGTGGCCTGGCTGGACGCTCTGCCACTCGAACAAAGGAGGATCTGCCCCACTGCTCTGGTTCACTGGACACCTGGACAGGCCTGGCTGATGAAAGGCATTGCAGTTTCTCAGGCATACAGCTGAGTGCCGCAAGACATTTGGATTGAGAAAAGCACTTAGAGAGGCCGTGTCTACACAAGACACCTAATGCGCAGTAGCTTAATAATGCTGTGCAGTAGCGCACCACCACATGGACACTGCTAATGCGCTACTGCACAGCATTATTAGACTACTGCACAGCAGCAGCAGCACCAAAAAGGTGTTCACCAGCGCTACTGTGTAGTAACTATAGTCACTGCACATTTACTTAGTGCCTAAGTACTAAATTAAATGCATAGTAACTGCTGCACATTAATGAACTTGTAGACGTGGCCAGTGCATATTGAATTAAGAGGTCCAGGGGGCAAAACTGGCTGACCGTTAGGGAAGGCACTTATAGCAAGCTGGGGACATGGGAATCAACTGAGCTGAGTCCAGCAGGTCCCCGGGACCGGTTCTTGGCCCACCACTGTTCGATATGTTGGTCAAGAGTTGAGGGGATATAACCCCAGGTCCTTTCAGATCATTGCTTCCCTTGCAGGGTGCTGTTTGGTCATCCGAACTGAGCAGCACTTCATCAATTCACTCGCGGTGCCTACGCAGTTGTGCAGAGAGAGAATGTGTGTGTGATCAAGCATCGGTGTCACCAACGGTTTCAGTGTGTCCTGAACAGAAAACAGGCAGGCTGCGTTGTGAGGCCGCCCTGGGCAGAGCAGGGTGAGCGCCCGGCAGCTGCGCTGGGATCGGCCCCTGCTATATCATTGCGATCGCTCCCAGCCGCCGCGGGGCAGCCGTCCTCCGGTACCTCCAACACACTTCTGCAGCAGCCCTTGAGGATGCCCTTGTCTTACAGCACTGCCAGGGATGCAGGTCCTGCTAGATAAGCGGTTCAGTAAGAACAGGACTATTGTGGACCTGCTCGAGAGCAAGTGCTACAGATGCTGGCTAAGTCTCTCAGGCCAGGCCACCTGGATCCCTGAAGCAGAAACATGCCTGGAGCATTATGCAGCTCCGATAGAGAGGAGCTCTGCAATGCCTGGAGTATTGTGCAGCTCCCTGGGTTTGTGCAGGGCTCAATGCCTCACTTCTCTCTGCTAAAGGAGACCTAAAACCTCCCACTTCCTGCCCCCCGCACGCCTGGCTCTGCTGCAGCGCTGGGGCTGGGGCTGGACCCGTGACACCAGCCGCTGCCGCAAGCCACAGCTAAGAATACATCTGCCGGGCCAGCCGCAAGCTAGAGCTCGGCTTATTCAGGCCTGCAAAGCCCTGGGAAAGCAGCAGCTGGATCCCCTCGCAGCGAATCGCCCACCCCAGAGACAGGCTGTGATCAGAGCGCCCGGGACGGGGTGCCGGATGGATGCTGCAGGGAGCGGGGTGCCCCACCCAGGGAGCTAACCTCTGCGCTCAGCGCGGGTCCAAGGGGCCGAGTTTGCTTGGGTGGGATCTGGTAGCTGCTGCTTTCGAGGTGCGGCTGCTGGGGTTGGGCTGGCCAAAGGTGACGCAGGAAACAGCTCGGGTACGAGTTGGGTGGCGAAAGCCCAGAGGTTTATTGTGGTCGGCAGCACACCAGGTGCTTCGAGTAGCAACCAGTGCAATGCAGCCGGGTTTGTCCTCGACGGGTCGAGACACCAGATGTTATTCCTGCTCCCCTAGGTCTCTACTAGGGACCCCTGTATTTACACTTCCCTGCCCCTGCCATCTCGAGCCCCTTCTTATCTCTCTCGGGAGATGCTCCTCTTCCATCTGCTCACCAAGCTCACGCCCCTGCTCTCTCATTAGTCAGTGCTTGCTTCCACTTGTCGCTGCTGCTTTCAAACTCTGTTATATGCTATTACCTGAGTTGCTCAAACTCATGTAGACTGGACAAAGGTTGAAAATTGTCGGCAAAACCCTGATGAGCATCCAGCCGATTTTCAAAACCGACTCTGTGCTGCAATTCAAAGACATACTGGCATTGACCCTGCTGCAGATAATATGCGAGGGTTAATAGTTACCACTTATGTAAAAAACTTACAGCCAAAGTTACAAGAAAAACTACAGCAGTTAGTACTGGGATGGAAAGGAAAGCCAATGACAGAGATTGTTCAAGCATGCATTGATTTATGGGAACAACAACAAGCAGAAAAAGAAAAACGTAAAGAACTTAAAACCAGCCTTATGGCTTTGCAAATCCAAGACTTAGAACAAAAACAGTGTACTGGTCCTTGCCCATACATCCAACCTCGTAAAAACTTTTATCCTGGGGCCCCAGCATCCGATCGAAACCCTCATTCACAAGTTAACTCAAGAACAAAAGCGCCTCCTTTCCAGCCACGTTTCCACGTTACGATGTTTGTAATTACTGCAAACAAAAGGGACACTGGAAATTTAACTGCCCAAACCAGCCCCAGCACAGTGGCCCACCTGTTTCCTGCCCCTCAAGCCATACCCAGTGACGGTTCAGCACAGCATCTGTGTCTCCAAAATGTCCTGTGTTGCATTCTCTCATCAAAACCTCTAAAGATGCCAGTGTAACTGTGACTGTTAATGACAAATCTCATAGTTTCCTCGTAGATACAGGGGCCTCTATGTCTACTATAAAATATAAAGAAGCTGAAAGACTAATACCCACCAATGAAACAGTCAATGCAATCGAATTAGGGGGTCAAATCATTCCGCATAAATATGCTAATTCAGCCACGGTCAAAATTGGACCACTGTCTGCTAAACGTGCCTTTTTGTTAAGTCCTACTGCTCCAGTACATCTATTAAGAAAAGATTTGTTGTGTAAATTAAGCACTATAATCTACTGCTCCCCCGAGGGCGTATATTTAGCTTTGCCCTCTAATCAAACCCAAAATTTGATGCTCTTGTTCTCTACAGACTCTGAAAAGCACCAAATAGATGGAGACTGTTCCAACTCTTCATCTCTTTCACATGTTCCAGAGTCCTTGTGGGCTTCCCACCTCAGTGAAATGGGGAAACTCTTGAACATTGAGTCAGTTCAGTTGACCTATAACACGCACAAACCTTTTCCTGCTGTAGATCAGTATCCCCTTTCCCAAAAAGCCGAAGAAGGTATCACCCCGGTCATAGATGCACTGTTGCAACAGGGTGTTTTAATTCCAACCCGCTCTCCTTGTAACACCCCTATCCTGCCCGTGAGAAAACCTGGGAAAACAGATGAGCACGGAAAACCTGTTTATCGCTTTGTACAAGATTTAAGAAGAATTAATCAATTTGTTATTCCTTCTCATCCTGTCATGCCAAACCCCTCTACTATCCTCACCATGATTCCTGCCTCTACTACATTTTTTTCTGTTGTTGATTTACGTTCTGCTTTTTTTTCTATCCCAGTTAACCCTAAGTCTCAATTTCTGTTTGCATTTACCTACCAGGGAAGGCAGTATACATGGACATGATTGCCACAAGGGTTTACTGAAAGCCCTTCCATATTTTCTCAAGCGTTAAAGAAGGATTTAGATGCTATCATGTTACCTTATAACTCAGTACTCATGCAGTATATTGATGATATTATGGTTGCTCCAAAGACTGAAATTGCCTGTGTTACAAATACAGTTCACCTTCTGAAATGTTTAGCCCAACAAGGTCATAAAGCTTCCAAAGCTAAGTTGCAGTTTTGCCAGCCAAAAGTTATATACTTAGGGCATGAAATCTCCAAGGGGCATAGACATTTAACTACGGATCGCATTTCTGCCGTTCTTTCTCTCCCCAGACCTACAACCAAGAAACAACTCAGAGGGTTTTTAGGCTCTGCTTCATATTGTCGACAATGGATACCCAACTTTTCCTTACTGGCAAAACCCCTAAACAAGCTTACTAAAGATGATTCTGCTGATAACCCTCTCCCGTGGACTGATCATCACAAACAGGCGTTTATTGACTTAAAAGCAGCGCTCGCCTCTGCACCAGCACTGGGACTCCCCAACTATGATAACTCCTTTACTTTGTACTGCCACGAAAGAGAAGGTGTTGCTTCTGGAGTCCTGCCTCAACCTTTTGTTTCCTCTCAGAAACCAATTGCTTATTTTTCTTCCTTGCTTGATCCTGTTGCACAAGGATTTCCCCCCTGCCTGTGTGCTGTAGCTGCCGCTGCATTGCTTTTAGACACGTCAACAGCTATAGTTTTAACATCTCCCCTTACCTTTACTGTTCCCCATGCTGTATCTGCCTTGTTAAACCGTGGAAAAACGCAGCATTTATCTTCCCAAAGGTTATCTTCTTATGAGCGTACTATCTTGGCTGCAGATAATGTCACTGTAGTCCGCTGTAATGTTTTAAACCCTGCTTCTCTTTTGCCTTTGCCTCATGATAGAGATACTCACTTCTTAGATCATGACCGTATAATTAAAACTGACAGGGTGTTTACTCCTCGTCCAGATTTAACCGATACCCCTCTTCTTAATCCTGACTGTATTTTTTTCATAGACAGCTCGTGTAAGCAAAATCCAACTGGGCAACTTCAGGCAGGGTTTACCATATATTCACCACATGCAGTCGTTGAAGCACAGTCTCCCTGGTATCCGAAGTGCACAACCTGCTGAACTCATAGCCTTGACCCGTGCTTGTATTCTAGCTAAAAATAAGTCTGTCACTATCTACACTGATTCTCATTATACCTTTAAAGTGTGCCATTCAACAGGTCAGATTTAAAAACATCGAAGATTCCTTACCTCTTCTGGGTCCTCTATTTCTCATACTCCATTAATTAATACCTTATTAAATACTATTTGGCTCCCTAAACAGATTTCTGTTGTGCACTGCAAAACTCATACAAAAGGCTCTGATCCAATCAACAAAATGCGTATGCAGATCAGCACGCACAACGTGCCGCCCTCGAAGGCACCCCACTTGTTATCTCCTTATGTGCAACTCTTAATCTTTCACTATTTAATATCTCTCTCCTTCAAAATGCAACTTCAGAATCCAAAAAGCATGCGTAACTTACAGCAAACTGTACTTTACATTCTGATACCCTATAGAAGTCTCCAAATAAACACATTATTACCCCCAAAACTCTAGTCCCTCAGCTTACCCGTGCGTCCCATAAAATGGGACATGCGTGCAAAAGGGGGGTAGCTGAGAACATTTTGAGATACTGGTATGCACCCACCATTCATGCAGAAGCAACAAAGGTCTCAGAAACCTGTGCTCTCTGCCTACAACATGGGATTAGTAAACCAACACATGTTCAAGCTAGTGCCACTCCATGGTCCTTGCAGATAGACTTCATTGACCTCCCTCCTAGCAAAGGGTTTAAGCATGTTCTGCTTATAGTATGCCATTTCAGTGGATGGATAGAAGCTTACCCTACCAGAAGAGCAGATGCAGTTTCTGTAGCAAAGAAACTAATGACTGAATTAATTGCAAGATTCAGCATACCCCTCACGGTAGACTCAGATCAAGGGCCACATTTTATCTCACAAATTCAGAAAGCATTAAGCAAGATATTGGGGTTTACATGGAAATTCCACACGCCTTATCATCCAGCAAGCTCAGGAAAGGTTGAACGTGTTAACCAAGATATTAAAACCAAATTACCCAAACTTTGTAAGCGGACTAAATTCTCTTAACCTGATATTCGCCCAATTGTGTTGATGCACCTCAAAAACATGCCAAATAGAAAACATGGGCTGACGCCGTACAAAATTTTGTTTGGCAGACTGATAAATGTAGGTCTACACCCTATCAATAAATGTAGGTCTACACCCTATCAATAAACAAAAATCAGTAAGCCTGTTGGAAGGCCATAAAAATGTGTTTAATTATTGCAAAAAACTCATAAAACTGTTAAAGCCTTGTCTCCACAGGTTAATACAGCCTTACCTGTGCCCACTGATATTCCTTGTCACTCACTGAACCCAAGAAATTGAGTCCTTGTGAAATAATTCCATCGGAAAAACTGTTTGCAACCTAGATGAAATCAACCTTATCAGGTCTTACTAACCACCAATACGGCTGTAAAAGTTAATAAAAAGTCTGCCTGAATCCATGCATCTCATTGCAAAAGAACCTTAACGCCGAAAGAAGAAAAACAAATTAACCCGGAGCCAACTCCATTGAACTCAAATCCCGCATTGCCGAAAAATAGATTTAATGAAAAAGAAGGTCTCCCCGAAGTAAGCGCTGAAGCAGCTCATCGGGTTGAGCCCCCTAATACCTACAACCTGCGTCCAAAAAAATAAACCAAGTACGACTGTTTCAGCAACAGGAATCTTCCATACGGTGAAGTAAGTGACAACGTAGTCCAGAAGAATTGCCTGCAGAGGCAAGCCAAACAATACCTGCCAACTCTGTTAAACCAATAACCTAACATACTAAAACTAAACAAGAAAAATTATAAACTAACCTACGTCAGATACAAATTGAGTGATCCTTCTTTGAAGGATCAAAGGGGGGAATGAAGGAGAACGATAGAAACTTTCCTCGCCATTCTGTGTAAGCAAGCAGATCACGTACGCTGCATAAGCTATCAGAAAGTGAAGGACATAACTTTTAACAATAAGGCTAACGCAAAACTAAAATAAACTAGCTTTTATCAACTCTAAGTTTCTCAGTAAGGGAAATTTAAATTAGCAGCAAGTGGCGATTGTTAATTAGTAAAGCTGTTGCTGTAATAATATCGTTATGTTTCCCATATAATGCTTTGTGTAATTCGAAAAGTGCAACAGGCAATCTCCCGTTAAATAAGTTTAAATCAAGTCTTTAAACTTATATTGTGTTTCGTCTAAGCATCCGCCCAATAAACCCGAAGACTTAAATTTTTCCCCAGCACTAGCAGCTATGAAACTATGAGTCTCTCCCCATCCCTCCATACTCCACGGCCTGGTATCAGAAGCGGTCTGGCCATGTTCGCCAATGACACCAAACTTTGGGGTAAAATGTCCACACCTGAGGACAGGAGGGTGATCCAGGCCGACCTTGACAGGCTTGGAAAATGGGCGGATGTAAACCTGATGACGTTCAACACCAAAAAATGCAAGGTTGTCTACCTTGGGGAAACAACTGCAGCACACTGATAGTCTTGGCAGTGCTATGCTTGCTAGCACCACGGCTGAAAGGGACTTGGGGGTCATGATTGACCACAAGATGAACGTGAGCCACCAATGTGATGTTGCAGCTGGTAAAGTGAGCAAGTCTGGCTTGCATCCAAAGATGCTTCTCAAGCAAATCTCAGGATGACATCCTCCTGCTTTACTCGGCCTTGGTGAGGCAGCAGCTGGAGTACTGCATCCAGTTTTGGGCTCCACAATTCAAGAAGGATGTGGAGAAGCTTGAGAGAGTCCAGAGAAGAGCCATGAGCATGATCAGAGGTCAGGAAAACAGACCTTACGATGACAGGCTGAGAGCCCTGGGGCTCTTCAGCTTGAAAAAGCGCAGGCTCAGGGGTGATCTGGTGGCCACCTATAAGTTTATCAGGCGTGACCACCGGGATCTGGGGGAACGTCTGTCCACCAGAGCGCCCCAAGGGATGATGAGGTTGAACAGTCACAAACTCCTGCAAGACCGTTTCAGGCTGGACACAAGGAAGAACTTCTTTACTGTCCGAGCCCACAAGGTCTGGAACAGCCTGCCACCGGAGGTGGTTCAAGCGCCTACACTGAACGCCTTCAAGAGTAAATTGGATGTTTATCTTGCTGGGATCCTCTGACCCCAGCTGACTTCCTGCCTCTGGGGTAGGAGGCTGGACTCAATGATCTTACACGATCCCTTCCAGCCCTAATGTCTATGAAATCTGTGAACCTGGTCTGCCTTGATTCCAGTTAAGCACCAGTCCCCCTTCCTCCCCACTAATTGCTCCATGGCCATGTCCAACTCAGGGCACATTGCTCGCCTGGACTGAGGGACTATCATGTTGCAAACAAGGAGGGGGACAAAGAGGGAAGGGGACGGGCTGTGTTGTACGTGGGGGGCTGGGAGGCTCTGCTGGAGCAGCCATGGGGGGAGCCAATAGCTCAGCCTGGAGCCTGTTCACATGCAGTTGCAACCAGCTTGGACCCAACCCTCTCTCCCTTGCACTGGGCTGCAAGATCTGGGCCCCTTCCCGGCCTGTGATCCCATAGCACCCCCAACCCCAGGCCTATGCCCCCATAACCAGGCCCCCTCCCAGCAGCCCCCACCCTCCTGGTGAGAGTTTTTTTCTAATGTCTAGCCTCAACTTCCCTTGCTGCAGCTTGCACCCATTGCTCCTTGTCCTGCCATCTGCCCCCACTGAGAACAGCCCAACTCCAGCCTCTTTGCAGCCCCCCTGCAGGGAGATGAAGGCTGCTATTCAATCCCCCTCGGTCTTCTCTTCTGCAGACTCAATCAGCCCATTTCTCTCAGCCTCTCCTCACCAGTCCTTTCTCCCCCCCTAACCATTTCCCACCGCATCTGGGGGCCACAAGTCCCAGTCTTAAATGCCTCACGGGGAAAACAGACCTGCCTGGTGTTTGTTTTAAACTCACTGCCTGCTAGCTCCGTGCTGCACCCCTCATTCTTGTCTGGTGAGAGACAGTCAGTAATAAATCCTTAGTGACTTTGTCTTCCCCACTGAGTACATTGTAAACCCTCCTCCTGTCCCCCCACCAGCATCTCTGCCCAGGCCTGGCCCCTGCAGTTTCCCCTCCACACCCCTCCTCATCCTCACTGCCCTTCTCCGCACCGTCTCCAGTTCTTCTCTCTCCTGTTTCAGGTGTGGGGACCAGAGCTGGCAGCACTCGGCAGAGCACCTTGCTCTTTACTGCCCTGCACCATTTACTGTCGTCAGCAAACTTGGGGTCATGTCACCCGTTCACCTGAACATGCAGCGCAGTTATAACTTGAGCAGCTGCACGCTGGAGAAGCTTGCCCTGTGCTCATTGCACTAGTAACATTGCAAAGCTGCTCTGTTTGGGGCAAGGGCTGTGCCCTGGAAGTGCAGGGCAGCCTGGGGGGACAGATAGAGGAGGAGGGGTGTGTATGCCTCAGGGCACAGGTGGGTGCTGCTCTGTTCAACTGCAAAGGGAGGAGGCTGCAGAAATGCAGCCCAGGGCAGAGGCTGCAGTCATGTAGCTCCCGAGATGCTGGTGCATGCATGTGCATGGGGGCCCTGAGCAGGCAGTGGGTTGCTGGGGGGCTGGAGCAGCTTGGAGCCTGGATCTCCACCTGGGGAAGCTGGTTCAGCTCAGCGGCTCCTGGTCCCCAGGGTCTCTCTGCAGGGTGCACCAGTCCGTGAGGCTGCCTCAATAGCACTGCTGTCCTGCTGCTCCCAGAGCCAGCTTGGGATGTTCAAAGATTCATAGATCCATAGATGTTAGGGTCGGAAGGGACCTCAATAGATCATCGAGTCCGACCCCCTGCATAAGCAGGAAAGAGTGCTGGGTCTAGATGACCCCAGCTAGATACTCGTCTAACCTCCTCTTGAAGACCCCCAGGGTAGGGGAGAGCACCACCTCCCTTGGGAGCCCGTTCCAGACCTCGGCCACTCGAACTGTGAAGAAGTTCTTCCTAATGTCCAGTCTAAATCTGCTCTCTGCTAGCTTGTGGCCATTGTTTCTTGTAACCCCCGGGGGCGCCTTGGTGAATAAATCCTCACCAATTCCCTTCTGTGCCCCCGTGATGAACTTATAGGCAGCCACAAGGTCGCCTCTCAACCTTCTCTTGCAGAGGCTGAAAAGGTCCAGTTTCTCTAGTTTCTTCTCGTAGGGCTTGGTCTGCAGGCCCTTGACCATACGAGTTGCCCTTCTCTGGACCCTCTCCAGGTTATCCGCATCCTTCTTGAAGTGCGGCGCCCAGAATTGCACACAGTACTCCAACTGCGGTCTGACCAGCGCCCGATAGAGGGGAAGTATCACCTCCTTGGACCTATTCGTCATGCATCTGCTGATGCACGATAAAGTGCCATTGGCTCTTCTGATGGCTTCGTCACACTGCCGGCTCATGTTCATCGTGGAGTCCACTAGGACTCCAAGATCCCTTTCCACCTCTGTGCCACCCAGCAGGTCATTCCCTAGGCTGTATGTTGTATATACTGTGTACAAATGAGATGACGTGCAATATGATATCAATTCTGATGTTTTGTATTATGTTATTTGAAATGTTGTATTACCCTTTTGTGAGGCCTCTGTTTGGGGTCGTTTTGAGTCTTTTGTTATAGTCTGGTTTTCTAATAAAATGTTAAAAAAAAAAAAATGTTCAGAGACAGCTCAGAGGCTCCCCTGCATGCACGGTGCCCTGTAGCTCCCCTCTGATACAGGGGGCTGGGGGAGCTCTTCCCTGGACAGTGTCCATGAGGGGCCTGGAGGTCCTGATGCCTGTATCAGCCCCAAGGCTGGCCCCACATCCCGTCTGGGACAGGGCCCAGTGCCAGGTGCCTGGAGGGAGCTGCCGGGGCCCTGGAGCAGGCACCTGTGGTGTGTGGTGCATGAGACAGTAATGGGGTGGGTGGGCGAAGGGTGCTGATGGCTACTCCCCACCCAGGACCAGTGCAGGATTGTGCTGACTCCTCCACACCGGGAAAAGGATGCATTATGGTGGGGGTAGGACGTGGGGCTGGGTGGATTTTGTCCTCTGGCCTGGACAGCAAACTCAGGAGAGACATCGGGAGTCTCCACAACTTTTATTTTCCTGCATATCGTGTCCCTGAAGGTGTGCGCTCGGCCAAGCTGGGATGGCCAGCATTTATGGTCCTGTGGCTGCTTGGCTGCTCAGCCTGTCCCCCCAACACTGTTCCTGGTCACGCCAGCGGGATCAAGGTCCCCGCAGGACCCCAGTAACGTCCTGCCGGGTCAGCCAGGCTCCATCACAGCCTCCCTCATCCATTGGGTTTCTTCTGCCGCCGGGTGTGGGGTTCCCAGGCACTGCCATGTCAGGGCACTGCCTACCCCAGGGCCTTCTTACAGACCCACCGGTACCGCCGCGTGCAGTTGCCGTCGTTCCAGGAGTGCAGAGACTTGGACTTGAGGTGCACGCACTCCTCGGCTCCCCCTATGTTTTGGTGCCAGTTGTCGGGCTGGCCGGTGTTCCAGAACCTGGGGGCGACAGGGCACGTGTCCATGATGCCAAGGATATCGTGGGGACACATGGGAAGCACCCAGGCTGGCCTTGGAGCCTCCAGAGCTGGTGTCACCAAGCTGGGGCTCCCCAGCCAGGGGGCTCTGGTGGAATGAAAAGAGCCAGGCTCAGCGTGGGGAGAAACCACCCTATTTCCCCAGAAATCTGAGTGCATCTCTTCATCCCTGCAGCCCCTTCCCCTGGGTGCTGAGCTCTGCAGGATGCAGCAAAAGGATTTTCCCAGGGGGAAAGCAACAGCTCTGCAGAAAAGGACCTGGGGGGACAGGGGACAAGAAGGTGAACAGGATCCAGCAGCGTGCCCTTGTGCCAAGAAGGCGACCGGCATCCTGGGCTGCATTGGTAGAAGCGTTGCCAGTAGGTCTAGGGAAGTGATTCTTCCCCTCTATTCTGCACCGGGGAGGCCACATCTGGAGTCCTGTGTCCAGCTGTGGGCCCACTACAGAAAGGATGTGGACACATTGGAGAACTGGCAATGAAAATGGTTGTGGGGTTGAGGGACAGGACTGGTGAGGAGAGGCTGATGGAATTGGCTTGACTGAGTATGCAGAAGAGAAGACCGAGGGGGATTGAATAGCAGCCTTCACCTCCCTGCAGGGGGTTGCAAAGAGGAAGGAGCTGGGCTGTGCTCAGTGGTGGCAGGTGACAGAAGGAGCAATGGGCTCAAGCTGCAGCAAGGGCAGTTGAGGTTGGATATTTGGAAGAGGAGAGTGGTGAAGCAGTGAAACAGGCTCCCCAGAGAGGTGGTGGCGTCTCCATCCTGGGAGGTGTTTAAGCCCCAGGTAGACAAAGCCTTGGCTGGGATGATGTAGTTGGGGCTGGTCCTGCTTGGAGCAGGAGGTTGCACTAGATGTGACCCCTGCCGTCCCGTCCAGCCCTCGCTGTCTGTGAGTCGATGACTTGCCCAGGCAGGAGCAGCGGATCCAGCCTGTCCAGCCTTACCCATTTGTGTACACAGAGCCGTCTGTCCAGCGCCAGGTGCCCGTCACCCCGAGGTCAGCAAGGCCGATCCAGTGGTGGATCCCCCTGGTCTCCTTGACAAGGTACTCCTGCAGACAGAGCGCACGGCACGGACCTCTCACTCATGTGGCCCCAGCCCCAGGACCGCAATCAGGGGCAAGCAGCTCGCACGGGGTGTCTGGTGGATGCCCGTCTCGGACATGAGCCTCTGTCACATCTGCCCTGAAGTCCATGCAGGCTCTTGGTGCCCAGGATTGAGGGCTGAAGAGCTCTGACACACAGGGAAGGGGCAGTGGGGAACGCCAGCCTGGCAGGGATGCTGTAGATCCGTGCTCCATGCTTTGCATTCGGGGTGTGGAAAGCCCCAGGGCCCCCAGGCAGGTTCTGGGCCCTGCACCCGGCCCCTGTGACGTGCCCACACTCACCTGCTCCTCCTGGGAGAGGACGGAGCTCAAGTGTGCATGCTGGGCCACGCAGGAGCCCTCGGCCTCCCTCCACGTGTTATTCTCTTGCGAGAAGTAATAGAGATTCCCGCTGTGAAACCTCCAGCCTTGCGAAAGCCTGGTCAGGATGTCCCCTGGGGGCAAAGGTTCAGGTGAGAAGCACGAGGAAGGGTACTGGCGTGAAGACACAGCGTCCTGGAGCATGGGGACTCCCTCCGGCGCTTTGCCTTCTCTCCCCCAGTGCAGGAGAAGGGAGCAAAGCCAGTCTGGGCAGCACAGCCTGGTCCTGCTCCAGCCCAGATTTGGGCTCCCCAGAGCTCGTGGTAGCAGCCCATGGGCTCGCAGCTGCAGGGGGGACTCCAGCTCCGGCTGAAAGAGCCTCCCGTCCCCATGGGCTGGGCACAGAGAGGGACATAGGACGTGTCGGGACTACCCCAGGGCTTCCCCCGCACCCCAGAAAACTTTATCAGGGCAAGCTCCATCTTGCTTTCACCCCCCGCCAACATATGGTGTATCTTCGCTCATGAGAGCTTCTGGTACCCACGGTGCTGGTTCCGCATCACGGCGCAGGGGGCCACCACCTCCTCCCAGAGGCCCCTTAACAGCTGAACCTCGCCCACCAGCTGCCGGCCTGGAAAGCACGGAAAGGGTTAATAAGGACCTGCTGCGTGGCACAGGTATAAACCTATTCCAGGCCTGCGTGGGCAGAGCTGGCACATGAGAGGATGCCCATGCCTGGCTGGCACGTGTGCGACAGGAAGCACGGAGATACGGTGTTCCTGGCACGGCTGTCTGACCCCCTGCCCCAGGGGATGCCACCCATGTGCCCATTGCACCCACTGCCATGGCTGGCAGCGGTGGCTACGATCCAGTCCGAGGGGTGTATGGGCAGGGGCCAGCAGTAGGCAGGGTCCTGCGGTGCTGCTCACCCATCTGCTCCAGGACCAACGTGTTCAAGGTGCCATTTTCCTTCCAGAAGTCTCGGATGCCCTGAACCGCTTCGGCCACTCGACGTTTCTCCTGTCGCTCCTGTAAATCTAGGGAAGATGTCAGGGCGGGCTCGGTTAGGGGGCAGCGCCCAGGGGAGGAGGAGAGGAGAGGGTAAGAAAGTCCAAAGCCCTGCCCTTCCCCATGCCCTAAGGCAAGACAGTGATTTCCTTAAGGCCTTACAGAGGCTGCATTGCTCCCTGGAACTGCCATTTCCCTCTCACGGCCACTCTTTGCACACTCAGCCTTATGCCGTGATGCACTGCATCGTGCCTGGTGAAACTGCTGCCATGCAAAGGAGCTGCTAGTAGCTTGACTGTAGCTTAGACCAAGGCTCAACATCTTGTGGACCCCATGGGCCACATGGCCAGGATCCACACCATGCCACCCATCCCGTCTGCAGTGCTCCCTTCCACGCCGGCGCCTGCTGCCCAGCCACGTCTGTGTTTCCCTCGCTGCAGAGGGGATGGGATCAGTGAGGAGTGTCAATGCCAGGACCGGGGCTGCCACACCACTGAAAAGCTGCCAAGACCTGGGCTAGGTTTCCATTTCCACCCTCGGCATCTGTTAATGGTTGTCACCGATCTGAGCTCCAAGTTAACAGAACCCCTTTCACTTTCCAAGCCTCCATAGACAAGAGAGACCCAGGGAAATTTCCATCCTGTGTATAGGGGAATTCCTAGAGACTTTCCTTTCACCCCTGAGATTGCAACCAGACAGTCCCATGTTCACCTCTGGTCCTCGCGTGGGTATCGTTACTGAAAGAGGACACAGGAAGAGATGCAGGAGATGCAGAAACAACTTGCAAGGCCAGATGAGACCACTGGACCCATCATTTTGTTTGTGGGGCTGAAGAATTTCATTCATCTGGATTGATGCTTCTAGGAGCATCGATCACCCTGGGGCTTTTGGCTGGATCCTAAAATCACAGACAAGGAGGGTTGAAGGGACCTCCGGAGATCACATCCAGTCCAAGCCCCTGCTCAAAGCAGGACCAGCCCCAGCTGCATCATCCCAAACAAGGCTTTGGACTCTCTCCAATGTGTCCACATCCTTTCTGTAGTGGAGAGCCCACAGCTGGACACTGGACTCCAGATGTGGCCTCCCCAGTGCTGAATAGAGGGGAACAATCACTGCCCTAAGCCCATCTGCTGGCATCTGTTACAACCCCACTTCCCCAGTGACTGCTTTCTGTGCCAGGTGCTGTCTAGTTTCAGGAGTGAAGACAGGAGAAAGGCACCATGGGTTAGGGTTTGGGTCACTGGGGGGGGCTAAAATTGGACACAGGACTCCAGATGCGGCCTCACCATTACATTTATCATTCTTATTGTGTGTGGTGTGACCTGACCTGATAGTAATATCTTGAAATGCTATAACTCACATCTACCTGCCAAGGCTCTGAGTGCCAGATTTGGACACGGTTATCTGGGTAGATGTGATATCTTTTATTAGACCAATTAAATAGTTGGAAAAATTGTTCTTTGCAAGTTGTTGGGTACAAACACTATTTTTCTTTCAAAACCCTTTGACAACATCGAAGAAAAGATCAACCCCCAAAAAAACATCAGATTGGACACCTGTCTGTGGACAATATTCAAACCTTGACCACTCTATTGACTGCTATATTTAAAGCAAGAATGAACAATGAAGTAATCAGCATTGAAGAAGGGTGTTTGTGCTCGAAAGCTTGCAAAGAACAATTTCCCCAACTATTGAGTTGGTCTAATAAAAGATACCACATTTACCCAAAGAACCTTGTCTGCCTGTGTCTTGAGACCAGCACGACTACAACCAACACCCTCAATACTTGGGCACTGTCATTTTGGAGTTTCCTGACACCAGAGTACTCCAGCTTGTCCCCAACAGCTCCTTTTTATAGGGCCTTTCTATATTAGGCTAATGTTAAATCAGTGGTTTCTAAATAAAAAAAGGCCCAGGCATTCACACCCACATCGTCTTTGCAGCTACAGCCAAACTTACAGGTGACTGTGATGAAAACAAGGGCAGCAAGGAGGAGGAGACTCAAGGCAACGAGGACAGCGTGGAGGATACGGGCTCTCTTTGGAGATGACTCTGGTGGGTTTCCTGGAGGAGAAGAGGAAACATACGTCACGACGACGTCACCCCCCCCGAATTCTGCACCCCGAACCGGACGCAGGGCTCCAGCAGGGCCAGGTTCAGAGGTAAGATGATAAACTTCCTTGTCCCCTCAAGAGCCCCCAGTTTGTACAGCCAACCCCAGCGCGAGCCCCTGTGGCAGCAGGGCCACCCCTGCATCCGACAGTCGAGCAGAGTGAATCTCAACCAGGGTGCCACAGCATCCTGGGCTGCCTCGACCGCCTTTCAGGGTGCCGCAACACTAGGGGTACAAACATGGTTCACAAGAGAGACTCAAGGATTTCCAAGAGATGCATAACTGTACATTTCTGAGTTCTTTGCAATAGAAAAACTGCTCTGGTATTTTTCTGTATGCAAAAAACCCCCAGAAAACTGAGAGCTGATATTTTCCAAGGAGGGCCTTGAATGTATCTGGGGGTGCCTCAAGTCTATCCAGAGCTACCTTGAGTCTAAAACAGTTGAGAGCCACTGGTCTAGCGGGAGCCCGAGGTATTTCTGAGTTACTGCTTTCCAGGACGGAGACCCCTCTCTTCCATGAAGCCCTGTGCACTTTGTTCCTAGATCACAGAAATCATAGAAAAGTAGGGTTGGCAGGGACCCCCAGAAGTCACACCTTGTCTAGCTCCCTGCCTGAGGCAGGATCAGCCCTGTTGAAACCAGCCCGGACAAACCCCGTGTCTGACCTCTTACCAAAACTGCCATCAACCATAACACAACACAAGCCATCGCACCCAAAACTGTCACAGGAAAAGCAAGGGGACCACAGCAAATAACATCCTGTGTGTGTGTGTGTGTGTGTGTGTATGGTCTGTCCAAAAAGTATTGAGACTGATGCTGTAGGAAACAAAACATTTTATTTACAGGGGTTTCGGCTTAATCTCCTTCGAATCATGCTCCTTCTGCAGCCACACTCTTCCCCCAACGTTTCTGCCATGGTTGGAAGCCCCTCTGATGAGCAATCTGCAGATTTGCTAAAAGCTGCGCCGTCGCATTTTGTTTTATGGTTTCCACATCACAAAATCTTGCTCCTTTCACGGTTTTGTTTAGTTGAGGGAAGAGAAAAAAGTCTCACCATATCCCCAAAGTGCCGCAGCCTCCATCTTCATCTGATATGGACCCATGCAACTTTTTTCTCTTCCTGCCGCAGTGCAGCGTTGGGCTGAGCCTGAGCGCGGGGGCAAGACCCTCCAGCCAGGACCCTGCGGGGTCGGTGCCAGCAGGAGCATTGGCACGGCCCTGTCCCTGTCCCCAACACTTGACACTAGTTACCCAAGTAGCTGCATCGACGGGTGTTTGGGGCTTGAACAGGCTGGCATAAAATTGCACTTGGATGTCTAAGGTCCACTTAGACACCGAGTATATGAAATAGAAGCTGGCTCGACATCCTCCCCTTGCTTGTTTTGGTCACTTGATTACGCCAGGAGCCTAATCTTTAGTCATTGCAGCTCCCATGTGAAGGCACCTAAGGGACAGACCTGGGCTTTGCCCTCTTTGTTCACGTGATAAAAAATGCTGAGTGGTGATGGACCGGGACCAGATCCACGTGGGACCCTGCTGGTGATGCCTGCTCTTGGGGATGGTTCCCCATTCACAGCTATCGCAGAGCCCATCCTTACTCCCTGTAGCTCATGTGGGTTGGCTTTGTATCACTGCCGCCTCTCAGGCCAAATGCCGAGACAAATGCCTTGCTGAAGTGTCTGTGTCTCAGCCGCCAGCAAGAAGAGGCTGAAGGCAAAGCAGGGCAGCACCTTAGATGCTAACTGGCTCAGAGAGGCAGAAGCGTTCGTAGACAGAAGCCTACTTCAGCAGATGGTAAGAAAGTACCAAGAGGCTTCACAGAGAATCTCCCAGGCTACAGGTTCCCATTTTGGAGCTAGGAAACGGTCCTCAATGAGATCCGGAAGTGTCAAGGGCCGCAAAAAAGAATGAACTGTTCAGGTAAAATAACCGTGCATTTGATGAGGGATTTTTCAGTCTTGGCAGCTCAAGCTAGGGCCTGGGCACCACCATCAGCTGCTGCTCATATGCAAAATCACTGAGACAAAGAGACAAAAGAGCCCAGGAGAGGTGTAAAAAGCAACCAGAGGCATCTTACCCTTCCTGAGAGATGTTTGAAGGATGGCAGGTTTGAACATATTCTCATAGATATCATCCTCTGCTCTCATCTTCAGGCTGCCCATGTCTACCCGGCTATCTAGGGAAGGTGTTTGTCTCACAATAGCGTGTGAGCTGTGAAATGGGAACCGAAAACAAGCTCAGGCAATTCTCTGATCATGCAAACCACACGCCCTCGGGCCGTGGAGAAGGAAGTCAGATGCAACTGAGACCTTTAGAGACGCCCAAGCTGGGCACAACGAGAGATGAGGACGATGAATCATGCACTTTGTTCACCACAAACCACGTCCATTATCGTATTGGCTTTGTCTATCACATGATCGGTTCGGTGGAAAACTACCCACCCACCGCACAGCCCCCTCCCGGCTGTGTTAGACCAGCGGTTCCCAAGCTTCGGGGGCCAGCAGACCACAGCCAGCCCTCCAGCCTGCCACCTCTTGATCCAAATTTGAGGCACAAAGTGCAGGGAAAGGTAGAGGATCTGCATTCACATCTCCAGGCCTCATGGACAAGAGCTGGGGACACCTATACTAAGGCCCTGATGGACAGCAAAGGAAAGGTCTTTGCTGAAGTGGTCAGTGTTAGGAACTGGGCAATTCCAGCTTTGAAAAAACAAAACAATAGCCAGGTGGGTGGGAACAGAAAGGGGAAGAAATGATTCACATGAGCAGAGCTGAGGGGCACGCACGTCACTTCGCTTGCACGGCATGCTTTCACTTCTCCTCTCCTGGGGTGTGAGCACTGGGGGCACGTGAATGGGAACTGGCTCAGGAGCTGGCCCAGCTGCTCCAGTTATTTATGACATCCTGGAGTCCTTGAATAATGCAAGCAGTGCTCCAACATTTAAACAGAGTACGTGCTAGACCCAGAGACCTGTGGGATGGTTGGGAGGGTTGACCCGACACCAGTCCCACAAAAATCTCAGGAGAGCAGATGCAAAACACGATCAGTTAAAGGTTTAAAGGATGGCGGCATAATAAATGCCAGGCACTTTGGCCACATGGAAAATGGGTTTGAATCAACCTATCTGAGAGGTGTCTTTTGGGAGATACCAAGGCTGTCCAACGAAGGAAGCCCTGCAGACCCTCTGCTGCTACGGGGCAATTAGTGCCACAACATGCTCTGACTTGCACCTCATCTCTGTGCCAAAAGCAATGCAGCATGGATCCAAGAGATCAAATGCCAGCTAACTGATAGATCTCAAGAAATAACCATGCAGGGAAATCATAGAGATGTGAGGCTGGAAGGGACCTGTGGAGGTCACATCTAGTGCAAGCCCTGCCAGAGGTAGGACCAGCCCTGTCCAAACCAGCCCAGACAAATCCACAATCCCTTTATAAAATTACCCTCAGCCTGACACAGCACCAGACATCACCACCAAATGTGCCACAGGGAAAGCAGGGGGCTGCACTAGCCAACATCCTGCTTCTGTAAAAGGGTATTAATATACCTTGCAGAGACCCCAGGGAGAGGCAGAGAAAGGCAAAAGCCCCCTTCAGTCCAGATCAGTCTGACTAGGGAGAAAATCTCTTCTGGCCCCCATTGCAGCGTTGGTCTAGCCTGAGCACAGGGGCAAGACCCTCCAGCCAGGACCCTGCGGGGTTGGTGCCAGCAGGAGCATTGGCACAGCCCAGCCCCATCCCCAGCCTGGGCTGCAGCACCCAGCACCTCTGGGGGAAGATTAAAAGATACACACCTGAACATGGGAATCATTGTCTAACAGGCGAGGACACGAAAAAATCCATTTTGGCCAAATGCTTTTGTTACCAGTGATCTGACAGAAAATCTAAAACCATTGCTGCTGAACCAGCAGACACCCCAAACTGGTGCAGTGGGGGATCACTCCCAGTTTGAGTAGTTCCACGGGGTGGCCTGGGTGGTATGGTAGGTTGGACCCACTGGGACAGGAGTGTAACAGGTGGGTGTTCCAGGGCCGGTCTGAGTGTTGGCCCACCCACTTGTCTCAGAGCAAACCTCCTGCCTGTCTTACCTGCCATGCCTTTGATGAAACTAATAGAAAGTTGATAACAAGGCAGGAGGCTGCCCATTTACTTGCCCTGATGCCAAGGACTATACATGGCTCTGACCTTCCCTGTACCATGTCCCATGCCTCACAGATGGCATCTGTGGCAGAAGGCCACCTTTGTCTCTCCCCGAGGTCTCTGCTCTGTGACAATTGTGATTAGGATGGGCCCAGCAGAGGATACATACCTTTATCCCATCTCTTTGGGTAACCTGAGCTGGATACATTCCTGAGGGAGGGGGGAAACCTGCTCCCTCTACGTGACTGGCATCACATACCTGGGTGAGGAGCTTCCTTCCTGGTGGGCTAGAGTCTGCCCGGCAACTAGTGATGTATTTCAAATTGGTTGGCTGATAGCCAACAGGTGCTGGCCTCCATTGGACCAGGTAAATGAGGTCACAAGGTCTATATAAGTTAAGGACTGCCCGGGGTCAGGGGGTGCAGCAGCCATGAGGGATACTCAGGAACAAAGAAGAGCTGTGCCATCTGAAACTTGCTCTCTCTCTCAAAAGTCATGATCAAGGAACTGCCTGCCTCCAGAGGGAATCTCCAACAGCCTCCGGATGATACTTGTGAGTAAGCTACCTGAGATCCAACTAGATATATAGCTTGCAGTAACTCAGATGCGAGATCAAAGGCTACCCAGCCACAGGAGTTTGCTTTATGGGATTTCTCTGATATTGCTCTACCCTGTACCCTATTCTAACCCTACCCTCTGCAACCAATAAAGTTCTCCTTTGTACCTAGTGTGGGAGACTTATTGAGGGGTGGGTTTAATTATGCCCAGGAGGCCCCTTGGGTCTGCGGACTAAGGGAGACTATCCCTTTTGGCCCCTGACTTGGGGAAGTGCCCCAAGTTCTTGTATTGGGTCGAGTACCCATAGGACAATTAGGCCTGTGTTTCTCCGAGGACACAGGCCCCAGACAGTCCCTTCTCGGGGTGGTGGCAGCACACGTTACCCCCGGACTCTGCGGTGGGGCTAGAAAGGGGGTCTGCCAGGGCGTAGGTGCCCCTGGAGAGACACATGGAGTCTGGAAGGTGGATGGGCGTAGTGAGGTGGGAGGCTCAATGTAGGAGCTTCCCCTACTGGCCCCACCACAGCATCTATGGCCTAACACCCAGTCTTAGCATACATGGCCTAACACCTGGCCTATAATCCAGTGTCCTCACACTAGGACCCACAATGCCTCACAGTTCAGTGACTCTCACTCCCATGCCCTCACACTGGGCTCATAATCCCTGTGACCTCATACTGGGCTCTCAATCTCATTTACAAAGGGCTCTCAGCCTCTCCCTTTCCTCAACCTTCCTGCCTGGCTTGAGACCCTCTTGGTCCCCTCACACCCCCACACTGGGGCCTTATCTCTTGCCCAACACTGGGCCTTAATCCCCTGCCCAACATAGGGCTCTAATCCCCTTGCCCCAGGAGCTTCACACCTGGCTCCTTCATACACCACAAGATACACTGTGAGCTGTTCAGGCCCTTTCACATGACGTGGGCCCTGCCTAAGGCCTCACTGGCTATATGGTCTTGCAACATGATGAAATGTGTTTACACAGAGGATAGTGGAATCATAGAATCAAAGACAACGAGGGCTGGAAGGGACCTCAGGAGGTCACATCTAGTCCAACCCCCTGCTCCAAGCAGGACCAGCCCCAACTACATCATCCCAGCCAAGGCTTTGTCTACCCGGATCTTAAAGAATGGAGACTCCACCACCACTCTGGGGAGCCTGTTCCAGTGCTTCACCACCCTCCTAGTGCGAAAGGTCTTCCTAATATCCAATCTCAACTTCCCTTGCTGCATCTTGAGCCCATTACTTCTTTTCTGTCATCTGCCCCCACTGAGAACAGCCAGCTCCATCCTCTTTGAACCCCCCTGCAAGGAGTTGAAGGCTGCTGTTCAAACCCCCTCGGTCTTCTCTTCTGCAGACTCAATCAGCCCATTTCCTTCAGCCTCTCCTCACCAGTCCCATCCTCCAGCCCCACAACCATTTTCATTGACCTCCACTGGACTCTCTCCAATGTGTCCCCATCCTTTCTGTAGTGGGGGCCCACAGCTGGACACCAGACTCCAGATGTGGCCTCCCCAGTGCTGAACAGAGGGGAAGACTTACTGCCCTCCATCTGCTGGCAATGCTTCTACCAATGCAGCCCAGGATACAATTAGCCTCTTGGCAACAAAGGCATCCTGTTGGTTCCCATTCAGTTTCTTGTCCTGTGTCACTCCCAGGTCCTTTTCTGCTTTGGACTAACATACCCTGGTAAGCAAGTGACACTTTCACCCCTGAAGGTCCCTGCCCTATTAAATGGGCAGAAGCAATTGGTGATGGACAAGGGGGACAAGGCTGAACTCCTCAACGAGTTCTTTGCCTCAGTGTTCCTAAGAGAGGGGCAAGACAAGTCTCTCACTGGGGTTGTAGAGAGGCAGCAGCAAGGCGCCAGACTGCCATGCATAGACCCTGAGATGGCTCAGAGGCACTTGGAAGAACTGGATGCCTTTAAGTCGGCAGGCCCGGATGAGCTCCATGCGAGGGTGCTGAAGGCACTGGCCGACATCATTGCACAGCCACTGGTGGGAATATTTGAACGCTTGTGGCGCACGGGCCAGGTCCCAGATGACTGGAAAAGGGCCAATGTGGTCCCCATTTTCAAGAAGGGGAGGAAGGAGGACCCAGGCAACTATAGGCCAGTCAGTCTCACCTCTATCCTTGGTAAAGTCTTTGAAAAAATTATCAAGGCTCACATTTGCGAGAGCCCGGCAGGAAAAATTATGCTGAGGGGAAACCAGCACGGGTTTGTGGCAGGCAGATCGTGCCTGACCAACCTAGTCTCTTTCTATGACCAGGTTACGAAACGCCTGGACACAGGAGGAGGGGTGGATGTCGTATACTTAGACTTCAGGAAGGCCTTCGATACGGTATCCCACCCCATACTGGTGAGCAAGTTAAGAGGCTGTGACTTGGATGACTACACAGTCCGGTGGGTGGCGAATTGGCTAGGGTCGCACCCAGAGAGTCGTGGTGGATGGGTCGGTTTCGACCTGGAAGGGTGTGGGCAGTGGGGTCCCACAGGGCTCGGTCCTGGGACCGATACTCTTTAATGTCTTCATCAGCGACTTGGACGAGGGAGTGAAGTGTACTCTGTCCAAGTTTGCAGATGACACAAAACTGTGGGGAGAAGTGGATGCGCCGGAGGGCAGGGAACAGCTGCAGGCAGACCTGGATAGGTTGGACAAGTGGGCAGAAAACAACAGGATGCAGTTCAACAAGGAGAAATGCAAAGTGCTGCACCTAGGGAGGAAAAATGTCCAGCACACCTACTGCCTAGGAAATGACCTGCTGGGTGGCACGGAAGAGGAAAGGGATGTTGGAGTCCTAGTGGACTCCAAGATGAACATGAGTCGGCAGTGTGACGAAAGCCATCAGAAAAGCCAATGGCACTTTATCGTGCATCAGCAGATACATGACGAATAGGTCCAGGGAGGTGATACTTCCCCTCTATCGGGCGCTGGTCAGACCGCAGTTGGAGTACTGCGTGCAATTCTGGGCGCCGCACTTCAAGAGGGATGCGGATAACCTGGAGAGGGTCCAGAGAAGGGCCACTCGTATGGATAAGGGCCTGCAGGCCAAGCCCTACGAGGAGAGACTGGGGCACCTGGACCTTTTCAGCCTCCACAAGAGAAGGTTGAGAGGCGACCTTGTGGCTGCCTATAAGTTCATCACAGGGGGCACAGAAGGGAATTGGTGAGTATTTACTCACCAAGGCGCCCCCGGGGGTTACAAGAAACAATGGCCACAAGCTAGCAGAGAGCAGATTTAGATTGGACATTAGGAAGAACTTCTTCACAGTTCGAGTGGCCAAGGTCTGGAACGGGCTCCCAAGGGAGGTGGTGCTCTCCCCTACCCTGGGGGTCTTCAAGAGGAGGTTGGATAGGTATCTAGCTGGGGTCATCTAGACCCAGCACTCTTTCCTGCCTATGCAGGGGGTCAGACTTGATGATCTATTGAGGTCCCTTCCGACCCTAACATCTATGAATCTATGAATCTATGCTGTCAGCTTGGACTGCAGGGCTAGAGGACTGGATGCTGGAGCAGAGAGGGGAATTCCCCAGGCAGGGCAGCGCTGGAAGTCAGACTGGAGCATCATTTAGGATCCTCCTGCTGATCGGTGCCATGAACCCATCAGTCCTGATTACCCAGAGTGGGGTGAGACACTATCAAGGTGCTTATCTAGGCTCGGACTAGTACTCAAGCGCCTCCTGTATGTTGAGACACGGATCGACTAGCTGCCGGGTTGTTGGTTGTAGCCATGTTGGTCTAAGGACATAGGCAGGCAAGGATGGAGTAGTTGGCACTGTAACACAGGACCGTGGAATCACAGATCCCGTCATCCAGCCCCAGCACTGATGCAGGGACACATTGACCTTGCCCCAGCCCAGACAGATGCTATCCAGCCTCTGCTGGGAGCCTCGAGATGACTTCACAGCCCCCTTGCGCTGCTGGTCCCACATCCTGCTGCTTTGACAAGAAGAAGGTTTTGGTTTCTGGGGGGTTTCCCCCCCCCGGGGACATGCAGTTTAGATCAGGCACATGACTGATAGGGTTTGTGCCTTGGGGAGATGGAATCGAAGCAGAGAGGCTCAGGGATCCAGCCGCATGGAGCAGAGGTGGGGCAGGCTGCTACTTCGAAGGCTGCCTGTCACCAGCAGCACCAGGTAAACCTTCCCCTGCCCCACAGGTGCTGTAGGTTTAGGGGCTGAATGACAATGCAGAGCCCTTCATTCGGCCATGCCTTCTGTCCTGCTCTCTGCAGCAAGACCAAGCATTTGGCCTCTTCTGCACAGCAGCCTGGGCTTACGAGTTCCTCCTCAGGGCAGGGGCGTGGCATGTGGTCTATGGTCTGTGGTGTTTAAACCAATTTATGATGAACTTCTGGGGTGATTTTCTCAGCTTTGACACTTGAAGCTGGAGCCCACTGGGCAGAGCTGCCACTGGGGAAACAGGTGACGGATGTGAGAGTAGGTTTTGCTGGCGTGACATTTCTGTTCCTACCAGCTCTTATGGTTTGAGGTGAGCAGATATGCTGGCCTGGCAGGGGAAGTGAGACCTGGCTCAGGACCAGAAGTGTTGGGGAGGTGGAGCCAGACTTCACCGCTGCACAACCTCAACTTCTGCTAGGTGGGAATGAAGCCTTTGCTCCTGGGAGGTGCCCCACTCGGAGCAGCTTTTGGGAAGTGCTGGCGGGGGTCTGAGTTTCAGAAAAGTAGCTGAAAGTCAGGGCTTGTGTCCATCCACTGGTCACAGAAGAAAATAAAGGTTTTTTTGGGGGGGCAAGATCCCCTGGTTAGCATGTGCAAGCAGCCCCATCTGTACTGTGCCTAGTCTGCAACTCAACTCACTGAGCCACCCAGCCAGCACGAAAAGGAAAGGCTGCAGAGGCCTGGTCGGGTGTCCTGTGGAGGCCGACGCCATGAGCTCCCTGCCGAGAGGGAAGGTTTCTCCATCCAGAAATGCTTTTCACCGGCCCAGGGAGATTCAGTGTTTCCCCACTGTTCCTGAGTGTGGTGCAGGGGAAGGGCCGGGTCTGCCCCGAGCATCTCCGCTAGCCGAGATTTCATTAGGGGGAAAAAAGCCATACAAGGGAGTTGCTGTGGATCTGAACCAAAAGAGGAGCTGAGTGTGGCGAGCACTGCCACATCTGCCTGAGTTTGCAGGGGGCCTGCAGAGATTGCACCGAGGGTCCGTCTGCCCCACTCATTTCACTGGGTGCCTCACAAGCACAGCTGCGCCCAACAACACTTCAACCTGAATGACCCTGCGGCAGCTGCAAACGCCGGCTGGAAACCCTCAGTTTGGGAGGGATGGACAATTGGTGAGGGTAGGGAGAAAGCCCTCAACTTGTTCCCCCTCAGTCTCTGGCCCTGGGTGGGAAATGAGGCTCCTTGTGTTCCTATTTGGCCTTTCCTTTGAGCTCTGGAGGGGGCATGTTGGTGGAAGCCCAAGTCACCTCTGCATGGGGCAGAGCTGGGAGCCAGAGAAGGGCTGGAGGAAGGGAAACTGAGGCAGAGGATGCACCAGAGCTGGGGCAGGTGCAGGTCAGCTCCTGAGGGGAAAAAACCCCTGAAATAGGAAGGGGAGGGGGAGATGGGAAGCAGAAATATCTTGTTCCACACTAGCCAGAAAAGGAAGGACACCCCAGCAGGCTGAATAGATGATTTTTATTCTCTTCCATGGGTGGGTTGTGGGGGGACAGGGTTGCTAATGCTCAGGGTTTTGTCACAGCCGTCCCCGTTTGGGGTGGGGTTGGCTTGGGCACAGGGGCTGCGGGGAGCAGCGGAGACCTTGTGAAAGGGCAGGGGCAGGTGATGGGGGCAGTGGGGGTGAGGCGGCAGAGGCCAAGGCGGAGGTGGGAAGCGGAGGGGAGCCCGATGTCAGCTCCCCACCATGCCAGGGCATCTCAGGAGTTTTCAAGCCAGATATCTGAGTCTGGGTCTGGAACGCGTGCAGTCATGTCACGTAGCTGCAGCATCGAGGCAGCTTGGCTGCTCCAGCTACACGGACCTAGCACCTTCGTTCCAGCCTGGGATCGGGAAGGGCATGAGCCTGGGCCTCTCCTGATGGTCGAACCTCAGGGGTGAAATCACGAGCGCTGGATCTGTCTCAGTTTCCTCCTCTTGTTTTGGTCGGGTGGGTTTCCCTGGTGGCCTCCTGCCCATACTAGCAAGTGCTGGGCTTTGGGCTCCCTGTTCGCACCTGCCACATCGCAGTCAAGCCTGCCCAAGGGTCACCTTACAGACCCACTGATGCTGCAGGGTGCAGTTGACATCGTTCCATGTTTTATGATGCACTCCATTTTGGAGATGAACGCAGTCCTCTGTCCCGCCTATTCCCTGGTTCCAGTTGTCCGGCTGCTTCTTATACCAAAACCTGAAGAGGAAAGGACATTTCCTGCTGACTGACAGGCCTAGACTCCACTGATGAGAGAGTCTCCTTTAACTATGCCGTTAAGTGTTGTCTATGTCCGCTGAGGACAGGACAAGAAGCCACGGGCTGAGGCTGAAATGAGGGAGACGGTCTGTACCCCGGAGCTCAGGGAGAACGGTCTAGTTTTGCAGGCGGTGGCAAGACGCCCCTAACGGTGGTGGAAACTCTGCCCGGGGAAGTTTTGAGATGTAAACTTGTCTGGGATAGTGTAGACTGCCCGTGAGCAAGGGGAGGTCTCCTAAAGGCTGAACCAACCCAAGATTATTTTCTGATGCCATGAGAAATCTCCAAGTGGTTGCACCTCAGTGCCTTTACCCCTTTGTGTACTCGGAGCCGTCCACCCAGCGCCAGGAGCCTTCTGCCTCACGGTCACTCAGCCCGATCCAGTGATCTGCATTTCTGACTTCCGCGGCAAGGTACTCCTACCAGACACAAATAGCAGCATTAGTGTGACCCCGGCTACACGGCAGCAATGTCCTCACTGCCGTGGGGGAGAAGGGCTTGGCAGGGAGGCTGTTGTGCTGCGGTCGGGGAAGTCCCTGAGACATCCCTGCACTCACCTGCTCTTCCCAGGAGAGGACGGAGCTCAGGTGCGAGTTCTGGGACACGCAAAACTGCTCGGCCTCCTCCCAGGACCTTTTCTCCTTTGAGAAGTAGTAGAGGTTCCCTCCGTGAAGCCTCCAGCCTTGGGAAACCCTGGTCAGGAGGTAGCCTAAAGATTCAGGTCAGGAGCATGAGGCATAGTCACAGTGCAAAGGTGCTACAACGAGGGCCCTGAGGAGAACAGCGACCCCTGGATTTCCACCTGGACCCTGGATGCAGCTTGCCGTGAGCCCCCAATTTGGGTGTACGGTGCCCAGAGTGGCAGGGCCCTGCCTGCAGCTTGATGGGTCCCAAGGTAACGCCCCTTGCACTTGAATAACCCTGGGGGGACAAGGGCTGGGATAACCGGTAAGGGGATCTGCCTGAGCGTGGTGATGCTGGCAGGCTACCGAGCTCTGCGGAGAGGCTGGGGGTGTGGCAGAATGCCATCTCACACCTCCCCAAACTCCGAGGGTCGGGGAGCCTGCTTCCGCCGGCTGCGAGGACCTACAGGTAGCAGAACCGGTAACTCCACCTCTCTATTGTTTTGGCAATGACCTCATGGCATGGGGGAGGGGCTTGACTGCTATAAGTGACCAGCATTGCTTTTTAAACTGATTGTTTGACATCAGACAAAAGCTGCCTGATTGGGCCTGGAAGGTGAGGTCACTTAAACGCACCAGGCATCAGCCAAATTCTGGTGGGAACTTCGTGCTGAGGTCACAACAGGGATATATAGGGTCCCTTCTTCCTGGAAGGGGCAGAGCCATCTTGGAGAGCCATTTTTGGCAGAGCCATGCTGGAGAAAGCCATGCTGGAAAGTGGGGAGAGAGCTTCCATGCTGGAGCCGTACGGCTCCTGGGGAGAGAAGAGCAGCTGGATGCTGCAGCCCTCTCCCTCTGTCTCTTGAAACTGGACACACAAGGAGCTGCTTGCCTATCATCGGCCTCTGGATGATATGTGTGAGAGAGCTACTTGAGAGCTATCCAGATCTATAGGTTGCAGTACAGCAGGTGCGTAATCAATGGCTACCTAGCCACGCTGTTTGCTCTAAGGTTATTCTGCGATATCTCTCTATCATGTACCCTACCCCAAACCTACTCCCTGTAACCAATACAGTTCTCCCTCATACTGAGTGTGGTGACCTGGCTGGGAGAGGGAGAGGGGTGTGCCTTTGTGATCCCTTGCTCTGGCTGACTACGGGAGATCGCTATTTCTGCTTCGGGCTAAAGGAAGCACCCCAAAGTCTTGCAGTGGGTCGAGCACCCTCGAGGATTACAAGGCCTGTGTTTCCCAGGGGACACAGGGCTAAGAACAGTACAGACCCTGGGTGGTGGCAGCGGTGACCCCAGGCTTGTGGGTGTGCTCTGGGAAGGGGGTCGGCTGGATGCGAAGCCCCACAAGGAGACACTTAGAGCCTGATTGGTGGTCAGGTGCGGCGAGGTGGGTGGCTTAGCGCAGGAGCACCCCCTCCCCTGCTGGACAGCTACAGGGGTAATTAGCCAGGGCAGAGCATTTTGTGAATGTGCCGATGCTTCCACTTTGGGTGGCAGCCCCAGCGGCAGCTGATCCCCAGGCCAGATCCTGCTCCTGTGCCCATGCAGCCTGGGGCCAACAGGACCAGCAGTTTGGCCAAAGGGGACTAATTCTTCCTAGTTCTGGATAAAAGATCCTGCTTGAGGGCTTCTGCTGGGGGACATCAGTGTAGGATGGTCCTGGGAACAGCAGGGAGGAGGTCAATCTCTTCACCGTGGGCCTGAATCAGGGGTGGGGGAGCTCTTTGCCCTCACTTCAACCCTTGCCCTAGCAGACCTGAGTGCAGCGCTTGCCTCTGGTACTCACGGTATTGCTCCTGGAGCACAGCGCAGGGCGAGACGATCTCCTCCCACAGGCCCCGTAATGGATGAATTTCACCCACCAGCTGCTGGCCTAGAAAGGATGGAAAGGCTTCACAGGAGGCAGCCCCATGGTGTGAGCCTGAGCAGGTCATGCAAGGCGATGCCCAAACCAGGACAGGACGTGTGTTGTAAATGCCGTTAATGGCACTGCCATTTGACCCCACCGTGCCTCCAAGCAAGGGCTCCCACCCCACCACACCAAATACCAACGCTGCCAATGAGAGGCAAGGGCTGGGACCAGTCTCTCTTATTTGACCCACTGAATAGTTGGAAGGGGGGTTGGACAAGCATCACTTGCCCTTCCTCAGCCTCACGTAGAGGCCGCTTCTTACAAGAGTAGAAAGGAGACCCATAGAAGGTATACAATGCCCAAAAGCTGGCCTAGCACCTGTTCCAGCTATTCAGTGGGTCAAAGGACAGGGCTGGAGGGTGTCAGAGAGGGTGCTGAATAGGGGATGGATCACTTTGAGATACAGTTCAGTGCTCTCCTGCTATAGCATCCACCCCTGCCGCTGTAGGCAAAGGATACTGGGCTAGAAGGACCATCCCAGTCTGTCCCGTGCTGTTGCTCACCCGTCTGCTCCAGGACAGACACGTTCACAGTGCTGTTTTCCTTCCAGAAGTCTCGGACTCCCTGAACTGCTTCGGCCACTCGGTGCTTCTCCTGCTGCTCCTGGAAATCTAGGGAGGACATCAGGGCAGGCTCAGTTAGGGAGAGGGGAAGGGTTGTCGTTTGTCCAGAGGAGAACGAAGAGCCTGTGCCTGCCTAGTGAGAGCACCGGTGAGGCTGTGTACGGTGATGGGCTGTGGAGCCAGCGCTCGTGCGGTCTACACTTGAGTCAGTTGAACTGGCTTAGAGACTGGGAAGACCGTTTTCTCCTGGAGCCCCATATATTGGTTGCCAGGGGCCCCACAACAACTCACCTACAACCCACACAGTCCAGGACTGTCTACTACAGCTGCGTGCTCACAGAGCCATTGCATCCGTACAGCTTCACCCATTTGCAGCTACATCTACAGGGTGCTGCAGGGCCGACTTCTTCAGGGACAGGGGGACGTGGAACAGTTTATGTCCCAAATACAGAGGAGCACAAGCTTTGAAGAAGGCTCCGTTCCTCCCAGACACATGGCTGCTTTGCAAAAGAATGAATACTTCTTACTAAGGACACTAATCCCATCCTGCAGACTCAGCCCAAGATGTGTTGCATACCATGGCTCTGCGTATGAACAGAAAGAATCAAGTGAGGACTTCAGCTCTGACTGCAAGACTACGCTAGGATGCAGGGAGTCTTTCTCCTCTAAACCAGACATCTCTTAGGACCAAGAACATTTCCATCTGCAATATTTATGGAGCCCACAAAGGCATCACCAAACACCACAGAAATCATGCCTGTTCAGGACGGGAGGAAGTGTTAAGTTTTGGAGGAGACTGGAGGAGATGCAGCAAGATGAGATGCACAGTGATGATGACCAGAAAAGACCCACTGAATGCACCTCATGTAACAAGGCTGGAAGAGTTTCCCCACACCGTGCTGGTGCTGCCAGCAGCATGGACCACCCCCTGCTAAATGACCTGCACATTTACTGGAACTGGGGTTTTCATAGTGATATCTGCTGAGCACAGTGGTTCTGGCTCTGGCACACTCCCTTCCAAGGGACCTTTTCTCTTGACAGGGACTTTCCGCACCATTCACAATTTGGCCTGAAATCTTTGGATCCGCACCTCATTTTCAGCCCGATTCCATTTGCACTGAAGGCTACAAATCCCAAGAGGTGCTGCTGGGACTGACTGAGACCTGGCCGAGCAGTGCATGAGGCAGGGAGGCTTTCCATAGAAAGCAAGGTGGGATCACACTGTGCAGAGCTCTCATCCACGTCCAGCCCCACATCAGCGAGGCAGGGAACACCTGGCAGAAGGAAAGGCTACCTGGTAACATGCAGGCAAAAACAGAAGAGCACAGAGGGTTTGGGCAGTGGTAATTATGGTGTTTCCTGAGGGTTCATTGCTCCAGCTTGTGCCCAATTGCTCTTCTTATATATCTAGGTTTTCTGCATTTATTAACATCCAGTGAACTAGTTTTGAGTTACAAAAGTTCACATCAAAGTTGCGTTTGAGACGTGCTAGACTTACACGTGGCCGTGACTCCACCAAGAGAAGCCGCGAGGAGGAGGCTCAGCAGCAGGAGGAGAGCACAGAGGACATGGGATCTCTTTGGAGAGGACTCGGGAAGGTTTCCTGGAAGAAGAAGAAGAAACATCTCCAGGAAAGTCACACAATTGGTGTCCCCTGGCATGGTCTGCAGTTGTAGTTCCTGTCTACACTGCTGGAACGAGTTAGGCCTTCAAAAGGTGGCACATGTGTGTGCCTACACATCACTCTCCCCACCTGGGGGAAATGGTGTGTGTAAGACATTCGCAGACTTCCAGTCCAAAAGACACGACCTCCATCACCATGTAAACTGAACCCCTGCATAACACAGGTCGTGACAATTACTGCTTCACCTGGTTTGCGGCCAACAGCTGAGGCTTTGCTTCCACAAATGCTGTGGGTGTGTTTCTAATCTAGATGCAGACATTTCCAGTAAGGGAGCATCCCCTTTCCAGCATCAGTAAGCTGTGGTAAGGGTTCTCCCCTGGCCTCTTACACATTGGACCTTCTTGCTGCTCTGGTTATCCAGGGAGGTGGTGGAGTCTCCATCCTTGGAGGTTTTCAACACCCAGATGGACAAAGCCTTGGCTGGGATGACATAGTTGGAGTTAGTCTTGCTTTGAGTAGAGGGTTGGACTAGATGTGACCTCCTGAGGTCCCTTCCAACCCTCCTTGTCTGTGATTCTGTGATTCTAACTCTCCAGCTTTCAATGTCCATCCCCTGGGCCTTTCTCTGCTGGACCCAAATCCCTGCTCTCAGAAAATCTCACTTCCCCTAACAGGTGCATAAAGCTAGATTTAGATCACTTTCACAAGCAAAACCATTTCTTGTTTGGTGGTTTGGAAGGGAGGGTGAAGTGCCCAGGCACTGACCAGACACAAGCCTACAGCTAACCCATGGGAAACAGTGAGTACAAGGCAGCCCTTTATGCCCCCTCCCAGGTCTTTGATAAAAATATTAAGGGTGAAGGACCAAAAATTGATCCCTGCAGGACTCTGCTGGAAACATGTGTATGGGAAGGTACCATGGCACTGCTGAGATCGGGTCTGCCAGGATGAATGGACATACCCGGTGCTGGATGCCTCCTTTTGGAGTCAGGACGTTCCTAGCACCAAAGATTCATAGATTCATAGATGTTAGGGTCGGAAGGGCCCTCAATAGATCATCGAGTCCGACCCCCTGCATAAGCAGGAAAGAGTGCTGGGTCTAGATGACCCCAGCTAGATGCCTCACCAATTCCCTTCTGTGCCCCCGTGATGAACTTATAGGCAGCCACAAGTTCGCCTCTCAACCTTCTCTTGCGAAGGCTGAAAAGGTCCAGTTTCTCTAGTCTCTCCTCATAGGGCTTGGTCTGCAAGCCCTTAACCATACGAGTGGCCCTTCTCTGGACCCTCTCCAGGTTATCTGCATCCTTCTTGAAGTGTGGCGCCCAGAATTGCATGCAGTACTCCAACTGTGGTCTGACCAGCGCCCGATAGAGGGGAAGTATCACCTCCCTGGACCTATTCGTCATGCATCTGCTGATGCACGATAAAGTGCCATTGGCTTTTTTGATGGCTTCGTCACACTGCCGGCTCATGTTCATCTTGGAGTCCACTAGGACTCCAAGATCCCTTTCCACTTCCGTGCCACCCAGCAGGTCATTCCCTAGGCTGTAGGTGTGCTGGACATTTTTCCTCCCTAGGTGCAGCACTTTGCATTTCTCCTTGTTGAACTGCATCCTGTTGTTTTCTGCCCACTTGTGCAACCTGTCCAGGTCTGCTTGCAGCTGTTCCCTGCCCTCCAGCGTGTCCACTTCTCCCCATAGCTTTGTGTCATCTGCAAACTTGGACAGAGTACATTTGACTCCCTCGTCCAAGTCACTGATGAAGACATTAAAGAGTATCGGTCCAAGGACCGAGCCCTGCGGGACCCCACTGCCCACACCCTTCCAGGTCGAAGCCGACCCATCCACCACGACTCTCTGGGTGCGACCCTCCAGCCAATTTGCCACCCACCGGACTGTGTAGTCATCCAAGTCACAGCCTCTTAACTTGTCCACCAGTATGGGGTGGGATACCGTATCAAAGGCCTTCCTGAAGTCTAAGTATACGACATCCACCCCTCCTCCTGTGTCCAGGTGTTTCGTAACTTGGTCATAGACAGAGACTAGGTTGGTCAGGCACGATCTGCCTGCCACGAACCCGAGCTGGTTTCCCCTCAGCATAATTTGTCCTGCCGGGCTCTCGCAAATGTGAGCCTTGATAATTTTTCAAAGACTGTGCCAAGGATGGAGGCGAGACTGACCGGCCTATAGTTGCCCGGGTCCTCCTTCCTTCCCTTCTTAAAAATGGGGACCACATTGGCCCTTTTCCAGTCCTCCGGGACTTGGCCCGTGAGCCACAAGCGTTTGAATATTCCCGCCAGTGCCTTCAGCACCCTCGGATGGAGCCCATCCGGGCCTGCCAACTTAAAGGCATCCAGTTCCTCCAAGTGACTCTGCACCATCTCAGGATCTACGTATGGAAGTCTGGCGCCTTGCTGCTGCCTCTCTACAACCCCAGTGAGAGACTTGTCGTGCCCCTCACTTAGGAACACTGAGGCAAAGAACTTGTTGAGGAGTTCAGCCTTGTCCCCCCGTCCGTCACCAATTGTTTCTGCCCATTTAGCAGGGGTCCTATTCCTCCCTGGGCCTTCCTTTTACTCCCAACATATCTAAAAAACAATTTCTTGTTGTCTTTTACTTGGGTTGCCATCCTCAGCTCCATGGTAGCTTTGGCCCGTCTAACTGCCTCCCTACAAGCGCGAGCAGAGGAGGTATATTCATCTTTGGTGATTTCTCCCTGTTTCCACTTTTTATGTGCTCCCCTTTTGTCCCTTAGGCTGCCCTGGATTTCTGTGGTCAGCCAGGGAAGCCTCCTGGCCCCTTTCCCTCTTTTGCCTCGCTCGGGGATCATCTTGCTTTGTGCCCCAAGGATCGTTTCCTTAAGGCACAGCCACCCTTCTTGGGCTCCCATCCCATCAAAACTCCTACTCTGCAGTGCGTCCTTGACTAATCGCCTGAGTTCATTGACATCAGCTTTCCTAAAGTCTAGCACTTTCACCCTACTAGTTACCTTACCCACTCACCGTCTTATGTTGAATTGTATTATTAGGTGATCACTGTCTCCCAGATGGCTACCGATCTGGAGGTCCCCTACCATGTCATCCCCCGTTGCCAATACCAGATCCAGTACGGCATTCCCCCTAGTGGGACCGTGCACCTCCTGTGTCAGGTGGAGGTCCTGTACACAGGTTAGAAACCTGCGTGAGCGATGGGACTTTGCTGTCTGTGACTCCCAGCAGATGTCCGGGTAGTTTAGGTCCCCCATGACTACCGCCTCTTTAGCTTTTATGGTCTCTGAGAGTTGCCTGAGGAGCCCCACATCTATTTCTTCCCCTTGGTGTGGGGGTCTGTAGCAGACCCCTACCACCAAATCCCTTTCTCCTTGCCCCCCATGTAGCCTAACCCACAATCCTTCTACTTCCTCAACCTTGGATTCTGTCTTGATGAGGGTCGATGTATATTGCTCACTGACATAGAGCGCAACCCCTCCCCCTTTCTTCCCCACCCTGTCCTTTCTGTACAATCTATAGCCCTCAATATGTACTGCCCAGTCGTGGGATGAATCCCACCAGTTTTCTGTTAGCCCTACTAAGTCGTAGGTGTTTAGTGCAAGCAGGAGCGCTAGTTCATCCTGCTTATTTCGCATGCTCCTAGCATTAGTATATAGGCACTTGAGCCCTGCGACTGGTGCCTTTGCTGCCCCCCCGCTCCGAGTCCCAAGGGGCCCATTGTTTCACCATTAGTACCCTGCAGCCAAAGGCTGAAGGGGTCAGGCACAGTAAGCGTGCTCACCCGGCCCCCAATCTGAGGGAGCCTTTTGTTTTTAAACTATTTGGTTTATGCCCCCTCCCCCCCCCCCCCCCCCCCACAGGGGACTGGCAAAGGGTTCACTGCACAGTGCTTGGATGCCTGCATGGCTCGTGTTTGTAGCACAGCAGTGTTGTGCCCTGTCCCCAAGACACTGGTCCTCACAAGCATGAAACCATCTAG
Source organism: Alligator mississippiensis (assembly GCF_030867095.1). Lineage (NCBI taxonomy): Eukaryota > Metazoa > Chordata > Crocodylia > Alligatoridae > Alligator > Alligator mississippiensis. The sequence continues at coordinate 2,825,275 of NC_081825.1, read as the reverse complement.
GAAGAATAAGCCATGAAGCAGAGAGCAGGAGACTCTTACCCTTCTTGCAAGACTGGTGAGGAACATCTGAGATGACTACGTTCTCATACACAGACTCTTCTGCTATTGCTTTCATTGTGCACGGAGAACCTGGTGGCTGTCTCCTTCCAACTGCTCAGTGAGAGTATTCTTCACGCAGAAACGTATAGTGACTGAGACTGTAAATGGGAAGTGAGTATCATAAATTCCCTGAAAAAGTGAAACCAAAGACCTCTAACCATCGAATAAAAAATGCTACCTTAGTCAAGTGAGACCTGACAGCCAAGACACACACCACACCCAGCTGCCGGCCTCTGACAGGACCAGCATTAAGTGTTATCTGCATTCACAAATTCTGTGTGAGATAAGAGCAGCATGGAGATGTCATATATAGCCTCACAGGGTAACCGTTCCCTTGTGGGGGGAGGAGGGCCTGTGGACAGCTGCAGGCAATGGTACTTTAGTAAACTTAGAAGGCTAGTTAGTGAGGTGCTGGAAAGCAAGAGCATCAAGCAAATGGAGGTCCAGGAGGGTTGGAAGTTCCTCAAGGGAGTGATCTTTGGGGCACAAAAGGAGTCTATCCCCTTGTGCAGCAAAGTGGGTAAGGGGATAAAAAAGCCCCCTTGGCTGAACAGGGAACTCCAGGAGAGTCTGGGGCCAAAGAAAGAGATGTATAGGCAATGGAAGCGGGGGGCAGCCACCAAGGAGGCATACACCTCCCTGGCGCGCTATTGCAGGGGATTGGTTAGGCAGGCCAAGGCAGGACTGCAGCTTACACTGGCTACAGCAGCTAAGGACAATAAAAAGTCCTTCTACAGATACATAGCGAGCAAAAAGAAGGTGCAGAGTAACACAGGGCCCCTGCAGGACAAATCAGGACAGTTGGTGGTTGACGCAAGGGAAAAGGGAGAGCTCTTCAATGAGTTCTTTGCTTCGGTATTCCTAAGTACTGACCAAGACAATTCCTCCACCTTGAGCATAGACAGATGTCCAAAAGGCACCAGACCACCAAAGGTTAGTGCTGACTTAGCAAAGGAGCACTTGGAAGGGCTGGATGGATACAAGTCAGCCGTCCCGGATGACCTCCATCCATGGGTACTAAAGGAATTGGTCAGTGTCATTGCTGAGCCACTGGCACAGCTGTTTGAGAACTCCTGGTGCTCTGGCCAGGTCCCTGAGGATTGAAAAAGGGCTGACGTGGTGCCCATTTTTAAGAAGGGGAGAAGGGGTGAGCTAGGTAAGTTTAGGCCAGTCAGTCTTACCTCTATTCTTGGGAAAATACTGGTAAAAAATCATCAAAGAGCATATTTGTGAAGGCCCAGCAGGGGAAACGATGCTGAAAGGAAACCAGCATGGGTTCGTCACAGGTAGATCCTGCCTGACAAACCTTATAGCCTTTCATGACCAGGTCACACACTGCCTTGACACAGGAAAGGAGGCTGATGTCATCTACCTGGACTTTAAGAAGGCCTTCGACACAGTTTCGCACCCTATCCTCATAGGGAAGCTAGCAGACTGTGGAGTGGACCCCTACAGTCAAGTGAGTGGCAAACTGGCTTAGGGACCACACCCAGAGAGTGGTGGTGGATGGGTCGTTCATGGCCTGGAAGGAGGTGGGCAGTGGGGTCCCGCAGAGTTCGGTCCTTGGACCGGTGTTATTTAATATTTTCATCAGTGATTTGGATGAGGGTGTGGAGAGCACCCTCTCCAAGTTCACAGATGATACCAAGTTATGGGGCGAAGTTAACACACCAGAGGGTAGGGAGTGGATTCAAGCCAGTCTGGACAGGTTGGATCAATGGGCAGAATGAAACAGGATGCAATTCAACAAAGATAAATGCAAGGTACTCCACCTGGGGAGGAGGAATCCCCAGCACACCTATATGTTGGGGGATGACCTCCGAAGCTCAGTGGCTTACAGGGATCTTGGAGTTATAATTGACTCCAAGAGGAACATGAGCCGGCAGTGTAATGAAGCCATCAACAAGGCCAATCGCACCTTGTCGTGCATTAGCAGATGCATGACCAACAGATTAAGGGAAGTAATGCTCCCCCTCTATGTGCCACTGGTCAGGCCACAGTTGGAGTACTGTGTCCAGTTTTGGGTGCTGTACTTTAACAGGGACACGGAGAATCGGGAGAGGGTTCAGAAGAGGAACAGTCGCATAATTAGTGGTCTCTGTGCAAGACCCTACGAGGGGAGGTTGAGGGATCTGGATCTCTTCAGCCTTCACAAGAGTCATCTGACAGGAGACCTTGTAGCTGCCTATAAGTTTATCAAGGGAGGACAACAGGGAATTGGAGACACGCTATTTATCAGAGCACTCCTAGGAGTAACGAGGAATAATGGGTGCAGATTAGTGGAGGGTAGATTCAGGTTAGACATTAGAAGAAATTTTTTACAGTAAGTGTGGCCAGAATCTGGAATGGGCTTCCGAGAGAGGTGGTGCTGTCATCTAACTTGGAGGTCTTCAAGAGGAGGCTTGATAGTTACCTGGCTGGGTCATCTGACCTCGGTCCTCCTTCCTGCCAGGGGCAGGGGGTTGGACACGATGATCCATTGTAGTCCCTTCTGACTCTACAATCTATGAATCTATGAATAAGCTCAACCTGTGTCCCCAGGTGAAGGGAAGTGGGGTATGGGTTGTGACTGGCCCAGGTTTGCTGGAGATCAGAGGGTTTCTGTACCTAGTCCCAGGAGAGGATGGCCAGGTTGAGCCAGGAGGGAAGAGGCCATGGGAAAGGGAGAGAGGGCCATTTAGGCCATGGGGCAGACAGCCCCAATGCTGAGGGTTCCCGGGCTGGACGTCCTCAGTGTGGAGAAGGGGGTTCCCCCTTTGCTGCAGCCCTGCAGGACTGGAGCCCCAGAGGGCAGGGAGTCTGAGCCAGGGAAAGGCACAGATGTTGGGAAACAGGACAGACCCTGGGGGAAGGATATGGCCAAGGCAGCAGCATGGGCAGAGATGGACTTGTACAGGTGGGGCAGGCGCTAGGTGTTGTGGATGGATGTTCTCCACCCTAGGGCAGGGCAGTGTCTCAAGGTCCCTTCCATATAGTGTTGGGAAGGACCCATTGTGGCAGGGGTCTGCAAGGCTGAATTTTCCCCTCAGGCATGGTAGCTGGGGTGGGCTAGTAGGGGATGCTCCTGTGCTGAGACACCCACCTCACTGTGCCCCACCAAAAACAAGGATTCAGATGCTTCCCCAGGGTCACCAACTTTGGCCAACCCCCTTCCTGAAGCAAACCTGCAAGCCTGGGGTAGTGCTGCCAACACCTGGTCTCCGGCCTTTGTCGGGGCCCTGTGCCACCCATGATACACAAGCCATGTAGACCTTGGGATCTGGGAGTGCTTCTATTAGCCTGAAGCATAGAAAGTAGCCTCCATTAGTCAGCTGAACGAAAGGAACAAAAAGGCATGTTCAAACCCTCTCAAGCATGTATGAAAAGTCTGGCTAACGGATAGCTTTATTGGGTGTGTCACAACCCAATTAAGCAGTGCCCATGCCACTAGCAAGAGATACCATTCAAAGCATTCTCATTCCACACTAGGTTAACTAAGGGTTAACAAGATGCTGGTAACAGCCTTCTTCGCTGTGCATGCCAACAAGAGATTTATAGCTGCGCCACTAATAAGAAATGAAACTTTAGCCTTCTGTGCTTTACATAAATCATTATAATTGGTCAGAGTAAACAGGGAGTAGTCCTGCAATAAAACCCTAGCGAGAACCGCTATATAATTGGCGATTCTAATTAGATTTATGACGTGGCGTGAGACAATTGGTTATATCACAAACAAAACCTGCTTGCACTTCCGCAAAATCGGAGACCTCTGAACACACATAACAGAATAGATTGATGAGCTGATCATTCATCAATCTCCCTGTCATGACCTCCCTGACCTACCCTCACCTGCATGCTCGATAAGCCGTAACCTGCCGACCGCCGGCCCGTATATACATCTGCAGACCGACCTAACGAACTCTAAGCTGTAACTAACTAAGTATCTCTGACCTCCGTCATTCACCATCTTGACGGCGTAAGTAAACAATCTTGCTTTGCAACCGATAAGCGTCCGTGCCTAATTCCACTCCAAGCGTCACAAGTACCCGCCTGCCGGGCCCCTAAGGCCCCAGACCCCTCGCTGCAGTGCACGGCAGTGACAGGGTAGAGAGGGGGGATAGGTACTAATCAGAGAAGTATCAAAAGAAAACCCCAGAGCAAACAAAAAACAGCTTGTTAGCCTTTTGCTTGCTCTAGAGGCAGCATGGCTAACTGGCTGTGTCCCCGAAACATGTCTTCCCCACTTCCAGGAAGAAGGGACCTTATAGATTCCTGTCGTGACCTCAGCACTATGTTCCCAACAGAAGCAGTCCCAATGGCAGGTGACTGGTGCTTCCAAATGACATCAGACTGACCAGGTGAGAGAACTAGTCATGTGACCTGCAAGGGCAGGGAAACTGAGCTGATGGGAGCACGTCCCCCCTTCCTTAAGAATGTCTCCAGCCCAGGTCACAGCTCAGTGGTAAATGAGGGGCTGCCTGTTGACAGCAGAAGCAGACTGAGCGGGTGATTCCTCCACAGTAGCCACAGGGTTTTCCCCTTCCAGCTTCCAAGCTCAAGTGAGAAATCCCAAAAGCCTCGCAAACCTCGTTATCTGAGAGCATCCCAGGAGTTTTCATGCCAGTCTCCTGATCTTTTGTGGTCTGACGGATGAGCCTCTGATGCATAGGGTCATCCGGGCCGGTTGTGGCCTCCCACGCACAACCTGTAACTTCCTGGCACCTCAGATTTCACTTGTACAAGAGGTCAGTAGCTCTGCCAGCAGCCCTGACCTCCATGCAGGAAGACGAGGTGGCCTTCCCCAGCCCGCCTGTGCTGGGGATCAGACTAGACCAGGGGTTCCCAACCTTTTTATGCTGAGGGCTAGCAACCTGTGGACTGGAAGTGACCATGGACCGGCAAACTGCACCAGCAGTGACCGACACTGCGTGCAGTCAGCCAACCCTTTTTTATACTCAGTATAATCAGTATAAAAAAAGGGTTGGCTACCAGTCTGCAGTATGCCCATCACTTTCAGTCTGCAGTTTGCTTGCCTGGGGTTTGCCAGTCCATGGTCACTTCCGGTCCGGCAACCAACCCTCCTGTGGACCAGCAGTCAATTCTTCACAGCCTGGTACCAGGCCATGGCCTGAGAGTTGGGAAACCCTGGACTACATTGTCATCTCCTCCTGGTGCTCTGTCCCATTCATCTGCAAGTGCTGGTTAACAGAAACGGTGTGAGACTCCTTCCAGGTGCTTAGGATCATAGGACTATTGGAAAGCCAGGCTGTAAGGGTCCTCATATGGTCATCTAATCCAGCCCCCTGCTCAAGGCAGGACCAGCCCTCGCTAAACCATCCCAGCCACATCTGTCCAACCTGCTTTTGAGACCTATCAGGGATGGAGACTCCACCGTGTCTCTAGGGTTCTGTTCCAGTGCTGATCTGGCCAGTGTATCCCTTGACAAGGTGTTGTTTGGCTCTGCTCTTTTATAGGCAAAAGCTGCTGTAGACTCCTAGGGCCAGCTTCTGTTTTTTGGTGCTCTTTACAATAAAGTGTCATGTTACTCTCTCTCTCTGCATCTGGCTCCCTAATTGTGAAGGGCTGCCAAAATCCCTGCTCACAGGGAGGGAAGGTGGGGGCTGCAAGATGCAAAATGAAACCCCAAGATTAGGCTCAGACCAAGTGCAATGGCGGTGTTGGAGATGGGGGGAGGGGGACTAAACTTTTTACAAAGGAAAAGGCCTTTGCTTCCTGGAGAATGAAGAGGGGGAGCTCTGCCTGAGAAGTTGCTAATGGCCCTCTTTCAAATGTAAAACCTTCTCCCCTCCCCTCCCCCAGGCACAGTATTGCCACTTTTGCTGGGTGGGTTTTGGATTGGGCGCTCAAGGTTTGGGGTGCAGTCTTTCTTGCAAATCTACTGAAAGGGGCTGCCTGCCCCCTCACAAGTCTGGCTTGCTAGGATCCCTGGGTTAACTAAACTACATCTGAGAACTTGCCTAAAAGACGTTTAAAATGCCTGGAAATCCTGCTGTGAAAACAGACATGCAGTTGCAGCATCTGAAGGGCAAATATCGTGGCACGTACATGTACCCTTAGGGACTATTTAGAAAAGCTGGACATATACAAGTCCACGGGGCTAGGCAGGATGTCCCTGAGGGTGCCAAATCAGTTTCCTGATGAGATGGTAGAGTCACTGACCAACATCTAGGCATTGGTGACTCATGTTCATCTTGTGGTCAATAATGACCCCTCAGTCTCTTTTGGCCGTGGTGCTAGTGAGCATAGCTCTTCTGAGCCTATAAGCGTACCACAGGTTTTTTTCTTGAGGGGGAATACCTTGCATTTGTCAGTATTGAATGTCATCAGGTTTATATCCACCCATTTTCTAAGCCTATCCAAGTCAGCCTGGATCACCAGCCTATCCTCAGGTGTGGACGCTCTACCCCAATGTTTAGTGTCATCGGTGAACTTGGCCAGTCTGCTTCTGATACCAATATCCACATCATTAATAAAGACTTTAAAGAGTACAGGTCCAAGGACAGATCCGTGGGGGACACCACTGGTCACGGAGCACCATCATGATTCACTTCCGTCGACTACCACTCTCTGGGTCCAGCCTCAGAGCTAATTCCCCAGCCATCAGAGTGTGATGTAGCCGAGGCTGCAGTTGGCCAGTTTTTCCATGAGGAGGTTGTGGGACACCAGATCAAAGGCTTTTTTAAAGTCCAGATATATGATGTCAATCTCTTCTCCCTTGCCCAGATGATATGTCACCTAATCATAGAAGGAGATGAGATTGGTCAGGTAAGACCTACCCACAGCAAACCCGTGCTGGCTGTCCGTCAGGATGTTGCCATCAGACAGATTGTCAAGAATGGTCTCTTTGATAATTTTTTCCAGAATCTTTCCAGGGATTGGGGTCAAGCTGATTGGCCTGTAGTTCCCTGGATCTACTTTCCTTCCTTTCCTAAAGGCCTTCTTCCAATCTTCAGGTGCTTCACCTGAGCACCACGAGTTTGCCAGTGACTGGCCTATGACGTCTGGCAGCTCCGTAAGTACTTGGGGGTGCAATCTGTCAGGATCTGCTGATTTAAAGGTGTTTAGCCTGTCAGGGTGTTCCTTTACAAGGTCTATACCAATGCTGGGTATAAATTCACCTTCACCCTGAGTCTTCTGCATCATATTAGGCAGGGTGGTCCCTTTGGGCTGGTGAAAAACCGACACAAAGTGCCCATTAAGCATTGGCTTTGTCCTGGGTTTTGGTTGTCAGTTGTCCCATTTGGTTTAGCAGGGGTCCACTGTTGCTCTTGTTTTTCTTCCAACTCCCCACATATCAGAAAAAGGACTTTTTATTGTCCTTGATACGTGTAGCCAGTTGGAGTTCAGTTACAGCCTTGGCTTTCCTGGTTCACTCCCTACAGGTGCAGACCAGTGCAGAATACTCCTCCTTAGTGGTGATTCGTGTCTTCCATCCTTTATAAGCCTCTCTTTTTAGGTGTAGAAGGTCCACAAATTCCCTGCTGAGCCAAGGGGTTGCAGTTCGCTGCTGGCAGGCCAGGCAGAAACACTGCCTGGCTGCATGGAACACCTGGAGGTAAGGGCAGGAGCTTAAGGGGATGATTTGGAGGCTCCTGGTCCTGGGCATGACCTAAAACTGCACCCTGCCAGGAGTGGATGGCCTGGTGGGGCTCCCAGTGGTGCGGGAGCCCCCAGGAAATGGCAGGCAAGCTACCACCCCAGTGAAAGGTGGGTTGGGGTGCCTTAGTAACCCCAGTTCCCACAACTGGGTGGGTTACCCCATAGTATGGCCAAGAAGGCGAACCCAGGGTAGAGAGTGGGCTAGAGGCTCAGAGGCCTGACTCAAAACACCCTCAACTGGTCAATGCTGGGGCCAGAACCAGAAGGGTCAAAAGGGCCGGGGGTCCACTGTGAGGCATGTCTAGAGCTGAGAGCCTGGGGTTTCCAACTGGCCTTGGAGGTGAGGCCAGGGTCTGTGTGGGCAAAGGTCCCAGGGGACCACAGCTGAGAGGGGGGAACAGTTCAGGGAGCTAGGCAGCCGAGAATGAGCGTGGAGTAGGCTGCCTGATTGGAGGGATCTGGTTGCAGTCTGGACTGGAGGATTCTGGGGTGCAGTGTGGGGCCGGTGATGTTAACATCTGTGGATGCCATTTGCGAGGCTTGGGCTGCGGTGCAGGGGAGGAATGGAGCCACAGATAGTGCACCCTGGCATTGGGGCAAGAAATGGGCAGCCTCCTGCCTAATTAAAATAATTATATTTTAATCAAGGCATGGCAGGAAAGGAGGCAGGCGGTTGGCCCAGAAACAGGTGGGTGGACCAATGTCAGATTGGCTCTGAGAATGCCCCCTCTTACACTACCTTTCCTCTGAGATGGGATGGACATCCCTTATGCTTTCAGCATCGCTCCCTTAAGGAGCAACCACTCCTGGAGTCCCTTTCCTGCTGAGTCATGGCCCCTTAAGGCCTCAACAACAAGCCTCCTGAGCTTGTCAAAGTCAGCTTTCCTAAAGTCGAGGACTTCTGCTTTGCTGACTGACTTGCCAGCTTTATGGCTGATAGTAAAAGTGATCAGCTGGTGGTCACCATCTCCCAGCTTTCCTTTGATTCTTAGGTTGCTGACTAGATCATCCCCTTTAGCCAGTTCCAGGTCCAGCAGCGCTTTACCTCTTTTCGGTCTATAGACATCTTGAGTCAGGTAGAGTTCATTCACACACGTGATGAAGCTTTGTGACCATTTGGATTTGGCCAAGTGTTCTTCCCATGAGGTGCCCGAGTAGTTGAAATCTCCCATGACAACTATGCACCGAGAGCATGCAGCCTTAGCCTGGCGAATTCCTGGTCATGCTCTTATTCCTTGCTAGGTCCATAGTAGACTCCTCCCATTGTGTCCCCTGTGCCGTGTTCCCCATGTATTTTAACCCCGAGGGTCTCCAGTTGGCTTCCCTGGGTGCCAATGTCGTCTTGCAGGGACATGTAGCTTTTCTCGACATAGAGAGCTACACCCCCACCCCCTTTTTCCTAGCTCCTGGCATGGTGTACAGACACATTTTCCATCAGATAGATGGAAAAATCTTTTCACTGTTAGAACAGTGAGGCGGTGGAATAGATGCAAGGGAAAGGCATCTTTGGAGGTGTTCAAGAAGACTTTGGGAAGACATTGCTCAGAGGGGATCTAGGAGTCACTGTTACTGGAGTGCCCTGAAAAGAGCAGCAGCTGGAACCAAGGAGCCCACCCCCACACATGCCAGTGCCCCTGCAGGCAATAGTATCAGAAGCTTCCTGGCTCTAGGTTTTTGCCCTTACACTCAGGTCAGGCCATATTGGGATAAGGAAGAGATTTAAGACCCTGGTCAGATGGGTATGAAGCTGGCAGTTGCCTTTCTCTGGATGTGGGAGGCATGGCTGTCTTCCTTTGATCTCTCCAGTGTCTTTTAAGAGCCCTTGCAGCAGCAGAGACACCGACAGTGCTCCTCCCCTGCTTGACTGGTACTGTTGGTGTCTGTGGTAATGTGCCTGGTAGTTGCACTCCAGGGGCAATTGTGTAGATTTAGGCATAGGTAAGACAGAAACATGCACGGCAAGGGGGTTTGGACCAGGTGTGACCTCTGAAGATTACTTCGAGTCCATCATCTCTCATTCTAGGATATGGTCCCCAGCAGTTGCATGACTGGATCCTCTTCTCTTTCCCCACAGCCCAGCTCCTGTGTGCGTTTGTTTTCTAGGGAAACAAACCCAGTCCCAGAATGGCCCTCGCCTTCCTGCTTCATTGATTCCTGCTCATGTGTGAGCAAACTCTCTTCTCCCCAGGTGGAAAGGGAAATCCTTGCACTGGGAAGCTTCTTATTACCTTTAGTTTTGGCAGGACTATTGATTCAATTAGACATGTTGGTACTTTTTTCTCCAAGTCTATGCTCAGATTTTAATCAACAAAGGGTGGGGTTTTTTTTTTCCTTTTTACACTCATGAACCAATTTCAATCTAGATAGGGCTCAAACTCTAAAACCCTGGCACCCAAAACAAGTGTTTAGGCCACTGGGACTGTTCACACCTATCTGGCACACACAGAAAAGTATTGTCATCTAAGCCAGTGTCTAAACCCTTCCATCTCCCCACCCCTGCTGTCAAGGGAGGCGAGAGGTTGGAGGAAACAGAGAAAGTTTGCTGGTTACTTGCAAGGATTTTGCTTTTCCCCATAGTTTGGTCCTGCTGGGAGCTGTGGAAGGATGCCAGCTCTCCTCACCAGAATGAGGCCAGTGTCCTCTCCAGGGGTGCAATAGGTCAGTATGTCTTATTGATGGATGATGCACCTGCTGCCAGGGGGCTTTTGGAAAAGCTAGAGGAAGGTAATACAAGCCGTGGGTCAGCTGTTACCAGCTGCATTTGGTTTACACTTTGCTCTGTGAAAGAAGCCCTTTGGCCCTGGGTTATTGCTGTGGCCTAAGCTGCACCGCAAAACAGGAACAGTGTTTGTCTCCAGTCTGATTCCTGGAACTGAGCACCCACCCTATTGACTATTCCTGTAACCCATGACAACACAACCATTAAGTCAAGGGTGGACTCCTGAAACTTCAGGCACCAGCAGGCTGAGACCCCTGTGACTAACAACTGTCATGTACTACTCAAAACCTATGTGGGACGGTGACCTCCAGATTGGACAGCCAAAATGATGCTGGGAAATTATACAAGTCTGCCAGGAAGGGATAAAAAGCAGTGGAGTGTGACCCTCAGTGGTGCCTCCTCATCCAGCACCTGACGTACTGAGACAGAAGGAAAAGCAGGTGACCCCTTTTTGGAGAAGACATCGCCTTGAAGGAAACCGAGCATCAACAGCAGACTCCTGGGCCTCGGATAGGTAGATATACTGACACCAGTGCTCTCACAATCACTACAGCAGTGTAACAGGGAGCCAGTGACCCTATTACAGAGCAGCCCCAGAGAGGTAAGAGAGGTGTTAAATGCCAATAAGACACACCTAGACCAGCCTGGGAGCTGAGCCAAGACGTGGTAATTGTCAATTAAGATTTCACAAACTGGCGGTGAGGTGTTAATTACCACTTAGAGACTTTATATCATAAGACCTGAGGCTGTGATTACAGACTTCCCCTGGAAGGGGAACTGGAGCAGTGGCTGAGAGCCTGCCAGAGCGATGAAGCAGTGTTCCTTGTGTGGAGGTGAAGGCACCAGGGAAAAAGAGTGGAAGTTTTCCCTCACAGACAGCAGCCAGGTGCAAAGGGTTTTGAGCAGAGCTAGCACGGCAGTCTCCGGGACAGGTACTCCATGTTAATGAGAGATTGTGACTGAGGGAAGTCGGCATGGTTAACCCCAGTATTCTGTGGGACTGCGCACAAGCAAGATGGGCACTAGTTGCGAATGCGGAGTACCCAGTGATTGTGTCTTCTTAAAGAGCCCTGCTCATCTCAGATAGGGGTAAGGGGGAGAGGACTGCGAGCCACTGTAAGCAGCATTGGCACAGCCAGCAGCCGTTGATTTTGGGGAGCAGGAGTGCAGGAAGAGCTGCCATTAGTGTTCCCTGAATATAGAGATGCTGCTGCCCAAGCTTATCTACATATTATACTAGCGGGAGTCTGCCCTGTCACCAGCGGCCAGAGTTGGCAGCAGGATGGGGCGCGGCATGTTATAGCCTTCATTAAATCAGAAGCTTTAATTTTCCTTTTTTCTCCCATCAAGTCGTGGCAAGCGAGAATGAGCTCATGCATGGGAAGTGGGTCTCAACATGCCCCTTTAATTGATCCAGGCATCCCGCTCACAAGCAGCTACTATACACTATACTACATGGGTTTAAGTGACATGGGTTTGGATGAGTGAGTGAGTGTGTGTATGCTAAGGTGACCAGCACCACTCATAACTCAAAGTGGCATTTATGATTTTATTGGTAACTTCACATCCCGTCCAATAAACTAGAATGTATTATGATTCTATGAGTTGGTCCTTTGTAGCCAGATCGACAGGTAACAATGGGTACATGAGCATGTAGCATCGATTGAGTGACAAGTGTTTTCTAGCAAATGTAGAATGGAGCCATGGGGACCCATGGTCTCTTCTCCCTGACTGCAGGGAGACACTGAGAGGAGGCAAACTGCTTCTCGGCCTCTTGTTGCTCAGATCAAGCATAGCCTGTGCTTACCTAGGGGAAATACCACAATCACCACAGTGGCTTCCTAGTCATGCCTGGGGAAGACCGCTCTGCTGACATGGGATAGTACCTGCGTAGGTAAGGCATAGTTAACCTGGGCTTTAAGCTCACTTTATGGAACTGGGAGACTCCTCCCTAGCTTGTTCCTGGGGCCTTATGGGTATGGGAAAGTAAAACTTGGTGGCATCCAAACCCAAAGCCTCTGGGCTTGGGCCTGCAAGTAGGCCTTGAGGAAGATGCTTGACTCTAACTTTCCCTTATCCCAAAGGGGCAAAAAAGTCTTATATAATAAAAGCCTTGTTTGTGTGTGTGTCTGTCTGTCTGTAATGCTCTGGGCCATAGTTTCTCAACCCATGGTATGTGTACCCCTTGGGCACATGAGACAGGCAGGGGGTATGCGGATAATCTCTCTCTCTCGCCCTGTTTTCCTCTCAAAACTATGACAGAAAATTTGGTGCACTGGGCATTAAAATTCTGCAGGAATAATTTGCTGTGACTAGGTTCAACCCTGCTAGCTTTGGGCAACATCACTTCTAGCCCAGGTACAGACTTGAGTTGTGCACCCTTGGTGCAAAAGGTGGCAACCCCTATCCACACCAGATCAGACATCTGTCATATCACGGCCTTATATGCACAGCCCTTCTTCCAACATACAGCACACATTAGTCTGTAAGTATAAAATCCCTTGGAAAATTGAGTGTTGGGGTACTATTTACAATTTTCAGGAGTTAGGGGGTACTTGCTAGGTAAAAGGTTGAGAAATGCTGCTCTGGGCCAACGGCGCACGCACTGCGGAGAGTGCGGGCGCAACTTCGTGCCACTGCTCGGGGAGGAGTTGGAGGCGCGGGACCCACTGCGCCCCCCGACAGCAGCCGGCAGGGAGGGGATGGGGGGTAATCCCCCCAACACCATCGGCAGATTAATGCAGGGCTGCAGATACAACGATGGACAAAGGTGCAGCCTTCGCCCCATGCCTTGCCCCGCAGGGAAATGAATCGTGCAAGGAAGAGAAACCCCAATTATTTAATACCTTAATTTTATTTCAGTCTGCAGAACAAAGAGGTGAGCTGTCCACGGAGAAATGCATGGAGCAGGAGGAGAAGGGGAGAGGAGGAGAGGGCAGTTCAAAGCACGCTGCACATGAAATCCTACATTTCAGCTCGAAGCCGAGCGGAGCCGCAGTGCAGCTCTTCCCATCCACACGGGTGGGTGCTGGGAGGGGATGCTCCCCGCCATGAGCACCGACCGGCGAGGGCAGAGGAGGAAACTGAGGCCGGGCTGCGGGCACTAAAGGGTTAACTTGGGGGGGGGCTGCAGCAGGCGTGACACAATGCAAACGTAGGTTGACGTCACGCGCGAGGCGGTGGCTCCGCGGTGACGCGCTGGTCTGGCCCCAGGTGCGGTGCGGTGCGGTGCGGGGGTCGGGGGCGCTCCGAGGAGACGATGCCCGGCGGGAGCAGCCCAGCCTCGGCGGCAGCAGCCCGGCCAGGGCGGCAGTGCGGGGCGATGGAAACGGCGCCGGGGCCCGGGGCCCGGCCCCCCCGCGCCCCCCGCCAGCGGCCCGCGCCCCCCCCGCGCCCAGGTGAGGTCCAGCACGGGGGCCACGCTCCTGCCCCGCGGGCTGCGGGCTTCCCACGCACATGGCTGGGGCAGGACAGGGATGCCTGGGCGGGCAGCTCCGGGGCGGACACCCCATCTCTCTCCCTGAGCGGCGCCCGGCTCGGACACGCGGCGTCTTCCGTGGGCCTGTCGTGCTGCCACGGTCGCAGCCCGTGCCGTCCTGCACGTCCCAGCCGCCAGCGCTCGCTGCCCGTCCTCGTCCCCTGAGCCCGTGTGCCCAACACGGGGCTGGTGCACCTCAAGGGGGAGGAGACGTGCCTAACCCAGGCCTGTGTGCTGCTGCAGACTCCCCTGACCCGGAGCAGACCTGGCAGCTGTCCGCAGACGAAAGCTGCTCAGGCTGGTGGCCCAGGCGAGGCTCGATCCCCGGGGCAGGGAGGGGGCGGTGGGTCTCCACTCTCCAGCAGCGTGAGCACCGTCCCGCGGTGCAGAAATCTCCCTTCCACAACATGGTGGTGGGGTCAGTGCTCCACAGATCAGCAGTTCTTGTTCTCCTGGTGCCCCTGCAATCGTTTCACAGCCCAGGAGCAGACCGACCTTGCATTTCCCCTCCCCTGCCCTTAGCATGTGGATCTGACACAGCCCCAGCATCGCTCGAGCTGCTTTCCCAGGAGCGATGTCCCTGCAGGCTCTGTCGTGGTGCTGCGATCACCTCCCCACGCTGGGACAGAGTTACCGGGGCTCATCTCCAGCCTCATGCCTGTGGAGGTGTGTTAGCAAGAGCTGCGGGATTCTGCGTCTTCCTTCTCCCCCTCTTTCACACACTGAGGCCTCCGTCTTTTCAGTCCCAGGCAATTGCAGGAGACTCGCAGGGCTTTCCCCGTGCCAGCAGCACCAGGGCTCACGTGTGCACTCCCTTCCCCACGCGCAGGTGCTGGGACCCTGCAGAGAGCTGAGCAGCAGCCTGCTGAGGAGGGGCCGGTGATCCTGGAGCTGCAGAGGACGTGTGCAGGGAGCCTGGAGGAGAGGAGCTCCCTCACCCCTGAGCCAGGCCAAGTGCAGAAGGAGCAGGGCAGGCCTCCAAAGCAGGAGGAGAGCTCGGAGGTGAGCAGGGCACCCGGTTCACTTGTGGTGGGGAGTACAGGTGGGGCAGAGCGCAGGAGGAGCCCGGGGTGCTGTAAGGAATTTGGGGAGCAGAGAGACCTGAAGAGCATGAAGGCTGCAGCCCTAGCTACATTGGCAGGAGCTCCCCCCCGAGTGCAGATACCAGGGGTGCTGGCACGGGCAGGCCGGGTTACAGTGCGTGGAGCCGGGGCTCCCTGCCTCTAAACATGCTGCCCAGGCTGCCTCAAAGGACCGAGCAAATAGATCGCAATGAGCTGGGCTAAGGGTGACACATGAACTCCTGTGTCCACACCTGCATCCACGTCACATATCAGCGGAAGACTGGGGAGTTGTGTCCCCTTACCTGTCATGGCTAAGATTGCAATTCGTGGTAGTACCCAGTGATTGCAGGCTGGGCTGTGGGGCCGGGAGCAGCTGGCCTAGGAGACACTGATGGTGCAACGCTTGTGCCTGCAGCTCCGGGAGGTGTTTGAGGACGTGGCGGTGTATTTCACAAGGAAGGAGTGGGAGCTGCTGGACGATGAAGACAAGGTGCTTTACCAGGACCAGATGCTGAAGAATTACCAAGCCCTCGTTTCCCTGGGTAAAGCTCTGGGTCTTGTTTCCACTGGAGATATGTGAACTGTGCAGTTTTGTAGTCATCTCCCTGTTCCAACAGTCTCATCCTCATGAACTGTTGGCTGGAGGTTTAAATCCCCTTCCTCCCCACTGCCCTGTCAGTGGTCAGGCCTCCCTCACATTTCAGACTGAGATCTCCTCCTTCATTTGCTCCAGCCGCCTTCACCTGTGCCTTCCCCGTTCTTGTGACTCCTGGTTCTTCCACATGCAGCAGTTTCTTGGCAACATGATCTCCTTTTGCCTTCTCAGCACGTTCACACCAACTCCAGGTCATTGGACACGAATGCACTAAGAGCTGTTCATTGGGGGAGGATTCTGACTTCCTCCCTGTCTGGCCTAGCGAGTCCTCTCCAGACACATTTAACAATCCTAGCATGCTCCATTCTGTGATACCTATGTCCCCTTTCTCCTGTAGTTACGACATGGCACAAGACATAGTTAGTCTTACCAGCCTCTGCTGCTCCAACAGTGGGATGCTGCATTTCTTCACCTGCTCCTCTAGTGACATGTACACGAGATGTAACCCAGGTTTGTGTGCCAAGAGGTCCCTGGAAGCTCCTGTCCACATCCCACCCTAACATCCGTAGACGGGGGACTCTGTCTTTGTTGGGTTTTTTTTTCAACCTGTGCTCTCCAGCTCCCTCTGCCCCTCTCAGAAGTTTTCTTGTGCTCTTCCTAAAATCCCTCTGCTGATCGGATGCCCATCATTGTGATGACAAGAAGTGGGCTAGCTGCAGGACCTAGTGAGAACCAGTTTTCATTCCCAGAGGATGTCTAATGAAGGGGTTGTACTGTCTTGTGCGCGGGGTTGAGGTACTGAGCTTTTACTAGGTCAGTTTGCTTTTCCGATGCTTTCTATCCCCTGCCTTTGCCCAGAGGATTTCCTGTGGGAAGTGCTTCTGTGTTTTGTCCTGCTCGGCAAAGACCATCTCGACCATTTCTATGTTATGGCCTTTCCCATGCTGTGAAATGTCTCTTTCGGCCTTCTTTTGTCCATATCCACGACTCCCAGGAACTTGGTGTTCAGCCCTGCAGTACTTGCCAGCCTGTGCCCTCCTCACCCCTCCTGGGATGATCTTCCCAATCAATGGCATGATTGCTGAGTCGCAGCTACACTTATTATGGAATCATCCGTTCCTTTCCCTGGTGATGATGAATTACTCTCTCTCCCAGAAAAAGTCTTAGTGTCAGTCCCTTATCAAGTATGCTTTTCACTGCTGTAAGTCTTTTCACTAAGCTCATTTTCACTTTTCCTGGAATTTCACTGATAAGATGAATGTTATCCAACCATATGTGTGTCCAATACCTCATCTTTTTGGTACCTTGAAAACAGTGAAAGCTTTGTTTTTGCTCCCCAGTACATCAGATTTCACAGAAGTTAGGGTTGGAAGAGATCTCAGGAAATCATGAAGTCCGACCCCCTGCCCTGGGCAGGAAAGAGCACCGGGGTCAGATGATCCCAGCCAGGTGCTTGTCCAGTTTCCTCTGGACCTCCAAGGTAGGGGAGACCCCCAGCTCCCTTGAAGCCCATTCCAGATTCTGGCCACCCTTATCATAAAGAGTTCTTCCTGCCGTCTAATTTAACTCTGCTCTTCATCAAATTGTGGCTGTTGTTTCTAGTTACTCCAAGGGGTGCCCTGCTAAACAGAGTATCCCCTATTCCTGCTGCCCCCCTCCAGTGAATTTGTAGATGGTCGGCCTCTTGCGGAGGCTGGAGAGATCCAGGTCTCTCAATCTCTCCTTGTAGGGTTTTGCCTGCAGGCCCGTAACCATATAAGTAGCCCTCCTCTGGACCTGTGAAGTACAGTACTCCAACTGCAGCCTGAACAGTGCCGCATAGAGGGGAAGTATCATCTCTCTAGATCTGTTCATGGTGCACATGCCACTGTGTGATATAGTGCAGTTAGCTTAATTGATCGCTTCGTCACATTAAGAAGTCAAGTTCATCTTGGAGTCAAGTAGGACTCTGAGATCCCTTTCCACTGCTGTGCTGGTTACAAAGTCATCTCCCAGTCTGTAAGCCTGTTGGAGATTCCTTCTCCCTAGGTACAGTAATATGCTTTTATCTTTGTTAACCTGCATCCTACTCTGTTCTGCCCAAATTTCCAACCTGTCCATGTCCCCCTGAATCCGTTCCCTGCGCACCAGTGTGTTTACTTTGCTCCATAATTTGGTGTTGTCCATGAATCTGGAGAGAGTGCTCTCCACACCCTCATCCAAGTCACTGATGAAGATATCGAACAGCACTGGCCGAAGGACTGAACCTTGGGGGACTGCACTGCCCACACCTTTCCAAGTCAATACCGACCCGTCCCCCACCGATCTCTGGGTGCGTCCCACAAGCCAATTTGCCACCCAGCTGCCCATGTAATTCTACGTCACAGCTGCTTGGTTTACGTATGAGAATGGGATGAGACACTGTAGTTGAAGGCCTTTTTAAAATCCACGTAAATGATATCTACCTCAACTGCTGCATCTAATCATTTTTTGACATAGCTGTAAAAAGAAACAGGGTCAGTCAGGCAGGATCCACCTGCTATGTATCCGTGCTGGTTACCCTTCAGCATTATTTTTTCTGCTGGGCTCTCAAAAATGTGATCCTTAATAATTTTTTCACAGTTTTTCCCAAGGATAGAGGTGAGAGTAACCAGCCTGTAGTTACCCAGATCCTTCTTCCTCCCAGGCTTGAAAATAGGGACCATATTGGCCCTTTTGCAGTCCTCTGGGACCTATTGTGAGCACCACAAGTGCCCAAACAGTCGTGCCAGTGGTTCAGCTGTGAGACAGGCCAATTCCTTCAGCACCCTTGGAGGAAGATCCTCTGGGCCTGCTGACTTAAACACGTCCAACCCCTCCCAAGTGTCCCTTCACTAGGTTGGTGCTAACTGTTCGTGAGCTGGTGTCCCTCCTGTGCCTCTCATGCATCTTCTTACCTGTCCCTGGTGACTCTGTCAGTTTAATGCCCTTTCTAAATCGGGAGTAATTGGTACTTTGTTTCCTGTGAGCATTCTTCATCCACCTGGGTGACAAGGGCTGCTATCTCTTGAAGGCTTGTCCCTGCAGTGCCTTCTTTCATCTTAAATGCCCATCCTCCCTTGTCCATCAAGACCCTAGTAGACACCTTGAGTTCATTGGATCCATTGCCCAAATCCCGGCTGGATTCTGCATCCTGTACCCAGTCACAAATGCTCTTTAACCACTGCCCAAACAGGATATCAAGGTCCCACACCTGACTTAATCTGCAGCATCCAGCAAGGACAGTTGGAGTTCTGGGTCTGTGATGATGAGGACATTGGGGAAATCTCAAGGTCAGAGGACCTCCTTCCAGGTGAGTTGTGGCTGTCCCCCCCACCCGACTTCGCTGTCAGTAAAGCTATGTGCCCCCCCCACACCATGTCAGGGTGTACGCAGTGTCAGGAGCCCTCAAAATCTCTTATCGGTGCACTGCTGAGGAGTATGGGTGTGAGGGTATGTGGTTTGTGGGGGGTTATGTGTGGATGTATATATATGGGACGTGGGGAAGGGTGTGGGGTTATGTGTGGATGTGTGTGAGTGGGTATGGGTGGTTTGTGGGGATGTGTGGGTGAGCTTGGGGTTTGTTGGGGGCTGTGGGTGGTGTGTGTGTGCGTGTAGCAGTGGATGGGGCTTCCCCCAGAGGCTTGTATGTGTGAGCGTTAGGGGGTCTAGGGGAGGGTGTGGGTAGGTGTGGGCTTTGTCGGGTGTATGATTGGTGGTTGGTATGGTTATGGGGTTTGTGTGGCAGGGTTTGAGGGTATGTGGGGTGTGCATGGGAGCTCCTGCATGAGCCCAACTGAGCCAGTCAGCCCATGTCCCCACCCCGCAACAGCCCAGAGTCTGCATGCCCTGTGACACTGCTCCGCCACTGCCAGCATCTCATAGCCCCAGCATGGCCTGCGCCAGCTCCACTCAGGCTTGACACATTCAATCACCCCTGGGCATGCAGCATGGGTAGGGCAGCTCCTTCTGCCTGCTGCCCCCAGCCTCATGGTAGCACTAGGGACCAGTGCTTGCAGCCTTGACCCCATGTGCCCTGTGCTAGCTCTGGGCTTGCCCTTCCAGTGTGAGCAGCACCGGTAGCAGCTGGGCAGAAACTGTTGCTGGTTATGGGGAAAAAATGGACCCTCCCCCTTGCTCCTGCTGCTGGGCAATTTCTAGTGCAGCTATCTGCGACTCACCACTCTCCCCAGTGGCTTGCGCACTGCTGCCTCTGGGCTGCCCTGCGAATGGTCTGCACTGTCACTGCTGCCACACAGGTCAGCCCAGAGACGGAGACAGAGACCACACCAAAAACTGCCCAGCAGAGGTGAGTGGGAGGAGCTGATTTCCCCCCCACAACAAGCAGCATTATTTTTTCTGATGCAGCTGCTGCTGCTGCTGTTCGGCCTGGAGGGGCAAGCCTGCAAGCCGTGCTGGGGCCTTGGCTTAGCAGCAGAGGCACAGGAGAGAAGCTGCTGCTCAGTGTGGAGTAAAAGTGGCCTCTCCGTGCTCCTTCCCTCTCCTGGCACTTGGTCGTGCATCCACCTGGAGCCCATGCGGGGCTGCCCTGCATCTGGTCTGCGTTGCCACTGCTGCCCCGCTGGGCAGCTCAGAGACGGTGGTGATGGTAGAAACTCAGGGCCACCCAGCTCAGGCTCCAGACAACTATACCTGGAAGCACTGGTGTCAGGTGGGGCTGCTTTTGCCCCGTGCTAGGCTGCGGTTTCTCTCCCATGCTGCCACTGCTCAGCCCGGGCAAGCCAGCCTGGAGCTGGCAGGGTGCGCACGGGGTCATGTCTGTGCACACTAGTACCAGCTGTTACCACGTGGCTGCAGACAGCCAGAAAGAGCTGCAGCCACCTGGACTGCCTAGAAAGGCTGTGGATCCATCCCAGCCTCACTTTATGCCCAGCGGGAGCAGGATGTGCCACAGCTAGGCAGCACGTTGGCCAGGTGGGACCAAGGAACGTCCTGTAGGCTAGACAGGCTGTATTTTGCCCACCCCTGCTGTAATGTGTCCGGGCAGGTGTTGTTCCCACTCTCTGAAATTGAACAGTATGGAAACAAGCAACTGATCCCTTATCCTTCTAATGACAGATGTTAAGGGACAGTCAGGTTTGTTGTCTTGATTTTCAGCCCAGATACAGTTTCCGTGGGCTGCCACGATCTTAAGTTGCCATCTTCACTCAGCTATGTGAGAGTTAATGCTGCAGCCCAGAGTAGCCACCCTCTCCCAGGGTATTATGGGATTTGTAGTCCCCCATTGAAATCGGCATGGTATACACAGCTTGTGTGTAGCCATTCCTGTGGGACAAGAAAGAAGCTGAGGCTGTCCCTGGCTGCTTCTGGTCAGGTTGACCTGGATCCCAGGAAGAGTTTCATCCTGATCTCAGGCTGCATTAAGTGGCCCCATGGCAGTGGTGGGATTCAAAAGCTTTCACGGTGTGGCAGAAAGTGAATCCCCCATGGTTTGCACTAGAATTGTCCCGTTATCAGATTTGCCCATCACTTTGGGGTTTGCTCATTTCTTAGGGGTATGTCTCTAGGGTCTTTGTAATTCTATCAATGTGCTGTTTGTGTTACTTGTGTTTCTGTATGGAGCTGTATCTCTCGCTTCTGCAAGTCCTCTCCCCCAGTGGAGCTATCTTGCAGGACTCGGTTTCAATGGAACTGGGTTCCTCCAGCCACCCAATCAGTGAAATGTATACACATACACACATAGATTAACATGACACACTTGACCTGACTGGGTTGATCAGCATGTACAGGCTGACACCCTCATATGCCAGGAATCGGTTCATTAAGGTTACAATGAACTCCAGTCACACACAAGCACACAGGTGAACAGAATACCTCTGAATCCGGCTGGGTGTCCAACTGACACCCTCATGGGCCAGCATCCAGTTCATCAGGGCACATCTGAACTAACCTTGGTCAGCCTATATAGGCTGATCCCCTTTGTCTCAAACTTGGCACGTCCCAGTCTTTTGCCCTAACTGTCCTAGTAGTGGTATCCTCTTGATGAACGGGCCCCACAGTATTTGGGGGCTTTACAGGGATCTCTGGCTTAGGTAAAAGAAGCGTTGCTGCAGAGCAAGTGGGGAAGCAGAAATAGAGAAGGAAAAATACATGTGGTTACCACCTGTTAGACTATACAAGTTATTTATTGCCAAGTATATGAAACTTATGATGGTACTAGTAGTAATCAATATGCAAAGGAAAACACAAAAAGAATTACAATATTACCCTGGTTTAATTGTGTATCTGGGGAAACCTAGCTCAAGCTTAACTAAAAAATTCAGGTTCAGAAAAATGTGACTAGAGAGAAAAAGAAAGAGCGAGAGAAAAAGAAAGTGAGAGCTGGGATCTCACCACTCCAAGGCATTCGGGTGTTTTGTTGGGAGCTAAAGTTCCCAGCACGATCGTTGAAGGTTAAACAGGTGAAGGAAAGAGACAATCTTTCTCTCCCGTTTCTCGAGAACAGCAGCGGATGGTGTCAGAGAGATTTCTCTTTCTTGAAGCACACTGTTTTCTGCTTTACAGCTTTCTTATACCCTTAGTCCAGCCTCTTCAATGTATTCCTTTAATTGTGTAAATCAAGAGGGTCCCAAGCTGTTACTGACAGGGAAAATCCTGTTGTATAAACAGTTTCAATTTAAATGAATTGCCTTTTTCAGTGACAAGGAGTTATCTGGTTTGGAACATCTGAAGAAACTGATTAAAAACCTGGAAATACATAAAGTTTTAAGAAGTAACCAGCCAACTAGGAGCCAGCTTGAAGTTATTATGAATATAGAAGATATACTGGAAGGGCCTCTCAGATGGCCTAGGTGTGCTTGCACTGTGAAGTCAGCATTGGTGTTGTGTATTTTACCTGCTGTGAATAAGCCTCAGCTTAGCATGACTTTAAGTCTTTTTAACAGACTTAAGGGGATTGATTACTTGGAGTGTTCATAAACTTTGTGGGGAGGACTTACACCAGTCATCCCAGGAAAAGTATGACAGCATGTATGGTCAGGGCTCCAATGGGCTGGGCGCTGTGATGAACCCTGAACCATTGTTCAAATGTTGCCCATACTCCCTCTGACTCAGTCTCTTGCCTCAGCATTCCCTAAGCCGGCGACCAAGTTTTAGTCAATCAAGTTTAGGTAGGCCTTCCATAGTGGGACCGGGGAATGTACGGCCTGAGATGCCAATTAAACTTTTCTTCTGGTTAGGGGTGTGTGTGTGTGTGTGTGTGTGTGTTAGGGGAGAGGGGGATGATGGAAAAAGTCCTTTGTAAGCTTATCAAGCTGGGCTCCCTCAGGAACACAGAGCTGACAGGTAACACCCTTTGCTGTTTCCTCTCCGTGGCCTTCAGTGTCATGAAGCCTGAGACTCGGCACAGAGTCCTGGTTCAAGTTCATGCCAAGGCCTTAGCCCCTTTGAAGACCCTGTGAAATGGATGCCGTCTGGGACCAGTGAGTAGAGGAAAGGTCCATGGGTGCATTCCCTGCAAAAGACCTTTTCCCTGGAAGCAGGCAGGAAGCCCAGCCTTGCTCCTCTCAGAAGAGAGCAACACATCTCTACGTCCTCCCCTCATCCTCAGCCCAATAGAGCATGAGGCTATTTAGGCACTGCCCTAATGCACGTGTCCCATGTCTGCTTGTCCCAGCAGGGCCTGAGGTGATTATATGGACAGCTGGGACAGATACCCTGAGAGTCTCGGTCTGAACTGCACCGAGTAGGGAACATTAGCCCAGCACAGGGACCTGCCCCACCCTTGCCTCCAGCACTTGGGGTTTTGGCAGGAAGACCTTGTTTTCTTGAGAGAACACAATGCCAAAGTCCAGGCCTGCTCTGAGGCCCATCCCAGTAGAAGGAATAGCAGTGTTTGCCCTTTGCCAGCAGGGTAGAAACTAATCTGTAGTTTCTCTTCCCCATGCAGGAGATGCCTGCCTGCTGAGCAGAGCTGAGGAGCAGCCACCTGTGGAAGGGTCTGCAGACCTGGAGCCAGCACAGACTTCCCCAGGAAGTTTGGGTGAGATGGACTCCCTGGGACCTGAGAAGGAGCCATGGCACGAGAGTCAAGGGAGGTCCCAAAAGCGGAAGGAGAATGTAGCCATGAGCCAGGTATCATCTCGAGTTGGGCATCAGGGTGGAGAAGGGGCAGAACCTAGAAAGAGCCCTGGGTGCAGGCAAGAATTGGTGGAGCTGAAAGACCTTAAGAGCCACTGGAAAGATGCACTGCATGCAAGCAAAGGCAGTGGGGAGGGCCTCGGAGGGAAGCAGCAGCTCACTTCCAAGCACGGGCAGAGCTCAGCCCTAGCTGAAGGTCAGGAAAACGTTTCAGTGCCCATCACTCCTGGCTCTTCACAAGATAAGGTAGACTGGGGAGAAGTCCCATGTATGCACCACGTTTGGGAAGAGCTTCCCCTGCCTCTGCCCTGGTTGCTAACTGCCAGACCCATTGTGGAGAGCTACCCCACCGCTTCACCCAATGGGGGAAGAGCTTTGTGCGCCCCACAGACCTGGTGAAGTACCTACATGTGCAGAGGGGGAAGTGTCAGGCACAGCTGTGGCAAGAGTGGAAAGACCTCCACCCCTTTTTTCTCCCTGCTTCCAGGACGGGTGCATCCCCCTAGGGGGGAAGACACACCACTGCACTGAGTGCTGGAAGAACTTCAGCTGCTTGCAAGACCTGTCCCAGCACGAGTGTGTGTGGCTCCACTGCACCAAGTGTGGGGACAGATTCAGGCAGCTCTCCGACCTGGCAAGGCACTGGTTAGTACACACAAGGGAGAAGCCACACCAGTGCTCAGAGTGTGGGAAGATCTTCACTTACTTCTCCAGCCTGGCTAGGCACCAGCGCATCCATACAGGGGAGAAGCCACATCAGTGCTCAGAGTGTGGGAAGAGCTTCGCTCACTCCTCCAGCCTGTCTCAGCACCAGCGCATCCATACAGGGGAGAAGCCACATCAGTGCTCAGAGTGTGGGAAGAGCTTCACTTACCCCTCCCAGCTAGCTCTGCACCAGCGTATCCACACGGGGGAAAAGCCACATCAATGCTCAGAGTGTGGGAAGAGCTTCAGTTATTCCTCCAGGCTGGCTGAGCACAAGCATGTCCATACGGGGGAGAAGCCACATCAGTGTTCAGAGTGTGGGAAGAGCTTCAGTTACTCCTCTGAGCTGGCTCGGCACCAGCGTATCCACACGGGGGAGAAGCCACATCAGTGCTCAGAGTGTGGGAAGAGCTTTGCTCAGTCCTCCAGCCTGGCTCAGCACCGGCGTATCCACACAGGGGAGAAGCCACATCAGTGCTCAGAGTGTGGGAAGAGCTTCACTCAGTCCTCCACCCTGGCTCAGCACCGGCGTATCCACATAGGGGAGAAGCCATATCAGTGCTCAGAGTGTGGGAAGAGCTTCTGTCTGTCCTCACATGTGGCTTGGCACCAGCATATCAACACAGGAGAGAAGCCACATCAGTGCTCAGAGTATGGGAAGAGCTTCCCTCACTCATCAGGCTTCGATTAGCACCATCGTATCCACACAGAGAAGAAGCTACGTCAGTGCTCAGATTGTGGGGAGAGCTTCACTTACCTCTCCCAGCTGGCTATGCACCAGTGTATCCACACAGGGGAGAAGCCAAATCAGTGCTCAGAGTGTGGGAAGAGTTTCCCTCACTCATTGGGCCTAGATTAGCACCATCGTGTCCACGCAGAGAAGAAGCAACATAAGTGCTCAGAGTGTGGGAAGAACTTCACTCGGTCCCCTCACCTAACGAAACACAGCCTGATGCACACGGGGAAGAAACCATATTGGTGCTCGGAGTGTGGGAAAATCTTCATCCTATCCTATACCCTGGCGCAGCCCCAGGTTACCAACATGGGTTAGCAGTTATATCAGCGCTCATAGTGTGGGAAGAGCTTCACTCACTCCTCCAGCTGGGCTCTGCACGATCTTATTCACATGAGGGCGAAGACATAATAGTGCTCAGTGTGGGAAGAGCTTCATCTAATCCTCCAGCTGTCCTGGCACCAGCATATCCACACACCAGAAACCACATCCGTGCTCGGAGAGTGGGAAATGTTTCTTCCACTCCTCCAAACTGGCCCAGCACCAGTGCATCCCTATCCAGGAGTGTCCATAATTCTGCCAGCAATACAGAAAGGGTTTGGGGATTTATACCGGCTCAGCACCCACCGGGGTCTGCATCCAGGGAAGCAGTGTCAGACCCGGGGACTGCAGCAACAATTCACTCTTTGTTCAGCCTTTCTAGGGCACTGCAAATCCCAGGTTTGATGTGGATGAAGGGTTAAAAGGAAACACCTCAGTCAGAGGCCAGCACAGATACTGGGGGAACCTGTGAGGAGATTGTGGCAGAATCCCATCTCTGTCTCTCCCCAAACACCTCCATCTGACAACTGGGTTCCCATGGTAACTGCAGAGGGCAAACACCTGTGGTCCCATCTGCTTCAGGTAACCCCGAGTTGTAACCTGAGCTGGATGCATTCCTCAGGCAGGGGGAAACCTGCTCCCTTTGCCTACGAGATTGGCATCACATACCTGGGTGTGGGGCTTAAGCTCGCTATTGTTCTAAGCAATGGCAACATGACTGGGATGGGGCTAGAGACCCCACGAGTCTGCCTGGCAACCAATGATGCATCTCAAATTGTTTGTCTGGCACCCAACAGTTGCTGGCCTTCATTGGATCAGGTAAATGAGGTCATAAAGTCTATATAAGTTATGGACTGCTCAGGAGAAGGGGCAGTAGCCATGATGAGAACTCGGAGAGAAGCTGGACCTTCTGAAACTCACTCGCTGTCTTGATACTCAGGTTCGATGAATTATTTGTCTCCAGAGGGAATCTCCAGCTGCCTCTGGATGATACTTGTGAGTAAGCTACTTGAGAGTGAACTAGATATATAGGTTGTAGTAACAGATGTGTAATCAAAGGCTACCATGCCACTGTTTGCTCTGTGGGATTTCTTTGATTTTGCTCTACTCTGTATCCTATTGCAATGCTACTGCTTTTAACCAATAAAGTTTTTAGTACCTAGTGTGGCAGACTTACTGGGAGAGGGTCTAGATTATGCCTTGGGGTCCCTTTGGTCCAGTTGACTGAGGGAGACTACTATTTGTGCTTCAAACTAAGGGAAGCACCCCAAGTCCTTGAAATGGGTCAAGTACCCGTCTGCTATACGGACTGTACCTTTAAGGGGCCTGCGTTGGAATGGTATAGTTTTTCCCCAATGCCCTGTAGATGCGGCTTGTTGGTGTGTGTGGCCCTCCCTGCAAGCTGTGAACATGTGTGTCTGTGTTTCCTGTTGAATCCGGTTTCCTAATGCATACTGTTTATCATCCCACTGGTCTCTGCTGAATGCTGACTCGAGGACAACCCCAGGGGCATGGAGGTCTGAGTAAGTACCCCATCCCTGAACCCAATGGCCCAGGGTAAACACTATCGTTACAGTGGACAATAAGTTGGATATGAATCAACAGTGTGCCCTTGTTGACAGCCAGCACAGTTTTCTCGTGGGTAGGTTGTGTCTGCCTAACCTCATCTCCTATGACCAAGTTAGTCACCGCCTGGATAAGGGAGAGGAGGTCGTTGTCATTTCCTTGGACTTTAGGAAGTCCTTTCACTTGGTGTCCCAAGAGACTCTGAAGGTAAAACTAGGGGACTATGGGCTCAAGAAGTCAACAGTCAGATGGGTGGGAAACTGGCTGTGGGGTCAGACCCAGAAAGTAATGATAGACGGATCTGTGGTGACCTGGTGGAAGGTATCCAGTTGGATCCCCCAGGGTTCAGTACTTGGACCAGTGCTTTTCAGTAACTTCATCAATGATCTGGATATGGGGGTGAAAAGCACATTGGCAAAGTTTGCTGATGATACTAAGCTGTGAGTAATGGTGGTCATGCTTCAGGGTAGGCTGACAATGCAGGAGGACCTAGACAGAATAGTTCGATGGGCAGACCAGAACCAGATGCTGTTTATCCCTGAGAAGTGTGAAGTGCTCTGTCTGCGAAGGAAAAATTCACAACAAACTTAGAGGCTCTGTGGTCCTATGCTAGCTAGCACCACGTCTGAAAGGGGCTGGGGGCCATTACTGACCATAAAATGAATATGAGGCACCAGTGTGATGCTACAGTTAGCAGAGCAAACAATATGTTGGCATGCATCAACCCTTGCATCTCAAGCAAAACTAAGGAAGTGATTCTCCTGCTCTATTTGACCGCAGCAGTCTTTCCTGCCCAGAGTAGGAGGGCTGGACCCAATGATGTCATGTGGTCCCTTCCAGCCCTAAACTTCTGTGAATCTATATATCATAAATATATAATTTAATAATATATATAAAGCTCAAATGCACACAAATCAGGAAAAATATTAAAATATGTTATTTTGGTTGTTGACTTAGTATATCACTTCTTATTTTTCTGGTTTCAAGATGGCAAACCCCTTCCCAAAGGGGTACTTCTAGGGGTCAGAGGAGGGACTTCCAGTGCCAAAGGTCAGAGGTTAGAAGCAGGACTGCTGATCTGAAGTTAGCGAGTAAGTGGGGCGGGGGGCACCCTTGCATCCCTCAAAAGCTCACCAAAACTTGTGAAGCGGCCCTCCACCTGGAATAATTGCCCACACCTTTGTTACAGGATGGTTTCAGGTTGGATGTAAGGAATAACTTCACAGTAATGTTAACCACAATCAGGAACAGGTTTCCCAGGGAGGAGGTGCAGTCCCCAACCTTGGAAGACATTTGATCTCAGCAGTAATCATGCCCAGAGCAGGGGGTTGGACCCAAGGATGTTTCGAGGTCCCTTCCAGCCCTTCATTTCTATGATTCTAAAAACAGGCAGAAAGAGACATTCCAGAGCATGTGCAGTCCCCAAGTGTAGAAATGGTCTGTATGGTCTTCCTTTTGCTACAGAAAGCATTTGAGCACTTCCCTAAGGAAATTCTCTGGGGGAAATAGAGGAAAAAGAAAGCATGAGAAAAGCAAACTGACCTCTTGAAACATAAGTACCTCAACCCTGTGCACAAGCCGGAACAAGCCCCTGTACTAGAGATCCTCTGGAAATGAAAACTGGTTTTCACTAGGCCCCGTACCTAACCTAATTTTTGTCATGGTGATGAATGTCTGATCTGCAGAGGGATCGGAAAAGGACAAGAAAACTTGAGAAAGGCAGTGAGCCAAAGAGCACAGGTCTTAATAGAGCAAAGCAGCCAAAGTATCTGGTCTTTGGAGATGAAGATGTTGGGAAGGAATGTGGACAGAAGCTTCCACTTACCCTGGTAGAGGTATCTGGGTTACATCACGTACACATATGTCACTAGAGGCAGAGTTAAGGAAATGCATCGGCCATGTGTTGTATCAGCAGAGGCTGACAAGACTTCCACTAACTTCTGCTGGGTCATATCAGGAACGGTGCGAGACTCTACCCAGGTGCTTAGGACAAAAGGACTATTGGAAAGTCAAGGTGGAAGGGCCTGGTTGGAGTCACAAAGTTCCTCCTTCATCTCCAACCTCCATTTCCCTTGCAGCAGTTTGAGACCATTGCTCCAAGTCCTGTCCCCTGCAGTCACTGAGAAAAGCCCATCTCCAGCCTCTCTGTCATCGCCCTGCAGGGATTTACAGACACCACCTTCTTTGCCTCCCCGCTAGAGGTCCAAAGTTGGAGGGATATTTCTGACATGTATGTATCTGTCAGGCAGATCTAGATTGGACATTAGAAAGAACTTCTTCACCGTCAGGGTTGCCAGCATCTGGAATGAGCTTCAAGGAAGGTGGTGCTCTCCTCGACCTTGGGGGTCTTCAAGAGGAGACTGGACAAGCACCTAGCTTTGGTCATCTGACCCCAGCACTCCCTCCTGCCCAGGGCAGGGGGTTGGACTTAATGACCTACTGAGGTCCCTTCCGACCCTAAAATCTATGAATCACCTGGGGTGCTGCATATCTTGGGGAGGGGGAGTGGCAGGGTCTGGCATGCAGAATCGGTCTGCACTATTTGTCATGTTTCTGGAATGGCAATTATAAGAAATAGGAAAGTTACCCCGACATATTAATGTGTTAAGAAGAGGTGCTGCCGTCCCTCAGTTGCAAACTTACCATTTGCTGCTGCTGACACGGTGCTGTGCTCTGCAGTTGTGACCGAGGTGCTGGGCGCAGGGTGTGTGTGTGTGTGTGTGTGTGTGTGGCAGTGGGGGAGGGGAGCGCATACAGGACCGGTGTTGGTGGTGGTATGTTCACAACCACTACCACGGGGTAGTACACGAGAGTGTGCATTGGCCAGGTATTGGCTTGCTCCATTTTCTTCCTTTCTGCATACTACTACAGCATGTGCCTTGCCTGCAGTGCTGGACAATGGGATGACATGCCCCACCTACTGACCGGCTGGGGACCCCCACAATGTGCTCTGCCTGCACACAGCTGTGGGAGCAGGGGAGTGGGGCGGAGGTGTAGGACAGGTGGAGGGGATGAGCTGGAGCTAAAGAAAAGAAAAAAAGCAGCCGCAATCAGAAGTGGCATGGAGTGGACAGAGGCCTGAGCTACAAACAGAGCGCACTGCCACCTGGCGGAAAAAGAGGGTAATTTTCACATCTTTGAGTACATTTGTGTCTGCATGCAATGCATCCATGGACACGGCACTTTAACTCGCAACAAATCAAACTCAGCTACATCCGAGCAGGTTTACTTTAAGGTGCTGAGAAGTAGGGCTGTGCGAAACGGATGAGCTCCATTTCAACCAGCGTTTCGACGGTTCGACGGAACAACGTTCTGCTTCAACGCTTGTTTTGAGTGGAAACGGCTGTTCCGTGTTGTTCCATCACAACAGTTTCATGTTTCAAGCCTATTTCAACATGTGTGCGCTCAGGTGCGCCCTTCCTGGTGCTGGGGCCAATGCACAACATGGCAGTGTGCCCCAGTGAGGCCTCCTCCTCCCCTACAGCCTTGGCTCAGTGCATCACTGCAAACGAGGGGAGGTGAAAATACCGTAGGTGACGCAACACCAGTAGCAGCACCAGCACCAGCAGCATCTAAGGTAGCCGAAGGGAACTGTCACAGAGCCTTTCTTGTCATAAAGGAATTGACAGCAGGAAGTAAAGATGTTGTGTTGGATATATGTTACTCGTGGTGTGCGTGATGGGCTAACTTGTGTTTTTATGTTTATATGTTTGTTATGAGAAAAAAAATGGAATAGTTAGAGAAATTAATCTTAGGAAGCTTTCAGGTTGAAAAACCCATTCTCAGGCAGAGGAAGTCGGTGTGTCTCCTGGTCCTGGATGGAAGAAATTTGTGTTCAGATCAGCAGGTCCTGACGATCTCCTTCCCAGAGTGCTGAGGAAATAAGCAGAGGTCATTGCGGGACCCCTGGCATGGCTTTACAAGCACTCGTGTCAGTGCTTGGTGTCAGAGGACTGGAAAAGGACAATCAACTTGGGTTCATTCGAGGCAGGTCCTGTCAGACCAACTTAGCGGCCTTCTATGACCAGGTCACAAAATCCTTGGACGCAGGTGTTGCAGTGCACGTAGCCTTTCTGGAATTTAGGAAGGCCTTCAACACTGTCTCTCACCCCATTCTCATTAAAAAATTAGGCGACTATGGTGTCGATGCCTACACAGTCAGATGGGTCACTAATTGGCTGGAGGGCTGCACCCAGAGAGCGGTGGTGGACGGGTCATTTTTGACCTGGAGGGACGTGGGCAGTGGGGTCCCCCAGGGCTCAGCCCTCGAACTCGCGCTGTTCAACACCTTTATCAGTGACTTGAACGAGGGGGTGAAAAGCAGCTTGTTTAAATTTGCGGATGACAGTAAGATGTGGGGTGAACTGAGCACGCTAGAGGAGAGGAACAGGCTGCAATTGGATCTGGAAAAGTTACAGGGGTGGGCGGATGAGAACAGGATGGGTTTCAACACTGACAAGTGCAAGGTGCTGCACCTGGGGAGGAGGAACCAGCAGCAGCCCTACAGGCTGGGGATCTCCCTTCTCATCAGCTCAGAGGCAGAAAAGGATCTTGGAGTCTCTATTGATCATAAGGTGAACATAGGCTGACAATGTGGGGACACGGTCAGGAAGGCCAACCGTGCCTTGTCATGCATACTCAGGTGCATCTCAGTCAGGTCCAAGGAGGTGATCCTCCCGCTCTATGCGACACTGGTCAGGCTGCAGTTGGAGTATTGCATCCAGTTCTGGGTGCCGCACTTCAGGAGGGATGTGGACAGCATGGAGAGGGTCCAGAGGAGGTCACCCGCATGATCGGGGGCAGCAGGGCAGGCCCTACGAAGACAGGTGACAGGACCTGAACCTGTTCAGCCTCCACAAGAGAAGGCTGAGGGGGGATCTGGTGGCTGTCTACAAACTTACCAAGGTGGGACCAGCGGGGAACAAGAGAGTCCCTGTTTCCCCAAGCACTACCAGGAGTAACTAGGAATAACAGGCATAAGTTGGTGGAGAGTAGATTCAGAGTAGACATCAGGAGGCGCTACTTCACAATCAGGACAGCTAGGATCTGGAACCAACTTCCAAGGGAAGTGGTGCTGGCTCCTACCCTGGGGGTCTTCAAAAGGAGGCTGGATGAAGACCTAGCTGGGGTCGTTTGACCCCAGTACTCTTTCCTGCCCAGGGCAGGGGGTTGGACTTGATGATCTGCTCAGCTCCCTTCCGACCCGACCAACTGTGAAACTATGAATAGTAAAGAAGCCAGAGGCCTGCCTGGCATGCAATGCAGGCAAGAAAGACAGCCAGTGAAAATGGAAATGGGGGTGTCAGGGGGTGACGGAAAGGCTGGGGTGGGGAGCAGGGGGTAGGAAAGGGGAATGTAATAGCTTGTTTATCCCGCAGCATGCTGCCCCTCTTGATGCTGTGGTGGAAGTAACCTGCCACCTTCCTGCATTTTGATAATAATTTGCTGGTAGTCGCAGCGCCATCATCAGCAGCAACTTGTGTGCCACACAGTGGATGCCAACAAACTTGGCGTAACAGACTGCCTTGACCATATTGGCCCCATTGTCAGTGCCCATGAACCCACGGGTGGGCTCACCCCACCCAGCGAGACTGCATTAGCATCCCCGTGGTGCTCATATGTTATGTTCCCTTGCCCCGGCTGGTTTTGGCTTGGCAGTGCAGGCAGACAGCCTACGTGGGTTCATCTGCCAGCTCAGAATGATCCCAAACCACACTACCCGCTCGCTTCTGAGGTGCAGGTGCATCTGTGGATGCTGCTGCACTTTCCCCCTCCTCAGCAGGCAGGGGCACGGCAAGAGGAGGAGAGGAGTCAGCTGAGCCCCTCGCCTCCACCTCTACATCAACCTTCTCTGAAGTGCCTTCTGGGGAAGGAGATCTGGTTTGAAGGGAAACTTGAGCGGTGTTGAGCACAAACTCAGCTGATTCCCCCACCTTCCCCAGAATTTCCCTTGCTAGGGCACTGAGCTCCAGATCCAGCTCTTCGTCTGGCACGGGGAGGCTCAGCATGGGAAGTGACATAGGGGTGGAGTAGGCTGCTGCGCTGGTGCTGCTGGTTGTTGTTGTCATGGTGGGAGTGGGGTGGGGGTGTTGACTTCTGTGCATGGAGGGGATGCAGTCTCGGGCACTGGCACTGCTCCGCTCTCCTTGCTGCTTGTAGCAGCCTCATTCATCCCTTTTAGCTGGAGGAAAGCGCCTGCATCTCAGTTTGGTGGTGGGGGAACTTACAGCTGTCCCTCTACCCCCTCTTCCACCCCTCCCTGAAGGCTGGGCAGTGTGGCCACCTGCCTTTCCACCATGCTTCATGATGTGGTTCATGTCTTCTTTTTCAAGAAATATGGAAATGTATTTGCGTTCCTATATAAACTCAAATATGAACTACTGGTGCAGGCAAGAGATTTATGAATGCAATAATATTATATCTGTTTGTGTACATAAACTCAAAGATGTGGGTCTGGTGCAGTGAAGAGATTTATGAACACAATAGAAATATATTTGTGGCTATATTTATAAATTCAATAGCTTTGGTGTGTTGCAAAGAATGAATGTATAAAAACAAAAATATATAGTAAGTTCTTATATAGAGTAAATTCTATAGTAACCCTATCCAATACAAGTATAACATTCAAAAGAATAAATCAATGAATATAAGAATGAAATAAAAGC
This sequence comes from Alligator mississippiensis, assembly GCF_030867095.1. Lineage (NCBI taxonomy): Eukaryota > Metazoa > Chordata > Crocodylia > Alligatoridae > Alligator > Alligator mississippiensis. Next base: position 2,791,634 of record NC_081825.1, on the reverse strand, counting down.
ACCTACAAGAAAAAAGTATTCAGAAATCCCTCTTGCTAGGGTAGCAAGCGGGGAATCCTTTACAACATCAGTGCTGCTAGCCATAGTGGTCTGGCGGTGAGCTGCTAGAACAAATAGCTCAGTAAATCACCCAGGGCAGAAAGCAAGGGGCAGTTTAAGAAATAAATGCTGGCTTATATGCAGTTTTTCTGTCCCTCCACCTTGCACTGGGATTGGAAGGGACCACAGGGAAGGGTGACAGTCACTGGCCAGCTACACATGTCAATAATGAGAGCACTCCTTCCCTCGCCCACCTTCCTCCCACCGTCCCCTCCCTCCCCTTACTTTACTTTCTCTTTCCCTGCAGGGAAGCAAGCCAAGGCTTTAAAGGTAAGCCCATAGCCCAACTTCCCGGTGAAAACTTGAAACATTTCAAATTTTTCAAAACATTTTGACCTGCCCTCTTTTGTTTCACACCTGTTTTGAGCCTGCTTCTTCCATTTCGACTTTGCTGTTTTGAAGTCAAAATGGCTCAAAACAGGGTGGAAACAAAAGGGGGTGTGAAATTTCGCGCAGCACTTCTGAGAAGACTTTTAATAAGTCAGGAAATCCTGCTTGTGCAAACAGACACACAGTTGCAGTGCCTGAAAGGACAACTGTCGTGGTGTGTACATGTACCCTTAGGGACTACTTAGAAAAGCTGGACATCTACAAGTTCATGGGGCTGGACAGGATGCACCCGAGGGTGCTGAGGGAGTTTGGTTATGCGATGGTAGAAACTCTGACCATCATCTTTGAAAACTCTTGGGGATCAGGAAAGGTCTTGGATGATTGGAAAATGGCAAAACTAGTGCCCATATTTGGGAAAGGGAAAAAACAGGTGTCCCAGGGACACCAGGGTTAGAAGGGTACCGGACCAGGGGGGAAGTAACCACCTACTTACCCCACACAGAGGTCGGAGCAAGCAGGGACACGCGTGCAGGGAGACCGCCAGCGCGGTTTGTAAGCCACGCTTATATCCAGCTGGGGCCGGGCGATGCTGGCGGGAAACACCGCCCGGCAGAGATAAAAGGCGGCCCCAGAAGCAGGGGCAGGAGAGAGGTGGGGGAAGCCTGCAGGGAACCCTGAGAGCAGGATCCGTGCCAGCAGGGCACGTGCATCCGGCCCAACGAGGTCAGCCGAGGCAGCGGCGCTACCTGCAGCAGCTGCCGGGAGAGCGGCGGTGATAGCAGCGCTGGCCACGGCAGAGAGAGCCACCGCGTTAAAGGAGCCAGGAGAGAAAGCTGCTGCTACAGCAGTGAGGACTGCGCTCTTAAAGGAGGTGCGGATAAAAAGGAAGACGACGTCGGCAGCACGACGGGAGGAGGAATTGGCTACAGTCGTAGCAGGAGTGCGGGTGGCGAAACCGGTGAGGCAACCGAGCGCGGACCCTGCGAGAGAAGAGACAGACAGGCTGGCGGGGAGCCGGCAGTGGACTCGGCGAGGCAGAGGATGCCAGGAACAAGACTCCCAGAGAGAGGGAGCCACAAGCCCAGGGAGTAGGCACCCGGGGAAGTCAGTGGCCTTAAGCCTCCTGACAGGCCGGTAACCAGGGGGAGCTCACTGGTCGGGGCTTAGGCACCCAGGTCAGAGCCTGGGCTAGGCGTGATATAGGAGTTGGAGTTTTAGTTTCAGTATTCGCTTTCTTTTGGGGCTAGCTCGTGGTTGTAGTGTTGCGGAGGCCTCGGGACCATACGGGCTAGGGGCAGCCGAGAAACCAGGAGGGGTGAGCCCCCTAGGCAGATTCCAGCCTGGGTAGTTTGGATCCCTGGGATAAGGACCACCGGGGGATTCAGGACCGGAAACGCAGTGGGGCCGCCGGAGGAAGGCCACTAGAAGACCAGCAGCAGCAGGTGGTGATTGGCCGGGGTGTAGGGGAGGTCGGAGCCCTGTGAGTGCCCGCCGAAGGCGCGACGACCCTGGGAGGCGGCATTAACGGAGACCCCCACCACTGAGGTTACATTCAAAGTCATGGCAGGCGAGGTTAGGGGGCCTCCCGTCACCACCCGAGGCACCTCCCGGGGCCCTCTCATGAGCTCGTGGCCAGTGAGAACGGCCACTTGGGCTAGAGCAGCCCGAGAGCGCCTGGTCGAGCGGAGGCGGGCACAACCTGGTGCATTGGCCGGGAACATGGAGGACCCCAACTTGGCTCCCTATGCCAACATGCAACCCGCGGCTACAGGCCTCGCTGATGTCCTGGGGTAGAACCTACAGGTTCTAGCTCAGATCCTGGACTCCCAACAACAGATGATGGGTAGGCAACAAGATTGGTTTCGACATGGCCTAGCTTCCTTTAAGATGCCCAAAATGACCAAAGACGACGACCCGGAAGCTTACATCGAAGCCTTTGAGTGGCACGCCCTTATGACGGGGCTCGACCAGAGCTATTGGGCTAGCCAGTTGGGAGCCCTGGTCATCGGCAAGGCCCAGGCCGCTTATTGGGCCCTCTCGAGAGAGGATGCCCGGGACTGCGAGCTAGTGAAGCAAGCCATCGTATACAGGCTGGAAATAAACCCGGAGCACTACCGTCGCCTATTCTGGGCCAAAAAGGGGTCTGACGAGAGGCGACCCAGAGTGTTATTACAACTATTGAAGGACCTGCTAGATAAGTGGGTGAGCCCAGCCGGACAGGACCGAGAAGCCCTGGCAGACCAAATTGTGCTCAAACAGTTCCAAAATGACCTGGAAGTACGGACACAACGTTGGGTCCGGCAGCACACCCCATGCACCTGCGATGGAGCCCTAAAGCTGGCAGAGGTGTTCACGGTCTCGGAGGCCAGCTACCCTCGAGAGAGACGGAGCCCAGGGTACTCCCTGGGGAGCCCCAAAGAGCTGGAGTGCCAGAGGCCGCCGAGTCGGGGGGCTACCAGGGAAACCGTGTGCTTCCGGTGTGGGCGTAACGGTCATTTTTCTAGAGAATGCCCAAACCAAGTGGTGGAGCACTGGATCCCTATCTACAGGTCAAGAACCTCGACCGAAAAACGGAGGGGTCTGGAATCAGGTGAACCAATGGACTGTAGCTATGCGATCGGGTAGGAGAATGCAGCCTGGAGTTGCCCAGTCATGAAGGCCTGGGTGGGGGGTCGCCTTGTGCAAGCGACCCTGGATTCAGGGTGTGCCCAGTCACTAGTGAGGTCAGATCTGGTAGGGCTACAGGGCCAGCAGGGGGCCCGCCCCGTGAGGATAGCTTGTCTCCATGGGGAGTCCCAACTAGTCGAGCGCCAGTGGGTTCGCCTCAGGGTGATGGAACACCAAGGAGAACTCCTAGTTGGGGTTGTACCGCGATTAGCGTGTGAGATGTTATTAGGGCGAGATTGGGCGCCCGTGTACGATGTCTTGGACAGGGTAAGGGACACCGAAGTAGCCTGTAGAAAGATCCAAGACTGCGAAGGTTGGCTGGGCGAAACACAGGAGGGTGAGGAATCGGCGGACGAGGCGAGCGAGCTAGACCTCAACAACTTCACCAGCTGTCTACAGTTTCGGGAGGCTCAGACAGAGGACCCAGAGATCCGGGAGTTGCAGGAGCGTGCCCGGGGCCCCCAAGATATCCCAGCACCACTGCCAGGAGGGCCTCCCTACTTCGAGGTAAGGAACCGCCTCCTTTACCGCGTGCAGGGGGAGCGGCGGGGGGAGGCCTTAGGCTCCCAATTAATGGTACCCACCCGATTCCGCCAAACCATCTGGCGGTTATCACATGCGAGCCCCACGGGAGGGCATCTTGGATGGGACAAGACCCTCGCGAGGATAAGCCGGTGGTTCTTTTGGCCCGGGATGGGGGAGGAAGTGGCCCGTCAGTGTGCAGCCTGCCCCGAGTGCCAGAAGATGAGAACCGAGTGTCCGGCACGGGCACCCTTCCAGCCTATGCCCGCCATAGACACCCCATTCTCACGGGTAGCCCTAGATGTCATCGGGCCTCTTCCCCGTAGTAGCTCAGGGCACCAGTATATATTGGTGATAGTGGATTACGCCACCCGGTACCCAGAGGCCATCCCCTTGCGAGCGGTGACCGCCCTGCGTATTGCGGAGGAGTTAGTAAAATGGATCTCCAGGATGGGGATCCCGCATGAAATATTAACAGACCAGGGGAGGAATTTCATGTCTGGAGTCTTGAGAGCAGTGTGCCGAACGTTACAAATAAAACAACTCCGCACCTCAGTCTACCACCCCCAGACCAGTGGCCTAGTGGAGCGCCTTAACGGGACAATAAAACGGGTGTTGCGGCGCTGCATTCAGGGGGACCCCCGAAAGTGGGATCTCCTCCTCCCTCTAGTATTGTTTACCCTAAGGGACACGTCTCAGGACTCGACGAAGTTCTCGCCATTCGAACTGGTGTTAGGGCACCGGCCACGGGGCCTGTTGCAGGTCTTGAGAGAAGATTGGGAACAGGAAGGAAGCTCCTCTCAAGAGCCGCAGACATACCAGAGAGAGTTTCCGCAGAGGATTAAGGTGGCCCAGGACCTCGCTCACGAAAACATGAAGGAAGCCCAGGCCCAACAGAAGGAGAGGTATGACAGCCGCACTCGGGAATGGGAATTTGAACCCGGCCAAAGGGTTCTAGTGTTGCTCCTGACATCCACCAGTAAGCTCCTGACCCAATGGCAGGGGCCATTCAAAACTCTCCGACAAGTTGGACCAGTAGATTACGAGGTCCATAGGGCTGGCCACTGTCGGGAAAAGCAAATCTACCACGTGAACCTCCTACGAGAGTGGAAGGAGCCCGAAGGATGGGTGGCCTTTTCTGAAGCAGATAACGAGGACCTCGGACCCCAGGGTTTGGGGAGAGAAGCCAGGCCCACCAAGGGGGGCCCCTTGGTCCAGATCGGAGAGGAGGTGGGCCCCGTACAAAGGCAAGAGGCCCAAAATTTGGCAGAGGAATTCCGGGACGTATTCCGTGAGGAACACGGGTGGGTTCAGGACGCCTTTCATGCTATAAAGACCCCCCCCCCCCCCCCCCCGGAGCAATAGTAAGGTGGCGACCCATCCCACACCACCTCTTGGAAGCCGTTCGTAAAGAAGTAGACTCAATGCTGAGGTTAGGGGTCATTCAGCCATCGAGAAGCCCTTGGAGGAGTCCATTAGTGCCAGTGCGTAAGCCTGATGGATCATTGAGGCTTTGCATAGACTATAGACAATTGAATACCTTGGCGACGTTCGATGCATTCCCTATGCCCCATGTGGAAGAGCTGGTCGAGAGAATAGGGGATGCCCAGTATATCTCAACCCTCGACCTCGCAAAGGGGTATTGGCAGATCCCGGTGGCCAAAGAAGATCAGCCAAAGACGGCATTTGGCACCCTATGGGGGCTGTACGAGTTTGTCAGGATGCCCTTTGGGTTACATGGTGCCGCCGCGACGTTTCAGCGCCTGATGGATCGGATACTGGCCCCACATGCCGAGTATGCCGTGGCCTATATAGACGATATCGTCATATATACCCGGACATGGGTACAGCACAAAAGAGCCCTTCGAGCCATCCTGATGGAATTGAGACAGGCGGGGCTAACAGCCAACCCTCGAAAATGTGCCCTGGCCCAGAAGGAAACAAAATACCTGGGGTTTCTAGTTGGCAGGGGCATGATCAGACCGTTGGCCGATAAAGTGGAGATTATCCGCACTTTTGCGCCCCCGCAAAACTGCTGCCAGCTTCGATCATTCCTGGGGCTCACCAATTATTATAGGCAGTTTGTACCCCACTTCTCAGTATTGTCCGCGCCTTTATCAGAGGCACTCAGAGGGTGGAAAACAGGGGTAGTCAGGTGGACGGAAGAGATGACACGGAGTTTCAAAAAGCTGAAACAAGCCCTCTGTGAGGAAGTGGTAATACACACTCCTGACTTCAGGAAACCCTTCGTTTTACAGACGGATGCCTCGGAGACCGTGCTGGGGGGCCATCTTAACCCAGGAGGACAAGGGCAGTGAGAGGCCCATGGCGTACGCCAGTCGCAAGCTGCTGCCACCAGAGAGAAGGTACTCCACCATAGAACGGGAATGCTTAGCCATACGGTGGGTGGTAGACCACTTCAGGTATTACCTGATGGGCAGAGAATTCAAATTGGTGATGCATCATGCTCCGCTAAGGTGGCTGAGCACGGCCAGGACTGATAACGCCCTAATAACACGGTGGGCCTTGGCACTCCAACCTTATAAGTTTAGCATAGTACACCGACCGGGGAAGGATAATGCAGTGGCGGACTTCCTATCCAGGTGTGACGGGGAAGACCAGACCGGGAGCCGAGATGACCAGCCAAATGGACAGACCAGCCTGACAGGTATGACCCGAAATGGGACTGAAGAAGCGCCCCAAGGCATCTTGAGGGGGCGGGTTGTGTCCCAGGGACGCCGGGGTTAGAAGGGTACCCCGGGGCCGGACCAGGGGGGATGTAACTACCTACTTACGCCACACAGAGGCCAGATCAAGCAGGGACACGCGCGCGGGGAGACCGCTAGTGCGGTTTGTAAGCCACACTTATATCCAGCTGGGGCCAGGTGACGCTGGCGGGAAACGCCGCCCAGCAGAGATAAAAGGCGGCCCCAGAAGCGGGGCCAGGAGAGAGGCGGGGGAAGCCCGCAGGGAACCCCGAGAGCGGACCCATGCCAGCAGGGCACATGCATCCGGCCTGATGGGGTCAGCTGAGGCAGCGGCGCTACCTGCAGCAGCTGCCGGGAGAGCGGTGGTGATAGCAGCACCGGCCGCGGCAGAGAGAGCCACTGCGTTAAAGGAGCCAGGAGAGAAAGCTGCGGCTACAGCAGTGAGGACTGCGTTCTTAAAGGAGGCGCGGATAAGAAGGAAGACGACGTCAGCAGCACGACGGGAGGAGGAACTGGCTACAGTCGTAGCAGGAGTGCGGGTGGCGAAACCGGTGAGGCAACCGAGCGCGGACCCTGCGAGAGAAGAGACAGACAGGCTGGCGGGGAGCCGGCAGTGGACTCGGCGAGGCAGAGGATGCCAGGAACAAGACTCCCAGAGAGAGGGAGCCACAAGCCCAGGGAGTAGGCACCCGGGGAAGTCAGTGGCCTTAAGCCTCCTGACAGGCCGGTAACCAGGGGGAGCTCACTGGTCGGGGCTTAGGCACCCAGGTCAGAGCCTGGGCTAGGCGTGATATAGGAGTTGGAGTTTTAGTTTCAGTATTCGCTTTCTTTTGGGGCTAGCTCGTGGTTGTAGTGTTGCGGAGGCCTCGGGACCATACGGGCTAGGGGCAGCCGAGAAACCAGGAGGGGTGAGCCCCCTAGGCAGATTCCAGCCTGGGTAGTTTGGATCCCTGGGATAAGGACCACCGGGGGATTCAGGACCGGAAACGCGGTGGGGCTGCCGGAGGAAGGCCACTAGAAGACCAGCAGCAGCAGGTGGCGATTGGTCGGGGTGTAGGGGAGGTCGGAGCCCCGTGAGTGCCCGCCAAAGGCGCGACGACCCTGGGAGGCGGCATTAACGGAGACCCCCACCACTGAGGTTACATTCAAAGTCGTGACAGGCGAGGTTAGGGGGCCTCCCGTCACCACCCGAGGCACCTCCCGGGGCCCTCTTGTGAGCTCGTGGCCAGTGAGAACGGCCACTTGGGCTAGAGCAGCCCGAGAGCGCCTGGTCAAGCGGAGGAGGGCACAACAGGATTCAGAGAACTACAGATGGGTTGGCCTCACCTCTGTCCCTGGAAAAAAAATCTTGGAACATATCCTCAAGGTATCCATTTCTAAGCACCTGGAGGAGAAGAAGGTGATTAGGAAGAGTCAGCGTGGATTCACCAAGCGACAGCCATGCCTGACCAACCTGATTGCCTTCTATGCTGAGATGACCGGCTCTGTGGATGAGGGGAGACCAGTGCATGTGCTGTACCTTGATTTTAGCAATGTTTTTGGTACAGTCTTCCACAACATCCTTGCAGGCAAACTAAGGAGGAACGGGCTGGATGAATGGACTGTAAGGTGGATAGGAAACTGGCTGGGGCACCAGGTTCAGAGGGTGGTAATGAATGGATTGATGTCTAGTTAGCAGCCTGCATCAAGTGGAGTGCCCCAGGGGTCGGTCCTTGTGCCGGTTTTGTTTCAGATCTTCATCAATGTCCATCACACCAATGCTTTTGAGTTTATCTACACACGGACATATTTCTATTGGGTTCACAAATCGCATCGCTGCACTACACCTACAGTTTTCAGTTTATATAGGAACACAATCAGGCTGTGCGAAATTTCACCACCAGTTTTGTTTCACTGCTGTTTCAGATCGTTTTGAGGTCGAAACAGCAAAATCAAAACGTAACAGATATGGTCAAAACAGCCTTGAAACAAAACGAGCCAAGTGGAAACATTTTGCCATTTCTACGCTATTTCGACATTTTGCCCGTAGGCTATAATGAGGAAGGACAGAACAGCCTCTAACTTTGTCATTTCTGTCCAGATTTGGACAAAACTTGCAGAACTGTTAGCCCCTTCTGAGGGAATAAAGCATGCCATGTTTCAGGAAGATAGGTGCTGGGCATTTGGAGAAACTGCACCCCAAATTTCTGAGAGCCAAACTTGTGTCATGTGCATGTGTTAAACCACAGTGGGGTCAAAACTGCATGCTAGCACTTGTGGAGGCCACAAAGCCTGCCAGGTTTCAAGGAGATAGGTGCAGGGAGTCTGGAGAAACTATCCCCAACATCCTGAAAGCAAAACTCATGTCATGTGTATGTGTTAAGCCACAGCAGGGTTAAAACTGCAGGCGTGCTAGCCTCTGGTGAGGCCATGCAGCCTGCCAAGTTTCAAGGAGATAAGTGCAGGGGTCTGGGGGAAAGTGCACCTCAAGCTGCGGACAAGCACAACTCATGCCATGGGTGACACTGTGTGTATTAGGGCACAGCAGGGTGAAAACTGCAGGGATGGTGGCCCCTGCTGCGGCCACAAAGCCTGCCAGCTGTCGAGGAGATCGGTGCAGAGCTTCTGGGTTCATAGATTCATAGATTCATAGGTGTTAGGGTCGGAAGGGACCTCAATAGATCATCGAGTCCGACCCCCTGCATAGGCAGGAAAGAGTTCTGGGTCCAGATGACCCCAGCTAGATACTCATCTAACCTCCTCTTGAAGATCCCCACGGTAGGGGAGAGCACCACCTCCCTTGGGAGCCCGTTCCAGACCTTGGCCACTCGAGCTGTGAAGAAGTTCTTCCTAATGTCCAGTGTAAATCTGCTCTCTGCTAGCTTGTGGCCATTGTTTCTTGTAACCCCCGGGGGCGCCTTGGTGAATAAATCCTCACCAATTCCCTTCTGTGCCCCCGTGATGAACTTATAGGCAGCCACAAGGTCGCCTCTCAACCTTCTCTTGCGGAGTCTAATAAGGTCCAGTTTCTCTAGTCTCTCCTCGTAGGGCTTGGTCTGCAGGCCCTTGACCATACGAGTGGCCCTTCTCTGGACCATCTCCAGGTTATCCGCATCCCTCTTGAAGTGCGGCGCCCAGAGTTGCACACAGTACTCCAACTGCGGTCTGACCAGCGCCCAATAGAGGGGAAGTATCACCTCCTTGGACCTATTTGTCATGCATCTGCTGATGCACGATAAAGTGCCATTGGCTTTTCTGATGGCTTCGTCACACTGCCGGCTCATGTTCATCTTGGAGTCCACTAGGACTCCCAGATCCCTTTCCACCTCTGTGCCACCCAGCAGGTCATTCCCTAGGCTGTAGGTGTGCTGGACATTTTTCCTCCCTAGGTGCAGCACTTTGCATTTCTCCTTGTTGAACTGCATCCTGTTGTTTTCTGCCCACTTGTGCAACCTATCCAGGTCTGCCTGCAGCTGTTCCCTGCCCTCTGGCGTGTCCACTTCTCCCCATAGCTTTGTGTCATCTGCAAACTTGGACAGAGTACACTTCACTCCCTCGTCCAAGTCGCTGATGAAGACATTAAAGAGTATCGGTCCAAGGACCGAGCCCTGCGGGACCCCACTGCCCACACCCTTCCAGGTCGAAGCCGACCCATCCACCACGACTCTCTGGGTGCGACCCTCTAGCCAATTCACCACCCACCGGACTGTGCAGTCATCCACATCACAGCCTCTTAACTTGTTCACCAGTATGGGGTGGGATACCGTATCGAAGGCCTTCCTGAAGTCTAAGTATACGACATCCACCCCTCCACCTGTGTCCAGGCATTTCGTAACCTGGTCATAAAAAGAGACTAGATTGGTCAGGCACGATCGGCCTCCCACGAACCCATGCTGTTTTTCCCTCAGCATAATTTGTCCTGCTGGGCTCTCACAAATGTGAGCCTTGATAAGTTTTTCAAAGACTTTGCCAAGGATGGAGGTGAGACTGACCGGCCTATAGTTGCCCGGGTCCTCCTTCCTCCCCTTCTTGAAAATGGGGACCACATTGGCCCTTTTCCAGTCTTCCGGGACTTGGCCCGTGTGCCACGAGCGTTCGAATATTCCCGCCAGTGGCTCTGCAATGATGTCGGCCAGTGCCTTCAGCACCCTCGGATGGAGCCCATCCGGGCCTGCCGACTTAAAGGCATCCAGTTCTTCCAAGTGACTCTGCACCATCTCAGGGTCTACGCATGGCAGTCTGGTGCCTTGCTGCTGCCTCTCTACAACCCCAGTGAGAGACTTGTCGTGCCCCTCACTTAGGAACACTGAGGCAAAGAACTCGTTGAGGAGTTCAGCCTTGTCCCCTCTATCTGTCACCAATTGTTTCTGCCCATTTATCAGGGGTCCTATTCCTCCCTGGGCCTTCCTTTTACTCCCAATATATCTAAAAAACAGTTTCTTGTTGTCTTTTACTTGGGTTGCCATCCTCAGCTCCATGGTAGCTTTGGCCCGTCTAACTGCCTCCCTAGAAGCACGAGCAGAGGAGGTATATTCGTCTTTGGTGATCTCTCCCTGTTTCCACTTTTTATGTGCTCCCCTTTTGGCCCTTAGGCTGCCCTGGATTTCTGCGGTCAGGCAGGGAAGCCTCCTGGCCCCTTTCCCTCTTTTACCCCGCATGGGGATCGTCTCGCTTTGTGCCCGAAGGATCGTTTCCTTAAGGCACAGCCACCCTTCTTGGGCTCCCATCATTTCAAAACTCCTACTCTGGTTCTGGGGCCCTGCACCTCTAGCTGCTGACAGAAAACTCGTGACATGGGTGCTTGTGGGACTGTCTCTGTCTTGAGGCAAGGGGAAAGGGAAACTACTGCAGGCCTGGCTGCTAGCCCTGCTGCGGCCACAACGCCTGCCAGCTGTCAAGGAGATTGGTGCAGGGGGGTTCTGGGGCCCTGCACCCCTAGCTGCTCACAAGCAAAACTCGTGCCATGGGTGCTTGTGCAACTGCTGCCTCTCATCAGGCAGCAAGACTGAAAATCCCCCATCGCTTGTCACCAAGACCTGAGGGTAATAATTGATCAGAGGATGAACATGAGCCGGCAGCGCGATGCTGTAGCCAGCAGGGCCAACAGTACTCTGCCATGCATCAATTGATGCATCTCCAGCAAAACCATTGCAAAGAAGTGACTCTCCTGCTCTGCTCAGCACTGGTGAGACCACAGCTGGAGGACTGCGTCCAGTTCTGGGCACTGCACTTTAACAAGGACGTGGTAAAGCTTGAGAGAGTCCAGAGAAGAGCTACCCATATGATCAGAGACTTGCACAGCAAGCCGTATGAGGAAAGGCTGAGGGACCTGGGACTCTTCAGCCTGAAAAAGAGAAGGCTGAGAGGGGAGTTGGTCGCAGTTTACCGCTACATCAGAAGCGTACATCTAGGGCTCGGTGAACAACTGCTCACCAGGGCACCCTTGGGGAAAACTAGGAGTAATGGTCACAGACTCCTGGAAGATCATTTCAGACTCGTTTCAGGCTCAACATTAGGAAAAACTACTTCCCAACTAGGGTGTCCAGACTGCGACCATGGACTCGATAGAGATTAGACGGTGGAATTGTGACACATTGCATCCTGCCGGACGTCTGACTCCCCAGGTACTGCTGCACTTTTACCTGCGCTGCGACATCCCCCTTTGCCGCCTGCCCCCACCCAGCCTGTCCCTCACCCCCTGACGCCTCCATTTCTATCTTTACTGACTGGCTTTCTTGTCTGTATTGCAGGCCGGCCTCTGGCGTCTTTCCTATTCCTTCCATCCAGGACCAGGAGACACACCAACTGCAGGTACTTCCTCAGCCTGAAAATGGGTTTTTCGACCTGAAAGCTGCCTAAGATGTATTTCTCTAACTGTTCCATTTCTTTTCATAATAAACATATAAACATAAAAACACAAGTTAGTTCATCATGCACACCACGAGTAACATATATCCAACACAACATCTTTACTTCTTGCTGCCAAATCCTTTATGACAAGAAAGGCTCAGTGACAGTTCCCTTCGGCTACCTTAGATGCTGCTGGTGCTGGTGCTGCTATCGGTGTTGCGTCACCTACGGTATTTTCACCTGCCCTCGTTTACAGTGGTGGACTGAGCCGAGGCTGTAGGGGAGGAGGAGGCCTCGCTGGGGCATGCTGCCATGTTGTGCAGAGGCCCCAGTGCCAGGAAGGGCACACCTGAACACACACACAGTGTCACAAGCACCAATGTCACGAGTTGTGCCTGTCGACAGCCAGAGGTGCAGGGCCCCAGAACCCCCCTGTGGCTTCACACATACAAGTGACAGGAGTTTGGCTCTCAAGACTTTGGGGTGCAGTTTCTCTGAACCCCCTGCACCTATCTTCTTGAATTGTGGCAAGCATCATGCCCTCAAAAAGGCTACCATTTGAGGCTACCAAAGAGGCTACCAAGTCAAAATGAAACACTGTTCTGTCAAAACGCTGGTCAAAATAAAATGCTTCTGTTTTGCACAGCCATACTTGAAGCATGGGCAGTAAGCAGGAGGAACTGGCCCTCCTGCTAGCTAGCAAAACCCAGACCTGGTGGGGCTCATGGAAACCTGGTGGGATTGCCACCCATGACCAGGCAGCGGACATCGAGTGATACAGGCTGTACAGGTGAGACAGGGCAGGGGAAAGGGGTGAGGGGGTAGCGCTCCACGTCAGAGAGCAATGCATGTCTTCAATGATCAGGATGGATTCAGAAGAGGGGCTACCTGAAGTGCTCTGGGTAAGAATGCAAGGGGGTCACGGGGAAAGGGACTTGTTAGTAGGTGTCTACAGACCACCTCACCAGGGGGATGAGCTTGCCCGGGAAATCTGAGATCAGCTTGCGGAGGCTGTAAAGTCAAGGGATGTGGTTGTCATGGGTGACCTAAACTACCCAGACATCTGCTGGGAGGACCAGTCAGCCAGGAAAAGGGCCAATGTGGTCCCGATTTACAAGGAGGGGAAAGAGGAGGACCCCAGCAATTATAGGCCAGTCAGTCTCCCCTTGGTCCCTGGGAAGACCTTTGAGAAAATGATCAAGGAGCACATCTGCAAGGGCCTAGCAGGGGAGGTCATCCCTGGACGAGGGTGTTGGGGTGGATGTCATCTTCCTGGACTTTAAGAAGGCCTTTGACATGGTTTCCCACCACATTCTCTCAAAAAAACTAGGTGACTGTGGCACTGATGTCTGCACAGGCAGATGGGTGGCAAAATGGCTAGATGGTCGTGTTGCAAGAAATCGTTTTACCTGCCCTCCCACCCCCACCTCAAATGTGAAGCTCCTCCATATGGCAAAAGCCCCTTGTGCAGTAGTTGCTCCCTTTTGGGAATGCTTTCTCTTTTTTACCTTTTCTTCCTTCCTCACTCTTTTTCTTTTATTAAATTATTATAATTTTAGATAAGGTGTTCTTGTAGTGAAAATAGAGCCTGTAGATGCTTTTACATATGTACTTTAAGTTTAAAAGTAAGTTGTATCATGTAACAATGCTAGCAAGGGCAGGAATCTCTGTATGGGGCGGGTCCCTGAATGAATCATGGTTGACTGTGTAACACAGTAGCTAGTCTGGATAAGCAAGTTAATTAGCAGCAATTAACACCTACAAAATCAGAGACCAAAGAGAAGAAAGACTTAATAAAGAGCCAGGAATTCCCTGAAACTTCACTGTTAAAGGTAGGAAAGCCCTGGTTTGAACTAATCAACACTGGAAACAGACCCTTGGAGCTGAAAACCCCCCCGATCAACCATTTCCAGAGCTGTATTCATCATGGCAGTGAATCAATCAAAATTAATCAACGAGACTGCATCTACCTGTGGACACAACTCCTGGGGCTGACAGCTGCCATCCAGCAGCTACCCAGAGGGTCGTCCCTTGAGGTCAATGGCCCCTGGATTGGGTAAGCCCGAGAATTGGGGAGTCATCAAAGTCTGCCAGAGAGGGATAAAAGGCAGTGAAGAATGACCCCCAAGGTCACCCCCTTTGACCCGACCAGCACCCTGCCTGTCCAGCCAGAAGGACCAGCTGGCGACCCCCTTCTGAAGCAACATTGCACTGAAAGAAGCCTCGCCTGACCATCGGCGGTGGACTCCAGCGCTTGGGGATAGGTATATCTTGACACCGGTGCTTAGTGTTTATAGCTAGCTACTGCGTGTGCGTGTGCGTGTGTATGTGTGTGTGTGTGTTAATGTGTGTGTATTTGAGGGGATCAGCACCATGGTTTATGGTTTGACTTTTGCATCCGTCCAATAAACTAGAATTTTATGAGGATTCTGTGAGTTGGTCCTTTGTAGCCAACATTCGCACACAGGGAGTGGTGATAGATGGGTCATTTTTGACCTGGAGGGATGTGGGCAGTGGAGTCCCGCAGGGCTCGGCCCTAGTGCCTGTACTGTTCAACATCTTTGTCAGTGATCTGGATGTTGGTGTGGAAAGCACGCTGTCCAAATTTGCTGACAACACCAAGTCGTGGGGCGAGGTGGGCATGCTGGAGGGGAGGGACAGAATACAGCTAGATCTGTAGCAAAACCCCAGGTTTTTCTTTTTTTAAATTTATTTTAAAGTGCATTCCCTCCCTTTCCCAACCATGTCTGACTTTTCCTCTCCCTCTCTATTCCCTATAGATAAGTGTAAGTAAGATAAGATGTAGGATAAGCTTTAACATTTTATTTTAGGTAGTTAGTTTTATTTTTCTCTCCCCTCTTTGCAAATAAGTTCCCTGCTATTTTGATATCGATACCTACTGTTTTATAAGTGGTAATTATTATGTTTGTACTGCTTTTATATTGTGTGATTACAGTTTTAGGCCTATATATGTAAGTTAGCGTAAGTCATGTCAAGTTTCCATTTTGTATGTCAAGCCTCCATCTTGTGTCCTCTGCCCAGGAATCCCCTGTGTTGCAACTGTATGAGTCATGTACCCCTCCCGTGTAAATTGGTTCCCAGATGAATGAGAGTGACTGGGAATGATTGAAATACAATGGTGGCTGGCCTCTACTGAATGGCCTGTAACGACCAAGCCATCACTTCACATTGATTCATCCTTGAACCATGGACCTCACCCAGGAACAGAGACAAGAACCCAACATTTGAAAGACAAAAGACCCTGCAGAACCAGCAAGTCTACCATTGTACCCCACCATTACAGACACCCGAAACTGCACATCCCTGCATGGAGCACACATGCTCCGTACGCCAGGGGCTGGCCCTTGCCTGGGCATGCCTCCTGTCACTAGGGTCACACACGGTCTGCCCCTATAAAAAGAGGCAGTGAAGACAGACCCAGTGGGACGCCCTCTCCATCTGGACCAGCACCATGCCACACCACCTATCCATCCAGAGGCCCTGCCGGCGACCCCACTCTGGACAACACCTACTGGACAAGGACCCCTTCCAGCCTGGATAGGTAGCTATCACCCCCCACCCCCTCTTCAACCAAGGACTTGGACTCTGCTTCTCTTCCCTACCTGGACTCCAGCCCTTCCACTGAGTCTCTTTCTCTTGCTGACATTATCAGTGCGTGTGTGTGTGTGTGTGTGTGTGTGAGAGAGAGAACCAATAACTACATGGGGTTGTGTAGTGTGTTGTCTGTGTAATAAAACTGTTATTTGGACCCCTAAGTTGGGTTTTGCTTTACTATGGTTTGGCCCTGCTCCAATCTCTGCTCCTCACCCCTCTCACTTCTGTCTCATTTTTCCCTCTCCTGCTTCTGGCTCACTGTCACCTCCAGCACCGGTCCTGAGCTCCTCTCTGCCTCCAAACCCCTGTTTCTTTGCTACTGTCTTATCCCCACTGTCTTTTCCCCTAAGCAACCAGGTTTCTGCCTCAGTTTCTTTCCTGGCTGTCTCCTCCTTGCCACCACTTATCTGCCCCACTCCCCCCTGAAATCTCAGCTGTCTGCCTCAGTTTCCAGCCCCAGTGTGCCTTAAGTAAACCCAAACCTCAGTTCCTCAGTCAGCTTCTCTGTAGTCTACCGGTTCTAATCCTGGTTCTGGCAACTTTCACTCCCTACACTTTAACTCTCTCTCTCTCACCTGAACAGTATTCCTGGTACCCCAAGCACACACATACACACTATACTATCCAAGTTAGGAACTTACCTGTGTGTATGTGTGTGAAATGGTGAGTGTGTGTGTGTATGTATATGTCACTGTGTGCATGATATACGAATTAGCGATCTGCGTCTAACTTTTGGGGTGTATAGTGTATGTGCTTGAATTGGTGATAGGTATGCATGTGCCTAGGCTGGCTTGGTTGATGTGTGTGCGCCTGAGCTGGTAGTGTGTGTGTGTATGCACCTAATTGATTTGTGTGTTTGTATATGTGCAATTGTATCACACTCTTCTGTCTAACAGTGCAATATTGAGATCCTGAGTTGGCCTGACCCCACAGGGCAACATTTTCTGGTGGAGAATGCAGGCATATTGCGGGTGTTAGCAGGTTGGGTGAGCTAGTGTGCTTGTGTATTCTGTGTGTTTGTGTTGTATTGGAAGCATTGCTGTTACTGTAGGGACTCCTACGTTGTTCCTGTTGTTGTGATTCTAGAAGTCGCCCCAGAGCGGGGTGCCCATACCCAGTGTAGGGTCGGCGTTGTTAAGGGAGTTGTTAACTCCTGCAGGACAGGGGCTCGAGCACCCACAGCGCTTTCTTTGTTGTCATCAGTGTGTCTGTTGTTGTGGTTGTTGTAGGGCACAGAAGCCCAGGAGCCAGTATGTTCAGGCAGAAGACCCCCACACCAGGCATAAGTGATCATAGGGCTAAGGGGGTGAGAAAGGAGGAGTCCGATGCTCTCCAGCAGAAATGCTTGTAAGATTGTTTTGTCTTGAAGCTTTTAAGATTTTGTGTCTTGAGCTTTGAGGTGTCTGAAAGTTTGAGTTTTGAGTTTGTTGCTGGCTGTAAGCTACTGTTTGGCGCATGACACTGGGGTTTGTTTCCTGTGAAGAGGTAGTATAGGCCAGTATTTAGACCTGAGTAGAAAGGGTAGCAACCTGGTTCTCTGACTTCCCTCTCTTGGGCCAGATTTGGGACATAACGGAGATCCAGTTCTTGAGAAGTGCTGGGTCTGGGCAGGTTGAAAACCATTATGATTGAAACTGCCCCCCACAGCTTGTGCCTGCATTGTTACAGCCCTATGTGAGGGAGTTAAAGAAAATGCCACTAGGAAAGATGCACGGCTCGCTCATTCAGGGTTTGTTTCCTTACATGGAGATTCAGAAAGCAAAGAGCTGTGATAGAGAGAGGGAAAGGAAAAAGATAGAGGGAAGGTGGAAAACAGGCTGTGAGGCAGCTGTGATAGAGAGAGATGTGGAAAGTGGTTAGGAAGTGATAGAGAGAGGTGTGGAAAGTGATAGAGAGAGGTGTGGAAAGTGGTTAGGAAGAGAGGAGAGAATAAGAGATTAACAGAGTTTGAATGCTAGAGCAGGTAGGAGGAAAGAGTAAGAATGCAATTTTAGGAATGACTGCTCTAGAGCAGGGAAAAAATTCACTTGCTTTAAGGAAAAGTTGTGTCCTGATCTCAGAGTGCCTGAGGCCATGCTGTGGTCCATTTGGGTTAAGCACAACACCAAATATCGCTGGTCCAATAAGAAGGCAGTAGCAGAGAAGACTAAGTTCTGTGCTAGAGGCTGTGAATGTGTGTAACACAAGTGAAGCCAAGAGCCTGCAGGGATTGTTGAGGTGTTTGTGCAAACAGTGTGGTGTGTTTGCTTTGTGCCTGTGTTGCAAGGCAGAGACTGCTAGAAATGTAAAAGTATACTCTTCTTGGTGATGGGGGTGAGATGTAAGAACATGGAAAAGGCTTTCTAAGCAAAAATTGTGAGTGAGAAAGTGTCCCTCCGAGGGATGCCAATGCCTCTGTTGCAGTTGGGCCAGGCTGTCGCTTTAAACATGAGTTTTTCAGGAGAGCTCCACTGAGCAATTAATGTTGGGAGCCCCCTTGTTAAATAAATCACCTGACCCTCAAGGAATAGGGTGAACAGTCTTTTCTATCCTGCCAGCCACCCTTCTTGTGTAGCAGGAAGGAACGGCTCTGAGTCGTTGGAAAATATGCATCGGACAGGCTGACCAGTGCCCACCCCGATGCTGAGGCAGGAAAAGGCCAGAAAAGTCCTCAATTTAGGATGGCCACCCTCCTGTAGGCAACTGCTCCACTTTTTCAGTACAAAAGAAAAGCACCCCAGGAATGGAAAATGCTGTGTGCACTGCCACTGCACATGTCAGCATTGCACTTTGTAAATATGAATAATCAGCCACTGCAAGGAGTTTTCCTTGGCAGGTTTGTGTGTGTGTTTTCTTTTGCAGACACCACAGTGTAATCAAAGGTGACCGACAAACCATGAGGCCTCACTACCACCAGCAGCATCTTCCTCATCACAGCCATGGCAACAGTTACACAAAAAGTTGTCTAGTCTGTTTGTGTTGTCTTGTTATATGTTTTGTGTTTGTTTGTTTGGTTTAAGTTGTCACAGTTTAAATACATACGAGTATCATAAAGATATGATAAAAGTCATTGGTAATACCGCCTCTAAAAAGTGAATGTGTCTGTGGATCCCAGACCAGAACGCTTCCATCCGGTTGGACTGGAAAGTTGTTCTGATATTTGAAACAAGGGCAGCAATTCATATGAAGTTTTAAATTTCATTTGATTAGCAAAATGATATTTATCAGAGGTTATGTGTAATGTGTTTTTTGGGGTTTTTTTGTGCATCTACCAAAGCATCACAATCAGGTCCAGGGCGGTGATCCTCCCCCTCTATGCGACACTGGTCAGGCCGCAGTAGGAGTACTGTGTCCAGTTCTGGGCGTCGCACTTCAAAAAGGGATGTGGCCAGCATGGAGAGGGTCCAGAGGAGGGCCACTCACATGGTCAAGGGGTAGCGGGGCAGGCCCTATGAAGAGAGGCTAAAGGGCATGAACCTATTCAGCCTCCACAAGAGAAGGCTGAGCGGGGATCTGGTGGCCTTTTACAAACTCACCAGCAAGGACCAGCGAGAACTGGGGAGGCTCTGTTCCCCTGGGCACCACCCGGGGTTGCTAGGAATAACAGCCACAAATTGTTAGAGAGAAGGTTCAGGCTGGACATCAGGAGACATTACTTTACAGTTAGGACTGCCGGGCTCTCCAGGTGAGGTGGTGCTCTCCTCTACCTTGCGGGTCTTCAAGAGGAGGCTGTACAGATCTTTGGCTGGGGTGATATGATTTGGCTGGGGTGAGATGACCCTGGCACCCATTCCTGCCTGGGGCAGGGGGTTGGACCTGATAATCTGTTTAGGTCCCTTCCCACCCTAAGCGCTATGGTCCTATGATACTATGACACATGGAGTTTCAGGGCTGGGGCAGCATTTTGGATGCAAGGCCCAGAACAGAGACTGGAATTTGGGTAGAGGTTTTTGTAGGGAAATAACAATGGCTCAAGGGAGAGCACTGGGTTTGCTTATGGGTAAATGATGGCTCTTATGCTGGATAATAGGAACTGACTGCAGGGAGACACTGAGAGGAGGCAAACTTCTTCTCGGCCTCTCGTTGGCTCAGGTCAAGCATAGCCTGTGCTTACCTAGGGGAAATACCATGATCACCACAGTGTCTTCCTAGTCGTGCCTGGGGAAGACCGCTGTGCTGGTATGGGATAGTACCTGTGTAGGTAAGTGTGATAAAAGGCGCCTTAAGTGGGGGTTCCCCAAGTGACGTACTATCCATCCAGCATAGGGCCCCTCCCCTCAACTCGCCTGCCACGACTTGGATAAAGGGAGGGTTCAGTGAAGTGTTATTAGATAAAGGGAGAGTTCAGTGGAGATCTTCTTCCTGGGGAGCCCCTGGGGACAGTAGTACTTATGGTTCGGGGGCGATGTTCCACAGGGCTCTGCCTCCCATACAGCCCATCCACTCGCCAACTGGACGGGCGCCAATGGTGTGGTTTGGTTGTTCTCACTTGACCCCTGCTTGCCTAGAGGGGGAACCAGTGTTAGTGTGGGTTCAGTTGGGACTTGTCAGGCTGCCCCGACGGTTAGCCTTCCCGCTGTGGAGACTGGCAAGCTGGACTTAAGTTGGCTGGCGCCTCTGAGTAGGGTGCTTCTGGTTTTGTGCCTATTCTTCTTCTTCTTTTTTTTTTTTGTCAAAAGAAATAGACCTCTGGAGAGGAGAGGGGTGTGGAGTTGCCTCCTTCCTCCCAGCCTGCAACAGGGGGCTCAAACGCCCCTCCTGTTCTGCCTGCTGGCATCGAGCTGCCTGTGCTGCTCCTGTCTGCTGCAGGAGCCTCAGAACATCTGGTGCGCTCCACGTCAGTGGGCTCCCTTGCTCTCTCTGCCCCCCGGGTTCTGGTGGGGCTTTTAAATGTTCCTGCGGTGGCTGGAATGGCTGCCGTGATTGGCTCAGCTTTTCCCCGCCTAGGGAACAGCTGATTAAACCACCAGTGTAACGCTGGCTTGCTTGGCCGTGGCCATGGCCACAGCCATGGTTCCTGCTCCGGCTGCATCCCTGGAGGTAAGTTTCCCCCACAGGGGGGCAGGCTGTTTGTGGGGTTTGGGGTCCACGGAGCCTGTCCTCACCCCTTTGGGAGCCTGTGGGGGTGTCTTGCTGCCACAGTAAGCCATAGTTAACCTGGGCTTTATGCCCAATTTATGGAACTGGGAAACTCTTCCCTAGCTTGCTCCTGGGGCCTTATGGATACGGGCCAGCTAAACTTGGTGGCATCCAAACCTGAAGCCTCCGGGCTTGGGCCTGCAAATAGGATGCCAGCGAAATGTTTTGGAAATATCTAAGGCCCCAGATTGTTGTCCCCAAAGGACAGTGAGTTCGTGCCCAGTGCGCTTGTGCCAGTAAACACACAGGGGTGGAGGATCCAACTTAATCTTTATTTCTGCACAGAAAGCAGAGCTTGGCAATCGTTTGCAAAGCAAGCACACCCACCCAAGTGGGCATCAGCCTTATATAGCTACATGACAGGTTGAACTTGCTGATGTGGTAAATTGTGCAGCAAGCCCCCTCTTCCAACCCCACCAAGTAACCCCCCTTTCCAACTCCACCAGGGGCCTCGCTGATATGTCCTTTCCTTCTAGCAAGGCCAGCAATTAAGTAACTAGGCAACAAGCGATCTCCCCCAGCCTAAACAACCTACTCTATGCCCTTGGTTAGATAAAATACTTTAAAAAAAATACTGGCCAGTGTAGGCGCCCCTGACCAGGCGTCTGTTCTTCTATAGGCAAAGGCCGCTGCAGACTCCTAGGGTCAGCTTGTGTTTCCCATTTTAGGTGTGCTTCTGTGCCACCTTGTTCATGTCCTGAAAACCCCTGAGTGCATCTAGTATGTAAGACCATGTCATCCTTCAGTCACCAAAAAGCAGTGAGGAGTAACAGGACCCACCCAACTTTCACATTAACAGTTTTCCAGGGATTAAAATGGGGGAAGGAAACGGTGCCTGGGTGCCCAAGCCCACTTGCACACCCAAGAGGTAGAATAGGATGTGGCACCCAGTGCCCTTCTTCCCCAGCTATGTCAGGGGCAGCCTATGTCGGCCCCCGCTCCCCTGTGCCTGCAGCTTTGAGAGCCTCCTCTGCTGCCTCCTCCTCACCACGGTCACTAGGGCTTCTCTGCATGACGGTACCATAAGCTCTGTCCACCCACATCAGCCAGGAGACAATGCAGGTGGGGTGTCACCCTAGCACTCTCCTTCACACCTGGACCCCAGAGCCTGGCTTGGAAAGCCCCAGGTGCCCCCTTTGCATTGTGGTGTGGATGCCCAAGGGGCGGGAGTGGGTAGCCAGGGCTCATTTCCTCATCAGCAAGGCTGAGTGCTGCGCTGCCATGCTGCAGACGCACCCCGTGTGCTCCTCCTCTCCTCCTTCCCCCATCCCGCAGGGGCACAAACCTCCCCTACCAGGACCTTTCCCTTTCCCCATTGCCAGGGGAGTCGTGGGCCTCACTTCTCCTTGTCCACACCTCCACCACCTCAAGGGTTACGTGCACAACCCCTTTTCCCCTGTCCTCCAGCTCCAACCATTACTGAGTGAGGAGCTAGGACCATGTCACGCTGGAGCCCATTCATCTTTGCAAAACTGGTCTCTAGAGCAGCGCAGAGGTCCTGGAAGCCTGCGATGGGGAACACTTCAAGAAACACAAAGACGCCACGGAGGGACACCAGCAGAACAACCAAAGGGATCAGAGGTCTAGAAAACCTGACCTGCGAGGAAAGGCTGGCAGAACTGGGTGGGAGCTTAGGGAGACCTTTCCAGCTCTGAGGGTGTTCAGCACAAAAGCAGGTCCCTGGAGAGGGGGGAAATCTCTGTCTGGGGAAGTCGGTCAGACAGACGCTTGTGTGGGACGGTGCAGACTGGGAGGCCTGCCTGGAGCAGGGACATGAACTAGAGGCCTCCTGAGGGCTCTTCCAGCCCAAGATTATGCTCTGAAGCCAGCAGAAATTTCCAAGAGGCTCCACCCAGGCCAGAGTGTCCCAGTGCCGTTACCCCGCCGTGTACTTGGAGCCGTCCACCCAGCGCCAGGAGCCTTCTGCCTCACGGTCACTCAGCCTGATCCAGTGATCTGCGCCTTTGACTTGTGTGGCAAGATCCTCCTACCAGACACAAATAGCAGCATCAATGTCACCCCTGCTACACGGCAGCAATGTCCTCACTGCCGTGGGGGAGAAGGGCTTGGCAGGGAGGCTGTTGTGTTGTGGTTGGGGAAGTCCCTGAGACATCCCTGCACTCACCCGCTCTTCCTGGGAGAGGACGGAGCTCAGGTGCGAGTTCTGGGACACGCAAAAGCACTCGGCCTCCTCCCAGGAACTTTTCTTCCCTGAGAAGTAGTAGAGGTTCCCTCCATGATGTCTCCAGCCTTGAGAAAGCTTGGTCACGACATTCCCTGGAAGCAAATCTTTTAGATAGAAGCATGAGATTGCATCACAAAGTGAGGGCGCAGCACCCCCACGTGCACAGACAGGGGTGCACGGTGTCCAGTGCTACACCCAGGGCTGAGTGGTGAACACCGACACTCTCAGCTCCACCTAAAACCAGGTGCTGGTGACTGCAGACCCAGCGTGTGCATGTGCAGTGCCCACAGTGTCACAGTGCTGGCTCCAGCTTCTGATGGGCCTCAAGGTGTCATCCCTGGTTGAGGCCTTGCATGGATCTAATCATAGGAGGTGCTACTTCATGGTCAGGGTGGCCAGGATCTGGAACCAACCTCCAAGAGAAGTGGTGCTGGCTCCTGCCCTGGGGGTCTTTAAGAGGAGGTTGGATGAACACCTTGCTGGGGTCGTACCAGTACTCTTTCCTGCCATGGCAGGGGGTCAGACTTGATGATCTGCTCAGGTCCCTTCCAACCTGACCAGCTATGAAACTATGAAACAAGGGGACAAGGTCTGGGATAGACCTTCAAATGCTGGAGGCTGAAAGTGAGACAGGAACAGTGGCAAAATAAACCCTCAGGTCCTGTTCACTCTCCCTTCCAGCGTCTGCTTTCTGCTGCTGTGCAACACAGGAGACTGGGCAAGGGGGCCTAGGGTCTGACCCAGGACATGGCAGTTCTTATGTTCTTATGATAAGTCTGGGTTTTCACTATCTGCTCCTGAGCATCTAGCAAAAGCCTGGGGCCTGGGGTCAGGGGGCGGGGGAGCAGTGCAGTCACATCTGCCTTTGATTCCTCCTCCACCCAAACTTTAAGCCAAGTGCCTAGGAGTGGCAGTGGCATTTGTATCCAGGCAGTGCTGGGGGAGTCACTTCACTTCATGGCTCATCATAATCTACTTGTTGTCTTCCAAACTCCTCGTTCCGTAAGTGTTAATGACCCTCTCTCCTTCCTTTTTTTAATGGTCTTGATGTGTAGCAGAAAGCCCCCTTTTCCTCTTGCCTGCATTTGCTCTCCCCTCTTTGGATATGTTCTCTTTTTCTACCTTTTCTTCCTTCCTCTCTCTTTCACTTTAAGATAAGGAATTGTGTTTTAAAATTTGTATGTGTGCATTTTGTATCTCCCCTTGTATTTTGGTATTTTTATCTATTTGTGTGTCATGGCATTTGTAGCTTATATTTTATACTCCTCAACTTCAACTTGCAACTAAATGTGTTTAGTTTCATAAGTAAGTTATACATTGTAACAATGTTAACAAGGGCAGGAATCAAATTGCCCTTCCTTGTATCAGGCTGGCCCCTGAAAGAGTGAGTGAATCAGTGATTGAATGTGTAACACAGTAGCAGCAGACAGCAATTATCACCGGAAGCTGCAGATCATCCAGCAGAAGAATTCAATAGAAGACAATGTAACAACTGGGAAATCTCTAAACCTCACTGATCAAGGGCTAGAAGTCCTGGCCTGAGTTAATCAATGCCGGGGACCAACTTTTGGGCTGAATATATCCAGATCAACCGCTCCCAGAGCCCTATTCTAAATTCATCAACGGACTCCCAAACCTGCACGTACATGCGGACGACCCCTGGGGCTGACAGATGCTGTCCAGTAGCTACTGGGGGGAGGGGGGGGGAAGTCCCATGAGGGTCAATGACCCCTGGATTGGGCAAACCTGAAAACTGGGGAGTCACCAAAGTCTGCCAGGGACAGATAAAAGGCAGTGAAAAGTGACCCTCAGCGGCGCCCTCTTCATCTCCAACTCAACCAGACCTGTCCAGCCAGAAGGACCAGCCGGCGACCCCCTTCTGGAGGATAACACCACGCTGAAAGAAGCTTGTAGGATAGGTATACCTGACTCTGTAGCTTGCTACTGTGTGTGTGCATGTGTGCATGCGTGTGTGTGTGTGGGGACCACCCCAAGGTTTATGATTACAGTGTTTCAATCCGCCTAATAAACTAGAATTTTAAGGATCCTGAGTTGGACATTTGTAGCCAACAGATGTACTGATCCAGCTAGCCTTTTTCCGACAATTCTGCTGCTGGCTGACTGTTCCTGCTCAGGTTGCTCCTACCTCACAGCCCTGCAGCCTGTTTCTACCTCCAGCTAGAAACATGAATTCAGGCATGGCAGAAACTTTGGGGGACACATTGGATGTGATCTGAAGATGCTCAAGAAGCTGAGATTTAGTTTTATGGATCTGAGAGATGCACATTTAATTCTCATGATGACAGAAGTAATGAAACAACAACTTTTGAGTATTTTTGCCTCATTTGTTATGTGTTTCTATATCTCATTTAGCAAAGTAATGTGTATTCCAATAATGTCAAATATATATATATTTTTGCTTCAGTCTTAAACTATATAATTTAGCCCTAGGCCCCTAGCTTTGTAGCAAGGCTTCTAGTTTCCTTTTAATGGGAAAGGAAGATGTTGTTACATGTGATGCTGCACCACACCGCCCGCACCCCCTTTTCAAAATCCTGGATCTGCTCATATCTAAGGCCACTCATGTGGGGGTTGAAATCAAATGTCAATCATGTGCCTTCCACTAAGAATAGCGCCTGTCCACATGGAGTCATTCCTGATGAGCTGTTTCTCATTATTAGCTCCCTGATTAGCTCTGTATATAGACATTCTTTTCCCAGAAACCTAACATCTGACCCTTGAATGAACTGGGAAGAGGCAATCCACTTAAAAGTCACCCAGTGACTTATTCAGGATGAATTCTGAGGTGCAGATAAACCTTGGGTGGGGCCAACTCTTCCCATGGCTTCCATCCGTCCCCTCCATATCATCTCAGCACAGCTGGTGACCCCACACCCATGCCCCAGGCTCAGGCAGGGCTGGCTGTTCCCCCATCACAGAGGGCAGCGCTTTCATATCCTGGACAAAAAAAATCCTGCTGTGCTCAACGATCCCGTCAATGTGCGACTGTCCTGGGAAATGCCGGATGTTGGTGTCTCAATCCCGGCCTTTAGCAGGACGGGAACACTCCTTCCGCTCCGTATGTTAGTTCCTTCCAACATCAACTATCTCTGCAGCTTTTGCTTCTGGTACTTACTGAACTGGTTCTTCATCACAGCACAAGGGGTGATGACCTCTTCCCAAAGGACCTGTAAGGGCTCAATTTTGCCCACAAGTGGATGATCTAGAGAGCAGGGAAAAGGTGAATGGGAGGTTGGTACATGGGGCTGGACCTGGCAGGTCGCACAAGGTGATGCCCAAACCCAGGTGGAACATGCTTGACCCAGAGCACAGGAGAAAAGATGCTCCTGGCACTGCAGTCTGATCCCTCCCAGGGACGCCACCCTTGTGCTCACTGCTACAGTCCAGTTGGAGGGGGCGTATGGGCAGGGGCTGGTGGCAGACAGGTTCCCATGCTGCTGATCACCTGTCTGATCCAGGTCGGGCTTGTTCAAGGTGCTATTTTGCTTCCAGAAGTCCCAGATTCCCTTCATATAGTAATGGGAAGGCCTCGCTGTGATTGGGGTCTGCAAGGCTGAATTTTCCCCTCAGACATGTTAGCCACAGGGGCTTCCCCTTCCAGCTTCCACGCCCAGGCAAGAAATCCAGAAAGCCTCACAAACCACAACCTGTCACGCCGTGGCACCCCACGTCTCACTTGTACGAGAGGTCACAGCTCTGCCAGCAGCCCTGACCTCCATGCTGGAAGCCGAGGTGGCCTTCCCTGGCCCGCTGGGCCGCAGACTGGACTAGATCGTCATCCCCTCCTGGCGCTCTGCCCCTTCGTCTGCACATGAGGGTTATCGGGGTCTGTGAGACTGCCCGGGCACTCAGGATTGAAGGACTATTGGAAGTCAGGCTGGAAGGGCCCTCACACAGTCGTCTAGTTCAGCCCCAGCGCCAGGCAGGACCAGCCCTCACTACACCACCCCAGCCACGTCTGTGCAACCTGCTCCTGGGACCTGCCAGGGATGGATCCTCCCCACGTCTCTCGGGGCCTGTTCCCGCTCTCAGCCCCACTCAGAGTCACAGCGTTCCTGCTCCGCTCCAGCCTCCGCTTGCCCTGCTGCAGCTCGGGACCATTGCTCCCGTCCGGTCCCCTGTGCCCACGGAGAACAGCCCATCTCCAGCCTCTCTGCATCGCCCTGCAGGGATCTGCAGACTGGTCAAATCCCCACTCAGTTTTCTCCTCTCCAGACTCAATGCCCAGCTCTTCCAGCCCACCTTCCAAACACCACCTGCTTCACCTCCCCGCTCCAGGCTACCATCTGTTCTGCTTCACTTCCAACCTGCGGTTGCACACCTGCCCATCTGGGAACCGCTGTGACGGGAGCATGAAGATTTCCAGGGTCTCTCCCAGATGGATTCGCATGGGCTCTGTCAGGCATGAATGGTGCAGGCTGGCCAGGGCGGACGTGCCTTTGTGTCTGGAGTGCGGTCGACCTCAGGATTTGGCCCAAACGAGCACGAGTCAGGGGAGACGCAGGAGCATGCGAGCGGCGCTGGCTGCAGCGGTGTGCTTGGTGTAGGCGGGTGCTGCGTGCTGCCTGCGGGCAGGGAAGGCCATGGCTGCAGCACTTGCAGGTCGGGCTTGGGCAGCGTGGCTGGTCCCTGGTACGGTGCCAGGGCGGTGCGGGGTTGGGCACCCTCTTCTCCGTGCGCGGAACCTCCATGCAGGAAAGACGACAGAAACCAACTTTCTGTCCCCCGCCGTGCTCCCCCCGTCCCTGGCTCTGGTGGTGGAGGCAGCTCCAAATATTTCTGTTTCGCCGTTCCTTTCAGCTGTGGAGGGGGCATGCTGGCGATGGGACCAGGAGCCCGAGTCACCTCTGCACAGGGCAGAGCTGGGAGCCAGAGAAGGGCTGGAGGGAGGGAAACTGAGGCAGAGGAGGCAGCAGAGCTGGACCTGAGGGAAAAAATCACCTCCCATGGACCAAAGAGGTGCACGGCGGGGGAGAGAAGGGAGGCAGAAATAACTGTGTCCGACTTTGGACCGGCACCGGGAAGAAAAGCCGACAGGCTGAGGGCAGTTTGGGGGTTTGTCTGTCTGTGTAGACGCCCGCAGGGGAGCCGCCTCAGGGATGCTCCTGTGTTCAAAATGGCCGCCCTCCCCTCGCAGGCACGGCGCGATGCCTGCTGGCGGCCATGGCACCGGTGTGCAGTCTCGGGTGGGGACGGGGGCGACCCCTGCTCGTGGGGCCGGTGCCCTTCCTGAAGGCCCGGGACAGCCGACCCGCAGCCTGCAGGGCTGGAAATCAGCGCCAGGCACCTGCGGGACGGGGTCAGCCACGAGAGGAGGCAGCCTGGCTCTGCCTCGGCCTCCCGCCAGGTTCGGCTCTGGCAGGTTTCCCGTGGTGTCTCCTGGGCTGCGCTGCACTCACGCTGCCAGGTCACGGCCACGGAGAGCAGCCCCCGGCCTGGCTCCGATCACGACTTCCTCGGCAGATTTATGCCCAGTTCGTCCCAAATCAAGGGTGGTGTTGGGAGGGTGAATAAATTTTTACAAGGAAAGGGCCTTTGCTTTGGGGGGAACAAAGAGGGGGAGCTGGGCTTGAGCAGTTCCTAATTGCCTTCTTTCAAATGGAAAACCTTCCCCCACCCTGCCTACCCTGGGCGCAGTATTGCTGCTTTTCCCGGGGGTGGGGGTGTTGGATTGGGCACTCAGTTTTTGGGGTGCAGTTTTCCTGGCAAAGCTACCCAAAGGGGTGCCTGCCCCTCACAAGTCTGGCTTGCCGGGATCCCTGGGAGCTGGCATGGGTGTACCCCAGGCAACGCACCTCCCATCCCCCCTAATCCCCCAAGCACCTTGCAAAGCCACCCAAAGGGGCTGCCCTCGACAAGTCTTTTGGCGCCGTTTTTGTGCACTGTTGCGGTGCTCTTTTTGGACAGGGCTTTGGCGCTCTTTTCCAGCCTGGCGCCAGCATGTGTGGAGTAACCTTTACACTGAAACAAGGTGGGCAGGGGGCTTTTTCTGCCCCGCTGAAGGCCTATAAACCGTGGGAGCAGTTGTCGGGGTTCATGTACACCGTATTGATGAGAGAGGTTTGATGCGGATGGGAGCGGACGCACCCCAGAGGCAGAAGGACTCAGCCCAGCGGGGAGAGCTGCCCCGGGGCACGGGAAGGCGGATGCAGTGGTCGAGAAGGGGGCATGCTGGAGTCGGGTGCAGTGCAGCGGTGGAGTGCAGGACGAGGGCTGCTTTGGGATGTGGAGTTGCAAGAGGACATCCAGTTCTGGGCACCGCACTTGAATGAGGACGGGGACGAGCTTGAGAGAGTCGAGAGAAAAGCCACCCAAAGGATCAGCGTCTTACACGGCAAGCCATACGATGAAAGGCTGAGGGACCTGGGACTCTTCAGCCTGAGGAAAGGAAGGCCGAGTGGGCACCTGGTAGCAGCTTACCGCTACACTAGCAGGGTACATCTGGGCAACTGTTCACCAGGGCACCCGAGGGGAAAGCCAGGACAATGGCCACTAACTCCTGGAAGAGCGATTCAGGCTCAACATCAGGAAAACTCCTTCACAGGAGCGTGTCGTCATCATCACACAAGTGTCGGTCTGTGAAACCTGGGTCCCAGACAAGTGCGGGGCACAAAGCGAGTGGACTGCAGCGACCCACGGCTTTGCAGAGACAGCTCTGTGGAGAGGGGGACGAGATCCGAGCCCTGCGCCAGCGACGGCGGTTCGAGTCCCGTGCGGAGGCTGCACGCAGCTCGGGGTGGTCACACGTGTGTGGAGGGCGGTGCTCGCCCGGCCGTTCGGTGCGGTGCTCGCCCGGCCGTTCGGCGCGGCGCGGCGCGGGGAGCCCTCCCGAGCCTCCAGGCCCGGCGGGAAGAGAAGCGCTCGCAGTGTCGGCAGCGTGCCCCCGCGAGGAAGAGCGCAGCTGGGGAGTGGCGGGCACACAGCAGTGTCTTGACGTGGTCACCGCGTGATTTCACGTTGGCTCGATGGAAAAGCCTCGTCCGTGTGGGAGCAGGCAGGCAGTGCGCTCCACGCGTCCTCGGCGGGTTTCAAGGAGGAGGGTGAGGGGAAACTGAGGCCGGGCTGCGGGCACTAAAGGGTTAACGTGGGCCGGCGTGACACGATGACACGTAGGGTGACGTCACGCGGGAGGAGGCGGGGCTCAGCTCCCAGGAGTCCCCGCGGCGGGGGGTGCGCGGCGCGGTGCGGTGCAGACCGGGGGGGGCGGGGCTGCGTCCCCTCCTCATGCGGGGGGGCGCATGCCGCGTGCTTGCCCGCAGGCCGGGCGCGGTGACGCGCGGGTGTGGCCCCCAGGTGCCGGTGCGGGGCTCGGGGGGCCCTCCGACAAGACGCGGCCCCGGGGGTGACCCCCGGCCTGGGCAGCGGCGGGGAGCGATGGGAACGCCGCCGGGGCCTGGGGGCCGGCCCCCTCACGCCCCCCGCCAGCAACCAGGTGAGGGCGGGCGGGCGGATGCCGGCGCGGCCGTCCTGCACGGGGGGGGGGGGACGCGCTCCGGTGCGGGCCTGTCCGCCCGGCACGGACACGCGGCGTCTTCCGTGGGCCTGTCGTGCTGCCACGGTCGCAGCCCGTGCCGTCCTGCACGTCCCAGCCGCCAGCGCTCGCTGCCCGTCCTCGTCCCCTGAGCCCGTGTGCCCGACACGGGAGAGGAGACCCGCCTAACCCAGGCCTGTGTGCTGCTGCAGCCTCCCTGACCCGGAGCAGACCTGGGAGCTGTCGGCCACACGCTGCTCAGGCTGGTGGCCCGGACGAGGCTCGGTCCCCGGGGCAGGGAAGGGGGCGTCCTCACCACCCACCCAGCAGACAGTGCTTAGGCACCGTTTAAGCACAACTAACCCTTAAAGAGAACGTGAAACACAAACACAGACAATTCAAGCGTCCTAAACTCAAAGTTTAACTGTATTTGTACAACAGGTATTATCTCAGTGGTTTCTCTATTCAGAGAGACTAAACGCTGAGTACAATGTCTCGCCCAATCCCAGGTGTTACTTTGTTTCACAGAAAAGACAGCTACTCAGTTCCTGAAGCAAAGGGTACGTCCTTGGCTGGGATGATCCAGACTGGTGCTGAAAGGTGGATTAATGATGAAAATGATGACGAGGACGACGACACACTTAACTTCTTTTTTTCCCCCTTCTATGATTTTCTTTAACTTGACTCCTTCGATGACTCCTGGCTTTTGGATTGGTCTCTCTGCAGTCAGCATATTGTTCGTATCTTATCCTGTCAGCATATTCCTTTGTTCGACAGCCCCGTTACGAGCACACCTCTTAATTCGGCCTTTTTCTGGTATCTTCCTTTCAGCATTGTGCATTGGTCTCCTTCACCACGTTTGAATAACATACCCAGTCATTTCATCGCTCTGGTTCAGCTGGTTAGTGCCAAGTTCAGATAATATGAGCTAGTAACAAACCTGTTACTACTTTGTGTTAGAAAACCTTCTCGCACTGATGGAAACAGGAAAGAAACAGCATGCGAGCATCCTCAAGGCCATAAGCTGCTTGCAAGAAACAAGGCCAGCTGATACTGCAAACGGCAGCAAAATGAAAAATTCAAATAACAGTGAAGCTATTCAGAACTTTAGGCTGAATATAAAAGACAACTTTAAACAATGCTATAATTCACCACTCTATTAAAAGGTGCAACTTTAAGGCATAAAATACAACAAGCCACCCTAACAGGGGGTCGTTCTCTGCTTCCCAGCAGCAAAAGCTTTGTCCTTTGGTGCAGAAATCTCCCTTCCACAACATGGTGGTGGGTCAGTGCTCCACAGATCAGTGGTTCTTGTTCCCCTGGTGCCCCTGGAATCGTTTCACCGCCCAGGAGCAGACTGACCTTGCGTTTCCCCTCCCCTGCCCTTAGCATGTGGATCTGACACAGCCCCAGCACCGCTCGAGCTGCTTTCCCCAGGAGCGATGTCCCTGCAGGCTCTGTCGTGGTGCTGCGATCACCTCCCCACGCTGGGACAGAGTTACCAGGGCTCATCTCCAGCCTCGTGACTGTGGAGGTGTGTTAGCAAGAGCTGCGGGATTCTGAGTCTTCCTTCTCCCCCCTCTTCCACACACTGAGGCCTCCCTCTCCTCAGTCCCAGGCCAGTGCAGGAGATTTGCAGGGCTTTCCCCATGTCAGCAGCACCAGGGCTCACGTGTGCCCTCCCTTCCCCACGCGCAGGTGCTGGGACCCTGCAGAGAGCTGAGCAGCAGCCTGCTGAGGAGGGGCCGGTGATCCTGGAGCTGCAGAGGACGTGTGCAGGGAGCCTGGAGGAGAGGAGCTCCCTGACCCCTGAGCCAGGCCAAGTGCAGAAGGGGCAGGGCAGGCCTCCAAAGCAGGTGGAGAGCTCGGAGGTGAGCAGGGCACCTGGTTCACTTGTGGTGGGGAGTACAGGTGGGGCAGAGCGCAGGAGGAGCCCGGGATGCTGTAAGGAATTTGGGGAGCAGAGAGACCTGAAGAGCACAAAGACTGCAGCCCTAGCTACGTTAGCAGGAGCTCCCTCCCCAGTTCAGATACCAGGGGTGCTGGCGCAGGCAGGCCGGGTTACAGTGTATGGAGCTGGGGCTCCCTGCCTCTAAAAGTGAAGCTGAGGCTGCTTCAAAGGACCGAGCAAATAGAGCAGGGTAAGCTGGGCTAAAGCCGGCACCTCAACTGTATCCGTGGCTGCATTCACATCACATGTCAACTGGAGACTAGGGAGTTGTGTCCCCTTACCTGTCATGGCTAAGATTGCAATTCGTGGTAGTACCAGTGATTGCAGGCTGGGCTGTGGGGGTGGGGAGCAGCTGGCGCAGGAGACACTGATGGTGCAACGCTTGTGCCTGCAGCTCCGGGAGGTGTTCGAGGACGTGGCGGTGTATTTCACACGGAAGGAGTGGAAGCTGCTGGACGATGAAGACAAGGTGCTTTACCAGGACCAGATGCTGAAGAATTACCAAGCCCTCGTTTCCCTGGGTAAAGCTCTGGGTCTTGCTTCCCCCGGAGATATGTGAACTGTGCAGTTTTGTAGTCATCTCCCTGTTCCAACAGTTTCATCCTCATGAACTGTTGGCTGGAGGTTTAAATCCCCTTCCTCCCCACTGCCCTGCCAGTGGTCAGGCCTCCCTCACATTTCAGACTGAGATCTCCTCCTTCATTTGCTCCAGCCGCCTTCACCTGTGCCTTCCCCGTTCTTGTGACTCCTGGTTCTTCCATGTGCAGCAGTTTCTTGGCAACATGATCTCCTTTTGCCTTCTCAGCATGTTCACATCATCTCCAGGTCATTGTGCACGAATGCACTAAGAGCTGTTCCTTGGGAGGATTCTGACTTCCTTCTTGTCTGGCCTAGCGAGTCCTCTCCAGACACATGTAACAATCCTAGCATGCTCCGTTCTGTGAAATCTAAATTCCCTTTCTTCTGTCGTTATGACCCAGCAGAAGTTAATAGAAAGGCTTACCAGCCTCTGCTGCTCCAACAGGGGGATGATGCATTTCTTCACCTGCTCCTCTAGTGACGTGTACACGAGATGTAACCCAGGTTTGTGTGCCAAGAGGTCCCTGGAAGCTCCTGTCCACATCCCACCCTAACATCCGTAGACAGGAGACTCTGGCTTTGTTGGGTTTTTTTTTCAACCTGTGCTCTCCAGCTCCCTCTGCCCCTCTCAGAAGTTTTCTTGTGCTCTTCCTAAAATCCCTCTGCTGATCGGATGCCCATCATTGTGATGACAAGAAGTGGGCTAGCTGCAGGACCTAGTGGGAACCAGTTTTCATTCCCAGAGGATGTCTAATGCAGGGGCTTGTACTGTCTTGTGCGCGGGGTTGAGGTACTTAGCTTTTACTAGGTCAGTTTGCTTTTCCGATTCTTTCTATCCCCTGCCTTTGCCCAGAGGATTTCCTGTGGGAAGTGCTTCTGTGTTTTGTCCTGCTCGGCAAAGACCGTCTCGACCTTTTCTATATTATGGCCTTTCCCATGCTGTGAAATGTCTCTTTCGGCTTTCTTTTGTCCATATCCATGACTCTCGGGAACTTGGTGTTCAACCCTGCAGTACTTGCCAGCCTGTGCCCTCCTCACCCCTCCTGGGATGATCCTCCCAATCGATGGCATGATTGCTGAGTCGCAGCTACACTTATTATGAAATCATCCGTTCCTTTCCCTGGTGATGATGAATTACTCTCCCAAAAAAGTCTCAGTGTCAGTCCCTTATCAAGTATGCTTTTCACTGCCATATGCCCCTTCGCTAAGCTCATTTTCACTTTTCCTGGAATTTCACTAATAAGATGAATGTTATCCAACCATATGTGTGTCCAATACCTCATCTTTTTGGTACCTTGAAAACAGTGAAAGCTTTGTTTTTGCTCCCCAGTACATCAGATTTCATAGAGGTTAGGTTTGGAAGAAATCATGGAGTCTGAACCCCTGCCCTGGGCAGGAAAGAGCACCAGGGTCCGATGATCCCAGCCAGGTGCTTGTCCAGTTTCCTCTGGACCTCCAAGGTAGGGGAGACCCCCAGCTCCCTTGAAGCCCATTCCAGGTTCTGGCAGCCCTTACCGTAAAAAGTTCTTCCTGACGTCTAACTTAGCTGCTCTCCGTCAGTTTGTGGCTGTTGTTTCTCGTTACTCCAAGGGGTGTCAACGATGACTCCGAGATCCCTTTCCACTGCTGTGATGGTTACAAAGTCTTCTCCCAGTCTGTAAGCCTGTTGGAGATTCCTTCTCCCTAGGTGCAGTAATATGCTTTTATCTGTGTGAACATGCATCTTATTCTGTCCAAATCCACCTGAATCCGTTCCCTGCGCACCAGTGTGTTTACTTTGCTCCATAATTTGGTGTTGTCCGTGAATCTGGAGAGAGTGCTCTCCACACCCTCATCCAAGTCACTGATGAAGATATTGAACAGCACTGGCCCAAGGACTGAACCTTGGGGGACTGCACTGCCCACACCTTTCCAGGTCAATACCGACCCGTCCCCCACCGATCTCCGGGTGCGTCCCACAAGCCAATTTGCCACCCCCCTGACCATGTAATTGTCTACGTCACAGCTGCTTGGTTTACGTATGAGAATGGGATGAGGCACCGTAGTTGAAGGCCTTTTTAAAATCCAAGTAAATGATATCTACCTCGACTGCTGCATCTAATCATTTTGTGACACAGCTGTAAAAAGAAACAAGGTCAGTCAGGCAGGATCCACCTGCTATGAATCCATGCTGGTTACCCTTCAGCATTATTTTTTCTGCTGGGCTCTCACAAATGTGATCCTTAATAATTTTTTCACAGTTTTTCCCAAAACTGATAGAGGTGAGAGTAACCAGCCTATAGTTACCCGGCTCTTTCTTCCTCCCAGTCTTGACAATAGGGACCATATTGGCCCTTTTGCAGTCCTCTGGGACCTATTGTGAGCACCACAAGTGCCCAGACAGTTGTGCCAGCTGTTCAGCTGTGAGACAGGCCAATTCCTTCAGCACCCTTGAAGGAAGATCCTCTGGGCCTGCTGACTTAAACACGTCCAACCCCTCCCCTCACTAGGTTGACGCTAACCTTTGGTGAACTGGTATCCCTCCTGTTCCTCTCATGCATCTCCTTACCTGTCCCTGGTGACTCTGTCAGTTTAATGCCCTTTCTAAATCGGGAGTAATTGGTGCTTTGTTTTCCTATGAGCATTCCTCATCCACCTGGGTGACAAGGACTGTTATCTCTTGAAGGCTTCTCCTTGCAGTGCCTTCTTTCATCTTAAATGCCCATCCTCCCTTGTCCATCAAGACCCTAGTAGACACCTTGAATTCATTGGATCCATTGCCCAAATCCCGGCTGGATTCTGCATCCTGTACCCAGTCACATATTCTCTTTAACTACTGCCCAAACAGGATATCAAGGTCCCACACCTGACTTAATCTGCAGCATTCAGCGAGGACAGTTGGAGCTCTGGGTCTGTGATGATGAGGAGATTGGGGAAGTCTCAAGATCAGAGGGCCTTCTGCCAGGTGAGTTGTGGTTGTCCCCACAACCTGACTCTGCCGTCAGTGAAGCTACATAGCCAGTGCCAGCAGGACCTGGAAATCACAGGCCTGCCCTGTGCTGCTATTGCAGGGTGCTGACTGTGGATCCGGGGGCACATGCGCTGCCTGCCAACACCTTCCCAGGGGGTATGCAGCAGCAGAAGCCCCCAAAATCTCTTACTGGTGCACCCCTAAAGAGTATGGGTGTGAGGGTATTGGGTTTCTGGGAGGCTGTGGGTGTGTGTGTGCATGTGTGTATATTGGACGTGGGAGAGAGTGTGGGGGTATGTATGGTGTGTGCGGATGGGTATGGGTGGTTTGTGGGGATGTGTAGGTGAGCTTGGGGTTTGTGGGGATTTGGGGGGTGTGTGCTGTGTGCATGTAGCAGTGAATAGGGCTTCCCCCAGAGGCTTGTAGGTGTGAGTGTTAGGGCATGTAGGGTAGGGTGTGGGTAGGTGTGGGCTTTGTTTTGGTGTATGATTGTTTGGTGGATGGTGTGGTTATGGGGTTTACGTGGGAGGGTTTAAGGGTATGTGGGGTGTGCATGGGAGTGCCTTGCATGAACCCAGCTGAGCCAGTCAGCCCCTGTCCCCACCCCACAACAACCCAGAGCCCACATGCCCTGCAATGCCTGCTCCGCCACTGCCTACAGCGCATAGCCCCAGCATGGCCTGCACAAGATCCACCCAAGCTTGATGCACTGGTCCGGTCCTGCAGGGAGCATAGCAGGAAAGCCAAGGCTGCAACTGAACTGCAGCTAGCTTTGAGCATCAAGGACAATAAAAAGTCCTTTCTCAGATATGTGGGGAGCCGGAGGAAAAGCAGGGGCAACATTGGACCCCTGCTGAAGCAGATGGGGCAACTGACAACTAACGCCCAGGAAAAAGCCAACCTATTAAATGGGTACTTTGCGTCGGTCTTTCATCAGTCCCATGGGACGCCCATGCCCGCTACGGGACGGAAGTCTGGGTGAGGGTGATCCCCTGCTCTCCATTGATGCTGACCTCATTAAGGACCATCTTGAGAGGCTGGATACCTTCAAGTCAGCCGATCCTGACAATGTACACCCCAGCGTACTCAAGGAGCTGGCGAGCATCATAGCCCAGCCTCTAGCGTGGATCTTTGAAAACTTTGGTGCTCTGGTGTAGTGCCCGAAGACTGGAAGAAGGCCAACGTGGTGCCTATCTTCAAGAAAGGGAGGAAAGTGGATCTGGCTAACTATAGGCCCATCAGCCTGACTTCTATCCCGGGGAAGATCTTAGAAAAGTTTATTAAAGAGGCCATCCTTAATGGACTGGCCAACGCCAACATCTTAAGGGATAGCTGTCTCGGCCGGGCTGAGCTGACTCGAGGTTATTTAGAAACTGCTCGTTCGTCAGTGCGGGCTGGTGAATGGAGAGGCTGACAAGGCTTAATGGTTGTAAAATCTTTATTTACGTCGTGGGTGGCTGCGATGGAAACGGTTCGGTCGTCTGGACAACAATGTGAGTTGCTCCAGCTGGCGAGGCCAAAGCCAGTAAATCCGTCCGTAACTCAAGCCGGCAGGAAAAGGGTACGTCTGGGATTGCGTTCGGCGACAGGAAGAAGGATCGATAGGTCTATCGACCAGCTAGCCGCAAGTCGGATCTCTTTCGAGGCACTCTGCAGCGTGCTCAAAGCTCTTCAACTTGGGCGGAAGTCGCGCTAGTTTTTAAACGGCCAGCAAACCAATTACCGGCCCCCAAGTGTGAATAATTTAGCACTAGCCAATAGCGGGACACAAATTTGCATTCGAATAGTGGGAACTCTTTGCACCGTGCATCTCTGTGCTGCAAAGGGAAAATGCATCCTGCAAAGACAGCTGCAAATTGGCGGGAACTCTCTCCTGCACGCGGGTTCTCTATGCAGCAAAACCCTTGCTGTGCAAGAGGCTCTCATGTGACAAGAAAATTCCATAGTGCCGAGGCACCAAAATCACTGGGTTATGACAATAGCCAGCACAGGTTTGTCGCGGGTAGCTCTTGCTTGACCAATCTCATTTCCTTTACGACCAGGTGACCTATCACCTGGACAAGGGAGAAGACATTGATGTCATATATCTTGACTTCAAAAAAGCCTTCTATCTGGTATCCCATGATCACCTCTTGGTGAAACTGGCCAGTTGTTGCCTCGGGTCCACCACGATCCACTGGCTGGGGAATTGGCTCTGTGGTCGGACCCAGAGGGTGGTGGTCGATGGAAGTCACTCGTCATGGTGTCCTGTGACCAGTGGGGTCCCCCAAGGCTCTGTCCTTGGACCCATGCTGTTCAACATCTTCATTAATGATGTGGACACTGGAGTCAGAAGCGGGCTGGCCAAGTTCGCCGACGACACCAAACTTTGGGACAAAGCATCCACACCAGAAGACAGGCGGGTGATCCAGGCTATCTGATGGTGTTCAACGCCGATAAATGCAAGGTTCTCCACCTTGGGAAGAAAAACCCGCAGCATCCTTATAGGCTTGGCAGTGCTACGTCAGCTAGCACTATGGAAGAAAGAGACTTGGGGGTCATCATTGACCACAAGATGAACATGAGCCTGCAATGCGATGCTGCACTCAGTAAAGTGACCAAAACACTGGCTTGCATCCATAGATGCTTCTCAAGCAAATCCCGGGACATCATTCTCCCCCTGTACTCGGCCTTGGTGAGGCCGCAGCTGGAGTACTGCATCCAGTTTTGGGCTCCACAATTCAAAAAGGATGTGGAGAAGCTTGAGAGAGTCTAGAGAAGAGCCATGCGCATGATCAGAGGTCAGGGAAGCAGACCCTACGATGACAGGCTGAGAGCCCTGGGGCTCTTTAGCCTGGAAAAGCGCAGGCTCAGGGCTGATCTGATGGCCACCTATAAGTTTATTAGGGGTGACCACCAGTATCTGGGGGAACATTTGTTCACCAGAGCGCCCAAGGGATGACGAGGTCGAATGGTCATAAACTATTACAAGACCGTTTCACGCTGGACATAAGGAAGAATTTATTTACTGTCGAAGCCCGCAAGGTCAGGAACAGCCTGCCATCGGAGGTGGTTCAAGCGCCTACTTTGAACACCTTCAAGAGCAAACTGGATGCTTATCTTGCTGGGATCCTATGACCCCAGCTGACTTCCTGCCCTTTGGGCGGGGGGCTGGACTCGATGATGTTCCGAGGTCCCTTTCAGCCCTAATGTCTATGAAATCTATGAAATTTATGCAATGGGGATAGAAAAAGTCCTTTCTAAGTCCATCAAGCTGGGTGCCAGGGCTCCCTCAGGAACACAGAACTGACAGGTAACACCCTTTGCTGTTTCATCTCTGGGGTCTTGAGTGTCATGAAGCCTGAGACTCCGTGGATAGTCCTGGTTCAAGTTCATGCCAAGGCCTTAGCCCCTTTGAAGACCCTGTGAAATGGATGCCATCTGGGACCGGTGAGTAGAGGAAAGCTCCGTGGGTGCATTCCCTGCAAAAGACCTTCTCCCTGGAAGCAGGCAGGAAGCACAGCCTTGCTCCTCTCAGAAGAGAGCAACACATCTCTACGTCCTCCCCTCATCCTCAGCCCCTTAGAGCATGAGGCTATTCAGGCACTGCCCTAATGCACGTGTCCCATGTCTGCTTGTCCCAGCAGGGCCTGAGGTGATGGTGTGGACAGCTGGGGCAGATACCCTGAGAGTCTCGGTCTGAACTGCACCGAGTAGGGAACATTAGCCCAGCACAGGGACCTGCCCCACCTTTGCCTCCGGTACTTGGAGTTTTGGCAGGAAGACCTTGTTTTCTTGAGGGAACACAATGCCAAAGTCCAGGCCTGCTCTGAGGCCCATCCCAGTAGAAGGAATAGCAGTGTTTGCCCTTTGCCAGCAGGGTAGTAACTAATCTGGAGTTTGTCTTCCCCATGCAGGAGGTGCCAGGCTGCTGAGCAGAGCTGAAGAGGAGCTTTCTGTGCAAGGGTCTGCAGACCTGGATCCAGTGCAGACTTCCCCAGAGAGTTTGAGTGACATGGACTCCCTGGGACCTGAGAAGGAGCAATGCTACAAGATTCAGGGGAGGCCCCAAAAGCAGAAGGAGAATGTAGCCATGAGCCAGGTACCATCTCGAGTTGGGCATCAGGGTGGAGAAGGGGCAGAACCTAGATAGAGCCCTGGGTGCAGGCAAGAATTGGTGGAGCTGAAAGACCTTAAGAGCCACTGGAAAGATGCACTGCATGCAAGCAAAGGCAGTGGGGAGGGCTTCAGAGGGAAGCAGCAGCTCACTTCCAAGCACAGGCAGAGCTCAGCCCTACCTGAAGGTCAGGAAAACGTTTCAGTGCCCATCAGTGCTGGCTCTTCACAAGATAAGGTAGACTGGGGAGAAGTCCCATGTATGCACCAAGTTTGGGAAGAGCTTCACCTGCCTCTGCCCTGGTTGCTAACTGCCAGACCCATTGTGCAGAGCTACCCCACTGCTTCACCCAATGGGGGAAGAGCTTTGTGCGCCCCACAGACCTGGTGAAGTACCTACATGTGCAGAGGCGGAAGTGTCAGGCACAGCTGTGGGAAGAGTGAAATGACTTCCACCCCTTTTTTCTCCCTGCTTCCAGGACCGGTGCATCCCCCTAGAGAGCAAGACACACCACTGCACTGTGTGCAGGAAGAACTTCAGCTGCTTGCAAGTCCTGTCCCAGCATGAGTGTGTGCAGCACCACTGCACTACGTGTGGGAAGAGATTCAGACAGCTCTCCAAACTGGCAAGGCACTGGTGCATTCACACAAGGGAGGAGCTACATCAGTGTTCAGAGTGTGGGAAGAGCTTCAGTAACTCCTCTGAGCTGGCTCGGCACCAGCGTATCCACACAGGGGAGAAGCCACATCAGAGCTCAGAGTGTGGGAAGAGCTTCAGTTACTCCTCCGAGCTGGTTCAGCACCAGCGTATCCACACAAGGGAGAAGCCACATCAGTGCTCAGAGTGTGGGAAGAGGTTCACTTGCCCCTCCCAGCTGGCTCGGCACCAGCGTATCCACACAGGGGAGAAGCCATATCAGTGCTCAGAGTGTGGGAAGAGCTTCGCTCAGTCCTCCAGGCTGGTTGAGCATAAGCATGTCCACACGGGGGAGAAGCCACATCAGTGCTCAGAGTGTGGGAAGAGCTTCAGTTACTCCTCCGCCCTGGCTCAGCACCAGCGTATCCACACGGGGGAGAAGCCACATCAGTGCTCAGAGTGTGGGAAGAGCTTCAGTCAGTCCTCCAGCCTGGCTCTGCACCGGCGTATCCACACAGGGGAGAAGCCGCATCAGTGCTCAGAGTGTGGGAAGAGCTTCATTCGCCCCTCCCAGCTGGCTCTGCACCGGTGGATCCACATGGGGGAAAAGCCACATCAGTGCTCAGAGTGTGGGAAGAGCTTCAGTCAGTCCTCCATCCTGGCTCGGCACCAGCGTATCCACACAGGGGAGAAGCCATATCAGTGCTCAGAGTGTGGGAAGAGCTTCCGTTACTCCTCCAGGCTGGTTGAGCATAAGCGTCTCCACACGGGGGAGAAGCCAAATCAGTGCTCAGAGTGTGGGAAGAGCTTCAGTTACCGCTCCCAGCTGGCTTTGCACCAGCGTATCCACACGAGAAAGAAGCTACATCAGTGCTCAGAGTGTGGGAAGAGCTTCACTCAGTCCTCCAGCCTGGCTCTGCACCAGCGTATCCACACAGGGGAGAAGCCACATCAGTGCTCAGAGTGTGGGAAGGGCTTTGCTCAGTCTGCCCACCTGGCTTATCACCAACGTATCCACATAGGGGAGAAGCCACATCAATGCTCAGAGTGTGGGAAGAGCTTCACTTACCGCTCCCAGCTGGCTGTGCACCAACGTATTCACACGGGAGAGAAGCCACATCAGTGCTCAGAGTGTGGAAAGAGCTTCGCTTATTCCTCCAGCCTGGCTCAGCACCAGCGTATCCACACAGGGGAGAAGCCACATCAGTGTTTAGAGTGTGGGAAGAGCTTCAGTTACCCCTCCCAGCTGGCTCTGCACCAACGTATCCACACAGGGGAAAAGCCACATCAATGCTCAGAGTGTGGGAAGAACTTCAGTTACTCCAGCCAGCTGGCTGTGCACAAGCATGTCCACACAGGGCAGAAGCCACATCAATGCTCAGAGTGTGGGAAGAGCTTCAGTTACTCCTGCCAGCTGGCTGTGCACAAGCATGTCCACACAGGGGAGAAGCCACATGGGTGCTCAGAGTGTGGGAAGAGCTTCATTTACTCCTCCGAGCTGGTTAAGCACCAGCGTACCCACACAGGGGAG
The DNA here is from genome assembly GCF_030867095.1 of Alligator mississippiensis. NCBI lineage: Eukaryota > Metazoa > Chordata > Crocodylia > Alligatoridae > Alligator > Alligator mississippiensis. The sequence goes on along the minus strand of NC_081825.1, from coordinate 2,749,326 downwards.
AAGCCATATCAGTGCTCAGTGTGTGGGAAGACCTTCAGTCACTCCTCCAGCCTGGCTCTGCACCAGCATATCCACACGGGGGAGAAGCCACATCAGTGCTCAGAGTGTGGGAAGAGCTTCATTCGCCCCTCCCATCTGGCTCTACACCAGCGTGTCCACACGGGGGAGAAGCCACATCAGTGCTCAGAGTGTGGGAAGAGCTTCAGTTACTCCTCCGAGCTGGTTAAGCACCAGCGTATCCACACAGGGGAGAAGCCGCATCAGTGCTTAGAGTGTGGGAAGAGCTTCAGTCAGTCCTCCAGCCTGGCTCTGCACCAGCGTATCCACACAGGGGAGAAGCCACATCAGTGCTCAGAGTGTGGGAAGAGCTTCATTCGCCCCTCCCATCTGGCTCTGCACCAGCGTATCCACACGGGGGAGAAGCCACATCAGTGCTCAGAGTGTGGGAAGAGCTTCACTCAGTCCTCCACCCTGGCTCAGCACCAGCGTATCCACATAGGGGAGAAGCCATATCAGTGCTCAGAGTGTGGGAAGAGCTTCACTCAGTCCTCCAGCCTGACTCAGCACCGACGTATCCACATAGGGGAGAAGCCCCATCAGTGCTCAGAGTGTGGGAAGAGCTTCACTCGCTCCTCCCATCTGGCTCGGCACCAGCATATCCACACCGGGGAATAGCCATATCAGTGCTCAGAGTGTGGGAAGAGCTTCCGTTACTCCTCCAGGCTGGTTGAGCATAAGCATGTCCACACTGGGGAGAAGCCACATCAGTGCTCAGTGTGTGGGAAGAGCTTCAGTCAGTCCTCCAGCCTGGCTCAGCACCGGCATATCCACACAGGGGAGAAGCCGCATCAGTGCTCAGAGTGTGGGAAGAGCTTCATTCGCCCCTCCCAGCTGGCTCTGCACCAGTGGATCCCCACGGGGGAAAAGCCAGATCAGTGCTCAGAGTGTGGGAAAAGCTTCACTCGCCCCTCCCAGCTGGCTCAGCACCAGCGTATCCACACAGGGGAGAAGCCATATCAGTGCTCATATTGTGGGGAGAGCTTCACTTACCTCTCCCAGCTGGGTCTGCACCAGTGTATCCACACAGGGGAGAAGCCACATCAGTGCTTGGAGTGTGGGAAGATGTTCATTCAGTCCTCCCACCTGGCTCAGCACCAGCGTATCCACACAGGACAGAAGCCACATCAGTGCTCAGAGTATGGGAAGAGCTTCCCTCACTCATCAGGCCTAGATTAGCACCATCGTATCCACACAGAGAAGAAACTACATAAGTGCTCAGAGTGTGGGAAGAACTTCACTCGGTCCCCTTACCTAACCAAACACAGCCTGATGCACACGGGGAAGAAACCATATTGGTGCTTGGAGTGTGGGAAAATCTTCAACCTGTCCTCTACCCTGGCCCAGCCCCAGATTACCAACACGGGTTAGCAGTCATATCAGTGCTCATAGTGTGGGAAGAGCTTCACTCACTCCTCAAGCTGGGCTCTGCATGAGCTTATTCACATGAGGGCGAAACCGTAATAGTGTTTAGAGTGGGAAGAGCTTCATCTAATCCTCCAGCTGTCCTGGCACCAGCGTATCCACACAGAGGAGAAACCACATCCGTGCTCGAAGTGTGGGAAGTGTTTCTTCCACTCCTCCAAACTGGCCCAGCACCAGTGCATCCCTATCCAGGAGTGTCCATAATTCTGCCAGCAATACAGAAAGGGTTTGGGGATGTATACCAGCTCAGCACCCACCGGTGTCTGCATCCAGGGAAGCAGTGTCAGGCCCAGGGACTGCAGCAACAGTTTACTCTTTGTTCAGCCTTTCTAGGGCACTGCAAAACCCAAAGGCCACAGAGGCTGGCCTCCCAGGTTTGATATGGATGAAGGGTTAAAAGGAAACACCTCAGTCAGAGGCCAGCACAGATACTGGGGGAACCTATGAGGAGATTGTGGCAGAATCCCATCTCTGTCTCTCCCCAAACACCTCCATCTGACAACTGGGTTCCCGTGGTAACTGCAGAGGGCAGACACCTCTGGTGCCATCTGCTTCAGGTAACCCCGAGTTGTAACCTGAGCTGGATGCATTCCTCAGGGAGGGGGAAACCTGCTCCCTTTGCCTACAAGATTGGCATCACATACCTGGGTGCAGGGCTTAAGCTCCCTATTGTTCTAAGCAATGGCAACCTGACTGGGATGGGGCTAGAGACCCCACGAGTCTGCCTGGCAACCAGTGATGCATCTCAAATTGTTTGTCTGGCACCCAACAGTTGCTGGCCTTCATTGGATCAGGTAAATGAGGTCATAAAGTCTATATAAGTTATGGACTGCCCAGGAGAAGGGGCAGTAGCCATGATGAGAACTCGGAGAGAAGCTGGACCTTCTGAAACTCACTTACTCTCTTGATACTCACTATTGATGAATTGCTTGTCTCCAGAGGGAATCTCTAGCTGTCTCTGGATGATACTTGTGAGTAAGCTACTTGAGAGCAAACTAGATATATAGGTTGTAGTAACAGATGTGTAATCAAAGGCTACCATGCCAATGTTTGCTCTGTGGGATGTCTTTGATTTTGCTCTACTCTGTACCCTATTGCAAAGCTACTTCTTTTAACCAATAAAGTTCTTAGTACCTAGTGTGGCAGACTTACTGGGAGAGGGTCTGGATTATGCCTTGGGGTCCCTGTGGTCCAGTTGACTGAGGGAGACTACTGTTTGTGCTTCAAACTAAGGGAAGCACCCCAAGTTCTTGCAGTGGGTCGAGTACCCCTCAAAGACTACTAGGCCTGTGTTTCCTAGGGGTCACTGGGCCTGAATCAGTCTAGACTCTGGGTGGTGGCAGCGTTACCCCCAGGCTTGCAGGCATGCTCCAGGAAGGGGGTGGGCCAGACATGAGGCACCCCCAGGGAGGCACTTGGAGGCTAGAAGGTGGTTGGGCGCAGTGAGGTGGGTGGCTCAGCGCAGGAGCACCCCCTACTGGCCCACCATAGAGGTGATCTTTGCATCAGCCTTGGAGCCTGTGCCCACCCCATCATTCTCTAAAAGCAGGCACTGCTCCCAGGGGGAGAAGAAGTGTCTTTACAATAGGTGACCTCCCCAAGACAGATGACTCCAAATGACACCCGTGGACTGTCTTTGGCTGACTGTAAGCTTTGACTTCCCTTCTGGCCCCAGGGTTGTTGTATGTGAGGCTTTAGAGTTGTAGGAAGGAGCACATTTAATGCTGGGGGAGCATTGCCTGCCTTCCACCCTGACCATGCCTTTCCTCCACACTGCATTCCCCCTCTTCCAGGCCTGCACATTCCCATCGCGGTCTGCAAGAAACTGCTACAAACTGAACAGACTGGGCTGCCAGTATCTTCATCCAGGGAAGCAGTCTCATGCCAGTGGACTGCAGCCCAGTCTGTTCAGTTTGTTAAGAAGGATGAGAGGATGCAGGTGCTTTCACAGGCAGGAAATACCATACTCAGGAACAGGGCCGTCCCTAGGGAAGGGAGAATTCAGGCTACTGCCCCGTACCCTATGCTTTGGGGGACCCTGCAGAGCTGGGTGAATGGTGTGGTGTGGCAACTCTGTGCTGCCGCCAGCTTCACGTCCGGCTATTCACCACCTTCCTCATCCCCCATGGCCCGCCTGCTGCTGAATCTGCTTCTGGCTTCCTTGCGTCTGGGGGCAGGGCCCTGCACCTTGCTCGGATCATCTCTGCTCAGGGGGTTTCTTTAGCTGAGTAGAAAAAAGGCAGCACAAGAGTCAGTGGAGAAATGGAAGGCAGGTGACATCTCGTTAGCAATCTGGAGATGGTGACGGTGGTGTGAGTCGAGAGGTGGATGTGTCACCTACCTCCCCTGCAGTGACCTTCCCCTCCAGTAGATGCTCAGTGGCCCTCAGTGCTGCTAGGTCTGTCCAGCACTGGGGCCCTGTCTGATCCTCTGTCTTTGGTGCTTTGGAGTGTCACTTTGCCTTAAGAACAAGAGGGAAACTTCTGCTCCTGCCAAAGAGAGAGCAAGCAAACAGGATTGATATTGTCTTAAGAATATGCTTTAATCTGTCTCCAAATGAGAATCTTTTAGTTCCTAAATAGATCCGTTTATTGATCATTGCAAAGTATCAACTACTGGTATACTTATAGACAAAGTTTTAGCCAGCAATTCAATTATGTATGCATATTACCCATCCTATGAATGCACTTCTCTGTCAGCTGGCCAGACATCGCAGAGCTGATTGGTTCCTTGAAAGAAGATCAGATTTCTTTCAATCATAGTTTGATAGTTGGTCGGGTCGGAAGGGACCTGAATAGGTCATCAAGTTGTGTAATTGCATAGGCTGTGCACGGGTGCTATCTCTTAAATGCACTCATTTCTAGGCTAGGCCTTGCAGACCTAACAGACCACTGCAGTCCTGTCAAGGGTCAAAAGGCTGAACTGTCTCCCCTCCCTCACAGTCAAGCACCTATGGCATGACTGGAATAACAGACTTGGTTGGATAGCTCACCTAACTGGAGTACTGTCATGAATGGGTGCAATCTTTAGAAAGGAGAAGCAGGGTAGAAGAGGAGGAGGATTTGTGCTGTATGTAAAAGAGTGTTATGATTTCTAAGAGCTTCTCTGTGAAACCAGTATTTTGATAGTCTCTGGGTTAAGGTTAAAGGGAAGAGCAAGACGGCTGATGTCATGTTGGGTGTCTGCTTTAGACTGTCAGAGCCTAGTGGTTAAGTGCCTCGGCACAGTGGAATTTTGTAGCACAATGAAGCTTCTTGGCACAGTAAGATTTTGTACGACGGAATTTCCCAGTATGGTGGAGTTTTCCAGTGTGGTGAACAGTTCCCGCCATTCGCATGCAAATACGCACACTATTATTGTCCGGTGTCAAATTAGTCCTACGTGATGACTAGCAATTGGCTCGCTAGCCGTATAAAAGTTAAAGAAGTTTCTGCCCAGGTCGGAGAACTCTGCACACACCTCGGAGTGAACTCGGTGAACTGATCACTCACCGGCGACTCCCCGTTATCGACCGTCCCGACGTACCCCATGCCCTGCACTCTCGTTGAAATCGCTAGAAAGATATCTCGTCGTGTTAGAGCTCTCGGTGAAACTAACTGAAGTTTGAAGTTAACTTTCTTCCTACGCTGTGTACCTCGACAGTGTAAGTAAATCCATCTTTGTTTGAACCAGTACGCGTCTGTGCCTAATTCTACTCCAGCGGTCAAAAGTACCCGCCTATCCATTCTGGGTTCATGGCCACAACCCAGCCGACCCTTCCCCGGTCACCACATGGCGTCATGGACAGGATCTGGGGAAAACCCGATGGAGTTAGAATTAGTTAAAAGCTGCCCCTGGTGTAGTGGGAGATGCCACGAGTCGAACGCTGTGGAACTAGGCACACACATCGCCTATCACCAGGCGGGCAGAACGGGTGAAAGGCTCGTCAGCGGCTACCTTTCGCTGAAGGGGGAAGAGGGAGCTTCAGAAGAATGGGAGGCACATCTTCACCCCGGGGCGTTCGGGTGTGTGATGAGTAGTGAGCGGGTCTTATTTAAGCCCCAAGAGGAAGGGGGCACCGCATCCCTTGCCAGAGTCAAGCCAAGCGAAGTGAGCCCGACCCTCAACCAGGAGTTTGCCTGCTGTAAGCTACTTGTACGGGAGGGTGGAGAACCAACGCCGATTGACTGGTTCAGTCCCTTAGCCCTGGCGTTTGGATTGAGGGGCCGCGAGCTTCTTTCTGAGCTCCATGAAAATCTAGAGGCGGAGGAACGAGCCACAACTGAGAGGGCAGGCCCGAAGTGCGACAAGGGGAGAATGTTAAATGTAATGTTCCGCTCCGTAACAACTTTGCTGCGGAAAAATGTGGATCTAGAAGCCCAACTGACAGCTGTTCAGGCAGCTAAAGAGGCAGCAGTAAAGGAGGGCCCTGGGTCGATGCCATTTCAAGATGATGCCGAGGAAGGAGTGAGCCGCCTGGAGAACCTGGGAAAAAAGGGCGGAGCTTTGGTGGGAATCCACCCAGCAACCCCGCCCACTGAGGTGACGTCGCTCCCGGCGGCCTCGCCTCCTTACCACGGGGAGGGGGCATTGAGTGGAGTATTACATCCGCCCCTTCCACCAGATACAGCAACAGCTTCGACAGCAGCTTATCCTGCGGTGACAATCAACCGACTAATCACTGCGCAGGATGCAGTCCGCACCACTACCTATCGCGCTGGCCAATAATGTGGCGCGAATCCAAATACAAATGGCGGGAACTCCTTTGCAACGTGCATCACTAGTATGCAAAAGAAATGAACCCTGCAAAGAAGCTGTAATTTGGTGGGAAATCCCCCGTTGCACCAGAGTTCTCTCCCACAGCAGAGAACTCTACCGTGCAAAGAAAGCTACAATCGGCGGGAAAATAATTTAGTGGTGCCGAAGCGCACACAAACAAAAACCACAACTTTGGGTTTTGACAAACTTCTGCTGGGTTATATCAGGAACGGTGCGAGAGTCTACCCAAGTGCTTAGGACAAAAGGACTATTGGAAAGTCAAGGTGGAAGGGCCTGCTTGGAGTCACAAAGTTCCTCCTTCATCTCCAACCTCCATTTCCCCTGCAGCAGCTTGAGACCGTTGCTCCTAGTCCTGTGCCCTGTGGTCACTAAGAACAGCCCATCTCCAGCCTCTCTGCCAGCGACCTGCAGGGATTTACAGACTGTGATCAAATCCCCACTCAGTTTTCTCCTCTCGAGCCTCAATGCCCCCAGCTTGTCTAGCCCACAGTCCAAACACCACCTTCTTTGCCTCCCCACTAGAGGTCCAAAGTTGGAGGGATATTTCTGACATGTATGTATCTGTCAGGCAGATCTAGATTGGACATTAGAAAGAACTTCTTCACCGTCAGGGTTGCCAGCATCTGGAATGGGCTTCAAGGGAGGTGGTGCTCTCCCCAACCTTGGGGGTCTTCAAGAGGAGACTGGACAAGCACCTAGCTTTGGTCATCTGACCCCAGCACTCCTTCCTGCCCAGGGCAGGGGGTTGGACTTAATGACCTACTGAGGTCCCTTCCGACCCTAAAATCTATAAATCACCTGGGGTGCTGCATATCTTGGGGAGGGGGAGTGGCAGGGTCTGGCATGCAGAATCGGTCTGCACTATTTGTCATGTTTCTGGAATGGCAATTATAAGAAATAGGAAAGTTACCCCAACATATTAATGTGTTAAGAAGAGGTGCCGCCGTCCCTCAGTTGCAAACAGTGGAAACGGCTGTTCCGTGTTGTTCCGTCGCAACAGTTTCACGTTTCGAGTGTATTTCAACGTGTGTGCACCCAGGTGTGCCCTTCCTGGTGCTGGGGCCAATGCACAACACGGCAGTGTGCCTCAGTGAGGCCTCCTCCTCCCCTACAGCCTTGGCTCAGTGCATCACTGCAAACGAGGGGAGGTGAAAATACCGTAGGTGACGCAACACCAGTAGCAGCACCAGCACCAGCAGCATCTAAGGTAGCCGAAGGGAACTGTCACAGAGCCTTTCTTGTCATAAAGGAATTGACAGCAGGAAGTAAAGATGTTGTGTTGGATATATGTTACTTGTGGTGTGCGTGATGGGCTAACTTGTGTTTTTATGTTTATATGTTTGTTATGAGAAAAAAAATGGAATAGTTAGAGAAATTAATCTTAGGAAGCTTTCAGGTTGAAAAACCCGTTCTCAGGCAGAGGAAGTCGGTGTGTCTCCTGGTCCTGGATGGAAGAAATTTGTGTTCAGATCAGCAGGTCCTGACGATCTCCTTCCCAGAGTGCTGAGGGAATAAGTAGAGGTCATTGCGGGACCCCTGGCATGGTTTTACAAGCACTCGTGTCAGTGCTTGGTGTCAGAGGACTGGAAAAGGGCAATCAACTTGGGTTCTTTCGAGGCAGGTTCTGTCAGACCAACTTAGCGGCCTTCTACGACCCGGTCACAAAATCCTTGGACGTAGGTGTCGCAGTGGACGTAGTCTTTCTGGACTTTAGGAAGGCCTTCAACACTGTCTCTCATCCCATTCTCATTAAAAAATTAGGCGACTATGGTGTCGATGCCTACACAGTCAGATGGGTCACTAATTGGCTGGAGGGCCGCACCCAGAGAGTGGTGGTGGACGGGTCATTTTTGACCTGGAGGGATGTGGGCAGTGGGGTCCCCCAGGGCTCAGCCCTCGAACTTGCGCTGTTCAACTCCTTTATCAGTGACTTGAATGAGGGGGTGAATAGCAGCTTGTTCAAATTTGCGGATGACAGTAAGATGTGGGGTGAATTGAGCACAGTAGAGGAGAGGGACAGGCTGCAATTGGATCTGGAAAAGTTACAGGGGTGGGCGGATGAGAACAGGATGGTTTTCAACACTGACAAGTGCAAGGTGCTGCACCTGGGGAGGAGGAAGCAGCAGCAGACCTACAGACTGGGGATCTCCTTTCTCATCAGCTCAGAGGCAGAAAAGGATCTTGGAGTCTCTATTGATCATAAGGTGAACATGGGCCGACAGTGTGAGGGCACAGTCAGGAAGGCCAACCGTGCCTTGTCATGCATACTCAGGTGCATCTCAGTCAGGTCCAAGGAGGTGATCCTCCCCCTCTATGCGACACTGGTCAGGCCGCAGTTGGAGTACTGCATCCAGTTCTGGGCACCGCACTTCAGGAGGGATGTGGACAGCATGGAGAGGGTCCAGAGGAGGTCACCCGCATGATCAGGGGGCAGCAGGGCAGGCCCTACGAAGACAGGTGACAGGACCTGAACATGTTCAGCCTCCGCAAGAGAAGGCTGAGGGGGGATCTGGTGGCTGTCTACAAACTTACCAAGGTGGGACCAGCGGGGAACAAGAGAGTCCCTGTTTCCCCAAGCACTACCAGGAGTAACTAGGAATAACAGGCATAAGTTGGTGGAGAGTAGATTCAGAGTAGACATCAGGAGGCGCTACTTCACAATCAGGACAGCTAGGATCTGGAACCAACTTCCAAGGGAAGTGGTGCTGGCTCCTACCCTGGGGGTCTTCAAAAGGAGGCTGGATGAAGACCTAGCTGGGGTCGTTTGACCCCAGTACTCTTTCCTGCCCAGGGCAGGGGGTTGGACTTGATGATCTGCTCAGCTCCCTTCCGACCCGACCAACTGTGAAACTATGAATAGTAAAGAAGCCAGAGGCCTGCCTGGCATGCAATGCAGGCAAGAAAGACAGCCAGTGAAAATGGAAATGGGGGTGTCAGGGGGTGACGGAAAGGCTGGGGTGGGGAGCAGGGGGTAGGAAAGGGGAATGTAATAGCTTGTTTATCCCGCAGCATGCTGCCCCTCTTGATGCTGTGGTGGAAGTAACCTGCCACCTTCCTGCATTTTGATAATAATTTGCTGGTAGTCGCAGCGCCATCATCAGCAGCAACTTGTGTGCCACACAGTGGATGCCAACAAACTTGGCGTAACAGACTGCCTTGACCATATTGGCCCCATTGTCAGTGCCCATGAACCCACGGGTGGGCTCACCCCACCCAGCGAGACTGCATTAGCATCCCCGTGGTGCTCATATGTTATGTTCCCTTGCCCCGGCTGGTTTTGGCTTGGCAGTGCAGGCAGACAGCCTACGTGGGTTCATCTGCCAGCTCAGAATGATCCCAAACCACACTACCCGCTCGCTTCTGAGGTGCAGGTGCATCTGTGGATGCTGCTGCACTTTCCCCCTCCTCAGCAGGCAGGGGCACGGCAAGAGGAGGAGAGGAGTCAGCTGAGCCCCTCGCCTCCACCTCTACATCAACCTTCTCTGAAGTGCCTTCTGGGGAAGGAGATCTGGTTTGAAGGGAAACTTGAGCGGTGTTGAGCACAAACTCAGCTGATTCCCCCACCTTCCCCAGAATTTCCCTTGCTAGGGCACTGAGCTCCAGATCCAGCTCTTCGTCTGGCACGGGGAGGCTCAGCATGGGAAGTGACATAGGGGTGGAGTAGGCTGCTGCGCTGGTGCTGCTGGTTGTTGTTGTCATGGTGGGAGTGGGGTGGGGGTGTTGACTTCTGTGCATGGAGGGGATGCAGTCTCGGGCACTGGCACTGCTCCGCTCTCCTTGCTGCTTGTAGCAGCCTCATTCATCCCTTTTAGCTGGAGGAAAGCGCCTGCATCTCAGTTTGGTGGTGGGGGAACTTACAGCTGTCCCTCTACCCCCTCTTCCACCCCTCCCTGAAGGCTGGGCAGTGTGGCCACCTGCCTTTCCACCATGCTTCATGATGTGGTTCATGTCTTCTTTTTCAAGAAATATGGAAATGTATTTGCGTTCCTATATAAACTCAAATATGAACTACTGGTGCAGGCAAGAGATTTATGAATGCAATAATATTATATCTGTTTGTGTACATAAACTCAAAGATGTGGGTCTGGTGCAGTGAAGAGATTTATGAACACAATAGAAATATATTTGTGGCTATATTTATAAATTCAATAGCTTTGGTGTGTTGCAAAGAATGAATGTATAAAAACAAAAATATATAGTAAGTTCTTATATAGAGTAAATTCTATAGTAACCCTATCCAATACAAGTATAACATTCAAAAGAATAAATCAATGAATATAAGAATGAAATAAAAGCACCTACAAGAAAAAAGTATTCAGAAATCCCTCTTGCTAGGGTAGCAAGCGGGGAATCCTTTACAACATCAGTGCTGCTAGCCATAGTGGTCTGGCGGTGAGCTGCTAGAACAAATAGCTCAGTAAATCACCCAGGGCAGAAAGCAAGGGGCAGTTTAAGAAATAAATGCTGGCTTATATGCAGTTTTTCTGTCCCTCCACCTTGCACTGGGATTGGAAGGGACCACAGGGAAGGGTGACAGTCACTGGCCAGCTACACATGTCAATAATGAGAGCACTCCTTCCCTCGCCCACCTTCCTCCCACCGTCCCCTCCCTCCCCTTACTTTACTTTCTCTTTCCCTGCAGGGAAGCAAGCCAAGGCTTTAAAGGTAAGCCCATAGCCCAACTTCCCGGTGAAAACTTGAAACATTTCAAATTTTTCAAAACATTTTGACCTGCCCTCTTTTGTTTCAAACCTGTTTTGAGCCTGCTTTTTCCATTTCAACTTTGCTGTTTTGAAGTCAAAATGTCTCAAAACAGGGTGGAAACAAAAGGGGGTGTGAAATTTTGCACAGCACTTCTGAGAAGACTTTTAATAAGTCAGGAAATCCTGCTTGTGCAAACAGACACACAGTTGCAGTGCCTGAAAGGACAACTGTCGTGGTGTGTACATGTACCCTTAGGGACTACTTAGAAAAGCTGGACATCTACAAGTTCATGGGGCTGGACAGGATGCACCCGAGGGTGCTGAGGGAGTTTGGTTATGCGATGGCAGAACCACTGACCATCATCTCTGAAAAATCAAGGGGATCGGGAGAGGTCCCAGATGACTGGAAAAGGGCAAACCTCTAGTGCCCATATTTGAGAAAGGGAAAAAACAGGATTCAGAGAACTACAGATGGGTTGGCCTCATCTCTGTCCCTGGAAAAAAAATCATGGAACATATCGTCAAGGTATCCATTTCTTAGCACTTGGAGGAGAAGGTGATCAGGAAGAGTCAGCGTGGATTCACCAAGCGACAGCCATGCCTGACCAACCCGATTGCCTTCTATGCTGAGATGACCGGCTCTGTGGATGAGGGGAGACCAGTGCATGTGCTGTACCTTGATTTTAGCAATGTTTTTGGTACAGTCTTCCACAACATCCTTGCAGGCAAACTAAGGAGGAACGGGCTGGATGAATGGACTGTAAGGTGGATAGGAAACTGGCTGGGGCACCAGGTTCAGAGGGTGGTAATGAATGGATTGATGTCTAGTTAGCAGCCTGCATCAAGTGGAGTGCCCCAGGGGTCGGTCCTTGTGCCGGTTTTGTTTCAGATCTTCATCAATGTCCATCACACCAATGCTTTTGAGTTTATCTACACATGGACATATTTCTATTGGGTTCATAAATCGCATCGCTGCACTACACCTACAGCTTTCAGTTTATATAGGAACGCAATCAGGCTGTGCGAAATTTCACCACTAGTTTTGTTTCACTGCTGTTTCAGACTGTTTTGAGGTCGAAACAGCAAAATCACAATGTAACAGATATGGTCAAAACAACCTCGAAACAAAACAAGCCAAGTGGAAACGTTTCACCATTTCTACGCTATTTCGACATTTCGCCCGTAGGCTATAATGTGGAAGGACAGAACAGCCTATAACTTTGTCTTTTCTGTCCAGATTTGGACAAAACTTGTAGGAATGGTAGCCCCTTCTGAGGAAATAAAACATGCCATGTTTCAGGAAGATAGGTGCTGGGCGTTTGGAGAAACTGTACCCCAAATTTCTGAGAACCAAACTTGTGTCATGTGCATGTGTTAAACCACAGTGGGGTCAAAACTGCATGCTAGCACTTGTGGAGGCCACAAAGCCTGCCAGGTTTCAAGGAGATAGGTGCAGGGAGTCTGGAGAAACTATACCCCAACATCCTGAAAGCAAAACTCATGTCATGTGTATGTGTTAAGCCACAGCAGGGTTAAAACTGCAGGCGTGCTAGCCTCTGGTGAGGCCATGCAGCCTGCCAAGTTTCAAGGAGATAAGTGCAGGGGTCTGGGAGAAAGTGCACCTCAAGCTGCGGACAAGCACAACTCATGCCATGGGTGACACTGCGTGTATTAGGGCACAGCAGGGTGAAAACTGCAGGGATGGTGGCCCCTGCTGCGGCCACAAAGCCTGCCAGCTGTCGAGGAGATCGGTGCAGAGCTTCTGGGTTCATAGATTCATAGATTCATAGATGTTAGGGTCGGAAGGGACCTCAATAGATTATCGAGTCCGACCCCCTGCATAGGCAGGAAAGAGTGCTGGGTCTAGATGACCCCAGCTAGATGCTCGTCCAACCTCCTCTTGAAGACCCCCAGGGTAGGGGAGAGCACCACCTCCCTTGGGAGCCCATTCCAGACCTTGGCCACTCGAACTGTGAAGAAGTTCTTCCTAATGTCCAATCTAAATCTGCTCTCTGCTAGCTTGTGGCCATTGTTTCTTGTAACCCCCGGGGGAGCCTTGGTGACTAAATTCTCACCAATTCCCTTCTGTGCCCCCGTGATGAACTTATAGGCAGCCACAAGGTCGCCTCTCAACCTTCTCTTGCAGAGGCTGAAAAGGTCCAGTTTCTCTAGTCTCTCCTCGTAGGGCTTGGTCTGCAGGCCCTTGAACATACGAGTTGCCCTTCTCTAGACCCTCTCCAGGTTATCCGCATCCCTCTTGAAGTGTAGCACCCAGAATTGCACACAATACTCCAACTGCGGTCTGACCAGCACCTGATAGAGGGGAAGTATCACCTCCTTGGACCTATTCGTCATGCATCTGCTGATGCACGATAAAGTGCCATTGGCTTTTCTGATGGCTTCGTCACACTGCCGGCTCATGTTCATCTTGGAGTCCACTAGGACTCCAAGATCCCTTTCCACTTCCGTGCCACCCAGCAGGTCATTCCCTAGGCTGTAGGTGTGCTGGACATTTTTCCTCCCTAGGTGCAGCACTTTGCATTTCTCCTTGTTGAACTGCATCCTGTTGTTTTCTGCCCACTTGTCCAACCTATCCAGGTCTGCCTGCAGCTGTTCCCTGCCCTCCGGCATGTCCACATCTCCCCATAGCTTTGTGTCATCTGCAAACTTGGACAGAGTACATTTGACTCCCTCGTCCAAGTCACCGATGAAGACATTAAAGAGTATTAGTCCAAGGACCGATTCCTGCGGGACCCCACTGTCCACACCCTTCCAGGTCGAAGCCGACCCATCCACTACAACTCTCTGGGTGCAACCCTCTAGCCAATTCGCCACCCACCGGACTGTGTAGTCATCCACATCACAGCCTCTTAACTTGTTCACCAGTATGGGGTGGGATACCGTATCGAAGGGCTTCCTGAAGTCTAAGTATACGACATCCACCCCTCCTCCTGTGTCCAGGCGTTTCGTAACCTGGTCATAGAAAGAGACTAGATTAGTCAGGCACGATCTGCCTCCCACGAACCCGTGTTGGTTTCCCCTCAGCATAATTTGTCCTGCCGGGCTGTCACAAATGTGAGCCTTGATAAGTTTTCCAAAGACTTTGCCAAGGATGGAGGTGAGACTGACTGGCCTATAGTTGCCCGGGTCCTCCTTCCTCCCCTTCTTGAAAATGGGGACCACATTGGCCCTTTTCCAGTCTTCCGGGACTTGGCTTCTGTGCCACGAGCGTTCAAATATTCCCACCAGTGGCTCTGCAATGACGTCAGCCAGTGCCTTCAGCACCCTCAGATGGAGCCCATCCGGGCCTGCTGACTTAAAGGCATCCAGTTCTTCCAAGTGACTCTGCACCATCTCAGGGTCTACGTATGGCAGTCTGGCGCCTTGCTGCTGCCTCTCTACAACCCCAGTGAGAGACTTGTCGTGCCCCTCACTTAGGAACACTGAGGCAAAGAACTCGTTGAGGAGTTCAGCCTTGTCCCCCCTGTCTGTCACCAATTGTTTCTGCCCATTTAGCAGGGGTCCTATTCCTCCCTGGGCCTTCCTTTTACTCCCAATATATCCAAAAAACAATTTCTTGTTGTCTTTTACTTGGGATGCCATCCTCAGCTCCATGGTAGCTTTGGCCCGTCTAACTGCCTCCCTACAAGCACGAGCAGAGGAGGTATATTCTTCTTTGGTGATCTCTCCCTGTTTCCACTTTTTATGTGCTCCCCTTTTGGCCCTTAGGCTGCCCTGGATTTCTGCGGTCAGGCAGGGAAGCCTCCTGGCCCCTTTCCCTCTTTTACCCCGCATGGGGATCGTCTCGCTTTGTGCCCGAAGGATCATTTCCTTAAGGCACAGCTACCCTTCTTGGGCTCCCATCATTTCAAAACTCCTACTCTGGTTCTGGGGCCCTGCACCTCTAGCTGCTGACAGAAAACTCGTGCCATGGGTGCTTGTGGGACTGTCTCTGTCTTGAGGCACGGGGAAAGGGAAACTACTGCAGGCCTGGCTGCTAGCCCTGCTGCGGCCACAACGCCTGCCAGCTGTCAAGGAGATCGGTGCAGGGAGGTTCTGGGGCCCTGCACCCCTAGCTGCTCACAAGCAAAACTCGTGCCATGGGTGCTTGTGCAACTGCTGCCTCTCATCAGGCAGCAGGACTGAAAATCCCCCATCACTTGTCACCAAGACCTGAGGGTAATAATTGATCAGAGGATGAACATGAGCCGGCAGCGCGATGCTGTAGCCAGCAGGGCCAACAATACTCTGCCATGCATCAATTGATGCATCTCCAGCAAAACCATTGCAAAGAAGTGACTCTCCTGCTCTGCTCAGCACTGGTGAGACCACAGCTGGAGGACTGCGTCCAGTTCTGGGCACTGCACTTTAACAAGGACGTGGTAAAGCTTGAGAGAGTCCAGAGAAGAGCTACCCATATGATCAGAGACTTGCACGGCAAGCCATATGAGGAAAGGCTGAGGGACCTGGGACTCTTCAGCCTGAAAAAGAGAAGGCTGAGAGGGGAGTTGGTCGCAGTTTACCGCTACATCAGAAGCGTACATCTAGGGCTCGGTGAACAACTGCTCACCAGGGCACCCTTGGGGAAAACTAGGAGTAATGGTCGCAAACTCCTGGAAGATCATTTCAGACTCGTTTCAGGCTCAACATTAGGAAAAACTACTTCCCAACTAGGGTGTCCAGACTGCGACCATGGACTCAATAGAGATTAGACGGTGGAATTGTGACACATTGCATCCTGCCGGACGTCTGACTCCCCAGGTACCGCTGCACTTTTACCTGCGCTGCGACATCCCCCTTTGCCGCCTGCCCCCACCCAGCCTGTCCCTCACCCCCTGACGCCTCCATTTCCATCTTTACTGACTGGCTTTCTTGTCTGTATTGCAGGCCGGCCTCTGGCGTCTTTCCTATTCCTTCCATCCAGGACCAGGAGACACACCAACTGCAGGTACTTCTTCAGCCTGACAATGGGTTTTTCGACCTGAAAGCTGCCTAAGATGTATTTCTCTAACTGTTCTCCAACTGTCACAAGCACCAATGTCACGAGTTGTGCCTGTCGACAGCCAGAGGTGCAGGGCCCCAGAACCTCCCTGTGGCTTCATACATACAAGTGACAGGAGTTTGGCTCTCAAGATTTTGGGGTGTAATTTCTCTGAACCCTCTGCACCTATCTTGTTGAAACTTGTCAGGCTTCATTGACTCAGCAGGGGCTAGCAAGCCTGCAGTTTTCACCCTGCTATGGCTTCACTCATAGAAGTGACATGAGCTTTTCTCTCAAGACTTTGGGGTGCAGTTTCTCTGAACCCCCTGCACCTATCTTCTTGAATTGTGGCAAGCATCATGCCCTCAAAAAGGCTACCATTTGAGGCTACCAAAGAGGCTACCAAGTCAAAATGAAACACTGTTCTGTCAAAACGCTGGTCAAAATAAAATGCTTCTGTTTTGCACAGCCATACTTGAAGCATGGGCAGTAAGCAGGAGGAACTGGCCCTCCTGCTAGCTAGCAAAACCCAGACCTGGTGGGGCTCATAGAAACCTGGTGGGATTGCCACCCATGACCGGGCAGCGGACATCGAGTGATACAGGCTGTACAGGTGAGACAGGGCAGGGGAAAGGGGTGAGGGGGTAGCGCTCCATGTCAGAGAGCAATGCATGTCTTCAATGATCAGGATGGATTCAGAAGAGGGGCTACCTGAAGTGCTCTGGGTAAGAATGCAAGGGGGTCACGGGGAAAGGGACTTGTTAGTAGGTGTCTACAGACCGCCTCACCAGGGGAATGAGCTTGACCGGGAAATCTGAGATCAGCTTGCGGAGGCTGTAAAGTCAAGGGATGTGGTTGTCATGGGTGACCTAAACTACCCAGACATCTGCTGGGAGGACCAGTCAGCCAGGAAAAGGGCCAATGTGGTCCCGATTTACAAGGGAAAGAGGAGGACCCCAGCAATTATAGGCCAGTCAGTCTCCCCTTGGTCCCTGGGAAGACCTTTGAGAAAATGATCAAGGAGCACATCTGCAAGGGCCTAGCAGGGGAGGTCATCCCTGGACGAGGGTGTTGGGGTGGATGTCATCTTCCTGGACTTTAAGAAGGCCTTTGACATGGTTTCCCACCACATTCTCTCAAAAAAACTGGGTGACTGTGGCACTGATGTCTGCACAGGCAGATGAGTGGGAAAATGGCTAGATGGTCGTGTTGCAAGAAACCGTTTTACCTGCCCTCCCACCCCCATCTCAAATGTGAAGCTCCTCCATATGGCAAAAGCCCCTTGTGCAGTAGTTGCCCCCTTTTGGGAATGCTTTCTCTTTTTTACCTTTTCTTCCTTCCTCACTCTTTTTCTTTTATTAAATTATTATAATTTTAGATAAGGTGTACTTGTAGTGAAAATAGAGCCTGTAGATGCTTTTACATATGTACTTTAAGTTTAAAAGTAAGTTGTACCACGTAACAATGCTAGCAAGGGCAGGAATCTCTGTATGGGGCGGGTCCCTGAATGAATCCTGGTTGATTGTGTAACACAGTAGCTAGTCTGGATAAGCAAGTTAATGAGCGGCAATTAACACCTACATATCACAGACTAAGGAGAGGAAAGAACCAATGCAGAGCAAGGAACTCCCTGAAACTTCACTGTTAAAGGTAGGAAAGCCCTGGTTTGAATTAATAAACAGTGGAAACAGACCGTTGGAGCTGAAAACCCCCCGATCAACCATTTCCAGAGCTGTATTCATCATGGCAGTGAATCAATCAAAATTAATCAACGAGACTGCATGTACCTGTGGACACAACTCCTGGGGCTGACAGCTGCCATCCAGCAGCTACCCAGAGGGTCGTCCCTTGAGGTCAATGGCCCCTGGATTGGGTAAGCCCGAGAATTGTGGAGTCATCAAAGTCTGCCAGAGAAGGATAAAAGGCAGTAAAGAATGACCCCCAAGGTCACTCCCTTTGACCCGACCAGCACCCTGCCTGTCCAGCCAGAAGGACCAGCCGGCGATCCCCTTCTGAAGCAACATTGCACTGAAAGAAGCCTCGCCTGACCATCGGCGGTGGACTCCAGCGCTTGGGGATAGGTATATCTTGACACCAGTGCTTAGTGTTTATAGCTAGCTACTCTGTGTGTGTGTGTGTGTGTGTGTGTGTGTGTGTGTGTGTGTGTGTGTGTGTGTTTGAGGGGATCAGCACCATGGTTTAAGGTTTGACCACCCAGAGGCCCTGCCGGCGACCCCCCTCTGGACAACACCTACTGGACAAGGACCCCTTCCAGCCTGGATAGGTAGCTATCACCCCCCCACCCCCTCTTCAACCAAGGACTTGGACTCTGCTTCTCTTCCCTACCTGGACTCCAGCCCTTCCACTGAGTCTCTTTCTCCTGCTACCATTATGAGTGCTTGTGTGTGTGTGCATGCATGCGTGTGTGTGTGAACCAATAACTACATGGGGTTGTGTAGTGTGTTGTCTGTGTAATAAAACTGTTATTTGGACCCCTAAGTTGGGTTTTGCTTTACTATGGTTTGGCCCTGCTCCAATCTCTGCTCCTCACCCCTCTCACTTCTGTCTCATTTTTCCCTCTCCTGCTTCTGGCTCACTGTCACCTCCAGCACCGGTCCTGAGCTCCTCTCTGCCTCCAAACCCCTGTTTCTTTGCCACTGTCTTATCCCCACTGCCTTTTCCCCTAAGCAACCAGGTTTCTGCCTCAGTTTCTTTCCTAGCTGTCTCCTCCTTGCCACCACTTATCTGCCCCCCTCCCCCCTGATATCTCAGTTGTCTGCCTCAGTTTCCAGCCCCAGTGTGCCTTAAGTAAACCCAAGCCTCAGTTCCTTAGCCAGCTTCTCTGTAGTCCACTGTTTCTAATCCCGGTTCTGGCACCTTTCACTTCCTACACTTTAACTCTCTCTCTCACCTGAACCTTCCCCCAAGTATCCCAGGTACCCCAATCACACACATACACACTGTACCATCCAAATTAGGAACTTACCTGTGTGTATGTGGGTTGTATATGTGTGAACTGGTGAGTGTGTGTATATATATATATGTCACCGTGTGCATGATATACGAATTAGTGATCTGCATCTAACTTTTGGGGTGTGTAGTGTATGTGCTTGAATTGGTGATAGGTATGCATGTGCCTAGGCTGGCTTGGTTGATGTGTGTGCGCCTGAGCTGGTAGTGTGTGTGTGTATGCACCTAATTGATTTGTGTGTTTGTATATGTGCAATTGTGTCACACACTCCTGTCTAACAGTGCAATATTGAGATCCTGAGTTGGCCTGACCCTTCAGGGCAACATTTTCTGGTGGAGAAAGCAGGCATATTGCGGGTGTTAGCAGGTTGGGTGAGCTAGTGTGCTTGTGTATTCTGTGTGTTTGTGTTGTATTTGAAGCATTGCTGTTACTGTAGGGACTCCTACATTGTTCCTGTTGTTGTGATTCTAGAAGTTGCCCCAGAGCGGGGTGCCCATACCCAGTGTAGGGTCGGCGTTGTTAAGGGAGTTGTTAACTCCTGCAGGACAGGGGCTCGAGCACCCACAGCACTTTCTTTGTTATCAGTGCGTCTGTTGTTGTGGTTGTTCTTCCTGCTTGTTCCCCATGCTCCTAGCATTAGTAAAGAGACACTTGAGCCCTCCCAATGGTGCCTTTGGTGCCCCTTCTGCCCCTCCCCGCCTGGCCTGATGCCCAAAGGGCCCCTTGGTGCTTACCTGGGGTGTACTGCTGCGTGTCTCGCAGTTTGTAGGCACTAGACTCTCTGTCTCCTGCCTCCCTGTCCCCTGTCGAACTTAGTTTAAAGCCTGACATAGGAGGTTGGAAAGGACCTCAGCGCATCATTGAGTCTGACGCCTTGCCCCGGGCAGGCAGGAAAGAGCGCTTGGGTCAGACAACCCCAGCCAGGTGCTTGTCCTGCCTCCTCTTGAAGACCCCCGGGGTAGGAGACAGCACCACCTCCCTTGGATCCCGTTCCAGATTCTGGCAACCCTCACCGAGAAGAAGCTCTTCCTGATGTCTAACCTGAATCTGCTTCCCAGCAGTTTGTGGCTGTTATTTCTAGTTACTCCAAGGGGTGCCCTGCTAAACAGAGCATCTCCTATCCCATGTTGCCTCCCCACCCCGCTCCCCCTGGTAAATTCATAGGCAGCCACAAGATCACTTCTCAACATTATCCCTTGTGCAGGCAGAAGACATCCAGGTCCCTTAGTCTCCCCTCATAGGGCTTGTCCAGTAAGCCTGTCACCATGCAAGTGCCCTCTGGACCCTCTCGAGGTTGTCCACATCCCTCCAGAAGTGCGGTGCCCAGAATTGGACACAGTATTCCAGCTGTGGCCTGACCAGCGCCATATACAGGGGGAGGATCACCTACCAGGACCCGTGTGGATGGAAAGAGCTGCATTGCAGCTCCACTCGACTTTGAACTGAAATGTAGGATTTAATGTCCAGTGTGCTTTGAACTTTCCTCTCGTTCTCTCCCCTTCTCTTCCTGCTCAATGCATTTCTCCATGGACAGCTCACCTTTTTTTCTCCAGACTGAAATAGAATTGATATTAAATGTATGGGGCTTCTCTTCCTTGCACAACTCATTTTCCCTGCGGGGCAAGGCATGGGGCGAAGGCTGCACCTTTGTCCATCTTTGTATCTGCAACATGCTCTCCGTGCGGTGGAAATAATCTAGAGGAGTAAGTCTGAGCCGGGGTGATCGGTAACTCTGGGGTGCTGTGACCTGTTTCTTTATGCTGCCGCACAATATTAGCCCTTGTAGTTGTGTGTATATTTGCATGTGAATCATAAGATAAATGCAGAAGTTTAAAAAAAGGAATCGGGAGTGTAAAAAATATGGTGACTTATTCTGCCACCTTTGTTTTGGAAATCTGTTTTATTGATCGATTGATTGATTGATTGATTGATTGATTGATTGATTTACTAGCCAAGTGCCCATCAAGAATGACAGGAGGACGGCAGGGACAGAGCGCCACCACCGACCGCCCTGCGCTGTCGCCGCTCCATGTCTGGCCATGCACAGCCCCTTTATACACACACACACACACACACACACACACACACACACACACACACACACACCGAGCACCCCTGCACACACACACAAAGCCTCCCCACACAGGGCCCCCCCAGACATACAGCTCCAAACACACAGCACCCACCCTGCACACACACACAGCCCCCCCCACACAGCTCCAAACACACAGCCCCACATACACACACAGCCCCCCACATACCCACAGAGCCCCCCCACACACCAAGGCACACACACACACTTTCCCTTTACAGGCTCCCCCTCCCACACTCTCAATCACACAGAGGCAGCCCCTCCCCCCCCCCCGCCACTGCTCCTGTGCAGCCCTGCAGATGCCGGGTGCACCATGTCTCTGCTGTGGGGGGGAGGTGGCTAACATGAATTCGGGGGAGCTCTAACTCCCAAGGCCCTCCCAGTGCCGCCTGCCCGGCCCCGACCACTCCCCCCCAACAGGTGGGGCACAGCTCTCCCAGCCTGGCCCCAGCCTTGTCCCCCCTGCCCCCGGCCCCATGTGAGGGGGGCACTTCCAGCTCCCAGGGAAGCAAACGTGAAAGCTAGTTTTAAACTTTCACCAAACATGGGCGGGAGATTAAAACTGCAGCTTTCCCTTCCCTGCTAGGGAGGATCCCGGGTCCCGAATTGCAAAGGTCCCCTGGGGTCCTTCCCAGACCCTGAATTAATCTGCCTATGGTGTTGGGGGGAGCACCACCACAGTGACACCCCCCACCCCATCCCCTCCCTGCCGGCTGCTGTCGGGGAACACAGTGGGTCCCTCGCCTCTGACTCCTCCCCGAGCAGTGGCACAAAGTTGTGCCTGTAGCCGCACTCTCGGCCATGCATGCGCAGTTGGCCCAGAGCAGTGTTTCTCAAACTTTTACCTAGCAAGTACCCCCTAACTTCTAAAAATTGTAATAAGTACCCCAACACTCAATTTTGCAAGGGATTTTATATTTACAGACTAATGTGTGCTATATGTTGGAAGAAGGACTGTGCATATAAGGCCGTGATATGACAGATGTCTGACCTGGTGGGAAGGGAAGGACAGATTACAGCAGGACCTGGACAGGTTACAGGGGTGGGCAAATGAAAACAGGATGGGATTCAATACTGACAAGTGCAGGGTGCTGCACTTAGGCATTAGGAACCAGCAGCATACCTATAGGCTGAGGAACTCCCTTCTTGAAAGCACAGTGACAGAGAAAGATCTTGGAGTCATTGATTTCAATGAAACTTGCAGGAATACTAGCCCCTTCTACAGGCAACAAACCTGCCAACCTTCAAGGAGATAGGTGCAGGGGGTTTGAAGAAACTGCACCCCAAAATCTTGAGAGCAAAACGTGTCATGTGTACATCTAAAGCCACTGTGGAGTCAAAACTGCAGGTTTCCTAGCCGCTGCTGATGCAACGAATCCTGCCAAGTTTCAAGGAGATAGGTGCAGGTGGGTTGGGGAAAATGCACCTCAAGCTGCGGACAAGCAAAACTCATGACATGGGTGACAGTTTGTGTTAAGGCACAGCCAGGGGAAAACTGCAGGCCTGCTAGCCCCTGCTGTGGCCACGACGCCTGCCAGCTGTCAAGGAGATAGGTGCAGAGGGGCTCTGGGTTCTGGAGTCCTGCACCTCTGGCTGTTGATGGGCAAAACTTGTGACATGGGTGCTTGTGCAACTGTGTCTGTCTTGGGGCAGGGGTGGGGGAAACCACTGCAGGCCTGGCTGCTAGCCCCTGCTGTGGCCACAACGCCTGCCAGATGTCAAGGAGATCGGTGCAAGGGGGCTCTGGGTTCTGGGGCTCTGCACCTCTGACTGTTGACAGGTAAACCTCATGACATGTGTGGCTGACACGGTGTGTGCTCAGGTGTGCCCTTCCTGGTGCTCGGACCTCTGCACAACATGGCAGTGTGCCCCAATGAGGCCTCCTCCTCCCTACAGCCTCTGACCAGTCCACCACCGTAACCGACAGCATGTGAAAATAACACAGGTGATGCAACACCAGCACCAGCAGCATCTAAGGTAGCCAAACAGAACTGTCACAGAGCCTTTCGTGTTATAAAGGAATTGGCAGCAAGAAGTAAAGATGTTGTGTCGGATACATGTTACTTGTGGTGTGCGTGATGGCCTGACTTGTGTTTTCATGTTTATATGTTTATTATGGAAAAAAAAAACGGAACAGTTGGAGAAATACACCTTAGGACGCTTTCAGGCTGAAAAACCCTTTGTCAGGCTGAGGAGGTTGGTGTGTCTCCTGGTCCTGGATGGTAGGAATTAGTGTTCAAATCATCAGGTCTTGACAATCTCCACTCCAGGGTGCTGAGGGAATTAGCAGAGGTCATGGCAGGACCCCTGGTACGGCTTTACGAGTACTTATGGAGCTCTGGCGAGGTGCCAGAGGACTGGAAAGGGGCCAATGTGGTCCCCATTTTCAAAAAAGGGAGGAAGGAAGACCCACGAAACTACAGGCCCATTAATCTTACCTCGGTCTTGAGAAAATTATCCAGGAGCACGTCTGCGAGGGACCAGCAGGGGAGGTTATGCTTAGGGGCAACCAACATGGGTTCATTCGAGGCAGGTCCTGTCAGACCAACCTGGGGCCTTCTACAACCAGGTCACAAAATCATTGGATGCAGGTCTTGCGGTGGATGTAGTCTTTCTGGACTTTAGGAAGGCCTTCAACAGTGTTTCTCAGCCCATCCTCATTTAAAAATTAGGCAATTGTGGTATCGATGCCTACACAGTTAGATGAGTCACCAATTGGCTGGAGGGCCGCACCCAGAGAGTGGTGGTGGACGGGTCCTATTTGACCTGGAGGGATGTGGGCAGTGGGGTCCCCCAGGGCTCGGTCCTCGGGCCCGCACAGTTCAATATCTTCACCAGCGATTTGGACGAGGGGGTGAAAAGCACCTCGTTCAAGTTCGCAGATGACATTAAGATGTGGGGAGAAGTCGGCACACTGGAGGAGAGGGACAGGCTTCAACTAGATCTAGACAGGTTACAGGGGTAGGCGAATGAGAACAGGATGGGATTCAACACTGACAAGTGCAAGGTGCTGCACCTGGGGAGGAAGAACCAGAAGCAGACCTACAGCCTGGGGAGCTCCCTTCTGGTCAGTGCAGAGGCAGAAAAAGATCTTGGAGTCATTAACAACTCCAAGATGAACATGGGCCGCCAATGTGAGGACACAGTCAGGAAGGCTAACCGCTCCTTGTCATGTGTCCACAGATGCATCACAAGCACGTCCAAGGAGGTGATCCTCCCCCTCTAATCAGCACTGGTCAGGCCGCAGTTGGAGTACTGCGTCCAGTTCTGCTCACCGCACTTCAGGAGGGATGTGTCCAGCATCAAGACGGTCCAAAGGAGGGCCACCCGCATGGTCAGGGGACAGCAGGGCAGGCCCTATGAGGAGAGGCTACAGGACCTGAAGCTGGTTCAGCCTCCACAAGAGAAGGATGAGAGGGGATCTGGTGGCTGTATATAAACTTACCATGGAGGACCAGCAGAGAATGGGGAAGTCCCTGTTCTCCTCAGCGCTACCAGTAATAACTAGGAATAATGGCCATAAGTTGACTGAGAGTAGGTTCATGCTAGACATCAGGAAGCACTACTTCACAGTCAGGACACCTAGGATATGGAACCAACTTCCAAGGGAAGTGGTGCTTGCTCCTACCCTGGGGGTCTTCAAAAGGAGGCTAGATAATCACCTAGCCAGGGTCGTTTGACTTCAGCATTCTTTCCTGCCACGGCAGGGGGTCGGACTTGATGACCTACTCTGGTCCATTCTGACCCTACCAACTTGACCAGGAGTTCGCCCGGGAACTGGCTGAGGCTGCATGCTCCAGGACCATGGTTGTCATGGGTGACTTCAACTACCCAGACATCTTGTGGGAAGATCACTCAGCAAAATCCAAGTGGTCACAAAGCTTCCTATCGTGCATGGATGACCTCTACCTGGCTCAAGAAGTCTACGGGCCAATGAGACGTAAAGCACTGCTTGACCTGGTACTGGATACTGGGGATGACCTAATCGGCAACCTACTGATCGATGGGAAGCTGGGTGACAGCAACCACGAGCTGATCACCTTCACCATCTGCCATAAAGCTGGCAAGTCAGTCAGCAACACTGAAGTCCTTGACTTCAAGGAAGCCGACTTTGACAAGCTCAGGAGGCTCATCAGGGAGGCGCTAAGGGACCACAACCCCAGGGGAAGGGGAGTTCAGGACGAGTGGTTGCTCCTCAAGGGAGCGATCCTCGATGCACAAGTGAATTCTATACCATCTCGGAGGAAAGGCAGCAAGAGGGCACAGCAGCCCCCCTGGCTCTCCAGGGTCCTAGCAGACCTCCTGAGGCTAAAAAGAATGGCCTACAAAGGATGGAGGATGGGATTCACCTCCAAGGAGGAATACTCTGCACTGGTCCAGTCCTGCAGGGAGCAAACCAGGAAAGCCAAGGCTGCAACTGAACTCCAACTAGCTTCAAGTATCAGGGACAATAAGAAGTCCTTTTTCAGATATGGGGGGAGCCGGAGGAAAAGCAAGGGCAACATTGGACCCCTGCTAAACCAGATGGGACAACAGATGCCCAGGAAAAAGCCAACCTATTAAATGGGTACTTTGCATTGGTCTTTCATCAGTCCCATGGGACGCCCATACCCAGTATGGGACAGGGAGGTCCGGGTGAGGGAGATTCCCTGCCCTCCATCAATGCTGACCTTGTGAAGGAACACCTTGAGAGGCTGGACACCTTCAAGGCAGCCGGCCCTGACAATCTACACCCCAGGGTACTCTAGGAGCTGGTGAGCATCATAGCCTGGCCCATGGCACGGGTCTTCGAGAGCTCCTGGCACTCTGGTGTAGAGTCCAAAGACTAGTAGATCAATGTGGTGCCTATCTTCAAAAAAGGGAGGAAAGTGGATCAGGCAAAATATAGGCCCATCAGCCTGACCTCTATCCCGGGGAAGGTCTGAGAAAAGAGGCCATCCTTAATGGACTGGTCAACACCAACATCTTAAGGGATAGCCAGCATGGGTTTGTTGTGGGGAGATCTTGCTTGACCAATCTCATTTCCTTCTACGACCAGGTGACCTATCATCTGGACAAGGGAGAAGAGATTGACCTTGTACATCTTGACTTCAAAAAAGCCTTCAATCTGGTATCCCATGATCACCTCTTGGTGAAATTGGACAGTTGTGGCCTTGGGTCCACCACGATCCACTGGCTGGGGAATTGGCTCCGTGGTCAGACCCAGAGGGTGTTAATTAACGGAAGTCAATCATCATGGTGCCCTGTGACCAGTGGGGTCCCCCCACACTCTGTCCTTGGACGCATATTGTTCAATGTCTTCATCAATGATGTGGACATTGGAGTCAGAAGTGTACTGGCCAAGTTCACCGATGACACCAAACTCTGAGGCAAAGCATCCACCCCTGAAGACAGGAGGGCGATCCAGGCTGACCTGGACAGGTTCAGGAAATGGGCAGACAAGAACCTGATGGTGTTTAACACTGAAAAATGCAAGGTCCTCCACCTTGGGAGGAAAAACCTGAACAATCCTTATAGGCTCGGCAGTGCTACGCTGGCTAGGACTACTGAAGAAAGAGACTTGGGGGTCATCGTTGACCACAAGATGAACGTGAGCCTGCAATGCGATGCTGCAGTCAGTAAAGCGACCAAAACGCTGGCTTGCATCCATAGATGCTTCTCAAGCAAGTCTCGGGACATCATTCTCCCATTGTACTCGGCCTTGGTGAGGCCACAGCTGGAGTACTGCATCCAGTTTTGGACCCCACAATTCAAAAAGGATGTGGAGAAGATTGAGAGAGTCCAGAGAAGAGCCACGCACGTGATCAGAGGTCAGGAAAACAGACCTTATGATGACAGGCTGAGAGCCCTGGGGCTCTTTAGACTGGAAAAGCGCACGCTCAGGGGTGATCTGATGGCCACCTATAAGTTTATCGGGGTGACCACCAGCATCTGGGGGAACATTTGTTCACCAGAGTGCCCCAAGGGATGACGACGTTGAACAGTTATAAACTCCTGCAAGATCGTTTCAGGCTGGACATAAGGAAGAATTTCTTTACTGTCCGAGCCCCCGAGGTCTGGAATAGCCTGCCATCGGATGTGGTTCAGGCACCTACATTGAACACCTTCAAGAAAAAATTGGATGCTTATCTTGCTGGCATCCTCTGACCCCAGCTGACTTCCTGCCTTAGGGTGAGGGGCTGGACTCGATGATCTTCCAAAGTCCCTTCCAGCCCTAATGTCTATGAAATCTATGAAACTATCAAACTATGAATGAAAGACAACTGATCTTCCTTCAAGGAACCAACCAGCTCTGCGATGTCTGGCCAGTTGACAGAGAAGTGTATTCATAGGATGGGTAATATGCATATATAATTGAATTGCTGGCTAAAACTTTGTCTATATGTATACCAGTAGTTGATACTTTGCAATGATCAACAAACAGATCTATTTTGGAACTAAAAGATTCTCATTTGGAGACAGTTTCAAGCATATTCTTAAGACAATATCAATCCTGTTTGCTTGCTCTCTCTTTAGCAGGAACAGAGCTTTCCCTCCTGTTCTTCAGGCAAAGTAAGACTCCAAAGCACCAAAGGATCAGACAAGGCTCCAGTGCTGGACAGACCTGGCAGCACCGAGGGCCACTGAGCAGCTAATGGAGGGGAAGGTTACTGCAGGGGAGGTAGGTGACACGTCCACCTCTCAAGTCACACCACCGTCACCATCTCCAGATTGCTAATGAGATGTCACCTGCCTTCCATTCCTCCACTGACTCATGCTGCCTTTTTTCCACTCAGCTAGAGAAATCCCCTGAGCAGAGACAGTCTGAGCAGGGTGTGGGGCTCTGCCCGAAGACGCAAGGAAGCCAGAGGCAGATTCAGCGGCAGGCGGGCCATGGGGGAGGAGGGGGTAGCAAGTGGCCGGACGTGAAGATGGCAGCAGCACAGAGATGCCAGACCGTGACACTCATCCACCTCTGTGGAGCCCCACAAAGCAGAGGGTCCAGGGCAATCGCCCCGATTCGCCCCTCCTTAGGGACGACCCTGTGGCAGAAATGCCACCGTCTGTGCCCCTCTCCAGAGATCTGTCTCTGCCAGCGGGAGAGGCTGGTGTTGAATTCCTCAGAGTGGGGATCTTCCTTCCTGTCTACATGACAAAAGCCTGGTGCCTCGGAGGTGGATGCTCTGGTCACCTGGGGGGGGGGGAGGGAAAAGCCCCGCTCACGGGCCCAGGTAGCCAGTGATGCTTTTTTAGATTGGTCGGCTTGTGGCCAGCACTGGCAGCTTCGATTGGACTGGGCTGCTGAGGTCAGAGAGGGGATAAAAACGTCCCGGGCCAGGAAGAAGAGGAGCCTTTAACCATGCGGTCACACATATGAATCTGAAACTGGCTCTCTCCTCATAACCGCATGCTCAGAGTGCCCTGCCTCCATAGGGAAACTCCAACCACCTCTGGATGATGCGTGTGAGTAAGCTACTCGAGATCCGACTAGATATTTAGCTTACAGTAACTCAGATGTGAGATCAAAAGGCTACCATCAGCCACACTGGTTTGCTCTACAGGATTCCTCTGAGATTCCTCTGATATTTCCATGATATTGCTCTACCTTTTACCCTGTTTCCACCCTACCCCCTTGACCAACCTGACGGTGGGTGGTTGCACCCAGAAAAGTGCTGCGCGAACAGGCCCGGGGACGAAAGGGTTATGGGACCTTGTTTCTCCTTCTCTTATCTCTCTTCCCATTCACAGAAAACAATTAAGGAGGCGGTGTAACAAATAAATGCTTTACTCACACTTTCGTATAGGTGGTTTCCTTTACAGAATTTTCAAGATTAAACTCGCTGGTGACTTGAGAGCTCTAAACACATTCAAATGATATACTCGGTCATGATGGGGGCGTCTGGGGGGAAAGGGATTTCGTGGACGCAGGACCTCCGGTGAGGGTGATCAGGCCTCTCTGATATGGTGCGGGTCCCCCTTGTGCTTGTGTTCTGCCCCTTTTTATAAGCTACAGACTCAATCAAAATGTGCCCCGTGTATCTGCTGACTTTTAGGGAGCTGTGACTGCCGGCCGTGCAGTCACGCCCCTCATGTAGCCCCTGATTTGCTGAACCTATTTGATCGCGCGTTCATCATAACTCCCTCACACTCCGAGCATAGTTTCCCCTCATGTTTTACATTTGACTGGTGTTTGGTCATTCTCCATTTAGACATGCCCCCTTGACCAAATAACAGATTAGATACCTTGGAGTTCTTAAGTGTGTTTAAGATACAACATCCAACACAAACACAAAGTAGAATACCAACTAAGGGTATTAATAACTGTAGTCATTCAGCAGTTCTATTGTGACAGGGGCACTCAACTCATTTGGTTATGACACCCCTGTAATCAATAAAGTTCTCCTTTGTGACTGGTGTAGGAGACTTATTGAGGGGTGGGTCTAAATTATGCCTAGGAGACCCCTTAGCTCTGTGGACTATGGGAGGCTTTTCTGATAAGTGCCTGACTTGGGGAAGTGCCCCAAGTGCCTGTATTGGGTCTAGTACCCATTGGACGATCAGGCCTGCATTTTCCAAGGTGCGCAGAGCCAGAAGTGAGCCCAGAGCCTTGGATGATGGCAGCGGGAACCCCAGGCTAGCGGGTGTGCTCCAGGGAAGAGGTCGGCCAGACAGGAGGCACCCCAGGGAGGCACTCGGAGCCTGGAAGTTGGCCGGGCGCAGGGAGGTGGGCGGCTCCCTGCAGGAGCGCCCCCTAGTGGCCTGCCACACGTGGTGGCAACGGTGGGATCCGAATATCCTGCTGTATTTGAGGCATAATTTGGGAAAAGGAATAGTCACTGAAATCCCTTGAGCAAACAATTTCTAATTTGGCATCCGGTCACTGAATAGTGTAGATAGTCAGGTTGGCGGACGAGTATGTCCGGATGACTGTGCCTGAACTGAAAGAACTGGCAAAAGAGAGAGGCCTTCACGTGAAGAAAGGGCTAAAGAAGGAAGAGCTGGTTAAACTCTTGTGCACCAGCGAGTCAGAACAAGCGTCAGCTTCACGCTCGTCAACTCCTGAGTCCGACCCAGGAACACACTCCCGCTCATCAAGTCCGGAGGCCGCCGAGACATCACCCTCTGAGGGGGAACGGCAGAGACTCCATGAGCTAGAGCTGAAAAGGCTGGAGTTGAAAAGGCTGGAGCTGGAGGCCCAGCGCGAGAAGGATCAATGACAGCTAGAATTGAAAAGGATGGAGATGGAGCTGGAGGCAAAAAAGCTGGAGCTTGAGCAGAAAAAGCTGGAGGCTCAGCTCCATCTGCAGCCCAATGGGGCAAACGTGAGCACTCCGCAAGCGTCCGGCGAACACCCCAAACCGGACATCTCAGCCTTTGCTCGCTACCGAGACAGAGACAATCCTGCGGTGTTCCTAAGCAACTTCAAAAGACAAGCCCAGTGGTGTAAGGTGCCAGAGGAAAAGATCATGATGTACCTGTCTGCACTGGTAGAGGGCAACATGATGGTGGTCCTGGACAGCCTGCCCTCAGATGCAGCTGATGACTATAATGCCTTTAAAGCTGCAGTGTCTAAAAGGTTCAAGTTAGGACTGGATTATTTTCAGAAAAAATCCCAGCAAGTCATTGACTGATTATGTGGCCCTGTTGGAGGACACATACATTAAATGCTTAGCTGAAGCCAAGGTTGACACTGTAGAAAAGTCATGCCAGCTCATGGTGCTGGAACAATTCTATTTTTGGTGTCCAAGAGAGGTTAAGACCCTAGTCAGGGACAGGGACCCCAAAACTGCTCAAGAGGCCGCTGAGATTGCAGACCGACTGTTGCTAAATCGTGAGAAGCCTCCCTACTCGGGGAAGGAGCAGAAAGTGGTCCAAAGAGGGGGAAGAGAGGTCCAGGTCAAAAAGGGGAAAGAGGGCCACCTTCTGCAGAGAGCAAGGCGGCCCGATTCGGACAAACCACCCAATTCGGAAAAGAGGAGGTGCTATAACTGCGGGGAGCCGGGCCACATGAAGCCCAACTGCCCAAAGCTAACCAATAGACCCAGGCCCGTCAGGCGGGCAACAGCCGTGAGCAGTGAAGGGGGGGCCGGAGCCCCTCTGAGGGGAGTGTCTGTTGCTACAGGATCACAAACTCGGAGGAGGTGATGGCCCCCCACCAGATCATGATCACGGTAAAGGAGAGGACCCTTGTGGGGGAACTGGACACGGGGGCCAGTGTGACACTAATTAATTCCAACCTTGTCTCGCCTGCAGACATAATCCCGGGAAAGACCCTTACTATTCATGGGGTGAGGGCCCACCTCTGACGGCAGTGGTAGTCCGTGCACCCATCGTGTGGAATGACTGTTTAACGTACCTGGAAATGGGGGTACTGGAAGGGGCTCCGGTCCCCATCCTGGTGGGACGGGATCTTATGGGGCAGGAATCAGTGGTTCACCTGCAACCAGAGGTTGAAGGTGAACTTTTTTTGACCCAGAATAGCCCAGAATGTGACGGACTACTGCAAATCTTGCGAGACATGCCAGCGGACGGGCAAAAGTGGGGACAGGAGAAGGGCTCCCCTGCAGCCCCTCCCTATCATCGACCAACCCTTCCACAGGGTGGCAGTAGACATTGTGGGACTGCTGAAGCATAAGACTCGTAGAGGAAGGAAATACATACTGACTAGAGTGGATTACACAATGCGGTACCCGAAGGCAGTTGCCTGCACCTCCATTGAGGCCCCCGTGGTTGCTGATGCCCTCATCAAGGTCTTCTGTCAGAGCCTTCCTTGTCCTGGCGGGTTACTACCGAAGATTTGTCCCGGGGTTTGGGGCATCTGCCGCCCCGCTGCACGAGCTGACCAAGAAGGGCAGCCTGGACCCGGTGGTCTAGAAGCAGGGGTGACAGGAAGCATTTGACACCCTCAAGGCTGCCCTGGTCAAACAACCAATCCTGAAGGCACCGCTCCATGATAAACCCTTCTACGTGGCAACGGATGCCTCCAACGTAGGACTGGGAGCTGTACTCTTACAGGAGCACCAGGAGACACGGCACCCCGTGGCATACCTCAGCCGGAAGCTAATCCCTTGGGAGGGAAGGAGTGCTTGGCAATAGTCTGGGCACTGAACAAGCTGAAGCCCTATTTGTGGGGACAACAGTTCACCATCCTGTCAGACCATGCTAATCTAGGCCTGATGACTGAGGGAAGCTCTTCCCACACTCTGAGCACTAATGTCGCTTCTCTCCTGTGTGGATACGCTGGTGCTGAGCCAGGGTGCATGACCGAGTGAAACTCTTCCCACACTTGAAGCACTGATGTGGCTTCTCCCCCGTGTGGATACGCTGGTGCCGAGCCCGGCTGGAGGACTGAGTGAAGCTCTTCCCACACTCCGAGCACTGATGTGGCTTCTTCCCAGTGTGGATAAACTGGTGCAGAGCCAGCTGGCGGGAGTAAGTGAAGCTCTTCCCACACTCTGAGCACTGATGTGGCTTCTCCCCCGTGTGAATACGCCAGTGCTCAGACAGGTTGGAGGAGTAAGTGAAGCTCTTCCCACACTCTGAGCACTGATGTGGCTTCTCCCCCGTATGAATACGCCAGTGCTCAGACAGGCTGGAGGACCGAGTGAAGGTCTTCCCACACTCTGAGCACTGATGTGGCTTCTCCCCCGTGTGTATACGCTGGTGCACAGACAGGCTGGAGGTCTGAGTGAATCTCTTCCCACACTCTGAGCACTGATGTGGCTTCTCCCCCGTGTGGATACGCTGGTGCACAGCCAGCTGGGAGCGGAAAGTGAAGCCCTTCCCACACTCTGAGCATTGATGTGGCTTCTCCCTCGTATGGATACGCTGCTTCTGAGTCAGTCCGTCAGAGTTAGCAAAGCTCTTCTCACATTCTGAGCATCGATACGACTTCCTCCCTGTGTGGTGCTGAGCCAGGGTGGAGCTCTGAGTGAAGACCTTCCCACACTCTGAGCACTGATATGGCTTCTCCCCCATGTGGATACGTTGGTGATAAGCCAGGTGGGCAGACTGAGTAAAGCCCTTCCCACACTCTGAGCACTGATGTGGCTTCACCCCTGTGTGGATATGCTGGTGCCGAGCCAGGCCGGAGGAGTAATTGAAGTTCTTCCCACACTCTGAGCACTGATGTGGCTTCTCCCCAGTGTGGATACGCTGGTGCAGAGCCAGCTGGCGGGAGTAAGTGAAGCTCTTCTCACACTCTGAGCACTGATGTGGCTTCTCCCCCGTGTGGACATGCCGGTGCTGAGCCAGGCTGGAAGACTGAGCAAAGCTCTTCCCACACTCTGAACACTGATGTAGCTTCTCTCCCGTGTGGATACGCTGGTGCCGAGCCAGCTCAGAGGAGTAACTGAAGCCCTTCCCACACTCTGAGCACTGATGTGGCTTCTCCCCAGTGTGGACATGCTTGTGCACAGTCAGCCTGGAGGAGTAACTGAAGCTCTTCCCACACTCTGAGCACTGATATGGCTTCTCCCCTGTGTGGATACGCTGGTGCCGAGCCAGGTCGGAGTAGTAATTGAAGCTCTTCCCACACTCCGAGCAGTGATGTGGCTTTTGCCCCGTGTGGATACGCTGGTGCAGAGCCAGCTGGGAGAGGTAAGTGAAGCTCTTCCCACACACTGAGCACTGATGTGGCTGCTCCCCCGTGTGGATACGCTGGTGCTCAGCCAGGCTGGAGGAACGAGCGAAGCTCTTCCCACACTCTGAGCATTGATGTGGCTTCTCCCCCGTGTGGATGCGCTGGTGCCTAGCCAGGCTGGACAAGTAAGTGAAGATCTTCCCACACTCTGAACACTGATGTAGCTTCTTTCTTGTGTGCGTGCACCAGTGCCTTGCCAGTTTGGAGAGCTTCCTGAATCTCTTCCCACACTTGGTGCAGTGGTTCTGCACACACTCGTGCTGGGACAGGTCTTGCAAGCAGATGAAGTTCTTCCTGCACTCAGTGCAGTGGTGTGTCTTCCTCCTTAGGGGGATGCACCGGTCCTGGAAGCAAGGAGAAAAAAGGGGTGGAGGTCTTTCCACTCTTGCCACAGCTGTGCCTGACACTTCCCCCTCTGCACATGTAGGTACTTCACCAGGTCTGTGGGGCGCACAAAGCTCTTCCCCCATTGGGTGAAGCAGCGGGGTAGCTCTCCACAATGGGTCTGGCAGTTAGCAACCAGGGCAGAGGCAGGGGAAGCTCTTCCCAAACTTGATGCATACATGGGACTTCTCCCCAGTCTATCTTATCTTGTGAAGAACCAGGAGTGATGGGCACTGAAATGTTTTCCTGACATTCAGCTAGGGCTGAGCTCTGCCCGTGCTTGGAAGTGAGCTCCTGCTTCCCTCCGAGGCCCTCCCCACTGCCTTTGCTTGCATGCAGTGCATCTTTCCAGTGGCTCTTAAGGTCTTTCAGCTCCACCAATTCTTGCTCTATCTAGGTTCCGCCCCTTCTCCACCCTGATGCCCAACTTGAGATGGTACCTGGATCATGGCTACATTCTCCTTCTGCTTTTGGGGCCTCCCCTGAGTCTCGTGCCATGGCTCCTTCTCAGGTCCCAGGGAGTCCATCTCACACAAACTCTCTGGGGAAGTCTGCACTGGATCCAGGTCTGCAGACCCTTCCACAGAAAGTTCCTCTTCAGCTCTGCTCAGCAGCCTGGCACCTCCTGCATGGGGAAGACAAACTCCAGATTAGTTACTACCCTGCTGGCAAAGGGCAAACACTGCTATTCCTTCTACTGGGATGGGCCTCAGAGCAGGCCTGGACTTTGGCATTGTGTTCCCTCAAGAAAACAAGGTCTTCCTGCCAGAACCCCAAGTGCTGGAGGCAAGGGTGGGGCAGGTCCCTGTGCTGGGCTAATGTTCCCTACTTGGTGCAGTTCAGACCGAGACTCTCAGGGTATCTGCCCCAGCTGTCCATATAATCACCTCAGGCCCTGCTGGGACAAGCAGACATGGGACACATGCATTAGGGCAGTGCCTGAATAGCCTCATGCTCTAAGGGGCTGAGGATGAGGGGAGGACGTAGAGATGTGTTGCTCTCTTCTGAGAGGAGCAAGGCTGTGCTTCCTGCCTGCTTCCAGGGAAAAGGTCTTTTGCAGGGAATGCACCCACGGAGCTTTCCTCTACTCACCGGTCCCAGATGGCATCCATTTCACAGGGTCTTCAAAGGGGCTAAGGCCTTGGCATGAACTTGAACCAGGACTATCCACGGAGTCTCAGGCTTCATGACACTCAAGACCCCAGAGATGAAACAGCAAAGGGTGTTACCTGTCAGCTCTGTGTTCCTGAAGGAGCCCTGGCACCCAGCTTGATGGACTTAGAAAGGACTTTTTCTATCCCCATTTCATAAATTTAATAGATTTCATAGACATTAGGGCTGGAAGGGACCTCAGAAGATCATCGAGTCCAGCCCCCTGCCCAAAGGGCAGGAAGTCAGCTGGGGTCATAGGATCCCAGCAAGATAAGCATCCAGTTTGCTCTTGAAGGTGTTCAAAGTAGGCGCTTGAACCACCTCCGGTGGCAGGCTGTTCCAGACCTTGCGGGCTTCGACAGTAAATAAATTCTTCCTTATGTCCAGCGTGAAACGGTCTTGTAGTAGTTTATGAGCATTCGACCTAGTCGTCATCCCTTGGGGCGCTCTGGTGAACAAACGTTCCCCCAGATACTGGTGGTCACCCCTGATAAACTTATAGGTGGCCATCAGATGACCCCTGAGCCTGCGCTTTTCCAGGCTAAAGAGCCCCAGGGCTCTCAGCCTGTCATCGTAGGGTCTGCTTCCCTGACCTCTGATCATGCGCGTGGCTCTTCTCTGGACTCTCTCAAGCTTCTCCACATCCTTTTTGAAATGTGGAGCCCAAAACTGGACGCAGTACTCCAGCTGCGGCCTCACTAAGGCTGAGTACAGGGGGAGAATGACGTCCCGGGATTTGCTTGAGAAGCATCTATGGATGCAAGCCAGAGTTTTGGTCGCTTTACTGACTGCAGCATCGCATTGCAGGCTCATGTTCATCTTGTGGTCAATGATGACCCCCAAGTCTCTTTCTTCCATAGTGCTAGCCAACATAGCACTGCCGAGCCTATAAGGATGCTGCAGGTTTTTCTTCCCAAGGTGGAGAACCTTGCATTTATCGGCGTTGAACACCATCAGATTCTCGTCCGCCCACTTGCTGAGCCTGTCCAGGTCAGCCTGGATCACCCACCTGTCTTCTGGTGTGGATGCTTTGCCCCAAAGTTTGGTGTTGTCGGCGAACTTGGCCAGTCCGCTTCTGACTCCAGTGTCAACATCATTAATGAAGATGTTGAACAGTATGGGTCCAAGGACAGAGCCTTGGGGGACCCCACTGGACACAGGACACCATGACGAGTGACTTCCATCGACCACCACCCTCTGGGTCCGACCACAGAGCCAATTCCCCAGCCAGTGGATCGTGGTGGACCCGAGGCAACAACTGGCCAGTTTCACCAAGAGGTGATCATGGGATACCAGATCAAAGGCTTTTTTGAAGTCAAGATATATGACATCAATCTCTTCTCCCTTGTCCAGGTGATAGGTCACCTGGTCGTAGAAGGAAATGAGATTGGTCAAGCAAGACCTACCCGCGACAAACCCGTGCTGGCTATCCCTTAAGATGTTGGCGTCGGCCAGTCCATTAAGGATGGCCTCTTTAATAAACTTTTCTAAGATCTTCCCCGGGATAGAAGTCAGACTAATGGGCCTATAGCTAGCCGGATCCACTTTCCTCCCTTTCTTGAAGATAGGCACCACGTTGGCCTTCTTCCAGTCTTCGGGCACAACACCAGAGCGCCAAAGTCTTCAAAGATCCGTTCTAGAGACTGGGCTATGATGCTCGCCAGCTCCTTGAGTACCCTGGGGTGTAGATTGTCAGGACTGGCTGACTTGAAGGTATCCAGCCTCTCAAGACACTCCTTCATGAGGTCAGCATCAATGGAGGGCAGGGGATCACCCTCACCCGGACTTCCCTGTCCCGTAGCGGGCATGGGCGTCCCATGGGACTGATGAAAGACCGACGCAAAGTACCCATTTAATAGGTTGGCTTTTTCCTGGGCGTCAGTTGCCCCATCTGGTTCAGCAGGGGTCCAATGTTGCCTCTGCTTTTCCTCCGGCTCCCCACATAACTGAAAAAGGACTTTTTATTGTCCTTGATGCTCAAAGCTAGTTGGAGTTCAGTTGCAGCCTTGGCTTTCCTGGTATGCTCCCTGCAGGACCAGACCAGTGCATCAAGCTTGGGTGGATCTTGTGCAGGCCATGCTGGGGCTATGCGCTGTTGGCAGTGGCGGAGCAGGCATCGCAGGGCATGTGGGCTCTGGGTTGTTGTGGGGTGGGGACAGGGGCTGACTGGCTCAGTTGGGTTCATGCAAGGCACTCCCATGCACACCCCACATACCCTTAAACCCTCCCACGTAAACCCCATAACCACACCATCCACCAAACAATCATACACCAAAACAAAGCCCACGCCTACCCATACCCTACCCTACATGCCCTAACACTCACACCTACAAGCCTCTGGGGGAAGCCCTATTCACTGCTACATGCACACAGCACACACACCCCAAATCCCCACAAACCCCAAGCTCACCTACACATCCCCACAAACCACCCATACACACCCGCACACACCACACATACCCCAACGTTCTCTCCCACATCCTATATATACACATGCACACAAACACCCACAGCCCCCCAGAAACCCAATACCCTCACACCCATACTCTTTAGGGGTGCACCAATAAGAGATTTTGGGGGCTTCTGCTGCTGTATACCCCCTGGGAAGTTGTGGGCAGGCAGCGCATATGTCCCCGGATCCACAGTCAGCACCCTGCAATAGCAGCACAGGGCAGGCCTGTGATTTCCAGGTCCTGCTGGCACTGCCTATGTAGCTTTACTGACGGCAGAGTCAGGTGGGGGGGAAAGCCACAACTCACCTGGCAGAAGGCCCTCTGATCTTGAGATTTCCCCAATGTCCTCATCATCACAGACCCAGAGCTTCAAATGTCCTCGCTGAATGCTGCAGATTAAGTCAGGTGTGGGACCTTGATATCCTGTTTGGGCAGTAGTTAAAGAGAATTTGTGACTGGGTACAGGATGCAGAATCCAGACGGGATTTGGGCAATGGATCCAAAGAATTCAAGGCGTCTACTAGGGCCTTGATGGACAAGGGAGGATGGGCATTTAAGATGAAAGAAGGCACTGCAGGGACAAGCCTTCAAGAGATAACAGTCCTTCTCACCCAGGCGGATGAGGAATGCTTATAGGAAAACAAAGCACCAATTACTCCTGATTTAGAAAGGGCATTAAACTGACAGAGTCACCAGGGACAGGTAAGGAGATGCATGAGAGGAACAGGAGGGACACCAGTTCACCAAAGGTTAGCGTCAACCTAGTGAGGGGAGGGGTTGGACGTGTTTAAGTCAGCAGGCCCAGAAGATCTTCCTTCAAGGGTGCTGAAGGAATTGGCCTGTCTCACAGCTGAACAGCTGGCACAACTGTCTGGGCACTTGTGGTGCTCACAATAGGTCCCAGAGGACTGCAAAAGGGCTAATATGGTCCCTATTTTCAAGACTGGGAGGAAGAAAGAGCCGGGTAACTATAGGCTGGTTACTCTCACCTCTATCAGTTTTGGGAAAAACTGTGAAAAAATTATTGAGGGTCACATTTGTGAGAGCCCAGCAGAAAAAATAATGTTGAAGGGTAACCAGCACGGATTCATAGCAGGTGGATCCTGCCTGACTGACCCTGTTTCTTTTTACAGCTGTGTCACAAAATGATTAGATGCAGCAGTCGAGGTAGATATAATTTATGTGGATTTTAAAAAGGCCTTCAACTACGGTGTCTCATCCCATTCTCATACGTAAACCAAGCAGCTGTGACGTAGACAATTACATGGTCAGGTGGGTGGCAAATTGGCTTGTGGGACGCACCCAGAGATCAGTGGGGGACGGGTCGGTATTGACCTGGAAAGGTGTGGGCAGTGCAGTCCCCCAAGGTTCAGTCCTTGGGCCAGTGCTGTTCAATATCTTCATCAGTGACTTGGATGAGGGTGTGGAGAGCACTCTCTCCAGATTCACGGACAACACCAAATTATGGAGCAAAGTAAACACACTGGTGCGCAGGGAACGGATTCAGGTGGATTTGGACAGAATAAGATGCAAGTTCACAAAGATAAAAGCATATTACTGCACCTAGGGAGAAGGAATCTCCAACAGGCTTACAGATTGGGAAATGACTTTGTAACCATCACAGCAGTGGAAAGGGATCTCGGAGTCAAAGTTGACTCCAAGATGAACTTGAGTTCTCGATGTGATGAAGTGATCAATTAAGCTAACCGCACCGTATCACACAGTGGCATGTGCACCATGAACAGATCTAGAGAGATGATATTTCCCTTCTATGCGGCACTGGTCAGGCTGCAGTTGGAGTACTGCATCCAGTTTCAGGTGCTGCACTTCAAGAGGGATGTGCACAAGCTTGAGCGGGTCCAGAGGAGGACTACTTACATGGTTAGGGGACTGCAGGCAAAACTCTACAAGGAGTGACTGAGAAACCTGGATCTTTCTAACCTCTGCAAGAGAAGGCTGAGAGGTGATCGACAGACCGTCTACAAATTCATTGGAGGGGGGCAGCAGGAATAGGGGATATTCTGTTTAGCAGGGCACCCCTTGGAGTAACGAGAAACAACAGCCACAAACTGACGGAGAGCAGCTAAGTTAGACGTCAGGAAGAACTTTTTACGGTAAGGGCTGCCAGAATCTGGAATGGGCTTCAAGGGAGCTGGGGGTCTCCCCTACCTTGGAGGTCCAGAGGAAACTGGACAAGCACCTGGCTGGGATCATCTGACCCCGGTGCTCTTTCCTGCCCAGGGCAGGGGGTCGGACTCCATGATTTCTTCCAACCCTAACCTCTATGAAATCTATGTTGTACTGGGGAGCAAAAACAAAGCTTTCACTGTTTTCAAGGTACCAAAAAGATGAGGTATTGGACACACATATGGTTGGATAACATTCATCTTATTAGTGAAATTCCAGGAGAAGTGAAAATGAGCTTAGTGAAGGGACATATGGCAGTGAAAAGCTTACTTGATAAGGGACTGACACTGAGACTTTTTCTGGGACAGTAATTCATCATCACCAGGGAAAGGAACGGATGATTTCATAATAAGTGTAGCTGCGACTCAGCAATCATGCCATCGATTGGGAAGATCATCCCAGGAGGGGTGAGGAGGGCACAGGCTGGCAAGTACTGCAGGGTTGAACACCAAGTTCCTGGGAGTCGTGGATATGGACAAAAGAAGGCCGAAAGAGACATTTCACAGCATGGGAAAGGCCATAATATAGAAATGGTCGAGACGGTCTTTGCCGAGCAGGACAAAACACAGAAGCACTTCCCGCAGGAAATCCTCTGGGCAAAGGCAGGGGAAAGAAAGCATCGGAAAAGCAAACTGACCTAGTAAAAGCTCAGTACCTCAACCCCGCGCACAAGACAGTACAACCCCTTCATTAAACATCCTCTGGGAATGAAAACTGGTTCCCACTAGCTCCTGCAGCTAGCCCACTTCTTGTCATCACAGTGATGGGCATCCGATCAGCAGAGGGATTTTAGGAAGAGCACAAGAAAACTTCTGAGAGGGGCAGAGGGAGCTGGAGAGCACAGGTTGAAAAAAAAATACAACAAAGCCAGTCTCCCGTCTACGGATGTTAGGGTGGGATGTGGACAGGAGCTTCCAGGGACCTCTTGGCACACAAACCTGGGTTACATCTTGTGTACACGTCACTAGAGGAGCAGGTGAAGAAATGCATCATCCCCCTGTTGGAGCAGCAGAGGCTGGTAAGCCTTTCTATTAACTTCTGCTGGGTCATAACGACAGGAGAAAGGGGACTTAGGTATCACAGAATGGAGCATGCTAGGATTGTTACATGTGTCTGGAGAGGACTCGCTAGGCCAGACAAGAAGGAAGTCAGAATCCCCCCAAGGAACAGCTCTTAGTGCATTCGTGTACAATGACCTGGAGTTGGTGTGAACATGCTGAGAAGGCAAAAGGAGATCATGTTCCCAAGAAACTGCTGCATGTGGAAGAACCAGGAGTCACAAGAACGGGGAAGGCACAGGTGAAGGCGGCTGGAGCAAATGAAGGAGGAGATCTCAGTCTGAAATGTGAGGGAGGCCTGACCACTGACAGGGCAGTGGGGAGGAAGGGGATTTAAACCTCCATCCAACAGTTCATGAGGATGAAACTGTTGGAACAGGAAGATGACTACAAAACTGCACAGTTCACATATCTCCGGGGGAAGCAAGACCCAGAGCTTTACCCAGGGAAACGAGGGCTTGGTAATTCTTCAGCATCTGCTCCTGGTAAAGCACCTTGTCTTCATCGTCCAGCAGCTCCCACTCCTTCCGTGTGAAATACACAGCCACGTCCTCGAACACCTCCCAGAGCTGCAGGCACAAGTGTTGCACCATCAGTGTCTCCTGCGACAGCTGCTCCCCACCCCCACAGCCCAGCCTGCAATCACTGGGTACTACCATGAATTGCAATCTTAGCCATGACAGGTAAGGGGACACAACTCCCCAGTCTCCAGTTGACATGTGATGTGAATGCAGCCACGGATACAGTTGAGGTGCCGGCTTTAGCCCAGCTTACCCTGCTCTATTTGCTCGGTCCTTTGAAGCAGCCTCAGCTTCACTTTTAGAGGCAGGGAGCCCCAGCTCCATACACTGTAACCCGGCCTGCCTGCGCCAGCACCCCTGGTATCTGCACTTGTCAGGGAGCTCCTGCTAATGCAGCTTGGGGTGTTTGCAGCCTCCATCAATGCAGCCTTCGTGCTCTTCAGGTCTCTGCTCCCCAAATTCTTTACAGCACCCCAGGCTCCTCCTGCGCTCTGCCCCACCTGTACTCCCCACCACAAGTGAACTGGGTGCCCTGCTCACCTCCGAGCTCTCCTCCTGCTTTGGAGGCCTGCCCTGCCCCTTCTGCACTTGGCCTGGCTCAGGGGTCAGGGAGCTCCTCTCCTCCAGGCTCCCTGCACACGTCCTCTGCAGCTCCAGGATCACCGGCCCCTCCTCAGCAGGCTGCTGCTCAGCTCTCTGCAGGGTCCCAGCACCTGCGGGAGGGGAAGGGAGTGCACACGTGAGCCCTGGTGCTGCTGGCACAGGGAAAGCCCTGCGAGTCTCCTGCACTGGCCTGGGACTGAGGAGATGGAGGCTTCAGTGTGTGGAAGAGGGGGGAGAAGGAAGACTCAGAATCCCGCAGCTCTTGCTAACACACTTCCACAGTCACGAGGCTGGAGATGAGCCCTGGTAACTCTGTCCCAGCGTGGGGAGGTGATCGCAGCACCACGACAGAGCCTGCAGGGACATCGCTCCCGGGGAAAGCAGCTCAAGCGTTGCTGGATCCATGTCAGATCCACATGCTAAGGGCAGGGGAGGGGAAACGCAAGGTCAGTCTGCTCCTGGGCGGTGCAACGATTCCAGGGGCACCAGGGGAACAAGAACCACTGATCTGTGGAGCACTGACCCACCACCATGTTGTGGAAGGGAGATTTCTGCACCAAAGGACAAAGCTTTTGCTGCTGGGAAGCAGAGAACGACCCCCTGTTAGGGTGGCTTGTTGTATTTTATGCCTTAAAGTTGCACCTTTTAATAGAGTGGTGAATTATAGCATTGTTTAAAGTTGTCTTTTATATTCAGCCTAAAGTTCTGAATAGCTTCACTGTTATTTGAATTTTTCATTTTGCTGCCGTTTGCAGTATCAGCTGGCCTTGTTTCTTGCAAGCAGCTTATGGCCTTGAGGATGCTCGCATGCTGTTTCTTTCCTGTTTCCATCAGTGCGAGAAGGTTTTCTAACACAAAGTAGTAACAGGTTTGTTACTAGCTCATATTATCTGAACTTGGCACTAACCAGCTGAACCAGAGCGATGAAATGACTGGGTATGTTATTCAAACGTGGTGAAGGAGACCAATGCACAATGCTGAAAGGAAGATACCAGAAAAAGGCCGAATTAAGAGGTGTGCTCGTAACGGGGCTGTCGAACAAAGGAATATGCTGACAGGATAAGATACGAACAATATGCTGACTGCAGAGAGACCAATCCAAAAGCCAGGAGTCATCCAAGGAGTCAAGTTAAAGAAAAGCGTAGAAGGGGGAAAAAAGGAAGTTAAGTGTGTCGTCGTCCTCGTCATCATTTTCATCATTAATCCACCTTTCAGCACCAGTCTGGATCATCCCAGCCAAGGACGTACCCTTTGCTTCAGGAACTGAGTAGCTGTCTTTTCTGTGAAACAAAGTAACACCTGGGATTGGGCGAGACATTGTACTCAGCGTTTAGTCTCTCTGAATAGAGAAACCACTGAGATAATACCTGTTGTACAAATACAGTTAAACTTTGAGTTTAGGACGCTTGAATTGTCTGTGTTTGTGTTTCACGTTCTCTTTAAGGGTTAGTTGTGCTTAAACGGTGCCTAAGCACTGTCTGCTGGTGGGTGGTGAGGACGCCCCCT
The DNA here is from genome assembly GCF_030867095.1 of Alligator mississippiensis. NCBI lineage: Eukaryota > Metazoa > Chordata > Crocodylia > Alligatoridae > Alligator > Alligator mississippiensis. The sequence goes on along the minus strand of NC_081825.1, from coordinate 2,705,853 downwards.
TCCCTGCCCCGGGGACCGAGCCTCGTCCGGGCCACCAGCCTGAGCAGCGTGTGGCCGACAGCTCCCAGGTCTGCTCCGGGTCAGGGAGGCTGCAGCAGCACACAGGCCTGGGTTAGGCGGGTCTCCTCTCCCGTGTCGGGCACACGGGCTCAGGGGACGAGGACGGGCAGCGAGCGCTGGCGGCTGGGACGTGCAGGACGGCACGGGCTGCGACCGTGGCAGCACGACAGGCCCACGGAAGACGCCGCGTGTCCGTGCCGGGCGGACAGGCCCGCACCGGAGCGCGTCCCCCCCCCCCCGTGCAGGACGGCCGCGCCGGCATCCGCCCGCCCGCCCTCACCTGGTTGCTGGCGGGGGGCGTGAGGGGGCCGGCCCCCAGGCCCCGGCGGCGTTCCCATCGCTCCCCGCCGCTGCCCAGGCCGGGGGTCACCCCCGGGGCCGCGTCTTGTCGGAGGGCCCCCCGAGCCCCGCACCGGCACCTGGGGGCCACACCCGCGCGTCACCGCGCCCGGCCTGCGGGCAAGCACGCGGCATGCGCCCCCCCGCATGAGGAGGGGACGCAGCCCCGCCCCCCCCGGTCTGCACCGCACCGCGCCGCGCACCCCCCGCCGCGGGGACTCCTGGGAGCTGAGCCCCGCCTCCTCCCGCGTGACGTCACCCTACGTGTCATCGTGTCACGCCGGCCCACGTTAACCCTTTAGTGCCCGCAGCCCGGCCTCAGTTTCCCCTCACCCTCCTCCTTGAAACCCGCCGAGGACGCGTGGAGCGCACTGCCTGCCTGCTCCCACACGGACGAGGCTTTTCCATCGAGCCAACGTGAAATCACGCGGTGACCACGTCAAGACACTGCTGTGTGCCCGCCACTCCCCAGCTGCGCTCTTCCTCGCGGGGGCACGCTGCCGACACTGCGAGCGCTTCTCTTCCCGCCGGGCCTGGAGGCTCGGGAGGGCTCCCCGCGCCGCGCCGCGCCGCACCGCGCCGAGCCGCACCGCACCGAACGGCCGGGCGAGCACCGCCCTCCACACACGTGTGACCACCCCGAGCTGCGTGCAGCCTCCGCACGGGACTCGAACCGCCGTCGCTGGCGCAGGGCTCGGATCTCGTCCCCCTCTCCACAGAGCTGTCTCTGCAAAGCCGTGGGTCGCTGCAGTCCACTCGCTTTGTGCCCCGCACTTGTCTGGGACCCAGGTTTCACAGACCGACACTTGTGTGATGATGACGACACGCTCCTGTGAAGCTGGAGCCAGTGCGTGGTCCTCCACACGTCACGGGACCGTGCCCCCCGGACTGATGCCAGACACGGTGGCAGCAGCGGGAGCCTGCGCGGACTCCTGCAAACGCTGCCCCGGCTTTGGCGCATGGACCGGGGCCGCGTGTCTTGTGCCGGGGCCGGTGGGGACAGACCTGCCCGCGGCAGAGCAGACAGCGGGGACCTGGCGGGAGCGGGGGTGCAGCTGCAGGTCGGACTGACGGTCACGTTGGCTCCCTGGGGCGGGAGACAGGGATGTGAGCCCCGGGCCCTGGGTCCCGGTCACGGCGGTGAAGACCGTGCCTCGACCCCCACCTGCCTGCGCCCACCGCCAAGCCTTTGAGAAACGCTGCTCTCTCCGTTTGCAACGCAAGGCAGTGCCCTGCCCCGGGGGGGGGAGGAAAGCCCTTCAGTGTGGGCACTGTGGCTTAGCTGGTTAAAGCACCTGCCTTGTAAACAGGGGGTCCTGCGTTCAAATCCCAGCAGTGCTTGCCTTTTCACCACAGTGCAGAGTGGTGACTGGGCCAAAAGGCATCTCAAGGTTCAACAAGGGCAAAATCATCCTGCACTTAGCTCAGGAGCAACCGGGACAGGCTCAGGGCTGCCCGATCCTCCAGTTTGACTAGTTCACTCTGACTCCTAGCCCTACGCTTCAGCATATCTCCTGCTCCCCCTGCCCCACAGCTTGGTGTCATCTCCCAGCGTGATGAGGATTCACTCTGCGTCATCTTCCAGGACAGCGATGAAGACTCAGGTTGTAGGGGCCGGAAGGGGCCTTGGAAGAGCATGGGGTCCAGCCCCTGCACCACGTAGGAAAGACTCCCAGGGGCCAGGTGACCCCAGCAAGGTGCTGTCCAGTCTCTTGAAGATTTCCAGGGTCAGGGATTGCACCACCTCTGGAGGGAGCTTCTTCCACAGCCGGGACACCCTGCCTGTGAAGGAGTTTTCCTGATGTTGAGCCTGAATCAGTCTTCCAGGAGTTAGTGGCCATTATCCTGGCTTTCCCCTCGGGTGCCCTGGCGAACAGTTGCCCAGATGTACCCTGCTAGTGTAGCGGTAAGCTGCTACCAGGTGCCCGCTCGGCCTTCCTTTCCTCAGGCTGAAGAGTCCCAGGTCCCTCAGCCTTTCCTCGTATGGCTTGCCGTGTAAGACGCTGATCCTTTGGGTGGCTTTTCTGTCGACTCTCTCAAGCTTGTCCCTGTCCTCGTTCAAATGCGGTGCCCAGAACTGGATGTCCTCTTGCAACTCCACATCCCAAAGCATCCCTCGTTCTGCACTCGACCAATGCACTGCACCCGACTCCAGCATGCCCCCTTCTTGACCGCTGCATTCGCCTTCCCATGCCCTGGGGCAGCTCTCCACGCTGGGCTGAGTCCTTCTGCCTCTGGGGTGCGTCCGCTCCCATCTGCATCAAACCTCTCTCATCAATACGGTGTACGTGCACCCCGACAACTGCTCCCACGGTTTATAGGCCTTGAGCGGGGCAGAAAAAGCCCCCTGCCCACCTTGTTGCGGTGTAAAGGTTATTCCACACATGCTGGTGCCAGGCTGGAAAAGAGCGCCAAAACCCTGTCCAAAAAGAGCACTGCAATAGTGCACAAAAACAGCACCAAAAGACTTGTCGAGGGCAGCCCCTTTAGGTGGCTTTGCAAGGTGCTTGGGGGATTAGGGGGGATGGGAGGTGTGTTGCCTGGGGTACCCCCATGCCAGCGCTCAGGGATCCCGGCAAGCCAGACTTGTGAGGGGCAGGCACCCCTTTGGGTAGCTTTGCCAGGAAAACTGCACCCCAAAAACTGAGCACCCAATCCAACACCCCCACCCCCGGGAAAAGCAGCAATACTGCGCCCAGGGTAGGTGGGGTGGGGGAAGGTTTTCCATTTGAAAGAAGGCAATTGGGAACTGCTCAAGCCCAGCTCCCCCTCTTTGTTCCCCCCAAAGCAAAGGCCCTTTCCTTGTAAAAACTTTATTTACCCTCCCAACACCACCCTTGCACTTGGTCTCTGCCCACACTTGGGGTTTGATTTGTGCATCCTGCACCCCGCTCCCTCTGCCCTCACCCCACCGCACACCACCCCGCACCGTGGGGAGCCACACAAGTAAGGAGCCACACAAAGGAAGACTGATTTGGGACGAACTGGGCTTAAATCTGCCGGGGAGGTCGTGATCAGAGCCAGGCCGGGGGCTGCTCTCCGTGGCCGTGACCTGGCAGCGTGAGCGCAGCACAGCCCAGGTGGCACCACGGGAAACCCGCCAGAGCCGAATCCGGCAGGAGGCCAAGGCAGAGCCACGCTACCTCCTCTTGTGGCTGATCCCATCCTGCAGGCGCCTGGCGCTGATTTCCAGCCCTGCAGGCTGTGGGTCGGCTGTCCCGGGCCTTCTGGAAGGGCACCGGCCCCACGAGCAGGGGTCACCCCCGTCCCCACCCGGGACTGCACACCGGTGCCACGGCCGCCGGCAGCCATCGCGCCGTGCCTGCGAGGGGAGGGCAGCCATTTTGAACGTGGGAGCACCGCTGAGGCGGCACCCCTGCGGGCGTCTGCATAGACAGACAAACCCCCAAACTCCACTCAGCCTGTCGGCTTTTCTTCCCAGTGCCGGTCCAAAGTCGGACACGGTTATTTCTGCCTCCCTTCTCTCCCTCGCCGTGCGTCTCTTTGGTCCATGGGAGGTGATTTTTTCCCTCAGGTCCAGCTCTGCTGCCTCCTCTGCCTCAGTTTCCCTCCCTCCAGCCCTTCTCTGGCTCCCAGCTCTGCCCTGTGCAGAGGAGACTCAGGCTCCTGGTCCCGTCGCCAGCGTGCCCCCTCCACAGCTGAAAGGAAAGGCCAAGCAGAAATATTTGGAGCTGCCTCTGCCACCAGAGCCAGGGACGGGGGGAGCACAGTGGGGGACAGAGAGTTGGTTTCTGTCGTCTTTCCTGCATGAAGGCTCCATGCATGGAGAAGAGGGTGCCCAACCCCGCACCGTCCTGGCACTGCACCAGGGACCAGCCACGCTGCCCAAGGCCAACCTGCAAGTGCTGCAGCCATGACCCTTCCCTGCCGTCAGGCAGCACGCAGCACCCGCCTACACCAAGCACACCGCTGCAGCCAGCGCCGCTCGCATGCTCCCACGTCTCCCCTGACTCGTGCGCATTTTGGCCGAATCCTGGGGCTGACTGCACTCCCAACACAAAGGCACGTCCGCCCTGGCCAGCCCGCGCCATTCACGCCTGAGAGAGCCCATGCGAATGGATCTGGGAGAGACCCTGGAAATCTTCATGCTCCCGTCACAGTGGTTCCCAGACGGTCGGGCGGGCAACCGCAGGTTGGAAGTGCAGCAGAACAGATGGTAGCCTGGAGCGGGGAGGTGAAGCAGGTGGTGTTTGGATGGCGGGCTGGAAGAGCTGGGCATTGAGTCTGGAGAGGAGAAAACTGGGTGGGGATTTGACCAGTCTGCAGATCCCTGCAGGGCGATGCAGAGAGGCTGGAGATGGGCTGTTCTCCATGGGCACAGGGGACCGGACGGGAGCAATGGTGCCGAGCTGCAGCAGGGCAAGCGGAGGCTGGAGCGGAGCAGGAACACTGTGACTCTGAGTGGGGCTGAGAGCGGGAACAGGCCCCGAGAGACGTGGGGAGGATCCATCCCTGGCAGGTCCCAGGAGCAGGTTGCACAGACGTGGCTGGGGTGGTGTAGCGAGGGCTGGTCCCGCCTGGCGCTGGGGCTGAACTAGACGACTGTGTGAGGGCCCTTCCAGCCTGACTTCCAATAGCCCTTTGATCCTGAGCCCCCGGGCAGTCTCACAGACCCCAGTAACCAGCATGTGCAGACGAAGGGGCAGAGCGCCAGGAGGAGGTGATGATCTAGTCCAGTCTGCGGCCCAGCAGGGCCGGGGAAGGCCACCTCGGCTTCCAGCATGGAGGTCAGGGCTGCTGGCAGAGCTGTGACCTCTCGTTCAAGCGAGACGTGGGGTGCCACGGCGTGACAGGTTGTGGTTTGTGAGGCTTTCTGGATTTCTTGCCTGGGCGTGGAAGCTGGAAGGGGAAGCCCCTGTGGCTAACATGTCTGAGGGGAAAATTCAGCCTTGCACACCCCAATCACAGCGAGGCCTTCCCATTACTATATGAAGGGGACATCGAGACACTGCCCTGCCCCGGGGTGGAGAACATCCATCCGCAGCACCTAGCACTGGCCCCATTGCCCAAGTCCAGCTCTGCCCACGATGCTGCCTTGGCCGTGTCCTGCCCCGGGTCCGTCCTGGTTCCTGTGCCCTTCCCCGGCACAAACTCCCTGCCCTGCGGGGCTCCAGCCGTGCAGGGCTGCAGCAAGGGGGGAGCCTGGGCATCGGGGCTGTCTGCCCCATGGCCTGGGCTGCCCTCTCTCCCTTTCGCACGGCCTCTCCCCTCCAGGCTCAGCCTGCCCTTCCTGTCCTGGGACTGGGCACAGAAACCCCTGATCTCCATCCAGCCTGGGTCACTTGCAACCAGACCCCACATCCCTTCCCCTGGCGACACAGGCTGAGCTGACCATTGCCTGCAGCTGCCCCCAGCCCCCTGAAGGGAACCGCAACCCTGTGAGGCTATAACACCTCCACTCTACTTGTGTCGCAGGCAGTGAGTGTGGATAAGATATTATCTTGGTGTTGTGGGGGAGTGGAGCTGGATGTGTTGTGTGACTTGCTCAGATCTCACTTGACGGATGTAGCACTTTTTTCTTGGTGGTCACAAGCCTTTGGTTTCACTTGGTCAGAGGATTTGCAGTGCTCAGTCCCTACATTTTTGTGCACGAAGGATACTCTCACCAAGCAGTTGGGAGGAGACGGCAGCTGGGTTCTCTGTCCACGATGAAAGCAGCAGCAGAAGAGCCTGTGTATGGGAACATAATCATCTCAGATGTTCCTCGCCAGTCTGGCGAGGTGGGTAAGACTCTCCTGTTCTCTTCATGGCTTCTTCTTCCTAAAGGCTTCTTGCTTGTGAGCAGCAGTGTCTCGGGGACAGGGCACTTCGCCGCTGTGCAACACACGGGAGCCATGCGGGCCCCAGGCAGTGCGCAGTCAGGCCCTCGCCTGGTCTCCCATGGGATGGTGGGGAGCACAAATCAGATTAAGAACAAAAAGGCTCCCACAGACTGGAGCCGGGTGAGCACACTTACTGTGCCCGATCCCTTTAGCCTTTTGCTGCCGGTTGCAAACGATGCTAGGAACCAAATGTTGCAGGCTGCAGATGGTGCTAGGACCGCAAAGGGAGGCATCCAGCACTGTGTACTTCCATTCATCCTGGCAGACCCGGTCCCAGAAGTGCCACAGTCCCTCCACATGCATGTTTCCAGCGGGGTCCTGGGAGGGGACATGAAGGCCGAGCATTGTGCTCACTGTTTCCCATGGGTTAGCTCTGTAGGCTTGTGTCTGCTCAGCGCCAGGGCACTTCACCCTCCCTGCCGAACCACCAAACAGGAAACAGTTTTGCTTGTGAGAGTGATCTGTATCTGGCCCCATGCACCCGTCTGGGGAAGAGATTAATAGATTCATAGATTCATCGATTGTAGAGTCGGAAGGGACCACAATGGATCATCGTGTCCAACCCCCTGCCCCTGGCAGGAAAGAGGACCGAGGTCAGATGACCCCAGCCAGGTGACTATCTAGCCTCCACTTGAAGACCTCCAAGCTAGGCGATAGCACCACCTCTCTTGGAAGCCCATTCCAGATCCCGGCCACCCTTACTGTGAAAAATGTCTTCCTAATATCTAACCTAAATCCACCCTCAACTAGTTTACACCCATTATTCCTAGTCACTCCCTGGGGTGCCCTGGTAAACAGCGCATCACCTATTCCCCGTTGACCTCCCCTAATGAATTTATAGGTGGCCACAAGATCTCCCCTCAGCCGTCTCTTGTGAAGGCTAAAGAGATTCAGCTCTCTCAACCTCCCCCTGTAGAGTCTATCACAAAGGCCATTAAACATGCGAGTGGCCTCCTCTGGACCCTCGAGATTCCCCGCGTCCCTCTTGAAGTGCAACGCCCAAAACTGGACACAGTACTCCAACTGCGGCCTGACCAGTGCCGCATAGAGGGGGAGCATCACCTCCTTTGATCTATAAGTCATGCACCTGCTAATGCATGACAAGGTGTGATTGGCCTTTTTGATGGCCTCGTTACACTGCCGGATCATGTTCCTCTTGGAGTCAGTTATGAATCCAAGATCCCTCTCTGCCTCTGAGCTGCTGAGAAGGACACTCCCCAACCTACAGGTGTGCTGGGGGTTCCTCCTTCCCAGGTGGAGTACCTTACATTTATCTTTATTAAATGGCATACTATTTCTCTCTGCCCATTGATCCAACCTGTCCAGCTCAGCCTGAATCTGCTCCCTGCCCTCTGGTGCACTAACTTTGCCCCATAACTTGGTATCATCAGCGAACTTGGAGAGGGTGCTCTCCACGCCCTCGTCCAAATCGCTGATGAAGATATTGAATAATATCGGTCTGAGAACCGAACCCTGTGGGACCCCACTGCCCACCTCCCTCCAAGCCGAGAAGGAAACATCCACCACCACTCTCTGGGTGCGGTCCCCTAGCCAGTTGGCCGCCCACCTGACCGTGTAGGTGTCCACTCCAGAGTCTGCTAGCTTCCCAATGAGGATAGGGTGCGAAACTGTGTCAAAGGCCTCCCTAAAGTCCAGGAAGATGACATCAGCCTCGGCTCCCACGTCCAGGCAGTGCGTGACCTGGTCGTAGAAGGCTACAAGGTTTGTCAGGCAAGATCTACCTGTGACAAACCCGTGTTGGTTTCCCCTCAGCATCGTTTCCCCTGCTGGGCCTTCACAAATGTGTTCTTTGAGTATTTTCTATGGTGGCAAGGCACCACCACAGGCTTCCGAAGGGGAGAGAGTAGACCCCATGGGCCCCATACCCCGGGAGCAGACCCCCAGCGAGGGTAAGTCATCTCCTGCAAGGCAGCTGGAGCAGGAGCCGCGGCCGCAGCTGCAGTTGCGTGAACCAGCATTATGCTGGTTGTTTAATCAGCTGTTTCTGGCGTGGGAAACAGCTGAACCAATCCCAGCTGCTGTACCAGCCTCCGCGGGAAAGTTTAAAAGCCCCGCTGGAACAAGGGCAGGGGGAGAGCTGGAGAAGGAGAGCGCGAGCCAGCAGCTTGCTAGGCGGGCTGCAGCTCAGGCGCAAGAAGGGAATGACACAGCCTGCGAGGCTCCCGCAGGAGCACCCAGGAGACCTTTAAGCCCCCTCCTGGAGGCAAAGCAGGGGCACCCCTCCATCTTTCGGCGGAAGTGGAGACTGAGGAGGAAGGGGAGTTCCTGGCATACAGCAGGACGCATTTGCGCTCCCTGGAGGAGGCCGGGGTAGAGAAGGCAGCTCTGCAGCCCTCTCCTCCTCAGGGGAATTTTTTTTTTTAATTGAGACAAACCCGAGAAGGGAAAAAGGTTATGACAACAAGGAAGGCAGGCCCTGCGCCATCCTACAGGGCCGGGGACCATTATTGACGGACATCCACACGGTTGGTGAGTGGTTGGGGTGTAGGGGAGGCAGAGCCCCATGGAACATAGCGTCAAACAACTGTAAGTACTGCCATCCGTTGGGAGAGCCCCCAGGAAGATCTCCACTGGAAAAAAAACCCTCTCATATTTGTTTGATAATCAAAGTCGTGGCAGGCGAGTCAAGGGGCAGGGCTATATCCTGATAGACTGTGCAGAATGGAAGGCACAACTCATCACATTTTCTCTAGCATTTTCCCAGGGATAGAGGCAAGACTGACTGGTCTAAAGTTACCCGGCTCATCCCTTCTCCCTTTCTTGAAAATGGGCACCATATTGGCCCTTCTCCAGTCCTCAGGGACCTGGCTGGAGCACCACTAGTGCTAAAACAGCTGTGCCAGTGGCTTAGCTATGACACTGGCCAATTCTTTCAGCAGCCATGGATGGAGGTCATCTGGGCCTGCTGTCTTGTACCCATCCAGCTCCTCCAGGGGCTCCTTAACTATTTCAGAAGTAGCCGTAGGTGGACTGGTGCGCTGTGGACATCTGTCAATGGTCGAGGTGGGGGAACTGGCTTGGTCAGTACTTAGAAATACTGAAGCGAAGAACTCATTGAAGAGCTCTGCTTTTTTCCCTGCATCAACCACCAACTGTCCTGATTTGTCCTGCAGGGGCCCTGTGTTGCTCTGAGCTTTCCTTTTACCCACTATATACCTGAAGAAGGACTTTTTATTGTCCTTGGTTGCTGAAGCCAGCCTGAGCTCAAGCCCCGCCTTGGCCTGTCTAATTGATTCCCTGCAATAGCGCACCAGGGAGAGATATTCCTTCTTGGTGTCTCCTCCCTGCTTCCATTACTTATACCCTCTTTCTTTGCCCCCAGACTCTCCTGGAGTTCCCTGTTCAGCCAAGGGAGCTTTTTTGCCCCCTTACCTCCCTTCCTACATAATGGGATAGACTCCTTTGCGCCCCAAGGATCACTCCCTTGAGATACCTCCAACCTGCATGGACCCCCATTTGCTCTATATTCTTGAGTTGTATCCCCTCACTAACTAGCCTTCTAAGCTTGCTAAAGTTGGCCCTTCTGAAGTCCAACACCTTAGCCCCACTAGTTACTTTACCCACCGTTTACTGGACAGTGAACTCGACCAAGTGATGGTCACTATCTCCCAGGCTACCGTGAACTCGCATGTTCCCCACAAGATCATCCCCTGTTGCTAAGACCAGGTCAAGCAAGGCGCTACCCCTGGTGGGACAAGAGAGATGTGCTGAGAGCAGGGATTTGGGTCCAGCAGAGAAAGGCCCAGTGGCTGGATGCTGAAAGCTGGAGAATGAGGATCACAGAATCACAGACAACGAGGGCTGGAAGGGACCTCAGCAGGTCACATCTGGTCCAACCCCCTGCTCCAAGCAGAACCAGCCCCAACTACATCATCCCAGTGAGGGCTTTGGCTAGTCAGGTCTTGAAAACCTCCAAGGATGGAGATTGCACCACCTCTCTGGGGAGCCTGTTCCAGTGGTTTACTAGCCTCTTAGTGAGAAAATTCTTCCTAATTTCTAACTTAAACTTCCCTTGCTGCAACATGAAATTCAGAGCAGCAAGAAGGTCCAGTGTGTAAGAGGCCAGGCGAGAACCCTTAGCACAGCTTACCAAGGCTGGCAGAGGGTGCTCCCTTATTGGAAATGTCTGTATCTAGATTAGTAACACACCCAAAACTTGAGCGGAAGCAGAACCTTGTTGTTGCCACAAACCAAGTGAAGCAGTAATTCTCACAGCCGGCATTATGCAGGAGTTCAGTCTAAAAGGTTATAGAGGTCGTGACTTCTAGACTGGAAGTCTGGGTATGTCTTACACACACGTTCCCCCAGGTGGGGTGAGTGATGTGTAGGTACGCGTGTGTGCTCCCTTCTGAGGGCCTGACTCATTCCAACAGTGTGGCCAGGAACCACAACTGGAGACTGTGCTGGGGACACTGATCGTGTGACTCTACCTGGAGATGTTTCTTCTTCTTCTTCCAGGAAACCTTCCCGAGCCCTCTCCAAAGAGATCCCGTGTCCTCTACGCTCTCCTCCTGCTGCTGAGCCTCCTCCTCGTGGCTTCTCTTGGTGGAGTCACGGCCATGTGTAAGTCTAGCACCAATCACAAACACACCTTTGATGTGAACCTTTGTGGCACAAAATTAATTTACTGGATGTCAGTTAATGCAGAAAACCTAGATATATAAAATGAGCAACTGGGCACAAGCTGGAGCAATCAACCCTCAGGAAACCCCATAATTACCACTGCCCAGCCCCTTGTTACCTGAGGTGCATTCAGTGGATCTTTTCTGGTCATAATCGCTGGGCATCTCATCTTTCTGCATCTCCTCCAGTCTCCTCCATAACTCAACACTTCCCCCCGTCCTGAACAGACATGATCGCTGCTGTGTTTGGTGATGCCTTTGTGGGCTCCATAAATACTGTAGATGGAAATGTTCTTGGTCCTAGGAGATGTCTGGTTTAGAGGAGAAAGGCACATATGATAGAAAAAGGCTTCTGCTCATTCTGTGCTCCCAGCATCCTAGTCTAGCCGTGCAGTCAAAGCTAAGGTCCTCACTGTGGAGAAAACCTGTCCCAGCCTGTCTGTGCTTCAGGCTTAAGGAAGCACCCCAAGTTCTCGCAGTGGGTCAAGCACCCTCGAGGTCTACAAGGCCTGTGTAGCCCAGAGGGCACAGGGCCCAAATAAAGATCAGACCCCTGGGTGGCGGCAGCGGTTACCCCAGGCTTACGGATGTGCTCCAGGAAGGGGGTGGCCAGATGTGAGGTGTCCTGGGGGAGGCACTCGGTAGGTATTTGGGCGCAGTGTGGTGAATGGCTCAGTGCAGGAGCGTCCCCTACTGGCCCACTACATGCACCCAATCCTTTGCACTCATACGCAGAGCCATGGCATGCAGCACATGTACGGCTGAGTCTGTGGGATGGGATTAGTGTCCTTAGTAAGAAGTACTCATTCTTTTGCAAAGCAGCCATGTGGCTCAGCAGAATGGAGACTTCTTCAAAGCCTCTGCTCCTCTGTATTTGGGACATAACCTGTTCCATGTCCCCCTGTCCCTGAAGAAGTTGGCCCTGCAGCACCCTGTAGATGTAGCTGCAAATGGGTGAAGCTGTACGGATGCAATGGCTCTGTGAGCACTCCATTGTTGTAGATAGTCCTGGACTGTGTGGGTTGTAGGTGAGTTGTTGTGGGGCCCCTGGAAACGAATAAATGGGGCTCCAGGAAGAAACGGTCTTCCCAGTCTCTAAGCCACTTCAACCGACTCGTGTGTAAACAAAACCGCAGCAGCACTGGAGCTACAACCCATCACCATACACAGCTTCACCGGTGCTCTCACTAGGCAGGCACAGGCTCTTCGTTCTCCTCTGGACAAACGACATTCCTTCCCCTCTCCCTAACCGAGCCTGCCCTGATGTCCTCCCTAGATTTCCAGGAGCGGCAGGAGAAGCACCGAGTGGCCGAAGCGGTTCAGGGAATCCGAGACTTCTGGAAGGAAAACAACATCGTGAACGTGTCTGTCCTGGAGCAGACAGGTGAGCAGCAGCACAGGACAGACTGGGTCAGAACGATGGTCCCTCTCCCTGTAACCAGTTGCCAACAGCAGCAAGGGTGGATGCTGCAGAGGGAGAGCACTGAACATGCTCCAGCCCCTCTTCAACATCCTCCCTGACGCCCCCCAGCACTGGGTGAGACATGCCAGAGGAAACGTCTCCACCCATTCCGTGCCACAGCCACGAGCAGATCCATCCTCCAGCCATGTGTCCAGCCCCTTGCTGCCCCTGGCTCTGCTCTCTGCCCCCACCCCTCCTGGGGCAAATGACTACACACAACCACTGCACGTTGCATGAAGAAGTCCTGTCTTTTGCTAGTTTTCAACCCGTCACCTACTCATTTCAGTGTGCCCCCCGGTTCTGGGAGTTGGTGAACACCAGGCCCCTCTTCCCTTCGTTAACACCCGTCAGCATTTTACAGACCTCGATCCTATCCCCCCTCAGCCTTCTCCTTTCCAGTGGAAGAGTCCCATCCTTTTCAGTCTTCAATTTGTTTTACCCCTGCCTGCCACCAGCCACTACCCTTCTGTTTACTCATCTTATACTGCTGGTGGTGGTAGGGTTGGAGCATTTGCTCAGCCATGATGGTCCATGACATGTACAGGAGGCAGGGATCTGGCGTGAGCCCTGTTCTTCGACCCACTGATTAGCTGGAACAAGTGTTGAGCCAGCTTTTGAGCATTGTGTGCCTTCTTTGGCTCTCCTTTCTACTCAGGGAAGAAGCGGCCACTACCAGAGGCTGAGGAAGGGCAGCTGATGCTTGTCCTACCCCACTTCCAACTGTTCAGTGGGTTGGATAAGAGAGGCTGCTCCCAGCCATGCTGGGAGGCATGGTGGGGTCAGATAGCAGGGCCAGGAACACCATCTGTCACACACGTCGTGTCCTGGTTCGGGCATCACCTCGTGTGACCTGCTCAGGCTCACACCATGGGGCTGCCTTCTGTGAAGCCGTTCCATCCTTTCTAGGCCAGCAGCTGGTGGGTAAAATTCAGCCATTACGGGGCCTCTGGGAGGAGATCGTCTCACCCTGTGCTGTGCTCCAGGAGCAATACCGTGAGTACCAGAGGCAAGCGCTACACTCAGGTCTGCTAGGGCAAGGGTTGAAGTGAGTGAGAAGAGCTCCCCCACCCCTGAGCCAGGCCCAAGGTGAAGAGATCGAGCCCAGCAAAGTTCCCAGGACCGCCCTACACTGAGTGGGGCTTAAGCCCCAGAAGAGCCCCTGATTCAGGACTTTTTGTCCAGAGCTCAGAAGAATTCATCCTCTTTGGGCAAAATGCCAAACATCCCATTGGCCCCGGGCTGTGGGCACAGGAGCAAGATGTGGCTTGGGGAGCATCAGCCACTGGGCCTTCCTCCTAAATTCATAGATTCATAGATTCATAGATGTTAGGGTCGGAAGGGACCTCAATAGATCATCAAGTCCGACCCCCTGCATAAGCAGGAAAGAGTGCTGGGTCTAGATGACCCCAGCTAGATACTCGTCTAACCTCCGCTTGAAGACCCCCAGGGTAGGGGAGAGCACCACCTCCCTTGGGAGCCCGTTCTAGACCTTGGCCACTCGGACTGTGAAGAAATTCTTCCTAATGGCCAGTCTAAATCTGCTCTCTGCTAGCTTGTGGCCATTGTTTCTTCTAACCCCCGGGGGCGCCTTGGTGAATAAATCCTCACCAATTCCCTTCTGTGCCCCCGTGATGAACTTACAGGCAGCCACAAGGTTGCCTCTCAACCTTCTCTTGCGGAGGCTGAAAAGGTCCAGTTTCTCTAGTCTCTCCTCGTAGGGCTTGGTCTGCAGGCCCTTGACCATACGAGTTGCCCTTCTCTGTACCCTCTCCAGGTTATCCGCATCCTTCTTGAAGTGTGGCGCCCAGAATTGCACGCAGTACTCCGACTGCGGTCTGACCAATGCCCTATAGAGGGGAAGTATCACCTCCTCGGACCTATTCGTCATGCATCTGCTGATGCACGATAAAGTGCCGTTAGCTTTTCTGATGGCTTCGTCACACTGCTGACTCATGTTCATCTTGGAGTCCACTAGGACTCCGAGATCCCTTTCCACTTCCATGCCACCCAGCAGGTCATTCCCTAGGCTGTAGGTGTGCTGGACATTTTTCCTCCCTAGGTGCAGCACTTTGCATTTCTCCTTGTTGAACTGCATCCTGTTGTTTTCTGCCCACTTGTCCAACCTGTCCAGGTCTGCTTGCAGCTGTTCCCTGCCCTCCGGCGTGTCCACATCTCGCCATAGCTTTGTGTCATCTGCAAACTTGGACAGAGTACATTTGACTCCCTCGTCCAAGTCACTGATGAAGACATTAAAGAGTATCGGTCCAAGGACCGAACCCTGCGGGACCCCACTGCCCACACCCTTCGAGGTCGAGACCGACCCATCTACCACGACTCTTTGGGTGCGACCCTCTAGCCAATTCGCCACCCACCGGACTGTGCAGTCATCCACATCACAGCTTCTTAACTTGTTCACCAGTATGGGGTGGGATACCGTATCGAAGGCCTTCCTGAAGTCTAAGTATACGACATCCACCCCTCCTCCTGTGTCCAGGTGTTTCGTAACCTGGTCATAGAAAGAGACTAGATTGGTCAGGCACGATCTGCCTGTAAGCAGAAGCACTGGCACATTCACATAACGCTCTGCCCTGCCTAATTACCTCCAGCCTCTCCACAGAGCTAATTAGCCTGCCAGCATCACCACGCTCAGGCAGATCCCCTTACCAGTTATCCCAGCCCTTGTCCCCGCAGCGTTATTCAAGTGCAAGGGGCATCATCTTGGGACCCATCAAGCTGCAGGCAGGGCCCTGCCACTCTGGGCACCGTACACCCAAATTGGGGGCTCACGGCAAGCTGCATCCAGGGTCCAGGTGGAAATCCGGGGGTTGCTGTTCACCTCAGGGCCCTCGTTGTAGCACCTTTGCACTGTGACTCCACCTCATGCTCCTGACCTGAATCTTTAGGCTACCTCCTGACCAGGGTTTCCCAAGGCTCAAGCCAGGGTTCATCTTCCTCTGTAGTGGGGGCACAGCCCCTGCCTGGGATTTCTTGATCTTATTTTAACAGCCCCTACAGCAGCAGGACATTGGCCACCACAGTCTCCCTGCTTTCCCTGTGGCAGGTTTGGGTGTGATGTCTGGTGCTGTGTCTGCTGTGATGGTAGCCTTAGATGATGGTTTGTCTGGGCTGGTTTGGACGGGGCTGATCCTGGCTCAGGCAGGGCTTGGACTAGATGTGACCCTGCAGGTCCCTTCCAACCTCGACCTCTCTATGATGTCTGTGATCACCCCTAGTTTTCCAGGAGCGGCGGGAGAAGCACCAAGTGGCTGAAGCGGTTCAGGGAATCTGGGACTTCTGGAAGCAAAATAGCACCTTGAACAAGCCCGACCTGGATCAGACAGGTGAGCAGCAGCATGGGAACCTGTCTGCCACCAGCCCCTGCCCATACGCCCCCTCCAACTGGATTGTAGCAGTGAGCACAAGGGTGGCGTCCCTGGGAGGGATCAGACTGCAGTGCCAGGAGCATCTTTTCTCTTGTGCTGTGGGTCAAGCGTGTTCCACCTGGGTTTGGGCATCACCTTGTGCGACCTGCCAGGTCCAGCCCCATGTACCAACCTCCCATTCACCTTTTCCCTGCTCTCTAGATCATCCACTTGTGGGCAAAATTGCGCCCTTACAGGTCCTTTGGGAAGAGGTCATCACCCCTTGTGCTGTGATGAAGAACCAGTTCAGTAAGTACCAGAAGCAAAAGCTGCAGAGATAGTTGATGTTGGAAGGAACTAACATAAGGAGGGGAAGGAGTGTTCCCTTCCTGCTAAAGGCCGGGATTGAGACACCAACATCCGGCATTTCCCAGGACAGTCGCACATTGACGGGATCATTGAGCACAGCAGGATTTTTTTTGTCCAGGATATGAAAGCGCTGCCCTCTGTGATGGGGGAACAGCCAGCCCTGCCTGAGCCTGGGGCATGGGTGTGGGGTCACCAGCTGTGCTGAGATGATATGGAGGGGACGGATGGAAGCCATGGGAAGAGTTGGCCCCACCCAAGGTTTATCTGCACCTCAGAATTCATCCTGAATAAGTCACTGGGTGACTTTTAAGTGGATTGCCTCTTCCCCATTCATTCAAGGGTCAGATATTAGGTTCCTGGGGAAAGAATGTCTATATACAGAGCTAATCAGGGAGCTAATAATGAGAAACAGCTCATCAGGAATGACTCCATGTGGACAGGCCCTATTCTTAGTGGAAGGCACATGATTGACATTTGATTTCAACCCCCACATGAGTGGCCTTAGATATGAGCAGATCCAGGATTTTGAAAAGGGGGTGCGGGCGGTGTGGTGCAGCATCACATATAACAACATCTTCCTTTCCCATTAAAAGGAAACTAGAAGCCTTGCTACAAAGCTAGGGGCCTAGGGCTAAATTATATAGTTTAAGACTGAAGCAAAAATATATATATATTTGACATTATTGGAATACACATTACTTTGCTAAATGAGATATAGAAACACATAACAAATGAGGCAAAAATACTCAAAAGTTGTTGTTTCATTACTTCTGTCATCATGAGAATTAAATGTGCATCTCTCAGATCCATAAAACTAAATCTCAGCTTCTTGAGCATCTTCAGAGCACATCCAATGTGTCCCCCAAAGTTTCTGTCATGCCTGAATTCATGTTTCTAGCTGGAGGTAGAAACAGGCTGCAGGGCTGTGAGGTAGGAGCAACCTGAGCAGCAACAGTCAGCCAGCAGCAGAATTGTCAGAAAAAGGCTAGCTGGATCAGTACATCTCTTGGCTACAAATGTCCAACTCAGGATCCTTAAAATTCTAGTTTATTAGGCGGATTGAAACACTGTAATCATAAACCTTGGGGTGATCCCCACACACACACACACATGCACACACACAGTAGCAAGCTACAGAGTCAGGTATACCTATCCTACAAGCTTCTTTCAGCGTGGTGTTATCCTCCAGAAGAGGGTTGCTGGCTGGTCCTTCTGGCTGGACAGGTCTGGTTGAGTTGGAGATCAAGAGGGCACCACTGAGGGTCACTTTTCACTGCCTTTTATCTGCCCTTGGCAGACTTTGGTGACTCCCCAGTTTTCAGGTTTGCCCAATCCAGGGGTCATTGACCCTCGTGGGACTTCCCCCCCCCTCGGTGGCTACTGGACAGCATCTGTCAGCCCCAGGGGTCGTCCGCATGTACGTGCAGGTTTGGGAGTCCGTTGATGAATTTAGAATAGGGCTCTGGGAGCGGTTGATCTGGATATATTCAGCCCAAAAGTTGGTCCCCGGCATTGATTAACTCAGGCCAGGACTTCTAGCCCTTGATCAGTGAGGTTTAGAGATTTCCCGGTTGTTACATTGTCTTCTATTGAATTCTTCTGCTGGATGATCTGCAGCTTCCGGTGATAATTGCTGTCTGCTGCTACTGTGTTACACATTCAATCACTGATTCACTCACTCTTTCAGGGGCCAGCCTGATACAAGGAAGGGCAATTTGATTCCTGCCCTTGTTAACATTGTTACAATGTATAACTTACTTATGAAACTAAACACATTTAGTTGCAAGTTGAAGGTGAGGAGTATAAAATATAAGCTACAAATGCCATGACACACAAATAGATAAAAATACCAAAATACAAGGGGAGATACAAAATGCACACATACAAATTTTAAAACACAATTCCTTATCTTAAAGTGAAAGAGAGAGGAAGGAAGAAAAGGTAGAAAAAGAGAACATATCCAAAGAGGGGAGAGCAAATGCAGGCAAGAGGAAAAGGGGGCTTTCTGCTACACATCAAGACCATTAAAAAAAGGAAGGAGAGAGGGTCATTAACACTTATGGAACGAGGAGTGTTCCATACGAGAACGAGCCGCGCGGCGCGAACAGAGCGCGCAAACAGGGAGGGTTAGGAAGGGGACTGTCCCCCCAGACCAGGGGACACTCCTGGGGCTAACCCTTGGGGGGGCAGGCAGCGGATCCCCCCAGCGGGGGAACGTAGGGGCAGAACTGCTGGCAGGCACTTCTGGGTAGACCAGGGCGCCTGATTGGCCGTTGGAGCGGGGTGGGTAATTCAAACCGCGGGCTTTAAAGCCGCGGAGTGACGTAGATCCCAGCACTCGGGAACCAGCAGCGGGAAGGAGAGGAGGCAGCACACGTGTGTCCTGCACGCACGTGTGCCCTTTTTACCAACCAACTGACCGGAGGCGGCTGCGGCAGCAGCAACAGAGGAATCGGCAGCGGGGGCAGCAGCAGCTGATCCCCCAAAGGTAAGTGGGGCGGAGGGACCCGGCACAGCTGAGCCGGATCCGGAGGGGAAGCCCCCCGGGTCCCATATAGCTGAGCCGGTAGGGAGCCGCGCTCCCGAGCCGCGCGGCGCGAACAGAGCGCACAAACAGGCGCGCTCTTACAGAGCGCGCCAGCATTTGCGCAGGCGTTCGCGCAGGTGGGCGGGCAAGAAGGGCCAGGAGAGAGACTCCTGTAGGGGTAGGGAGTAGACACCACCACACAGATCTACAAACAGCAGCTCAGAATGGTGTCTACAAGGAGTGCTGCTAGGGCCTCTGCCCAGGGGGACAAGGCTACCTGGGGCTGGTCTGAGGCCTCCACCCAGACTGAGCCCATGGGGGAGCTGATGTCCCCCTACCTCCTGGCCTGTGGGGGATCCCCAGCAGGGCCGGTGGGGGCAGAGATTGGGGGCCACCACACCTGTCTGGCAGGAGCCCGTCTTAGGGCTCTGGAGGCACAGGTGAGGGAGCTCCAGGAGGAGGCTAGCAGGCTGAGGGGGATCAGGGAGGCGGAGGACGAAATTGATAGTTACTTCCTTTCCCTGCAGGCCCAGGCACCAAAGGAAGAAGCACCCCGGGGAATGCCCTCCACAGCAGAGTGGCAGACGGTCACAGCCAGGACCAGAGCAGCACGCAGCAAACTAGTACCAGCTTCTCCAGTCCGACTGGTGAACAGGTACGAGGCCCTGGCGACCCTGCAGGAGGTGGAAGGGGAGGAGGAAACCCTTGGGCAAGAAGAAACACCACGTTCTTCACACTCCAAACAGATCAAGAGATCCATGATGATCCAGAGGAGGAGGCGATGAGTGCTTGTCATAGGAGACTCCATCCTGAGAGGTACGGAAGGACCCATCTGTCGCCAGGACCCCTCGGCACGAGAGGTATGCTGCCTCCCTGAAGCAAAGATTCGGGACGTGACGGAGGTAATCCAGGCCTGGATCAAGCCCACCGATTATTACCCCATGGTCCTAGTCCATGTGGGTACTAATGATGCGGCCAGGAGAACCCCCGATCACCTGATGGCGGACTACTGTGCTCTGGGTGGCGTGCTGAAGGAGTTCGGTGCCCAGGTGGTATTCTCTTCCATCCTACCAGTGACCGGACGAGGGAGACGGCAGGAGAACTGCATCCGAGAAAAAAACTGGCGGCTTCGGCAGTGGTGTCTCGAGGCAGGCTTCGGCTTCCTGGACAATGACTCTCACATCACGACGAGGGACATGCTCAGCTGGGATGGGCTTCACCTGTCCCCCAAAGGTAAGCGTGTGTTTTCTACTAGGTTGGCAGATCTCCTCCGGCGGGCTTTAAACTAGGCTTGTCGGGGGGAGGGGAGTACAAGGGCAGGGGAAGCTGTGGACCACCAAACCATGTGGCACCCACAAGGACAGCCCAGCCTAAAGAAGGAGAACATTGGGAACCTGAAAGCCATGGGGAGGCCAGCACAACAGAACAGGTAAGGAACAAGAAGGTAAGAAACAATGGGCCCCATGGGACTGGGAGCGGGGGGGCAGCAACGGCACCAGTCGCAGGGCTCAAGTGCCTATATACTAATGCTAGGAGCATGGGAAATAAGCAGGATGAACTAGCGCTCCTGCTTGCACTAAACACCTATTACTTAGTGGGGCTAACAGAAACCTGGTGGAATTCATCCCATGACTGGGTGGTACATATTGAGGGCTATAGATTGTATAGAAAGGACAGGTCGGGAAAGAAAGGGGTGGGGGTTGCATTTTATGTCAGTGAGCAATATACATCAACCCTCATCAAAACAGAAACCGAGGTTGAGGAAGTAGAAGGATTGTGGGTTAAGCTACATGGAGGGCAAGGAGAAAGGGATTTGGTGGTAGGGGTCTGCTACAGACCCCCACACCAAGGGGAAGAAATAGATGCGGGGCTCCTGAGGCAACTCTCGGAGACCATAAAAGCTAAAGAGGCGGTAGTCATGGGGGACCTAAACTACCCGGACATCTGCTGGGAGACGCAGACAGCAAGGTCCCATCGCTCACGCAGGTTTCTAACCTGTGTACAGGACCTCCACCTGACACAGGAGGTGCATGGTCCCACTAGGGGGAATGCCATACTGGATCTGGTATTGGCAACAGGAGATGACATGATAGGGGACCTCCAGATCGGTAGCCATTTGGGAGACAGTGACCACCTAATAATAGAATTCAACATAAGACGGCGAGTGGGTAAGGTAACTAGTAGGGTGAAAGTGCTAGACTTTAGGAAAGCTGATCTCATTGCACTCAGGCGATTAGTCAAGGAAGCACTGCAGAGTAGGAGTTTTGATGGGATGGGTGCCCAAGAAGGGTGGCTGTGCCTAAAGGAAACGATCCTTCGGGCACAAAGCAAGACGATCCCCGAGCGAGGCAAAAAAGGGAAAGGGGCCAGGAGGCTTCCATGGCTGACCAGAGAAATCCAGGGCAGCCTAAGGGCCAAAAGGGGAGCACATAAAAAGTGGAAACAGGGTGAGATCACTAAAGATGAATATACCTCCTCTGCTCGTGCTTGTAGGGAGGCAGTTAGGCGGGCCAAAGCTACCATGGAGCTGAGGATGGCAACCCAAGTAAAGGACAACAAGAAATTGTTTTTTAGATACATAGGGAGTAAAAGGAAGGCCCAGGGAGGAATAGGACCCCTGCTAAATGGGCAGAAACAATTGGTGACAGACAGGGGGGACAAGGCTGAACTCCTCAACAAGTTCTTTGCCTCAGTGTTCCTAAGCGAGGGGCACGACAAGTCTCTCACTGGGGTTGTAGAGAGGCAGCAGCAAGGCGCCAGACTGCCATGCGTAGACCCTGAGATGGTGCAGAGTCACTTGGAAGAACTGGATGCCTTTAAGCTGGCAGGCCCGGATGGGCTCCATCCGAGGGTGCTGAAGGCACTGGCCGACGTCATTGCAGAGCCACTGGCGGGAATATTCGAATGCTCGTGGTGCACGGGCCAAGTCCCGGAGGACTGGAAAAGGGCTAACGTGGTCCCCATTTTCAAAAAGGGGAGGAAGGAGGACCCGGACAACTATAGGCCGGTCAGTCTCACCTCCATCCTTGGTAAAGTATTTGAAAAAATTATCAAGGCTCACATTTGTGAGAGCCCGGCAGGGCAAATTATGCTGAGGGGAAACCAGCACGGGTTCATGGCAGGCAGATCACACCTGACCAATCTAGTCTCTTTTTATGACCAGGTTACGAAACGCCTGGACACAGGAGGAGGGGTGGATGTCGTATACTTAGACTTCAGGAAGGCCTTCGATACGATATCCCACCCCATACTGGTGAACAAGTTAAGAGGCTGTGACGTGGATGACTGCACAGTCCGGTGGGTGGTGAATTGGCTAGAGGGTCGCACCCAAAGAGTCGTGGTGGATGGGTCGGTCTTGACCTGGAAGGGTGTGGGCAGTGGGGTCCCGCAGGGCTCGGTCCTTGGACCGATACTCTTTAATGTCTTCATCAGTGACTTGGATGAGGGAGTCAAATGTACTCTGTCCAAGTTTGCAGATGACACAAAGCTATGGGGAGAAGTGGACACGCCGGAGGGCAGGGAACAGCTGCAGGCAGACCTGGATAGGTTGGACAAGTGGGCAGAAAACAACAGGATGCAGTTCAACAAGGAGAAATGCAAAGTGCTGCACCTAGGGAGGAAAAATGTCCAGCACACCTACAGCCTAGGGAATGACCTGCTGGGTGGCACAGAGGTGGAAAGGGATCTGGGAGTCCTAGTGGACTCCAAGATGAACATGAGTCGGCAGTGTGACGAAGCCATCAGAAAAGCCAATGGCACTTTATCGTGCATCAGCAGATGCATGACGAATAGGTCCAGGGAGGTGATACTTCCCCTCTATAGGGCGCTGGTCAGACCGCAGTTGGAGTACTGCGTGCAGTTCTGGGCGCCACACTTCAAGAAGGATGCGGATAACCTGGAGAGGGTCCAGAGAAGGGCAACTTATATGGTCAGGGGCCTGCAGACCAAGCCCTACGAGGAGAGACTAGAGAAACTGGACCTTTTCAGCCTCCGCAAGAGAAGGTTGAGAGGCGACCTTGCGGCTGCCTTTAAGTTCATCACGGGGGCACAGAAGGGAATTGGTGAGTATTTATTCACCAAGGCGCCCCCGGGGGTTACAAGAAACAATGGCCACAAGCTAGCAGAGAGCAGATTTAGACTGGACATTAGGAAGAACTTCTTCACAGTTCTAGTGGCCAAAGTCTGGAACGGGCTCCCAAGGGAGATGGTGCTCTCCCCTACCCTGGGGGTCTTCAAGAGGAGGTTAGACGAGTATCTAGCTGGGGTCATTTAGACCCAGCACTCTTTCCTGCTTATGCAGGGGGTCGGACTCGATGATCTATTGAGGTCCCTTCCGACCCTAACATCTATGAATCTATGAATCTTTTGAGGGGCGCACAAAGCTCTTCCCCCATTTGGTGAAGCAGTGGGGTAGCTCTCCACAATGGGTCTGGCAGTTAGCAACCAGGGCAGAGGCAGGGGAAGCTCTTCCCAAACGTGGTGCATACATGGGACTTCTCCCCAATCTACCTTATCTTGTGAAGAGCCAGCAGTGATGGGTACTTAAACGTTTTCCTGACCTTCAGGTAGGGCTGAGCTCTGCCCGTGCTTGGAAGTGAGCTCCTGCTTCCCTCCGAGGCCCTCCCCACTGCCTTTGCTTGCATGCAGTGCATCTTTCCAGTGGCTCTTAAGGTCTTTCAGCTCCACCAATTCTTGCCTGCACCCAGGGCTCTTTCTAGGTTCTGCCCCTTCTCCACCCTGATGCCCAACTCGAGATGGTACCTGGCTCATGGCTGCATTCTCCTTCCGCTTTTGGGACCTCCCTTGACTCTCGTGCCATGGCTCCTTCTCAGGTCCCAGGGAGTCCATCTCACCCAAACTCCATGGGGAAGTCTGTGCTGGCTCCAGGTCTGCAGACCCTTCCACAGGCGGCTGCTCCTCAGCTCTGCTCAGCAGGCAAGCATCTCCTGCATGGGGAAGAGAAACTCCAGATTAGTTACTACCCTGCTGGCAAAGGGCAAACACTGCTATTCCTTCTACTGGGATGGGCCTCAGAGCAGGCCTGGACTTTGGCATTGTGTTCCCTCAAGAAAACAAGGTCTTCCTGCCAGAACCCCAAGTGCTGGAGGCAAGGGTGGGGCAGGTCCCTGTGCTGGGCTAACGTTCCCTACTCGGTGCAGTTCAGACCGAGACTCTCAGGGTATCTGCCCCAGCTGTCCATACCATCACCTCAGGCCCTGCTGGGACAAGCAGACATGGGACACGTGCATTAGGGCAGTGCCTGAATAGCCTCATGCTCTATTGGGCTGAGGATGAGGGGAGGACGTAGAGATGTGTTGCTCTCTTCTGAGAGGAGCAGGGCTGTGCTTCCTGCCTGCTTCCAGGTGTTGGAACCCATTAAGTAAATGCCTATGGCACAGTGGAAAATCCCAGCACAGTGAAAAGCCCTCCAAGCCCAATGACTACATTTGTTTAAACTTCACCAGCCCTTGTAACTGGCTAACTATGCGTGCCAAAATGCGTGCCACCCATTGGCCGGTTACAAATTATTCCCACTTGGCAACTAGCAATTGGCCTGTTAACTATTCAAAAGTACGAGCAGCTTCCGCCCACGTTGGAGAACTCTGAACACACGCAGCAGAGTAACTTGGTGGACTGATCAACCACCAATCACTCCCCGTCATCGGCGGTCCCAACGTACCCAAACCCCCCCCCTCATCCTTGTCAGCTCGGTCATGGCATGTCTTTCGTCATGCTCGGTCAATTGTAACCAGATACGTACGCTCGGCTGTAACTAAAGCACGTCTGCTACCTGCCTCGTATTTCATCCTGAGGCAGCGTAAGTAAACAATCTCCTATAACCAACACGCGTCTGTGCCTGGTTAATTTCACTCCATCCGTTAATTACCCACCTGTCAAGTCAAAAGTCTAAACACTCCGGTGAGGGTCAGAACGCAGCTGCCGACGGCTGCTCTGATTCCTGACACCAGGGAAAAGGTCTTGCGCAGGGAATGCACCCATGGAGCTTTCCTCTGGTCATCAGTCCCAGATGGCATCCATTTCACAGGGTCTTCAAAGGGGCTAAGGCCTTGGCATGAACTTGAACCAGGACTCTGTGCCGAGTCTCAGGCTTCATGACACTGAAGGCCATGGAAAGGAAACAGCAAAGGGTGTTACCTGTCAGCCCTGGCACCCAGCTTGATGAACTTACAAAGGACTTTTTCCATCATCCCCCTCTCCCCTAACATAAACACACACACCCCCCTAACCAGAAGAAAAGTTTAATAGGCGTCTCAGGCCATACATTCCCCGGTCCCACTATGGGAGGCCTATCTAAACTTGATTAACTAAAACTCGGTTGCCGGCTTAGGGAATATTGAGGCAAGAGACCGAGTCAGAGGGAGTACGGGCAACATTTGAACAATGGTTCAGGGTTCATCACAGCGTCCAGCCCAGTGGAGCCCCGACCACAAATGCTGTCATACTTTTCCCGGGATGACTGGTGGAAGTCCTCCCCACAAAGTTTATGAACACTTCAAGTAATCAATCCCCTTAAGTCTGTTAAAAAGATCAGTGCTTCCACGTATAGTTGTCTGGAGCCTGTGCTGGGTGGCCCCGAGTTTCTACCATCAACACCGTCTCTGAGCTGCCCAGTGGGGCAGCAGTGGCAACGCAGACCAGATTCAGGGCAGCCTCGTGCGGGCTCCAGGCAGATGCACGACCAAGTGCCAGGAGGGGGGAAGGAGCATGGAGAGGCCACTTTTACTCCACACTGAGCAGCAGCTTCTCTCCTGTGCCACTGTTGCTAAGCCAGGGACCCAGCATGGCTTGCAGGCTCGCCCCTCCAGGCTGAACAGCAGCAGCGGCAGCTGCATCAGAAAAAATAATGCTGCTTGTTGTGGGGCAAAATCAGCTCCTCCCACTCACCTCCACTGGACAGTTTTTGGTGCGCCTTCCTGAAGCCCGTGCCATGCCAGTCGGCTCTGTGACTCCATCACCATTGCCTCTGGGCTGACCTGTGTGGCAGCAGTGACAATGCAGACCACTTGCAGGGCAGCCCAGAGGCAGCAGTGCGCAAGCCACTGGGGAGAGTGGTGAGTCGCAGATAGCTTCACCAGAAATTGCCCGGCAGCAGCAGCAAGGGGGAGGGTCCGTTTTTTCCCCACAACCAGCAACAGTTTCTGCCCAGCTGCTACCGGTGCTGCTCACACTGGAAGGTCAAGCCCAGAGCTAGCACAGGGCACATGGGGTCAGGGCTGCAAGCACTGATCCCCAGTGCTACCATGCGGCTGGGGGCACCAGGCAGAAGGAGCTGCCCTACCCATGCTGCATGCCCGGGGTGATTGAATGTGTCAAGCCTGAGTGGAGCTGGTGCAGGCCATGCTGGGGCTATGAGATGCTGGCAGTGGCAGAGCAGTGTCACAGGGCATGCAGACTCTGGGCTGTTGCGGGGTGGGGACACGGGCTGACTGGCTCAGCTGGGCTCATGCAGGAGCTCCCATGCACACCCCACATACCCTCAAACCCTGCCACACAAACCCCATAACCACACCAACCACCAATCATACACCCCACAAAGCCCACACCTACCCATACCCTCCCCTACACCCCCTAACACTCACACCTACAAGACTCTGGGGGAAGCCCCATCCACTGCTACACGCACACACACACCACCCACAGCCCCCAACAAACCCCAAGCTCACCCACACATCCCCACAAACCACCCATACCCACTCACACACATCCACACATACCCCCACACCCTCCCCCACGTCCTATATAGACACATTCACACATACCACATACCCTCACACCCATACTCCTCAGCAGTGCACCAATAAGAGATTTGGGGGCTCCTGACACTGCGTACACCCTGACATGGTGTGGGGGGGGCACGTAGCTTTATTGACAGCGAAGTCGGGTGGGGGGGACAGCCACAACTCACCTGGAAGGAGGTCCTCTGATCTTGAGATTTCCCCAATCTCCTCATCATCACAGACCCAGAACTCCAACTGTCGTTGCTGGATGCTGCAGATTAAGTCAGGTGTGGGACCTTGATATCCTGTTTGGGCAATGGTTAAAGAGCATTTGTGATTGGGTATGGGATGCAGAATCCAACCGGGATTTGGGGAATGGATCCAATGAACTCAAGGTGTCTACTAGGGCCTTGATGGACAAGGGAGGATGGGCATTTAAGATGAAAGAGAAGGCACTGCAGGGAGAAGCCTTCAAGAGATAACAGTCCTTGTCACCCAGGTGGATGAGGAATGCTCATAGGAAAACAAAGCACCAATTACTCCCGATTTAGAAACGGCATTAAACTGACAGAGTCACCAGGGACAGGTACAGAGATGGATGAGAGAAACAGGAGGGACACCAGTTCACCAAAGGTTAGCGCCAACCTAGTGAGGGGAGGGGCTGGACATGTTTAAGTCAGCAGGCCCAGATGATCTTCTTCCAAGGGTGCTGAAGGAATTGGCCTGTCTCACAGCTGAACCACTGGCACAACTGTCTGGGCACTTGTGGTGCTCACAATAGGTCCCAGAGGACTGCAAAAGGGCCAATATGGTCCCTATTTTCAAGACTGGGAGGAAGAAGGATCTGGGTAACTACAGGTTGGTTACTCTCACCTCTATCAGTTTTGGGAAAAACTGAAAAAATTATTAAGGATCACATTTGTGAGAGCCCAGCACAAAAAATAATGCTGAAGGGCAACCAGCACGGATTCATAGCAGGTGGATCCTGCCTGACCGACCTTGTTTCTTTTTACAGCTGTGTCACAAAATGATTAGATGCAGCAGTCGAGGTAGATATCATTCACGTGGATTTTAAAAAGGCCTTCAACTACGGTGTCTCATCCCATTCTCATACGTAAACCAAGCAGCTGTGACGTAGACAATTACATGGTCAGCTGGGTGGCAAATTGGCTTGTGGGACGCACCCAGAGATCGGCGGGGGACGGGTCGGTATTGACCTGGAAAGGTGTGGGCAGTGCAGTCCCCCAAGGTTCAGTCCTTGGGCCAGTGCTGTTCGATATCTTCATCAGTGACTTGGATGAGGGTGTGGAGAGCACTCTCTCCAAATTCATGGCCGACACCAAATTATGGGGCAAAGTAAACACACCGGTGGGCAGGGAATGGATTGAGGGGGATATGGACAGGTTGGAAATGTGGGTAGTACAGAATAGGATGCAGGTTAATGAAGATAAAAGCATATTACTGCACCTAGGGAGAAGGAATCTCCAACAGGCTTACAGACTGGGAGATGACTTTGTAACCAGCATAGCAGTGGAAAGGGATCTCAGAGTACTACTTGACTCCAAGATGAACTTGACTTCTCAGTTGTGCGCGCCGGGTCTGACCCGGGTCGCTTTCGTCGCTCTGCACGCGGACTGTGGCCAGCAGCCCGGGCAGGCCGGGTCGGAGAGGGCGGGCGCCGAGCTAGAATTAGGCACAGACACTTAACGGTTGATTTTAAGATTATTTTACTTACACCGAGATGGTCGTGGTGTAGGCTGAGAACTTGCTTGAGTTGCGGTTACAACAAAAAACACGAACACATGTGGAGTTTGCTAGGCTCCACGCAGACAGAACTCCGGATGTCCAGGACAAGCACGCATTAAACTCGTCGTTACGTCCTATAGTAGGCTCTGTTTGAGGACGGGAAGAGGTGGGCGATGGATCAGGCCGCCAAACTCCTCTGAGCAACACACAGGGTTTCTATTACCCTGCCGCGCACACCCAGAGTCCCCACGAGATGGATGCGGAGTCCTCTTCGGCTTGGGCGGAAACTGCTCAAGCCTTTATACGGCTAGCAGGCCAATCACTAGCCGCCACGTGTGAATAATTTAGAACTAGCCAATTGCGGGGCACAAATTTGCATACGACGAGCGGGAAACCTTTGCACTGTGCATTTCTGTGCTGCAAAGGAAATGCACCCTGCAAAGATCCCTGCAAAGTGGTGGGAACAGTTCCCTGCACGCGGGTTCTCTGCGCAGCAGAACTCCTCCGTGCAACGAAGTTGTATACCCACGGGGATAATTCTTAGTGCCGAAGCACACACGAAAAATCAGACCTTTGGGTCATGACATCAGTGTGACGAAGACATCAATTAAGCTAACTGCTCTATATCACACAGTGGCATGCGCACCATGAACAGATCTAGGGAGGTGATACTTCCCCTCTATGCGGCATTGGTCAGGCTGCAGTTGGAGTACTGTACTTCACAAGGGATGTGCACAAGCTTGAGCAGGTCCAGAGGAGGGCTACTTACATGGTTAGGGGCCTGCAGGCAAAACCCTACAAGGAGGGATTGAGAGACGTGGATCTCTCCAGCCTCCGCAAGAGAAGGCTGAGAGGTGATCTAGCAGCCATCTACAAATTCGTTGGAGGGGGCAGCAGGAATAGGGAATACTCTGTTTAGCAGGGCACCCCTTGGAGTAACTAGAAACAACAGCCACAAACTGATGGAGAGCAGATTTAGGTCAGATGTCAGGAAGAACTTTTTACGGTAAGGGCTGCCAAAATCTGGAATTGGCTGCAATGGAGCTGTCCTGCCCCAGCCATGTGCGTGGGAAGCCCGCAGCCCGCGGGGCAGGAGCGTGGCCCCCGTGCTGGACCTCACCTGGGCGCGGGGGGGGCGGGGGCCGCTGGCGGGGGGCGCAGGGGGGCCGGGCCCCGGGCCCCAGCGCCATTTCCATCGCCCCGCACTGCCGCCCTGGCTGGGCTGCTGCCGCCGAGGCTGGGCTGCTCCCGCCGGGCATCGTCTCCTCGGAGCGCCCCCGACCCCCGCACCGCACCGCACCGCACCTGGGGCCAGACCAGCGCGTCACCGCGGAGCCACCGCCTCGCGCGTGACGTCACCCTACGTTTGCATTGTGTCACGCCTGCTGCAGCCCCCCCCACGTTAACCCTTTAGTGCCCGCAGCCCGGCCTCAGTTTCCTCCTCTGCCCTTGCCGGTCGGTGCTCATGGCGGGGAGCATCCCCTCCTCCTCTCCCCTTCTCCTCCTGCTCCATGCATTTCTCCGTGGACAGCTCACCTCTTTGTTCTGCAGACTGAAATAAAATTAAGGTATTAAATAATTGGGGTTTCTCTTCCTTGCACGATTCATTTCCCTGCGGGGCAAGGCATGGGGCGAAGGCTGCACCTTTGTCCATCGTTGTATCTGCAGCCCCTGCATTAATCTGCCGATGGTGTTGGGGGGATTACTGGCCAGAGCAGTGTTTCTCCACCTTTTACATAGCAAGTACCCCCTAACTTCTGAAAATTGTAATAAGTACCCCAACACTCAATTTTCCAGGGGATTTTATATTTATAAACTAATGTGTGCTATATGTTGGAAGAAGGACTATTCATATATGGCCGTGATACAGTCGATGTCTGATCTGGTGTGGATAGGGGTTGCCACCTTTTGCACCAAGGGTGCACAACTCAAGTTTGTACCTGGGCTAGAAGTGATGTTGCCCAAAGCTAGCAGGGTTGAACCTAGTCACAGCAAATTATTCCTGCAGAATTTTAATGCCCAGTGCACCAAATTTTCTGTCATAGTTTTGAGAGGAAAACAGGGCGAGAGAGAGAGATTATCCGCATACCCCCTGCCTGTCTCATGTACCCAAGGGGTACACATACCATGGGTTGAGAAACTATGGTCCAGAGCATTACAGACAGACAGACACACACACAAACAAGGCTTTTATTATATAAGACTGTTTTGCCCCTTTGGGATAAGGGAAAGTTAGAGTCAAGCATCTTCCTCAAGGACTACCTGAGGCCACCAAGGTAGGAAAAGGAATCACTTTGAGCCCCTGCACTGGCTGGGAATTGAACCCAGGGCCCCTGCATGGCAAGCAGGAATTCTACCATTGAACCACCAGTGCTGGATGAGACAAGCTGCTTGTGGAGGAGGCCTTGGAAAAAAAAAGTTAATGGTGACCCTTCCCTCCATCCCAGCTCACTCCAAGGAGAAACAAGCCAAAGGTTCTAGGTGCTCTGCCATGATTGAAAGCACCTAGGAACGTGGGTGCCCAGGAGAGTCTGGATGGACATAGCAGATGTCTACATGGACGGTGTCTATGCCACAGGCTGGGCATTTGGCTGTTCCTGTTCCTTTTTCTGTGCTGATTCTTGTAGGAATCTTTCTCTGGCTCAAGGGCAAGAGAAGAGAGATTTATTTATTCTTTAATTTAAATGTTTCCGTGTTCCAAGCCCAATCAGCCAAATCAGTTCCAAATCTGCAAGTTAGTCCAGAACCATAATTGGCCCTACTACTGGCAAACATCCTCCATCCCCATCTGGGGCTTCACATGTTTCCCAAAACCTTTGGCTGGCATCCTACTTGAAGCCCCAAGCCCGGAGGCTTCAGGTTTGGATGCCAGCAAGTTTTACTTTCCCATACCCATAAGGCCCCAGGAACAAGCTAGGGAAGAGTCTCCCAGGTCCATAAAGTGGGCATAAAGCCCAGGTTAACTATGCCTTACCTATGCAGGTACTATCCCATGTCAGCAGAGCGGTCTTCCCCAGGCATGACTAGGAAGCCACTGTGGTGATTGTGGTATTTCCCCTAGGTAAGCATAGGCTATGCTTGATCTGAGCAACAAGAGGCCGAGAAGCAGTTTGCCTCCTCTCAGTGTCTCCCTGCAGTCAGGGAGAAGAGACCATGGGTCCCCATGGCTCCATTCTACATTTGCTAGAAAACACTTGTCACTCAATCGATGCTACATGCTCATGTACCCATTGTTACCTGTCGATCTGGCTACAAAGGACCAACTCATGGGATCATAATACATTCTAGTTTATTGGACGGGATGTGAAGTTACCAATAAAATCATAAATGCCACTTTGAGTTATGAGTGGTGCTGGTCACCTTAGCATACACACACTCACTCACTCATCCAAACCCATGTCACTTAAACCCATGTAGTATAGTGTATAGTAGCTGCTTGTGAGCGGGATGCCTGGATCAATTAAAGGGGCATGTTGAGACCCACTTCCCATGCATGAACTCATTCTCGCCTGCCACGACTTGATGGGAGAAAAAAGGAAAATTAAAGCTTCTGATTTAATAAAGGCTATAACATGCCGCGCCCCATCCTGCTGCCATCTCTGGCCGCTGGTGACAGGGCAGGCTCCCGCTAGTATAATATGTAGATAAGCTTGGGCAGCAGCATCTCTATATTCAGGGAACACTAATGGCAGCTCTTCCCACACTCCTGCTCCCCAAAATCAACGGCTGCTGGCTGTGCCAATGCTGCTTACAGTGGCTCGCAGTCCTCTCCCCCTTACCCCTATCTGAGATGAGCAGGGCTCTTTAAGAAGACACAATCAGTGGGTACTCCGCATTCGCAACTAGTGCCCATCTTGCTTGTGCGCAGTCCCACAGAATACTGGGGTTAACCATGCCGGCTTCCCTCAGTCACAGACTCTCATTAACATGGAGTACCTGTCCCGGAGACTGCCGTGCTAGCTCTGCTCAAAACCCTTTGCAGGTACTGCCGGCTACTGTCTGTGAGAGAAAACTTCCACTCTTTTTCCCTGGTGCCTTCACCTCCGCACAAGGAACACTGCTTCATCGCTCTGGCAGGCTCTCAGCCACTGCTCCAGTTCCTCTTCCAGGGGAAGTCTGTAATCACAGCCTCAGGTCTTATGATACAAAGTCTCTAAGTGGTAATTAACACCTCACCGCCAGTTTGTGAACTCCTAATTGACAATTACCACGTCTTGGCTCATCTCCCAGGCCAGTCTAGGTGTGTCTTATTGACATTTAACACCTCTCTCACCTCTCTGGGGCAGCTCTGTAATAGGGTCACTGGCTCCCTGTTACACTGCTGTAGTGATTGTGAGAGCACTGGTGTCAGTATATCTACCTATCCGAGGCCCAGGAGTCTGCTGTTGATGCTCGGTTTCCTTCAAGGCAATGTTTTCTCCAAAAAGGGGTCACCTGCTTTTCCTTCTGTCTTGGTAAGTTGGGTGCTGGATGAGGAGGCGCCACTGAGGGTCACGCTCCACTGCTTTTTATCCCTTCCTGGCAGACTTGTATCATTTCCCAGCATCATTTTGGCTGTCCAATCTGGAGGTCACTGTCCCACATAGGTTTTGAGTAGTACATGACAGTTGTTAGTCACAGGGGTCTCGGCCTGCTGGTACCTGAAGTTTCAGGAGTCCACCCTTGACTTAATGGCTGTGTTGTCATGGGTTACAGTGTTGTGCCCCAGCTCAAGTCTGGGATCGTGCCCGGTATGCAAAGGCCAATAAAGAGACCAGGGGTGAAAGTACAAAGAAGGTTTATTGCTAGCAATAAAAGGTGCGAGCGGAATAATTCACGTAACAAGCACACCCACTACTACTGTACTTCTAAACATCTTTTATACAGGAGTTTTCAAGCCTTCACAAGTGTGCTTGTTTAACGATTGGTTATAAGTGAGTGATGCAAGAAGTTCTTTACTGGGCATGTCTCTATACCTGTGTTTTAGCCATGTATCTCATTTACATACATGTGTGTTTCATTAGCATACTTTTTCAACACCTAGGGGTGTGATTTTTAGTATTTTAATGAGCCCTTTAACCCAGTACTCTGTTTCTTTTGTTTTCAAGCCCCCTTTATCTAAGACTGTCTCTTCCTTATCATTACAGATGGGCACTCTTCACATAGCATTCTCTTCTTCTTTGTCTTCGAGTAGAGGTTTCTAGGTCACTCCTTACATTTCCCCCCTTTGGAGCATTTTTAATTATTATTATAATTGCTCCATTCAATTTGGTTTAACACAAATCTAGTATCATCAGCTTTCTTTGTTTGTAAAATCATTTGATTTACCTTAGCCCGGAAGATAGATATAAAAACAGGTAAGCATTGATCCCTCTCGCTAAGCAGAAGTCCGTTCTATTTAACATTTCCCCGGCCAGATAAATCCAGACATTTTCCTGAGGGTCAAATTTTTGTTGTAAAAGGTTTTCCCCTCTTATGAGAAGGAGTGGACAGATCAGGGAGCCCCACAATAAAACCTTGACCAATTTCATGATAAGGGCTGTAAAACTTGATCAAAAATTAACAAATTATTTAAAGTTCCTTTCTTCTGAATAGGAATTTTAAGTCTCTTATTGGCTCCACCTTCCACTCTTCTCTGCCTCCAGTCCCGGAGTCTGCAGGGGTTCCTTCTTGTTCTGGTCCAGCCACTGGCTTTAGGCGACTGGAATGTATCCAAGTCTTGATTCCCTCGAGCTCTGCTGCCGTCGGGGTCGTCAAGAGTACCCTATATGGGCCCTTCCATCTGGCTCTAAGTGGTTCCTCGTTCCAGTCTTTCACAAGGGCGTAACTTCCAGGTAATAGTCGGTTTTCCGGGGCAGGAGACTGATCCTGTGACTGCAGCATGTCCCGTACCTGCTGATGGATGGAAGACAAAACAGAAACCAAGGACCATACATATTCTCTAATCATTCCCTCTCCTAAAACATGTAACTGTTGTTCAGTACCCATGGGCAGACTCAGAGGGTAAGGCTTACCATACATTATCTCAAATGGGCTTAATCCCTGTCACGGTGGGGTCCTCAGGAGGGCCGTGATCTCCCTAAGTCCCTCTCACTGTGCCAATTCAGCCCAAGGGCACCCTCTATTTTCGCCCGCCACATCTTGATCTTGAGTTCAGTTGGGAGGCTGTCTTACGTCTCTTCGGCACAGTTAACTGGGACTCCCGTCCCCGTTCTTCCAGACCCACCGCGGGTCTCCCTGTACATTGGGTGCTGCCCAGGCACCCTAGCCTTATGGGCTGCGCGTGGCTCCTACCAGCCCCTAATACCACACCCCAAGCCTCACTGATGTACTGGACGTTTATCCATCAAACACACGCCCGCTTCCCCGGGCCTCCTCTATGATCTAGCCCACTCCGGGCTCTCTCCTCGGGCTCACCGCACTGCTATCCCTCTCCTCAGGGACAACCGCAGCACCACGCCCTCGTCACTCTCTCCCCGGGTCCAAATCCCCTGGGCCCTCTCTAAAACAACCTGGCCCACTACGGGACCTCCGGCCAAGCCTCCGGTTCCTTAGGCCCACCGCACAGCTACCCTCTCTGGTCCAGGCTCACCGCACTGCTATCCCCTTTTGCTGGGGACCACCGCAGCGCCCTGTCCTTCTCTTGGGCACACCGTGCTGCTAACCCCTTTTCCTGAGGTCCACCGCAGCACCCTGCCCTTCTCTTGGGTTGTCTGCAGTGCTAGCCTGTTACCGGGCTCGTCATGCC
Organism: Alligator mississippiensis; assembly: GCF_030867095.1. Classification (NCBI taxonomy): domain Eukaryota; kingdom Metazoa; phylum Chordata; order Crocodylia; family Alligatoridae; genus Alligator; species Alligator mississippiensis. The sequence goes on along the minus strand of NC_081825.1, from coordinate 2,671,036 downwards.
CGTCCTGGGCTTCTCACAGGTTGCCCCTCTCGGGCTTCTCATATATTGTCCCCTTCTCTGGGGTTCTATATGCCCACCCTTGGGCTTCTCCAAGGCCCCCTCTCTGGGACTCTGTGCGCCCCCACTTGGGCTTCTTAAATGCCCCCCTCTCTGGGGATTCTGCGCCCTCACTGGAGTCGGGGTCCTCACGCTCTGCAGTGAGGCCCCTTTAAGGATCCTGCGCCCTCACTGGCGCTGGGGTTCTCACACTTCGTGAGCCCCTGCAAGTTGCGCCCTTACTGGCACCAGGGTTCCCCCACCTCTCTGGGGGTCCCTATGAGGTTCAGCCACTCCTCTCTGAGCTTAACTGACCCCACGACTCTGCCCTGCAACTTTCAGGGCCTAGTGCGCCCTCACTGGTGCCGGGGTCCTCATGCTCCGTGAGCCCCTGCAAGTTGCGCCCTTACTGGTGCTAGGGTTCCCCCACCTCGCTGGGGGTCCCCATGAAGATACCATGCCCTCACTGGTGCTAGGGTTCTCCCACACTCCGTGGGGTCCCTATGAGTACACTGCGCCCACTCTGGCGCTGGGGTCTCCCTACCTCTCTGGGGGTCCCTATGAGTATACAGCGCCCACTCTGGTGCTAGGGTTCCCCCACCTCTCTGGGGGTCCCTGTGAGGCCTCCTCCAACCCCTACAGCCTCGCCCAAACCACCGGTGTAATATAAACACTAACCAAACAAAACACAAGCTTCCTGGCTGTAACTTAACTTAAGGCCACCTGGCTGCAACAACATAGCTCCTGTGCCACAGAGCCACCATCCTTCAGTCTGCTCGAGCAGTACTTGCATCCTAGCCCCGTGAGCTCCTGCCTCTTTGGCTGCTAGCAGGGAACTGCTAGTCTGGCCTTGGCTCTAGGCTTTATAGGAGCCAGGCCCTGCCCCTACAGGCAGCTGACTCTTATTAGTTGCCCCGGCAACCCACAGCTGTACTCATTATGGCTGCTAGGGCTTTTCCCCCAGCAGTTTTCCCCTCTCTAGGAGCGGGGCAGCGAGGTGCCCCGTGACAATCCCAATTTAGAATGTGGTGCGACCCTTACTTGTAACGGGGCCAAGGGTAGGGCCTCTGGCCATTTGAGTCGAGCTTCTTGGCAAATCTTTGCAAGGTGTCTTTTTAAGGTCTGATTCATACGTTCCACCTTTCCACTGGACTGGGGTCTCCAAGGGGTGTGTAAATGCCAGCTGATTCCCAGGAACTCAGAAACCTTCTGAGTAATTTGTGCAATGAAACGTGGGCCATTGTCTGACCCTATTCCTTTTGAAAGTCCGAAGCGAGGTATGATTTCTCGCAGGAGCACCTTGACCACCTCTTGGGCTTGGGCAGTCCGACATGGGAAGCACTCAACCCAATTAGAGAAAGTGTCCACAAAGACAAGGAGATATCTCATCCCTTGTTGTCGGGGCAACTTGGTAAAATCCACCTGCCATTCTTCTCCTGGCCCATTGCCTATTCTCTGATGTCCTGGAGTTTCTTTTTTCCCTCCTTTTGGGTTATTTCTCTGGCAGACCTCACATGTCTCTGATACCTTCTTGGCAGCCTCTCTTAATCCCACTCCAGTTACATAGTGACTGATCCATCTTACCATTGCCCTGGGTCCGTAGTGGGTGCCATGATGAGCGCTCTTTACTACCGCATGAACCCAGGCAGCTGGGATGATAATGCAGCCATCCTTTGCTACTAGCCACCCGTGCTCCCCCTTCTTTGCTTGAAACTCTTTTATTAATTGTTTGTCTTTTTCCCCATACTGTGGTGTCACAGGCTGGTATAGGTCTGGGAGGAGAGGTAACAGATTACTTACTTCGGGCAGCAAGTCTGTCTGAGGTCTTTTAGCTGCTCTCTTTGCTGTAGTGTCAGCAAATCGATTACCTTTTGTGAAGGGGTCGTTCCCTTTCTGATGTGCTTTACAATGCATTACCGCTACCTCCTTCGGTTCCCAGACTGCCTTGAGGAGAGCTTTTATTTGCTTGCTATGTTTAATGCTTGCTCCTTTAGCATCAAGTAGACCCCGCTCTTTCCACAGCGCTCCATGAGCATGTAAAACAAGGAAAACATATTTAGAATCAGTATAAATATTAAGTTTTGTTGGCCGCCAATTGCAAAGCCCAAGTCATAGCAATGAGTTCAGCCTTTTGAGCTGAAACAGATGGGTTTAAAGGTCCTGCTTTTATCACATTCTGTGTAGTCACGATAGCGCATCCGGATTTTCGAATTCCATTCTCCATACTCGAGCTGCCATCGGTGTAGAATTCCAGTTCAGCATTGTCGAGGGGTCGGTCTCTCAGGTTTGGTCTTGAGGAGTAAACAGCTTCCAATGTTTGCAGGCAATCATGTACAAGATCTGGTGTGTCAGCCATAGGTGGCAACAGTGTTGCTGGATTTACAGTGCGAGAAATGGCCAATTTTATTTCAGGCTTGTCTAGGAGGATGGCCTGATATCGAGCCATTCGTCCTGGGGTTAACCAGTTCCCTCCTTTCTGCTCCAGGACTGTAAGCACTGCGTGAGGCACATATACAGTCATTTCATGGCCTAGGGTTAACTTTTCAGCTTCTTGTATTAGCAGACAGGTGGCAGCAACGGCCCGGAGACAAGCAGGCCATCTGGATGACACAAGGTCTAATTGCTTAGAAAAATATGCCACTGGTCGTTGCCAGCTACCTAATTTTTGTGTTAATACTCCAACGGCCACCCCCCTTTGGTCATGCACAAAAAGGGAAAAAGGCTTACTCATGTCCGGTAGTCCTAAGGTGGGTGCTTCAATGAGAGCCTGCTTTAACTGGCAGAATGCTTGCTCACACTCTTCAGTCCATTCGAGCACCTTTGCATCACCTTGTGTAGCTCCATACAGAGGTTTTGCAATAACCCCAAAATTTGGAATCCAAATCCTGCAAAAACCTACTGTACCTAAGAAGCCCCGTAGTTGTTTCTTTGTTTTTGGGGTTGCTAGCCAGCATATAGCTTCTTTTCTTTCAGGCAACAGGGCTCTCTGACCAGGCTGTAGTTCAAATCCCAAATATGTTACCTTCTGGGACATTGGTTGCATCTTACTTTTGGACACCCGTTATCCTTCTTGTCCCAGAAAATTAAGGAGGCAAATTGTTCCTTCTAGGCAACTTGCTTCAGTGGTGGCAGTTAAGAGCAAGTCATCCACATATTGCAGAAGGGCACAGGACAGTGGCAGTTTTAGCCTACGTAAATCCTTGCTTAACGCAGTGCCGAATAGGGTTGGGCTGTTTTTAAACCCTTGGGGTAAGACAGTCCAGCAAAACTGAGTCTTAATGCTAGTATCTGGGTCTTCCCATTCAAATGCAAATATTTCCTGAGATTGCCTCTCTACCGGTATACAGAAGAAAGCATCTTTTAAATCAATAACTGTGAACCAGTTATGATCTGGGTTCAAGGCAGACAGCAAGGTGTATGGGTTGGGGACAACTGGGTGTATACTCATGACCACTTTATTTACAGTTCTCAGGTCTTGAACAAAGCGATATTCATCCTTCTTAGGCTTCTTCATGGGCAAGATGGGTGTGTTAAAAGCTGATGTACATTCACGGAGAAGGCCATACTCCAGGAACCGTTCAACTAACGGCTTCAGTCCTTTCCTGGCTTCCATCCGCATTGGATATTGTTTCACACATGGAGGCTGGGCCCCTGGCAAAAGTTGAATCTTTACAGGGTCAGCATTTTTAGCCTTCCCAGGTCGGTGACCTGCCCATACCCATGGAACAACAGCATCGAGCAGAGGTTGAGGAATATCCGGTGTACTTTCCTCTCAGAGAAGGCCGAGAAGACAGGCCTGCAGGTTCCACCCCTTTTCAGGAGGCACCATTAGGAACATTTGCCCATCCTGAAATGACAACGTAGCTTGTAGTTTACAGAGGAGGTCTCTCCCTAAAAGGGGAACGGGGCAGTCTGGCATGTACAAGAATTGATGGGTGACTTTGGCCTGCCCAAGATTACAGGTCATTGGCTGTAGGAAGGGTCGTGTTACTGCCTTCCCTGTGACCCCTACCACCGGCACAGTCTTTTTACTTAAAGGTTTCAGTTTTTGAGTTAAGACAGAATGGGCAGCACCTGTATTGACGAGAAATTCTACCAATTCATCTCTGTCCCCTAGTTGCATTTTAACCAGAGGCTCGTCAGGGGACACCTGGATCTGGGTTATCTTTCCCTCCCGGGCCTCCGGTCCCCTTCAATCTGAATCCCTTCCAAAAGCAAACAGTCCACTGCTCTCCTCTCTTTTCTTTTCACCTTCACCTACTTTCTGATTGGGGCATTCCCGCTTCCAATGTCCTTTTTGTTTGCAATAGGCACACTGATCTTTCTCTAATGGACCCCGTCTCTGAGGCTGTCTCCGGGATCCCTCATTTCTAGGTTTTCCCGTGATTGCAGCTGCCACTAGGGCTGCCTGCATTTTCATCTTTCTCTCCTCTTTCTTGTCCTGTTGCTTGTCCTGAACACTTTCTCAGGTAGTAAATACTTGGTAAGCAATGTCTACTAGTTGGGAAATAGGCATACCTGCTGCTCCGTCTGTCTTCTGCAATTTCTTCCTGATGTCCGGTGCACTCTGACCTATGAAGATCATATTTACCATGCAAGCGTTCGATGCATCCTCCGGGTCCTCATGGGTGTATTGTCTGAAAGTAGTGTAGATTCTTTCCAAGAAAGCACTCGGGGTCTCATTCATCTCCTATCGAACCTCATACACTTTACTGAGATTCTGAGGTTTTTTCACAGCACCTCTCAATCCTCGGAGGATATATTCTCGATAGGCATGGATGGAGGTCATATCTTGGTCTGGGTTCCAATCTGGCTCCTGGGTGGGGACATGATTGTCCTTATTTCCATGTAGGCGCCCTGCGGTAATTTCCTTTTCCACGTACTCACAGGCTTTGTTTACTACCATCCTCCTTTCCTCTGGTGTCAACAGGACATCTAAAAGAGACTGAACATCTGCCCAAATTGGGTTATGGGTTTTGAAAATCATTTCAAACAGGTTTCATACCTTTTCAGGATCCTCTCTCAAGCTGGGGGTATTGTTCTGCCAGTTATACAAATCTGAGGTAGTGAAAGGAACGTGCACAAAGGTTCAACGGTAGGTTGGCTCACCGTCATCTTCGAGAGGCCCGGGTACCACTTGTTCTCTTAGGGGAAATACCCCATTTTCCTTCCCATGGCCAGGATCAGATTCCCTGTGATGTTTTCCCTTAACCCCGGAGTCTGCTCCCAAATGTACTCTCCACCCACCTCCCGGGGTTATATCAGGAGTAGTCGGGGATTCTGGAGATTGCCAAGCACCTGACGGCCATGGTCGGTGCTGTTCCAGATCCCTGGGTCAGGGAGTGTTCTCAACCTTTGCCTCGGGGGGGGGGGGGGAAGAAGGAGGAAGAGCGGATGCCAATGAGGAATCAGATGAATGAGGAGGAGGAGGGGGAAGAGGAGGAGGATAAGGTGGAAGTGGCAAAGGGAGTGGACCCTCCGGCTCTGGACATTCCAGGACAGGATTTTCAGTTGGTCGAGCCACTGTCACCTTAGAGATCCCAACCCCCTCCCCCAATCCACATTTATCCAAAACCTGTCTATCCCTACAGAGAGACATAAACGCTTGCGCATACATCAATTCCTCCCATTTACCATTCTGCCGGCAGAACAAAATCAATTGTAAGATGGTATTATAATTAACACTTCCCTCCCGAGGCCAATATTCTTTATCATCTAGCTGATAGCGTGGCCACGCAGTTTCACAGAAGAATTTAGCTTTCTTCTTAGTCATAGGATCCTCACCAAACTCTGCCCAATGTCCCAATACACAAGAGAGGGGGGTACATTTCCTAACCTTACTGTTAATGGTACCCATCTCAGGGCTGCCTTCCCGGTTCTGACCATCCAACTTACCTGGGATCCAGGGATCTGTTCTTAGTCCTCGTCCTCACAGGGGAAAAATCACTGGTCTTGGACTCGGGCCAGACAGAATACTTACAGAGATAATCCCAGGCAGGCGTACTGACGATATGCCTTATGCCCTTTCTACCCTCTCACCCAAGTGCCTCTTACTGGTACTTTCACTCTATGGCGTTGCACTGTTAGGCTACTGCTGCCTCAGTGATCCAGCTCCCCCTGAAGCAAAAGTCTTACAGGGAAAAGAGATCCCGGGGCACGCCTGACATTCGTTCCAGAGGAGCGGTCGGCTGGTCGTCAGTTAGTCCAGGCAAAGCCTTATCTAAGGCAGTCCCATCTGGGGTGCCAAAAACTGTTATGCCCCAGCTCAAGTCTGGGATCGTGACCGGTATGCAAAGGCCAATAAAGATACCAGGGGTGAAAGTACAAAGAAGGTTTATTGCTAGCAATAAAAGGTGCGAGTGGAATTTCACGTAACAAGCACACCCACTACTACTGTACTTCTAAGCATCTTTTATACAGGAGTTTTCAAGCCTTCACAAGTGTGCTTAATGATTGGTTATAAGTGAGTGACGCAAGAAGTTCTTTACTGGGCATGTCTCTATACCTGTGTTTTAGCCATGTATCTCATTTACATACATGTGTTTCATTAGCATACTTTTTCAACACCTAGGGGTGTGATTTTTAGTATTTTAATGAGCCCTTTAACCCAGTACTCTGTTTCTTCTTTTGTTTTCAAGCTCCCTTTATCTAAGACTGTCTCTTCCTTATCATTGCAGATGGGCATTCTTCACATAGCATTCTCTTCTTCTTCGTCTTCGAGTAGAGGTTTCTAGGTCACTCCTTACAACAGGAATAGTCAATAGGGTGGGTGCTCAGTTCCAGGAATCAGACTGGAGACAAACACTGTTCCTGTTTTGTGGTGCAGCTTAGGCCACAGCAATAACCCAGGGCTAAAGGGCTTCTTTCACAGAGCAAAGTGTAAACCAAATGCAGCTGGTAACAGCTGACCCACAGCATGTATTACCTCTCTCTAGCTTTTCCGAAAGCCCCCTGGCAGCAGGTGCATCATCCATCAATAAGACACGCTGACCTATTGCACCCCTGGAGAGGACACTGGCCTCATTCTGGTGAGGAGAGCTGGCATCCTTCCACAGCTCCCAGCAGGACCAAACTATGGGGAAAAGCAAAATCCTTGCAAGTAACCAGCAAACTTTCTCTGTTTCCTCCAACCTCTCGCCTCCCTTGACAGCAGGGGTGGGGAGATGGAAGGGTTTAGACACTGGCTTAGATGACAATACTTTTCTGTGTGTGCCAGATAGGTGTGAACAGTCCCAGTGGCCTAAACACTTGTTTTGGGTGCCAGGGTTTTAGAGTTTGAGCCCTATCTAGATTGAAATTGGTTCATGAGTGTAAAAAAGGAAAAAAAAAAACCCCACCCTTTGTTGATTAAAATCTGAGCATAGACTTGGAGAAAAAAGTACCAACATGTCTAATTGAATCAATAGTCCTGCCAAAACTAAAGGTAATAAGAAGCTTCCCAGTGCAAGGATTTCCCTTTCCACCTGGGGAGAAGAGAGTTTGCTCACACATGAGCAGGAATCAATGAAGCAGGAAGGCAAGGGCCATTCTGGGACTGGGTTTGTTTCCCTAGAAAACAAACGCACACAGGAGCTGGGCTGTGGGGAAAGAGAAGAGGATCCAGTCATGCAACTGCTGGGGACCATATCCTAGAATGAGAGATGATGGACTCGAAGTAATCTTCAGAGGTCACACCTGGTCCAAACCCCCTTGCCGTGCATGTTTCTGTCTTACCTATGCCTAAATCTACACAATTGCCCCTGGAGTGCAACTACCAGGCACATTACCACAGACACCAACAGTACCAGTCAAGCAGGGGAGGAGCACTGTCGGTGTCTCTGCTGCTGCAAGGGCTCTTAAAAGACACTGGAGAGATCAAAGGAAGACAGCCATGCCTCCCACATCCAGAGAAAGGCAACTGCCAGCTTCATACCCATCTGACCAGGGTCTTAAATCTCTTCCTTATCCCAATATGGCCTGACCTGAGTGTAAGGGCAAAAACCTAGAGCCAGGAAGCTTCTGATACTGTTGCCTGCAGGGGCACTGGCATGTGTGGGGGTGGGCTCCTTGGTTCCAGCTGCTGCTCTTTTCAGGGCACTCCAGTAACAGTGACTCCTAGATCCCCTCTGAGCAATGTCTTCCCAAAGTCTTCTTGAACACCTCCAAAGATGCCTTTCCCTTGCATCTATTCCACCGCCTCACTGTTCTAACAGTGAAAAGATTTTTCCATCTATCTGATGGAAAATGTGTCTGTACACCATGCCAGGAGCTAGGAAAAAGGGGGTGGGGGTGTAGCTCTCTATGTCGAGAAAAGCTACATGTCCCTGCAAGACGACATTGGCACCCAGGGAAGCCAACTGGAGACCCTCGGGGTTAAAATACATGGGGAACACGGCACAGGGGACACAATGGGAGGAGTCTACTATGGACCTAGCAAGGAATAAGAGCATGACCAGGAATTCGCCAGGCTAAGGCTGCATGCTCTCGGTGCATAGTTGTCATGGGAGATTTCAACTACTCGGGCACCTCATGGGAAGAACACTTGGCCAAATCCAAATGGTCACAAAGCTTCATCACGTGTGTGAATGAACTCTACCTGACTCAAGATGTCTATAGACCGAAAAGAGGTAAAGCGCTGCTGGACCTGGAACTGGCTAAAGGGGATGATCTAGTCAGCAACCTAAGAATCAAAGGAAAGCTGGGAGATGGTGACCTCCAGCTGATCACTTTTACTATCAGCCATAAAGCTGGCAAGTCAGTCAGCAAAGCAGAAGTCCTCGACTTTAGGAAAGCTGACTTTGACAAGCTCAGGAGGCTTGTTGTTGAGGCCCTAAGGGGCCATGACTCAGCAGGAAAGGGACTCCAGGAGTGGTTGCTCCTTAAGGGAGCGATGCTGAAAGCATAAGGGATGTCCATCCCATCTCAGAGGAAAGGTAGTGTAAGAGGGGGCATTCTCAGAGCCAATCTGACATTGGTCCACCCACCTGTTTCTGGGCCAACCGCCTGCCTCCTTTCCTGCCATGCCTTGATTAAAATATAATTATTTTAATTAGGCAGGAGGCTGCCCATTTCTTGCCCCAATGCCAGGGTGCACTATCTGTGGCTCCATTCCTCCCCTGCACCGCAGCCCAAGCCTCGCAAATGGCATCCACAGATGTTAACATCACCGGCCCCACACTGCACCCCAGAATCCTCCAGTCCAGACTGCAACCAGATCCCTCCAATCACGCAGCCTACTCCAAGCTCATTCTCGGCTGCCTAGCTCCCTGAACTGTTCCCCCCTCTCAGCTGTGGTCCCCTGGGACCTTTGCCCACACAGACCCTGGCCTCACCTCCAAGGCCAGTTGGAAACCCCAGGCTCTCAGCTCTAGATATGCCTCACAGTGGACCCCCGGCCCTTTTGACCCTTCTGGTTCTGGCCCCAGCATTGACCAGTTGAGGGTGTTTTGAGTCAGGCCTCTGAGCCTCTAGCCCACTCTCTACCCTGGGTTCGCCTTCTTGGCCATACTATGGGGTAACCCACCCAGTTGTGGGAACTGGGGTTACTAAGGCACCCCAACCCACCTTTCACTGGGGTGGTAGCTTGCCTGCCATTTCCTGGGGGCTCCCGCACCACTGGGAGCCCCACCAGGCCATCCACTCCTGGCAGGGTGCAGTTTTAGGTCATGCCCAGGACCAGGAGCCTCCAAATCATCCCCTTAAGCTCCTGCCCTTACCTCCAGGTGTTCCATGCAGCCAGGCGGTGTTTCTGCCTGGCCTGCCAGCAGCGAACTGCAACCCCCTTGGCTCAGCAGGGAATTTGTGGACCTTCTACACCTAAAAAGAGAGGCTTATAAAGGATGGAAGACACGAATCACCACTAAGGAGGAGTATTCTGCACTGGTCTGCACCTGTAGGGAGTGAACCAGGAAAGCCAAGGCTGTAACTGAACTCCAACTGGCTACACGTATCAAGGACAATAAAAAGTCCTTTTTCTGATATGTGGGGAGTTGGAAGAAAAGCAAGAGCAACAGTGGACCCCTGCTAAACCAAATGGGACAACTGACAACCAAAACCCAGGACAAAGCCAATGCTTAATGGGCACTTTGTGTCGGTTTTTCACCAGCCCAAAGGGACCACCCTGCCTAATATGATGCAGAACACTCAGGGTGAAGGTGAATTTATACCCAGCATTGGTATAGACCTTGTAAAGGAACACCCTGACAGGCTAAACACCTTTAAATCAGCAGATCCTGACAGATTGCACCCCCAAGTACTTACGGAGCTGCCAGACGTCATAGGCCAGTCACTGGCAAACTCGTGGTGCTCAGGTGAAGCACCTGAAGATTGGAAGAAGGCCTTTAGGAAAGGAAGGAAAGTAGATCCAGGGAACTACAGGCCAATCAGCTTGACCCCAATCCCTGGAAAGATTCTGGAAAAAATTATCAAAGAGACCATTCTTGACAATCTGTCTGATGGCAACATCCTGACGGACAGCCAGCACGGGTTTGCTGTGGGTAGGTCTTACCTGACCAATCTCATCTCCTTCTATGATTAGGTGACATATCATCTGGGCAAGGGAGAAGAGATTGACATCATATATCTGGACTTTAAAAAAGCCTTTGATCTGGTGTCCCACAACCTCCTCATGGAAAAACTGGCCAACTGCAGCCTCGGCTACATCACACTCTGATGGCTGGGGAATTAGCTCTGAGGCTGGACCCAGAGAGTGGTAGTCGACGGAAGTGAATCATGATGGTGCTCCGTGACCAGTGGTGTCCCCCACGGATCTGTCCTTGGACCTGTACTCTTTAAAGTCTTTATTAATGATGTGGATATTGGTATCAGAAGCAGACTGGCCAAGTTCACCGATGACACTAAACATTGGGGTAGAGCGTCCACACCTGAGGATAGGCTGGTGATCCAAGCTGACTTGGATAGGCTTAGAAAATAGGTGGATATAAACCTGATGACATTCAATACTGACAAATGCAAGGTATTCCCCCTCAAGAAAAAAAACCTGCAGTACGCTTATAGGCTCAGAAGAGCTATGCTCACTAGCACCACGGCCAAAAGAGACTGATGGGTCATTATTGACTACAAGATGAACATGAGTCACCAATGAGATGTTGCAGCTGGTAAAGCAAACCAAACTCTGGCTTTCATCCATAGATGCTTCTCAAGCAAATCCCAGGATGTCATCCTCCCACTGTACTCAGCCTTGTCGAGGCCACAGGTGGAGTACTGCATCCAATTCTGGGCTCTGCAATTCAAGAAGGATGTGGAGAGGCTTGGGAGAGTCCAGAGGAGAGCCATGCTCATGATCAGAGGACAAGAGAACAGGCCTTATGAAAACAGGCTGAGAGCCATGGGACTATTCAGCCTGAAGAAGCGCAGGCTCAGGGGTGACCTGGTGGCAGCCTATAAGTACATATGGGGTGTACATCAGGATCTGGGGGAGTGACTGTTTACCAGAGCATCCCAAGGGATGACAAGGTCCAGTGGTCACAAACTCCTCCAAGACCATTTTAGGCCTGACATAAGGAAAAACTTCTTTAATTTCTGAGCCCCCAAGGCCTGGAATAGACTGCTGCCAGAGGTTGTGCAAGCACCTTCTCTGGACTCTTTTAAGAAACATTTCAACACCTATCTTGCTGGGATCCTTTGACCCTACCTGACTTCCTGACTCTGGGGCGGGGGGCTGGACTCAATGACCTTTGGAGGTCCCTTCCAGACTTAATGTCTATGAAGTCCATGAAGTCTATGAAGGACATATGCAAACTAAGTCTTGCAATTTAGACAGAGCAATCCCATGAACCAGGACAGGCTGGGGGCTGACTGGCTGGGCCACAGCTCTGCAGAAAACTGCCCAATCCTCCAATTTCTCTCGGTCATTTTGAACCCCAGCCCTACCCTTCAGCATACCTACTACTCTCCCCCTCCCACTCAGATTGGTGTCAGCTGCAAACTTGCTGAGGGTTCACTCTATGCCATCTTCCAGGACACTGATGAAGATATGAAATAAAACCGACTCAAGGACTGACCCCTGGGATACTCCACTTGATGCTGGCTGCCAACTATACATCAATCCATGGATTACTACCCTCTGAGTCCAATGCTCCAGGCAGTTTTCTATGCACTTTACAGTCCATTCATCCAGCCCATACTTCCTTAGTTTGCCTGTAAGAATGCTGTTGGAGACCGTATCAAAAGCCTTGTTAAAATTAAGAAACACCACATCCACTGGCCTCCCCACATCTGCAGAGCCAGTCATGTCATCATAGACGGCAATCAGGTTGGTCAGGCATGACTTGCCCTCAATTTATCCATGCTGACTGTTCCTGATCACTCTCTTCTCCTCCAAGTACTTAGAAATGGATTCCTGGAGGATCTGCTCCATGATTTTTTCCAGGGACGAAGGTGAGGCTGACCCATCTGTAGTTCCCTAGATCCTGCTTTTTCCCTTTCTTAAATATGGACATTATATTTGCCCTTTTCCAATCATCCAGGACCTCTTCTGATCCTCGTAAGTTTTCAAAGATGTTTGTCAATGACTCTACCATCTCATCAGGAAACTGATTTGGCACCCTCAGGGACATCCAGCCCAGCCCCGTGGACTTGTATATGTCCAGCTTTTCTAAATAGTCCCTAAGGGTACATGTATGTGCCGCAATATTTGCCCTTCAGATGCTGCAACTGCATGTCTGTTTTCACAGCAGGATTTCCAGGCATTTTAAAAGTCTTTTAGGCAAGTTAAAGTAAAACTGCTCAGATGTAGTTTAGTTAGCCCAGGGATCCTAGCAAGCCAGACTTGTGAGGGGGCAGGCAGCCCCCTTCAGTAGATTTGCAAGAAAGACTGCACCCCAAACCTTGAGCACCCAATCCAAAACCCACCCAGCAAAAGTGGCAATACTGTGCCTGGGGGAGGGGAGGGGGGAAGGTTTTACACTTGAAAGAGGGCAATTAGTAACTTCTCAGGCATGTGGCGGTTGAGTGGTAGGCCGGGCTTTGGCCAGTAGCCCGAAACGGCAGGTGGGTACTTTTGACCAATGGAGCGGAATTAGGCACCGAAGCGTACTGTTTGGAGAAAGAGATTATTTACTTAAGCTGTCGATGTATACAGCGTAGGAAGAACTGACTTAGATTACAGTTGCAAACGAACGAGATGAAAGCTTTCTGAGAACGTGATGAGACGTCCGTGAACAACTGAACAAGCATGCAAGACGCGGGGGTATGTCGGGTAGGTCGGTGACAGGGAGTCGCTGGTGGGTGATCAGTCCGCCAGGTTTACTCCGAGAAATGCGCAGAGTTCTCAGAGTTCTCCAAACTCCGAAAAATGTGCGGAGCTTTCTGAGTTCTCTGAATTCTCCAACGTGGGCGGAAACTGCTTTAACTTTTATATGGCTAGCAAGCCAATTGCTAGTCGCCAAATATGAATAATTTGGAACCGGCCAATGGTGATATGCGTGTTTGCATAAAGTTGGCAGGAACTTTTTCTAAACTAATTTTCCATTACTGTGGCATATAGTTATTGGGTTCTGACACAGCCGAATTTTCCACCGTGACCTAGTTACTGCCACCAGCGAAATTTTCACTGTGCCATAGAATTCAGAATGATTGACAGCAGAATGATTGACAGCGGGATTTTTTCACTATGGCGGGAGGTTCCACTGTGCCATAGGCATACAACTACTAATGGGTTCTGACAAATGAATAGTCATCTGGTTCCATCTCGGATGCATATGAGACCTAGGGCAGTTGTCTCACTCCTGTCACCCTTATCTGGAGGGTCTTAGGCGTGTCTCTCACTGCACCTTAATCAGTTTCGTTGGGGCGGGGGGGGCGGGAATTCTTTGTGAATCAGACAGACTGTGTCCTGTGCCAGGGTTCCCCAAGAACACAGAGCTGAGAGGTAACAGTGTGGGCATCTGACTGAGGCATTTCCTTTTAACCCCTCACCCATATCAAACCTGGGAGGCTGGCCTCTGTGTCCTTTGGGTTTTGAAGCGCCCTAAAAAGGCTGAACAAAGCGTGAACTGTTGCTGCAGTCCCCTGGCATGACACTGCTTCCCTGGATGCAGACACTGGTGGGTGCTCAGCAGGTATACATCCCCAAACCCTTTCTGTATTGCTGACAGAATTATGGACACTCCCGGAGAGGGATACACTGGTGCTGGGCCAGTTTGGAGGATTGGAAGAAGCATTTCCTGCTCTTTGAGCACGGATGTGGTTTCTCCTCTGTGTGGATACGCTGGTGCCAGGACAGCTGGAGGATTAGATGAAGCTCTTCCCACACTGAGCACTATTATGGCTTCGCCCTCAATTGAATAAGTTGGTGCAGAGCCCAGCTGGAGGAGTGAGTGAAGCTCTTCCCACACTATGAGCACGGATATGACTGCAAACCCGTGTTGGTAATCTGTGGCTGGGCCAGGGTATAGGACAGGTTGAAGCTTTTCCCACACTTCGAGCACCAATATGGTTTCTTCCCCGTGTGGATGAGGCTGTGTTTGATCAGGTAAGGGCACTGAGTGAAGTTCTTCCCAAACTCTGAGCACTGATGTAACTTCTACTGTGTGGATACAATGGTGCTAATCCAGGCCTGATGACTGAGGGAAGCTCTTCCGACACTCTGAGCGCTAATGTGGCTTCTCTCCTGTGTGGATACGCTGGTGCCGAGCCAGGTAGCAGGAGTAACTGAAGCTCTTCCCACACTCTGAGCACTGATGTGGCTTCTCCCCAGTGTGGACACGGTGGTGCAGAGCCAGCTGGCGGGAGTAAGTGAAGCTCTTCCCACACTCTGAGCATTGATGTGGCTTCTCCCCAGTGTGGATACGCTGGTGCAGAGCCAGCTGGTGGGAGTAAGTGAAGCTCTTCCCACACTCCGAGCACTGATGTGGCTTCTCCCCCGTGTGAATACGCCAGTGCTCAGACAGTTTGGAAGAGTAAGTGAAGCTCTTACCACACTCTGAGCACTGATGTGGCTTCTCCCCCGTGTGAATACGCTGGTGCTGAGACAGGCTGGAGGACCGAGTGAAGCTCTTCCCACACTCTGAGCACTTATGTGGCTTCTCCCCCGTGTGGATACGCTGGTGCATAGCCAGGATGGAGGGCTGAGTGAAGCTCTTCCCACACTCTGAGCACTGATATGGCTTCTCCCCCGTGTGGATATGTTGGTGAAAAGCCAGGTGGGAGGACCGAGTGAAGCTCTTCCCACACTCTGAGCACTGATGTGGCTTCTCCCCTGTGTGGATACGCTGGTGCCGAGCCAGGTGGGAGGACCGAGTGAAGCTCTTCCCACACTCTGAGCACTGATGTGGCTTCTCCCCCGTGTGGACATGCTTCTGCACAGCCAGCCTGGAGGAGTAACTGAAGCTCTTCCAACACTCTGAGCACTGATGCGGCTTCTCCCCAGTGTGGACATGCTTGTGCGCAGCCAGCCTGAAGGAGTAACTGAAGCTCTTCCCACACTCTGAGCACTGATATGGCTTTTCCCCTGTGTGGATACGCTGGTGCCGAGCCTGGTCGGAGGAGTAACTGAAGCTCTTCCCACACTCTGAGCACTGATGTGGCTTCTCCCCCGTGTGGATACACTGGTGCACAGCCAGCCGGGAGGGGTAAGTGAAGCTCTTCCCACACTCTGAGCACTGATGTGGCTTCTCCCCCGTGTGGACATGCTTGTGCGCAGCCAGTCTGAAGGAGTAACTGAAGCTCTTCCCACACTCTGAGCACTGATATGGCTTTTCCCCCGTGTGGATACGCTTGTGCAGAGCCAGCTGGGAGGGGTAAGTGAAGCTCTTCTCACACTCTGAACACTGATGTAGCTTCTCTCTTGTGTGAATGCAGCAGTGCCTTGCCAGTTTGGAGAGCTGCCTGAATCTCTTCCCACACTTGGTGCAGCGGTGCTGCAGACACTCATGCTGGGACAGGTCTTGCAAGCAGCTGAAGTTCTTCCTGCACTCAGTGCAGTGGTGTGTCTTCCTCCCTAGGGGGATGCACCGGTCCTGGAAGCAAGGAGAAAAAAGGGGTGGAGGTCTTTCCACTCTTGCCACAGCTGTGCCTGACACTTCCCCCTCTGCACATGTAGGTACTTCACCAGGTCTGTGGGGCGCACAAAGCTCTTCCCCCATTGGGTGAAGCAGTGGGGTAGCTCTCCACAATGGGTCTGGCAGTAAGCAACCAGGGCAGAGGCAGGTGAAGCTCTTCCCAAACTTGATGCATACATGGGACTTCTCCCCAGTCTACCTTATCTTGTGAAGAGCCAGCAGTGATGGGCACTGAAACGTTTTCCTGACCTTCAGGTAGGGCTGAGCTCTGCCCGTGCTTGGAAGTGAGCTCCTGCTTCCCTCCGAGGCCCTCCCCACTGCCTTTGCTTGCATGCAGTGCATCTTTCCAGTGGCTCTTAAGGTCTTTCAGCTCCACCAATTCTTGCCTGCACCCAGGGCTCTATCTAGGTTCTGCCCCTTCTCCACCCTGATGCCCAACTTGAGATGGTACCTGGCTCATGGCTACATTCTCCTTCTGCTTTTGCGGCCTCCCATGACTCTCGTGCCATGGCTCCTTCTCAGGTCCCAGGGAGTTCATCTCACTCAAACTCACTGGGGAAGTCTGCGCTGGCTCCAGGTCTGCAGACCCTTGCACAGAAGGCTCCTCTTCAGCTCTGCTCAGCAGCCTGGCACCTCCTGCATGGGGAAGACAAACTCCAGATTAGTTACTACCCTGCTGGCAAAGGGCAAACACTGCTATTCCTTCTACTGGGATGGGCCTCAGAGCAGGCCTGGACTTTGGCATTGTGTTCCCTCAAGAAAACAAGGTCTTCCTGCCAAAACCCCAAGTGCTGGAGGCAAGGGTGGGGCAGGTCCCTGTGCTGGGCTAATGTTCCCGATTCGGTCCAGTTCAGACTGAGACTCTCAGGGTATCTGCCCCAGCTGTCCATATCATCACCTCAGGCCCTGCTGGGACAAGCAGACATGGGACACGTGCATTAGGGCAGTGCCTGAATAGCCTCATGCTCTAAGGGGCTGAGGATGAGGGGAGGACGTAGAGATGTGTTGCTCTCTTCTGAGAGGAGCAAGGCTGTGCTTCCTGCCTGCTTCCAGGGAGAAGGTCTTTTGCAGGGAATGCACCCACGGAGCTTTCCTCTACTCACCGGTCCCAGATGGCATCCATTTCACAGGGTCTTCAAAGGGGCTAAGGCCTTGGCATGAACTTGAACCAGGACTATCCACGGAGTCTCAGGCTTCATGACACTCAAGACCCCAGAGATGAAACAGCAAAGGGTGTTACCTGTCAGCTCTGTGTTCCTGAAGGAGCCCTGGCACCCAGCTTGATGGACTTAGAAAGGACTTTTTCTATTCCCATTGCATAAATTTCATAGATTTCATAGACGTTAGGGCTGGAAGGGACCTCAGAAGATCATCGAGTCCAGCCCCTTGCCTAAAGGGCAGGAAGTCAGCTGGGGTCATAGGATCCCAGCAAAATAAACATCCAGTTTGCTCTTGAAGGTGTTCAATGAAGGCGCTTGAACCACCTCCAATGGCAGGCTGTTCCAGACCTTGGGGGCTCGGACAGTAAAGAAATTCTTCCCTATGTCCAGACTGAAACGGTCTTGTAGTAGTTTATGACCATTCGACCTAGTCGTCATCCCTTGGGGTGCTCTGGTGAACAAACGTTCCCCCAGATACTGGTGATCACCCCTAATAAACTTATAGGTGGCCATCAGATCACCCCTGAGCCTGCGCTTTTCCAGGCTAAAGAGCCCCAGGGCTCTCAGCCTGTTATCGTAGGGTCTGCTTCCCTGACCTCTGATCATGCGCGTGGCTCTTCTTTGGACTCTCTCAAGCTTCTCCACATCCTTTTTGAATTGTGGAGCCCAAAACTGGACGCAGTACTCCAGCTGCCGCCTCACCAAGGCCGAGTACAAGGGGAGAATGACGTCCCAGGATTTGCTTGAGAAGCATCTATGGATGCAAGCCAGCGTTTTGGTCGCTTTACTAGCCACAGCATCGCATTGCAGGCTCATGTTCATCTTGTAGTCAATGATGACCCCCAAGTCTCTTTCTTCCATAGTGCTAACCAACATAGCACTGCCGAACCTATAAGGATGCTGCGGGTTTTTTTTCCCCAAGGTGGAGAACCTTGCATTTATCGGCGTTGAACACCATCAGATTCTCGTCCGCCCACTTGCTGAGCCTGTCCAGGTCAGCCTGGATCACCCACCTGTCTTCTGGTGTGGATGCTTTGCCCCAAAGTTTGGTGTCATCGGCAAACTTGGCCAGTCCACTTCTGACTCCAGTGTCCACATCATTAATGAAAATGTTGAACAGTATGGGTCCAAGGACAGAGCCTTGGGGGACCCCACTGGACACAGGACACCATGACGAGTGACTTCCATCGACCACCACCCTCTGGGTCCGACCACAGAGCCAATTCCCCAGCCAGTGGATCGTGGTGGACCCGAGGCAACAACTGGCCAGTTTCACCAAGAGGTGATCATGGGATACCAGAGCAAAGGCTTTTTTGAAGTCAAGATATATGACAACAATCTCTTCTCCCTTGTCCAGGTGATAGGTCACCTGGTCATAGAAGAAAATGATATTGGTCAAGCAAGACCTACCCGCAACAAAATCGTGCTGGCTATCCCTTAAGATGTTGGCATCTGCCAGTCCATTAAGGATGGCCTCCTTAATAAACTTTTCTAAGATCTTCCCCGGGATAGAAGTCAGGCTGATGAGCCTATATTTAGACGGATCCACTTTCCTCCCTTTCTTGAAGATAGGCACCACATTGGCCTTCTTCCAGTCTTCGGGCACACCAGAGCGCCAAGAGTTTTCAAAGATCCGTGCTAGAGGCTGGGCTATGATGCTCGCCAGAGCTCCTTGAGTACCCTGGGGTGTAGATTGTCAGGACTGGCTGACTTGAAGGTATCCAGCCTCTCAAGATGCTCCTTCATGAGGTCAGCATCAATGGAGGGCAGGGGATCACCCTCACCCGGACTTCCCTGTCCCGTAGCGGGCATGGGCGTCCCATGGGACTGATGAAAGACCGACGCAAAGTACCCATTTAATAGGTTGGCTTTTTCCTGGGCGTCAGTTGCCCCATCTGGTTCAGCAGGGGTCCAATGTTGCCTCTGCTTTTCCTCCGGCTCCCCACATAACTGAAAAAGGACTTTTTATTGTCCTTGATGCTCAAAGCTAGTTGGAGTTCAGTTGCAGCCTTGGCTTTCCTGGTATGCTCCCTGCAGGACCAGACCAGTGCATCAAGCTTGGGTGGATCTTGTGCAGGCCATGCTGGGGCTATGCGCTGTAGGCAGTGGCGGAGCAGGCATCGCAGGGCATGTGGGCTCTGGGTTGTTGTGGGGTGGGGACAGGGGCTGACTGGCTCAGTTGGGTTCATGCAAGGCACTCCCATGCACACCCCACATACCCTTAAACCCTCCCACGTAAACCCCATAACCACACCATCCACCAAACAATCATACACCAAAACAAAGCCCACGCCTACCCATACCCTACCCTACATGCCCTAACACTCACACCTACAAGCCTCTGGGGGAAGCCCTATTCACTGCTACATGCACACAGCACACACACCCCAAATCCCCACAAACCCCAAGCTCACCTACACATCCCCACAAACCACCCATACACACCCGCACACACCACACATACCCCAACGTTCTCTCCCACGTCCTATATATACACATGCACACAAACACCCACAGCCCCCCAGAAACCCAATACCCTCACACCCATACTCTTTAGGGGTGCACCAATAAGAGATTTTGGGGGCTTCTGCTGCTGTATACCCCCTGGGAAGTTGTGGGCAGGCAGCGCATATGTCCCCGGATCCACAGTCAGCACCCTGCAATAGCAGCACAGGGCAGGCCTGTGATTTCCAGGTCCTGCTGGCACTGCCTATGTAGCTTTACTGACGGCAGAGTCAGGTGGGGGGGAAAGCCACAACTCACCTGGCAGAAGGCCCTCTGATCTTGAGATTTCCCCAATGTCCTCATCATCACAGACCCAGAGCTTCAAATGTCCTCGCTGAATGCTGCAGATTAAGTCAGGTGTGGGACCTTGATATCCTGTTTGGGCAGTAGTTAAAGAGAATTTGTGACTGGGTACAGGATGCAGAATCCAGACGGGATTTGGGCAATGGATCCAAAGAATTCAAGGCGTCTACTAGGGCCTTGATGGACAAGGGAGGATGGGCATTTAAGATGAAAGAAGGCACTGCAGGGACAAGCCTTCAAGAGATAACAGTCCTTCTCACCCAGGCGGATGAGGAATGCTTATAGGAAAACAAAGCACCAATTACTCCTGATTTAGAAAGGGCATTAAACTGACAGAGTCACCAGGGACAGGTAAGGAGATGCATGAGAGGAACAGGAGGGACACCAGTTCACCAAAGGTTAGCGTCAACCTAGTGAGGGGAGGGGTTGGACGTGTTTAAGTCAGCAGGCCCAGAAGATCTTCCTTCAAGGGTGCTGAAGGAATTGGCCTGTCTCACAGCTGAACAGCTGGCACAACTGTCTGGGCACTTGTGGTGCTCACAATAGGTCCCAGAGGACTGCAAAAGGGCTAATATGGTCCCTATTTTCAAGACTGGGAGGAAGAAAGAGCCGGGTAACTATAGGCTGGTTACTCTCACCTCTATCAGTTTTGGGAAAAACTGTGAAAAAATTATTGAGGGTCACATTTGTGAGAGCCCAGCAGAAAAAATAATGTTGAAGGGTAACCAGCACGGATTCATAGCAGGTGGATCCTGCCTGACTGACCCTGTTTCTTTTTACAGCTGTGTCACAAAATGATTAGATGCAGCAGTCGAGGTAGATATAATTTATGTGGATTTTAAAAAGGCCTTCAACTACGGTGTCTCATCCCATTCTCATACGTAAACCAAGCAGCTGTGACGTAGACAATTACATGGTCAGGGGGGTGGCAAATTGGCTTGTGGGACGCACCCAGAGATCAGTGGGGGACGGGTCGGTATTGACCTGGAAAGGTGTGGGCAGTGCAGTCCCCCAAGGTTCAGTCCTTGGGCCAGTGCTGTTCAATATCTTCATCAGTGACTTGGATGAGGGTGTGGAGAGCACTCTCTCCAGATTCACGGACAACACCAAATTATGGAGCAAAGTAAACACACTGGTGCGCAGGGAACGGATTCAGGTGGATTTGGACAGAATAAGATGCAAGTTCACAAAGATAAAAGCATATTACTGCACCTAGGGAGAAGGAATCTCCAACAGGCTTACAGATTGGGAAATGACTTTGTAACCATCACAGCAGTGGAAAGGGATCTCGGAGTCAAAGTTGACTCCAAGATGAACTTGAGTTCTCGATGTGATGAAGTGATCAATTAAGCTAACCGCACCGTATCACACAGTGGCATGTGCACCATGAACAGATCTAGAGAGATGATATTTCCCTTCTATGCGGCACTGGTCAGGCTGCAGTTGGAGTACTGCATCCAGTTTCAGGTGCTGCACTTCAAGAGGGATGTGCACAAGCTTGAGCGGGTCCAGAGGAGGACTACTTACATGGTTAGGGGACTGCAGGCAAAACTCTACAAGGAGTGACTGAGAAACCTGGATCTTTCTAACCTCTGCAAGAGAAGGCTGAGAGGTGATCGACAGACCGTCTACAAATTCATTGGAGGGGGGCAGCAGGAATAGGGGATATTCTGTTTAGCAGGGCACCCCTTGGAGTAACGAGAAACAACAGCCACAAACTGACGGAGAGCAGCTAAGTTAGACGTCAGGAAGAACTTTTTACGGTAAGGGCTGCCAGAATCTGGAATGGGCTTCAAGGGAGCTGGGGGTCTCCCCTACCTTGGAGGTCCAGAGGAAACTGGACAAGCACCTGGCTGGGATCATCTGACCCCGGTGCTCTTTCCTGCCCAGGGCAGGGGGTCGGACTCCATGATTTCTTCCAACCCTAACCTCTATGAAATCTATGTTGTACTGGGGAGCAAAAACAAAGCTTTCACTGTTTTCAAGGTACCAAAAAGATGAGGTATTGGACACACATATGGTTGGATAACATTCATCTTATTAGTGAAATTCCAGGAGAAGTGAAAATGAGCTTAGTGAAGGGACATATGGCAGTGAAAAGCTTACTTGATAAGGGACTGACACTGAGACTTTTTCTGGGACAGTAATTCATCATCACCAGGGAAAGGAACGGATGATTTCATAATAAGTGTAGCTGCGACTCAGCAATCATGCCATCGATTGGGAAGATCATCCCAGGAGGGGTGAGGAGGGCACAGGCTGGCAAGTACTGCAGGGTTGAACACCAAGTTCCTGGGAGTCGTGGATATGGACAAAAGAAGGCCGAAAGAGACATTTCACAGCATGGGAAAGGCCATAATATAGAAATGGTCGAGATGGTCTTTGCCGAGCAGGACAAAACACAGAAGTACTTCCCTAGGAAAATCCTCTGGGCAAAGGCAGGGGAAAGAAAGCATCGGAAAAGCAAACTGACCTAGTAAAAGCTCAGTACCTCAACCCCGCGCACAAGACAGTACAACCCCTTCATTAAACATCCTCTGGGAATGAAAACTGGTTCCCACTAGCTCCTGCAGCTAGCCCACTTCTTGTCATCACAGTGATGGGCATCCGATCAGCAGAGGGATTTTAGGAAGAGCACAAGAAAACTTCTGAGAGGGGCAGAGGGAGCTGGAGAGCACAGGTTGAAAAAAAAATACAACAAAGCCAGTCTCCCGTCTACGGATGTTAGGGTGGGATGTGGACAGGAGCTTCCAGGGACCTCTTGGCACACAAACCTGGGTTACATCTTGTGTACACGTCACTAGAGGAGCAGGTGAAGAAATGCATCATCCCCCTGTTGGAGCAGCAGAGGCTGGTAAGCCTTTCTATTAACTTCTGCTGGGTCATAACGACAGGAGAAAGGGGACTTAGGTATCACAGAACGGAGCATGCTAGGATTGTTACATGTGTCTGGAGAGGACTCGCTAGGCCAGACAAGAAGGAAGTCAGAATCCCCCCAAGGAACAGCTCTTAGTGCATTCGTGTACAATGACCTGGAGTTGGTGTGAACATGCTGAGAAGGCAAAAGGAGATCATGTTCCCAAGAAACTGCTGCATGTGGAAGAACCAGGAGTCACAAGAACGGGGAAGGCACAGGTGAAGGCGGCTGGAGCAAATGAAGGAGGAGATCTCAGTCTGAAATGTGAGGGAGGCCTGACCACTGACAGGGCAGTGGGGAGGAAGGGGATTTAAACCTCCATCCAACAGTTCATGAGGATGAAACTGTTGGAACAGGGAGATGACTACAAAACTGCACAGTTCACATATCTCCGGGGGAAGCAAGACCCAGAGCTTTACCCAGGGAAACGAGGGCTTGGTAATTCTTCAGCATCTGCTCCTGGTAAAGCACCTTGTCTTCATCGTCCAGCAGCTCCCACTCCTTCCGTGTGAAATACACAGCCACGTCCTCGAACACCTCCCGGAGCTGCAGGCACAAGTGTTGCACCATCAGTGTCTCCTGCGACAGCTGCTCCCCACCCCCACAGCCCAGCCTGCAATCACTGGGTACTACCATGAATTGCAATCTTAGCCATGACAGGTAAGGGGACACAACTCCCCAGTCTCCAGTTGACATGTGATGTGAATGCAGCCACGGATACAGTTGAGGTGCCGGCTTTAGCCCAGCTTACCCTGCTCTATTTGCTCGGTCCTTTGAAGCAGCCTCAGCTTCACTTTTAGAGGCAGGGAGCCCCAGCTCCATACACTGTAACCCGGCCTGCCTGCGCCAGCACCCCTGGTATCTGCACTTGTCAGGGAGCTCCTGCTAATGCAGCTTGGGGTGTTTGCAGCCTCCATCAATGCAGCCTTCGTGCTCTTCAGGTCTCTGCTCCCCAAATTCTTTACAGCACCCCAGGCTCCTCCTGCGCTCTGCCCCACCTGTACTCCCCACCACAAGTGAACTGGGTGCCCTGCTCACCTCCAAGCTCTCCTCCTGCTTTGGAGGCCTGCCCTGCCCCTTCTGCACTTGGCCTGGCTCAGGGGTCAGGGAGCTCCTCTCCTCCAGGCTCCCTGCACACGTCCTCTGCAGCTCCAGGATCACCGGCCCCTCCTCAGCAGGCTGCTGCTCAGCTCTCTGCAGGGTCCCAGCACCTGCGGGAGGGGAAGGGAGTGCACACGTGAGCCCTGGTGCTGCTGGCACAGGGAAAGCCCTGCGAGTCTCCTGCACTGGCCTGGGACTGAGGAGATGGAGGCTTCAGTGTGTGGAAGAGGGGGGAGAAGGAAGACTCAGAATCCCGCAGCTCTTGCTAACACACTTCCACAGTCACGAGGCTGGAGATGAGCCCTGGTAACTCTGTCCCAGCGTGGGGAGGTGATCGCAGCACCACGACAGAGCCTGCAGGGACATCGCTCCCGGGGAAAGCAGCTCAAGCGTTGCTGGATCCATGTCAGATCCACATGCTAAGGGCAGGGGAGGGGAAACGCAAGGTCAGTCTGCTCCTGGGCGGTGCAACGATTCCAGGGGCACCAGGGGAACAAGAACCACTGATCTGTGGAGCACTGACCCACCACCATGTTGTGGAAGGGAGATTTCTGCACCAAAGGACAAAGCTTTTGCTGCTGGGAAGCAGAGAACGACCCCCTGTTAGGGTGGCTTGTTGTATTTTATGCCTTAAAGTTGCACCTTTTAATAGAGTGGTGAATTATAGCATTGTTTAAAGTTGTCTTTTATATTCAGCCTAAAGTTCTGAATAGCTTCACTGTTATTTGAATTTTTCATTTTGCTGCCGTTTGCAGTATCAGCTGGCCTTGTTTCTTGCAAGCAGCTTATGGCCTTGAGGATGCTCGCATGCTGTTTCTTTCCTGTTTCCATCAGTGCGAGAAGGTTTTCTAACACAAAGTAGTAACAGGTTTGTTACTAGCTCATATTATCTGAACTTGGCACTAACCAGCTGAATCAGAGCGATGAAATGACTGGGTATGTTATTCAAACGTGGTGAAGGAGACCAATGCACAATGCTGAAAGGAAGATACCAGAAAAAGGCCGAATTAAGAGGTGTGCTCGTAACGGGGCTGTCGAACAAAGGAATATGCTGACAGGATAAGATACGAACAATATGCTGACTGCAGAGAGACCAATCCAAAAGCCAGGAGTCATCCAAGGAGTCAAGTTAAAGAAAAGCGTAGAAGGGGGAAAAAAAGAAGTTAAGTGTGTCGTCGTCCTCGTCATCATTTTCATCATTAATCCACCTTTCAGCACCAGTCTGGATCATCCCAGCCAAGGACGTACCCTTTGCTTCAGGAACTGAGTAGCTGTCTTTTCTGTGAAACAAAGTAACACCTGGGATTGGGCGAGACATTGTACTCAGCGTTTAGTCTCTCTGAATAGAGAAACCACTGAGATAATACCTGTTGTACAAATACAGTTAAACTTTGAGTTTAGGACGCTTGAATTGTCTGTGTTTGTGTTTCACGTTCTCTTTAAGGGTTAGTTGTGCTTAAACGGTGCCTAAGCACTGTCTGCTGGGTGGGTGGTGAGGACGCCCCCTTCCCTGCCCCGGGGACCGAGCCTCGTCCGGGCCACCAGCCTGAGCAGCGTGTGGCCGACAGCTCCCAGGTCTGCTCCGGGTCAGGGAGGCTGCAGCAGCACACAGGCCTGGGTTAGGCGGGTCTCCTCTCCCGTGTCGGGCACACGGGCTCAGGGGACGAGGACGGGCAGCGAGCGCTGGCGGCTGGGACGTGCAGGACGGCACGGGCTGCGACCGTGGCAGCACGACAGGCCCACGGAAGACGCCGCGTGTCCGTGCCGGGCGGACAGGCCCGCACCGGAGCGCGTCCCCCCCCCCCCGTGCAGGACGGCCGCGCCGGCATCCGCCCGCCCGCCCTCACCTGGTTGCTGGCGGGGGGCGTGAGGGGGCCGGCCCCCAGGCCCCGGCGGCGTTCCCATCGCTCCCCGCCGCTGCCCAGGCCGGGGGTCACCCCCGGGGCCGCGTCTTGTCGGAGGGCCCCCCGAGCCCCGCACCGGCACCTGGGGGCCACACCCGCGCGTCACCGCGCCCGGCCTGCGGGCAAGCACGCGGCATGCGCCCCCCCGCATGAGGAGGGGACGCAGCCCCGCCCCCCCCGGTCTGCACCGCACCGCGCCGCGCACCCCCCGCCGCGGGGACTCCTGGGAGCTGAGCCCCGCCTCCTCCCGCGTGACGTCACCCTACGTGTCATCGTGTCACGCCGGCCCACGTTAACCCTTTAGTGCCCGCAGCCCGGCCTCAGTTTCCCCTCACCCTCCTCCTTGAAACCCGCCGAGGACGCGTGGAGCGCACTGCCTGCCTGCTCCCACACGGACGAGGCTTTTCCATCGAGCCAACGTGAAATCACGCGGTGACCACGTCAAGACACTGCTGTGTGCCCGCCACTCCCCAGCTGCGCTCTTCCTCGCGGGGGCACGCTGCCGACACTGCGAGCGCTTCTCTTCCCGCCGGGCCTGGAGGCTCGGGAGGGCTCCCCGCGCCGCGCCGCGCCGCACCGCGCCGAGCCGCACCGCACCGAACGGCCGGGCGAGCACCGCCCTCCACACACGTGTGACCACCCCGAGCTGCGTGCAGCCTCCGCACGGGACTCGAACCGCCGTCGCTGGCGCAGGGCTCGGATCTCGTCCCCCTCTCCACAGAGCTGTCTCTGCAAAGCCGTGGGTCGCTGCAGTCCACTCGCTTTGTGCCCCGCACTTGTCTGGGACCCAGGTTTCACAGACCGACACTTGTGTGATGATGACGACACGCTCCTGTGAAGCTGGAGCCAGTGCGTGGTCCTCCACACGTCACGGGACCGTGCCCCCCGGACTGATGCCAGACACGGTGGCAGCAGCGGGAGCCTGCGCGGACTCCTGCAAACGCTGCCCCGGCTTTGGCGCATGGACCGGGGCCGCGTGTCTTGTGCCGGGGCCGGTGGGGACAGACCTGCCCGCGGCAGAGCAGACAGCGGGGACCTGGCGGGAGCGGGGGTGCAGCTGCAGGTCGGACTGACGGTCACGTTGGCTCCCTGGGGCGGGAGACAGGGATGTGAGCCCCGGGCCCTGGGTCCCGGTCACGGCGGTGAAGACCGTGCCTCGACCCCCACCTGCCTGCGCCCACCGCCAAGCCTTTGAGAAACGCTGCTCTCTCCGTTTGCAACGCAAGGCAGTGCCCTGCCCCGGGGGGGGGAGGAAAGCCCTTCAGTGTGGGCACTGTGGCTTAGCTGGTTAAAGCACCTGCCTTGTAAACAGGGGGTCCTGCGTTCAAATCCCAGCAGTGCTTGCCTTTTCACCACAGTGCAGAGTGGTGACTGGGCCAAAAGGCATCTCAAGGTTCAACAAGGGCAAAATCATCCTGCACTTAGCTCAGGAGCAACCGGGACAGGCTCAGGGCTGCCCGATCCTCCAGTTTGACTAGTTCACTCTGACTCCTAGCCCTACGCTTCAGCATATCTCCTGCTCCCCCTGCCCCACAGCTTGGTGTCATCTCCCAGCGTGCTGAGGATTCACTCTGTGTCATCTTCCAGGACAGCGATGAAGACTCAGGTTGTAGGGGCCGGAAGGGGCCTTGGAAGAGCATGGGGTCCAGCCCCTGCACCACGCAGGAAAGACTCCCAGGGGCCAGGTGACCCCAGCAAGGTGCTGTCCAGTCTCTTGAAGGTTACCAGGGTCAGAGATTGCACCACCTCCGGAGGGAGCTTCTTCCACAGTTGGGACACCGTGCCTGTGAAGGAGTTTTCCTGACGTTGAGCCTGAATCGCTCTTCCAGGAGTTAGTGGCCATTGTCCTGGCTTTCCCTTCGGGTGCCCTGGTGAACAGTTGCCCAGATGTACCCTGCTAGTGTAGCAGTAAGCTGCTACCAGGTGCCCGCTCGGCCTTCCTTTCCTCAGGCTGAAAAGTCCCAGGTCCCTCAGCCTTTCATCGTATGGCTTGCCGTGTAAGACGCTGATCCTTTGGGTGGCTTTTCTCTCGACTCTCTCAAGCTTGTCCCTGTCCTCATTCAAGTGCGGTGCCCAGAACTGGATGTCCTCTTGCAACTCCACATCCCAAAGCAGCCCTCGTCCTGCACTCCACCGCTGCACTGCACCCGACTCCAGCATGCCCCCTTCTTGACCGCTGCATTCGCCTTCCCGTGCCCCGGGGCAGCTCTCCCCGCTGGGCTGAGTCCTTCTGCCTCTGGGGTGCGTCCGCTCCGATCCGCATCAAACCTCTCTCATCAATACGGTGTACGTGCACCCCGACAACTGCTCCCACGGTTTATAGGCCTTGAGCGGGGTAGAAAAAGCCCCCTGCCCACCTTGTTGCGGTGTAAAGGTTACTCCACACATGCTGGCGCCAGGCTGGAAAAGAACGCCAAAGCCCTGTCCAAAAAGAGCACCGCAATAGTGTACAAAAACGGCGCCAAAAGACTTGTCGGGGGCAGCCCCTTTGGGTGGCTTTGCAAGGTGCTTGGTGGATTAGGGGGGATGGGAGGTGTGTTGCCTGGGGTACCCCCATGCCAGCTCCCAGGGATCCCGGCAAGCCAGACTTGTGAGGGGCAGGCACCCCTTTGGGTAGCTTTGCCAGGAAAACTGCACCCCAAAAACTGAGCGCCCAATCCAACACCCCCACCCCCGGCAAAAGCAGCAATACTGCGCCCAGGGTAGGCGGGGTGGGGGAAGGTTTTCCATTTGAAAGAAGGCAATTAGGAACTGCTCAAGCCCAGCTCCCCCTCTTTGTTCCCCCCAAAGCAAAGGCCCTTTCCTTGTAAAACTTTATTCACCCTCCCAACACCACCCTTGCACTTGGTCTCTGCCCACACTTGGGGTTTGATTTGTGCATCCTGCACCCCGCTCCCTCTGCCCTCACCCCACCGCACACCACCCCGCACCGTGGGGAGCCACACAAGTAGGGAGCCACACAAAGGAAGACTGATTTGGGACGAACTGGGCTCAAATCTGCTGAGGAAGTCGTGATCGGAGCCAGGCTGGGGGCTGCTGTCCGTGGCGGTGACCTGGCAGCGTGAGCGTGGCGCAGCCCAGGAAACACCACGGGAAACCCGCCAGAGCCGAACCCGGCAGGAGGCCGAGGCAGAGCCACGCTGCCTCCTCTCGTGGCTGATCCCATCCTGCAGGTGCCTGGCGCTGATTTCCAGCCCTGCAGGCTGTGGGTCGGCCGTCCCGGGCCTTCAGGAAGGGCACCGGCCCCATGAGCAGGGGTCACCCCCGTCCCCACCCGGGACTGCACACCGGTGCCACGGCCACCGGCAGCCATCGCGCTGTGCCTGCGAGGGGTGGGCGGCCATTTTGAACACGGGAGCACCGCTGAGGCGGCACCCCTGCGGGCGTCTGCACAGACAGACAAACCCCCAAACTCCCCTCAGGCTGTCGGCTTTTCTTCCCGGTGCCGGTCCAAAGTCGGACACGGTTATTTGTGCCTCCCATCTCTCCCCCACCGCATGTCTCTTTGGTCCATGGGAGGTGATTTTTTCCCTCAGGTCCAGCTCTGCTGCCTCCTCTGCCTCAGTTTCCCTCCCTCCAGCCCTTCTCTGGCTCCCAGCTCTGCCCTGTGCAGAGGAGACTCGGGCTCCCGGTCCCGTCGCCAGCGTGCCCCCTCCACAGCTGAAAGGAAAGGCCAAGGAGAAATATTTGGAGCTTCCTCCACCACCAGAGCCAGGGACAGGGGGAGCACGGCGGGGGACAGAGACTTGGTTTCTGTCGTCTTTCCTGCATGGAGGCTCCGCGCACGGAGAAGAGGGTGCCCGACCTCTCACCGCCCTGGCACTGCACCAGGGACCAGCCACACGGCCCAAGGCCGACCTGCAAGTGCTGCAGCCATGGCCTTCCCTGCCCGTAGGCAGCACACAGCACCCGCCTGCGCCGAGCACACCGCTGCAGCCAGCGCCGCTCGCACGCGCCCGCGTCTCCCCTGACTCATGCTCGTTTGGGCCGAATCCTGGGGCTGACTGCACTCCCAACACAAAGGCACGTCCGCCCTGGCCAGCCCGCGCCATTCACGCCTGAGAAAGCCCATGCAAATGGATCTGGGAGAGATCCTGGAAATCTTCATGCTCCCGTCACAGTGGTTCCCAGACGGTCGGGCGGGCAACCGCGGGTGTGAAGTGCAGCAGAACAGATGGTAGCCTGAGCGGGGAGGTGAAGCAGGTGGTGTTTGGACGGCGGGCTGGAAGAGCTGGGCATTGAGTCTGAAGAGGAGAAAACTGAGTGGGTATTTGACCAGTCTGCAGATCCCTGCAGGGCGATGCAGAGAGGCTGGAGATGGGCTGTTCTCCGTGGGCACAGGGGACCGGACGGGAGCAATGGTCCCGAGCTGCAGCAGGGCAAGCGGAGACTGGAGCGGAGCAGGAACACTGTGACTCTGAGTGGGGCTGAGAGCGGGAACAGGCCTGGAGAGACGTGGGGAGGATCCATCCCTGGCAGGTCCCAGGAGCAGGTTGCACAGATGTGGCTGGGGTGGTGTAGTGAGGGCTGGTCCCGCCTGGAGCTGGAGCTGAACTAGACCACCGTGTGAGGGCCCTTCCAGCCTGACTTCCAATAGCCCTTCGATCTTGAGCCCCTGGGCAGTCTCACAGACCCTGATAACCAGCACATGCAGACGAAGGGGCAGAGCGCCAGGAGGAGATGGCGACCTAGTCCAGTCTGCGGCCCAGCAGGGCCGGGGAAGGCCACCTCGGCTTCCAGCATGGAGGTCAGGGCTGCTGGCAGAGCTGTGACCTCTCGTTCAAGCGAGACGTGGGGTGCCACGGCGTGACAGGTTGTGGTTTGTGAGGCTTTCTGGATTTCTTGCCTGGGCGTGGAAGCTGGAAGGGGAAGCCCCTGTGGCTAACATGTCTGAGGGGAAAATTCAGCCTTGCAGACCCCAACCACAGCGAGGCCTTCCCATTACTATATGAAGGGGACATCGAGACACTGCCCTGCCCCAGGGTGGAGAACATCCATCCGCAGCACCTAGCACCGGCCCCAGTGCCCAAGTCCAGCTCTGCCCACGATGCTGCCTCGGCCGTGTCCTGCCCCGGGTCCGTCCTGGTTCCTGTGCCCTTCCCCGGCACAAACTCCCTGCCCTGCGGGGCTCCAGCCGTGCAGGGCTGCAGCAAGGGGGGAGCCTGGGCATCGGGGCTGTCTGCCCCATGGCCTGGGCTGCCCTCTCTCCCTTTCGCACGGCCTCTCCCCTCCAGGCTCAGCCTGCCCTTCCTGTCCTGGGACTGGGCACAGAAACCCCTGATCTCCATCCAGCCTGGGTCACTTGCAACCAAACCCCACATCCCTTCCCCTGGCGACACAGGCTGAGCTGAGCATTGCCTGCAGCTGCCCCAGCCCCCTGAAGGGAACCGCCACCCTGTGAGGTTATAACACCTCCACTCTACTTGTGTCGCAGGCAGTGAGTGTGGATAAGATATTATCTTGGTGTTGTGGGGGAGTGCAGCTGGATGTGTTGTGTGACTTGCTCAGATCTCACTTGACGGATGAAGCACTTTTTTCTTGGTGGTCACAAGCCTTTGGTTTCACTTGGTCAGAGGATTTGCAGTGCTCAGTCCCTACATTTTTGTGCACGAAGGATACTCTCACCGAGCAGTTGGGAGGAGACGGCAGCTGGGTTCTCTGTGCACGATGAAAGCAGCAGCAGAAGAGCCTGTGTATGGGAACATAATCATCTCAGATGTTCCTCGCCAGTCTGGCGAGGTGGGTAAGACTCTCCTGTTCTCTTCATGGCTTCTTCTTCCTAAAGGCTTCTTGCTTGTGAGCAGCAGTGTCTCGGGGACAGGGCACTTCGCCGCTGTGCAACACACGGGAGCCATGCGGGCCCCAGGCAGTGCGCAGTCAGGCCCTCGCCTGGTCTCCCATGGGATGGTGGGGAGCACAAATCAGATTAAGAACAAAAAGGCTCCCACAGACTGGAGCTGGGTGAGCACACTTACTGTGCCCGATCCCTTTAGCCTTTTGCTGCCGGTTGCAAACGATGCTAGGAACCAAATGTTGCAGGCTGCAGATGGTGCTAGGACCGCAAAGGGAGGCATCCAGCACTGTGTACTTCCATTCATCCTGGCAGACCCGGTCCCAGAAGTGCCACAGTCCCTCCACATGCATGTTTCCAGCGGGGTCCTGGGAGGGGACATGAAGGCCGAGCATTGTGCTCACTGTTTCCCATGGGTTAGCTCTGTAGGCTTGTGTCTGCTCAGCGCCAGGGCACTTCACCCTCCCTGCCGAACCACCAAACAGGAAACAGTTTTGCTTGTGAGAGTGATCTGTATCTGGCCCCATGCACCCGTCTGGGGAAGAGATTAATAGATTCATAGATTCATCGATTGTAGAGTCGGAAGGGACCACAATGGATCATCGTGTCCAACCCCCTGCCCCTGGCAGGAAAGAGGACCGAGGTCAGATGACCCCAGCCAGGTGACTATCTAGCCTCCACTTGAAGACCTCCAAGCTAGGCGATAGCACCACCTCTCTTGGAAGCCCATTCCAGATCCCGGCCACCCTTACTGTGAAAAATGTCTTCCTAATATCTAACCTAAATCCACCCTCAACTAGTTTACACCCATTATTCCTAGTCACTCCCTGGGGTGCCCTGGTAAACAGCGCATCACCTATTCCCCGTTGACCTCCCCTAATGAATTTATAGGTGGCCACAAGATCTCCCCTCAGCCGTCTCTTGTGAAGGCTAAAGAGATTCAGCTTTCTCAACCTCCCCCTGTAGAGTCTATCACAAAGGCCATTAAACATGCGAGTGGCCTCCTCTGGACCCTCGAGATTCCCCACATCTCTCTTGAAGTGCAACACCCAAAACTGGACACAGTACTCCAACTGTGGCCTGACCAGTGCCGCATAGAGGGGGAGCATCACCTCCTTTGATCTATAAGTCATGCACCTGCTAATGCATGACAAGGTGTGATTGGCTTTGTTGATGGCCTCGTTACACTGCCGGATCATGTTCCTCCTGGAGTCAGTTATGAATCCAAGATCCCTCTCTGCCTCTGAGCTGCTGAGAAGGACACTCCCCAACCTATAGGTGTGCTGGGGGTTCCTCCTTCCCAGGTGGATTACCTTACATTTATCTTTATTAAATGGCATCCTATTTCTCTTTGCCCATTAAGCCAACCTGTCCAGCTCAGCCTGAATCTGCTCCCTGCCCTCTGGTGCACTAACTTTGCCCCATAACTTGGTATCACCCGTGAACTTGGAGAGAGTGCTCTCCACACCCTCGTCCAAATCGCTGATGAAGATATTGAATAATATCGGTCTGAGAACCGAACCCTGTGGGACCCCACTGCCCACCTCCCTCCAAGCCGAGAAGGAAACATCCACCACCACTCTCTGGGTGCGGTCCCTTAGCCAGTTGGCCGCCCACCTGACCATGTAGGCATCCGCTCCAGAGTCTGCTAGCTTCCCAATGAGGATAGGGTGCAAAACTGTGTCAAAGGCCTCCCTAAAGTCCAGGAAGATGACATCATCCTCGGCTCCCATGTCCAGGCAGTGTGTGACCTGGTCATAGAAGGATACAAGGTTTGTCAGGCAAGATCTACCTGTGACAAACCCGTGTTGGTTTCCCCTCAGCATCGTTTCCCCTGCTGGGCCTTCACAAATGTGTTCTTTGATTATTTTCTATGGTGGCAAGGCACCACCACAGGCTTCCGAAGGGGAGAGAGTAGACCCCACGGGCCCCATACCCCAGGAGCAGACCCCCGGCAAGGGTAACTCACCTCCTGCAAGGCTGCTGGAGCAGGAGCTGCGGCCGCAGCTGCAGTTGCGTGAACCGGCATTATGCTGGTTGTTTAATCAGCTGTTTCTGGCTTGGGAAACAGCTGAACCAATCCCAGCTGCTGTACCAGCCTCCGCGGGAAAGTTTAAAAGCCCTGCCAGAACAAGGGCAGGGGGAGAGCTGGAGAAGGAGAGCGCGAGCCAGCAGCTCGCTAGGTGGGCTGCAGCTCAGGCCCAAGAAGGGAATGACACAGCCTGAGAGGCTCCTGCAGGAGCACCCAGGAGACCTTTAAGCCCCCTCCTGGAGGCAAAGCAGGGGCACCCCTCCAGCTCCCGGGGGAAGTGGAGACTGAGGAGGAAGGGGAGTTCCTGGCATACAGCAGGACGCATTTGCGCTCCCTGGAGGAGGCCGGGGTAGAGAAGGCAGCTCTGCAGCCCTCTCCTCCTCAGGGGATTTTTTTTTTTTGAGACAAACCCGAGAAGGGAAAAAGGTTATGACAACAAGGAAGGCAGGCCCTGCGCCATCCTACAGGGCCGGGGACCATTATTGACGGACATCCACACGGTTGGCGAGTGGTTGGGGTGTAGGGGAGGCAGAGCCCCATGGAACATAGCGTCAAACAACTGTAAGTACTGCCATCCGTTGGGAGAGCCCCCAGGAAGACCTCCACTGGAAAAAAAACCCTCTCATATTTGTTTGATAATCAAAGTCGTGGCAGGCGAGTCAAGGGGCAGGGCTATATCCTGATAGGCCGTGCAGAACGGAAGGCACAACTCGTCACATTTTCTCTAGCATTTTCCCAGGGATAGAGGTAAGACTGACTGGTCTAAAGTTACCTGGCTCATCCCTTCTCCCTTTCTTGAAAATGGGCACCATATTGGCCCTTCTCCAGTCCTCAGGGACCTGGCTGGAGCACCACTAGTGCTCAAACAGCTGTACCAGGGGCTCAGCTATGACACTGGCCAATTCTTTCAGGAGCCATGGATGGAGGTCATCTGGGCCTGCTGGCTTGTACCCATCCAGCTCCTCCAGGGGCTCCTTAACTATTTCAGAAGTAGCCGTAGGTGGACTGGTGCGCTGTGGACATCTGTCAATGGTCGAGGTGGGGGAACTGGCTTGGTCAGTACTTAGAAATACTGAAGCGAAGAACTCATTGAAGAGCTCTGCTTTTTTCCCTGCATCAACCACCAACTGTCCTGATTTGTCCTGCAGGGGCCCTGTGTTGCTCTGAGCTTTCCTTTTACCCACTATATACCTGAAGAAGGACTTTTTATTGTCCTTGGTTGCTGAAGCCAGCCTGAGCTCAAGCCCCGCCTTGGCCTGTCTAATTGATTCCCTGCAATAGCGCACCAGGGAGAGATATTCCTTCTTGGTGGCTGCTCCCTGCTTCCATTGCCTATACACCTCTTTCTTTGCCCCCAGACTCTCCTGGAGTTCCTGTTCAGCCAAGGGAGCTTTTTTGCCCCCTTACCTCCCTTCCTACATAATGGGATAGACTCCTTTTGCGCCCCAAGGATCACTCCCTTGAGATACCTCCAACCTGCATGGACCCCCATTTGCTCTATATTCTTGAGTTGTATCCCCTCACTAACTAGCCTTCTAAGCTTGCTAAAGTTGGCCCTTCTGAAGTCCAACACCTTAGCCCCACTAGTTACTTTACCCATCCTTCACTGGACAGTGAACTCGACCAAGTGATGGTCACTATCTCCCAGGTTACCGTGAACTCGCATGTTCCCCACAAAGTCATTCTCTGTTGCTAAGACCAGGTCAAGCAAGGCGCTACCCCTGGTGGGACAAGAGAGATGTGCTGAGAGCAGGGATTTGGGTCCAGCAGAGAAAGGCCCAGTGGCTGGATGCTGAAAGCTGGAGAATGAGGATCACAGAATCACAGACAACGAGGGCTGGAAGGGACCTCAGCAGGTCACATCTGGTCCAACCCCCTGCTCCAAGCAGAACCAGCCCCAACTACATCATCCCAGTGAGGGCTTTGGCTAGTCAGGTCTTGAAAACCTCCAAGGATGGAGATTGCACCACCTCTCTGGGGAGCCTGTTCCAGTGGTTTACTAGCCTCTTAGTGAGAAAATTCTTCCTAATTTCTAACTTAAACTTCCCTTGCTGCAACATGAAATTCAGAGCAGCAAGAAGGTCCAGTGTGTAAGAGGCCAGGCGAGAACCCTTAGCACAGCTTACCAAGGCTGGCAGGGGGTGCTCCCTTATTGGAAATGTCTGTATTTAGATTAGTAACACACCCAAAACTTGAGCGGAAGCAGAACCTTGTCGTTGCCGCAAACCAAGTGAAGCAGTAATTCTCACAGCCGGCGTTATGCACGGGTTCAGTCTAAAAGGTGATAGAGGTCGTGACTTCTGGACTGGAAGTCTGGGTATGTCTTACACACACGTTCCCCCAGGTGGGGTGAGTGATGTGTAGGTACACGTGTGTGCTCCCTTCTGAGGGCCTGACTCATTCCAGCAGTGTGGCCAGGAACCACAACTGGAGACTGTGCTGGGGACACTGATCGTGTGACTCTCCCTGGAGATATTTCTTCTTCTTCTTCCAGGAAACCTTCCTGAGCCCTCTCCAAAGAGATCCCGTGTCCTCTACGCTCTCCTCCTGCTGCTGAGCCTCCTCCTCGTGGCTTCTCTTGGTGGAGTCACGGCCATGTGTAAGTCTAGCACCAATCACAAACACACCTTTGATGTGAACCTTTGTGACACAAAATTAATTTACTGGATGTCAGTAAATGCAGAAAACCTAGATATATAAAATGAGCAACTGGGCACAAGCTGGAGCAATCAACCCTCAGGAAACCCCATAATTACCATTGCCCAGCCCCTTGTTACCTGAGGTGCATTCAGTGGATCTTTTCTGGTCATAATCGCTGGGCATCTCATCTTTCTGCATCTCCTCCAGTCTCCTCCATAACTCAACACTTCCCATGTCCTGAACAGACGTGATCGCTGCGGTGTTTGGTGATGCCTTTGTGGGCTCCATAAATATTGTGGATGGAAATGTTCTTGGTCCTAGGAGATGTCTGGTTCAGAGGAGAAAGGCACAGAGGATATAAAAAGGCTTCCGCTAATTCTGTGCTCCCAGCATCCTAGTCTAGCCGTGCAGTCAAAGCTAAGATCCTCACTGTGGAGGAATCCTGTCCCAGCCTGTCTGTGCTTCAGGCTTAAGGAAGCACCCCAAGTTCTCGCAGTGGGTCAAGCACCCTCGAGGTCTACAAGGCCTGTGTAGCCCAGTGGGCACAGGGCCCAAATAAAGATCAGACCCCTGGGTGGTGGCAGCGGTTACCCCAAACTTGCGGATGTGCTCCAGGAAGGGGGTTGGGCAGATGTGAGGTCCCCTGGGGGAGGCACTTGGTAGGTATTTGGGCGCAGTGTGGTGAATGGCTCAGTGCAGGAGCGTCCCTTACTGGCCCACTACATGCACCCAATCCTTTGCACTCATACGCAGAGCCATGGCATGCAACACATGTACGGCTGAGTCTGCAGGACGGGATTAGTGTCCTTAATAAGAGGAACTCAT
Source organism: Alligator mississippiensis (assembly GCF_030867095.1). Taxonomy (NCBI): domain Eukaryota; kingdom Metazoa; phylum Chordata; order Crocodylia; family Alligatoridae; genus Alligator; species Alligator mississippiensis. The sequence goes on along the minus strand of NC_081825.1, from coordinate 2,633,821 downwards.
TCTTTTGCAAAGCAGCCATGTGGCTCAGCAGAACAGAGACTTCTTCAAAGCCTCTGCTCCTCTGTATTTGGGACATAACCTGTTCCATGTCCCCCTGTCCCTGAAGAAGTTGGCCCTGCAGCACCCTGTAGAAGTAGCTGCAAATGGGTGAAGCTGTACGGATGCAATGGCTCTGTGAGCACTCCATTGTTGTAGATAGTCCTGGACTGTGTGGGTTGTAGGTGAGTTGTTGTGGGGCCCCTGGAAACCAATAAATGGGGCTCCAGGAGGAAACAGTCTTCCCAGTCTCTAAGCCACTTCAACCGACTCGTGTGTAAACAAAACTGCAGCAGCACTGGCTCTACAACCCATCGCAGTACACAGCCTCACCAGTGCTCTCACTAGGCAGGCACAGGCTCTTCGTTCTCTTCTGGACAAATGACATTCGTTCCCCTCTCCCTAACCGAGCCTGCCCTGATGTCCTCCCTAGATTTCCAGGAGCGGCAGGAGAAGCACCGAGTGGCCGAAGCGGTTCAGGGAATCTGAGACTTCTGGAAGGAAAACAGCGTCGTGAACGTGTCTGTCCTGGAGCAGACAGGTGAGCAGCAGCACGGGACAGACTGGGCCAGACTGATGGTCCCTCTCCCTGTATCCAGTTGCCAACAGCAGCAAGGGTGGATGCTGCAGAGGGAGAGCACTGAACATGCTCCAGCCCCTCTTCAACATCCTCCCTGACGCCCCCCAGCACTGGGTGAGACATGCCAGAGGAAACGTCTCCACCCGTTCCATGCCACAGCTACGAGCAGATCCATCCTCCAGCCATGTGTCCAGCCCCTTGCTGCCCCTGGCTCTGCTCTCTGCCCCCACCCCTCCTGGGGCAAATGACTACACACAACCACTGCACGTTGCATGAAGAAGTCCTGTCTTTTGCTAGTTTTCAACCCGTCACCTACTCATTTCAGTGTGCCCCCTAGTTCTGGGAGTTGGTGAACACCAGGCCCCTCTTCCCTTCATTAACACCCGTCAGCATTTTACAGACCTCGATCCTATCCCCCCTCAGCCTTCTCCTTTCCAGTGGAAGAGTCCCAGCCTTTTCAGTTTTCAATTTGTTTTACCCCTGCCTGCCGCCAGCCACTGCCCTTCCGTTTACTCACAAGAAGGAGCATCTTATGCTGCTGGTGGCAGAAGGGTTGGAGCATTTGCTCAGCCATGATGGTCCATGACATGTACAGGAGGCAGGGATCTGGCGTGAGCCCTGTTCTTTGACCCACTGATTAGCTGGAACAAGTGTTGAGCCAGCTTTTGAGCATTGTGTGCCTTCTTTGGCTCTCCTTTCTACTCTGGGAGGAAGTGGCCACTACCAGAGGCTGAGGAAAGGCAGGTGATGCTTGTCCAACCCCACTTCCAACTGTTCAGTGGGTTGGATAAGAGAGGCTGCTCCCAGCCATGCTGGGAGGCATGGTGGGGTCAGATGGGAGGGCCAGGAACACCATCTGTCACACACGTCGTGTCCTGGTTCGGGCATCACCTCGTGTGACCTGCTCAGGCTCACACCATGGGGCTGCCTCCTGTGAAGCCTTTCCATCCTTTCTAGGCCAGCAGCTGGTGGGTGAAATTCAGCCATTACGGGGCCTGTGGGAGGAGATCGTCTCACCCTGCGCTGTGCTCCAGGAGCAATACCGTGAGTATCAGAGGCAAGCACTGCACTCAGGTCTGCTAGGGCAAGGGTTGAAGCTAGGGAAAAGAGCTCCCCCACCCCTGAGCCAGGCCCAAGGTGAAGAGATCGAGCCCAGCAAAGTTCCCAGGGTCACCCTACGCTGAGTGGGGCTTAAGCCCCAGAAGAGCCCCTGATTCAGGACTTTTTGTCCAGAGCTCAGAAGAATTCATCCTCTTTGGGCAAACTGCCAAACGTCCCATTGGCCCCGGGCTGTGGGCACAGGACCAAGATGTGGCTTGGGGAGCATCAGCCACCGGGCCTTCCTCCTAAAGTGGAAGCATTGGCACATTCACATAATGCTCTGCCCTGCCTAATTACCTCCAGCCTCTCCACAGAGCTAATTAGCCTGCCAGCATCACCACGCTCAGGCAGATCCCCTTACCAGTTATCCCAGCCCTTGTCCCCGCAGCGTTATTCAAGTGCAAGGGGCATCACCTTGGGACCCATCAAGCTGCAGGCAGGGCCCTGCCACTCTGGGCACCGTACACCCCAATTGGGGGCTCACGGCAAGCTGCTTCCAGGGTCCAGGTGGAAATCCAGGGGTTGCTGTTCACCTCAGGGCCCTCGTTGTAGCACCTTTGCACTGTGACTCCACCTCATGCTCCTGACCTGAATCTTTAGGCTACCTCCTGACCAGGGTTTCCCAAGGCTCAAGCCAGGGTTCATCTTCCTCTGTAGTGGGGGCACAGCCCCTGCCTGGGATTTCTTGATCTTATTTTAACAGCCCCTACAGCAGCAGGACATTGGCCACCACAGTCTCCCTGCTTTCCCTGTGGCAGGTTTGGGTGTGATGTCTGGTGCTGTGTCTGCTGTGATGGTAGCCTTAGATGATGGCTTGTCTGGGCTGGTTTGGACAGAGCTGATCCTGGCTCAGGCAGGGCTTGGACTAGATGTGACCCTGCAGGTCCCTTCCAACCTCGACTTCTCTATGATGTCTGTGATCACCCCTAGTTTTCCAGGAGCAGCGGGAGAAGCGCCAAGTGGCTGAAGCGGTTCAGGGAATCCAGGACTTCTGGAAGCAAAATAGCACCTTGAACAAGCCCGACCTGGATCAGACAGGTGAGCAGCAGCATGGGAACCTGTCTGCCACCAGCCCCTGCCCATACGCCTCCTCCAACTGGACTGTAGCAGTGAGCACAAGGGTGGCGTCCCTGGGAGGGATCAGACTGCAGTGCCAGGAGCATCTTTTCTCCTGTGCTCTAGGTCAAGCATGTTCCACCTGGGTTTGGGCATCACCTTGTGCGACCTGCCAGGTCCAGCCCCATGTACCAACCTCCCATTCACCTTTTCCCTGCTCTCTAGATCATCCACTCGTGGGCAAAATTGAGCCCTTCCAGGTCCTTTGGGACGAGGTCATCACCCCTTGTGCTGTGATGAAGAACCAGTTCAGTAAGTACCAGAAGCAAAAGCTGCAGAGATAGTTGATGTTGGAAGGAACTAACATACGGAGCGGAAGGAGTGTTCCCTTCCTGCTAAAGGCCGGGATTGAGACACCAACATCCGGCATTTCCCAGGACAGTCGCACATTGACGGGATCATTGAGCACAGCAGGATTTTTTTTGTCCAGGATATGAAAGCGCTGCCCTCTGTGATGGGGGAACAGCCAGCCCTACCTGAGCCTGGGGCATGGGTGTGGGGTCACCAGCTGTGCTGAGATGATATGGAGGGGACGGAGGAAGCCATGGGAAGAGTTGGCCCCACCCAAGGTTTATCTGCACCTCAGAATTCATCCTGAATAAGTCACTGGGTGACTTTTAAGTGGATTGCCTCTTCCCCATTCATTCAAGGGTCAGATATTAGGTTCCTGGGGAAAGAATGTGTATATACAGAGCTAATCAGGGAGCTAATAATGAGAAACAGCTCATCAGGAATGACTCCACGTGGACAGGCGCTATTCTTAGTGGAAGGCACATGATTGACATTTGATTTCAACCCCCACATGAGTGGCCTTAGATATGAGCAGATCCAGGATTTTGAAAAGGGGGTGCGGGCGGTGTGGTGCAGCATCACATATAACAACATCTTCCTTTCCCATTAAAAGGAAACTAGAAGCCTTGCTACAAAGCTAGGGGCCTAGGGCTAAATTATATAGTTTAAGACTGAAGCAAAAATATATATATATTTGACATTATTGGAATACACATTACTTTGCTAAATGAGATATAGAAACACATAACAAATGAGGCAAAAATACTCAAAAGTTGTTGTTTCATTACTTCTGTCATCATGAGAATTAAATGTGCATCTCTCAGATCCATAAAACTAAATCTCAGCTTCTTCAGCATCTTCAGAGCACATCCAATGTGTCCCCCAAAGTTCCTGCCATGCCTGAATTCATGTTTCTAGCTGGAGGTAGAAACAGGCTGCAGGGCTGTGAGGTAGGAGCAACCTGAGCAGCAACAGTCAGCCAGCAGCAGAATTGTCGGAAAAAAGCTAGCTGGATCAGTACATCTGTTGGCTACAAATGTCCAACTCGGGATCCTTAAAATTCTAGTTTATTAGGCGGATTGAAACACTGTAATCATAAACCTTGGGGTGGTCCCCACACACACACACACATGCACACATGCACACACACAGTAGCAAGCTACAGAGTCAGGTATACCTATCCTACAAGCTTCTTTCAGCGTGGTGTTATCCTCCAGAAGGGGGTCGCCGGCTGGTCCTTCTGGCTGGACAGGTCTGGTTGAGTTGGAGATCAAGAGGGCACCACTGAGGGTCACTTTTCACTGCCTTTTATCTGTCCCTGGCAGACTTTGGTGACTCCTCAGTTTTCAGGTTTGCCCAATCCAGGGGTCATTGACCCTCATGGGACTTCCCCCCCCCTCCCCCCAGTAGCTACTGGACAGCATCTGTCAGCCCCAGGGGTCGTCCGCATGTACGTGCAGGTTTGGGAGTCCGTTGATGAATTTAGAATAGGGCTCTGGGAGCGGTTGATCTGGATATATTCAGCCCAAAAGTTGGTCCCCGGCATTGATTAACTCAGGCCAGGACTTCTAGCCCTTGATCAGTGAGGTTTAGAGATTTCCCGGTTGTTACATTGTCTTCTATTGAATTCTTCTGCTGGATGATCTGCAGCTTCCGGTGATAATTGCTGTCTGCTGCTACTGTGTTACACATTCAATCACTGATTCACTCACTCTTTCAGGGGCCAGCCTGATACAAGGAAGGGCAATTTGATTCCTGTCCTTGTTAACATTGTTACAATGTATAACTTACTTATGAAACTAAACACATTTAGTTGAAAGGTGAGGAGTATAAAATATAAGCTACAAAAGTAATGCCATGGCACACAAATAGATAAAAATACCAAAATACAAGGGGAGATACAAAATACACACATGCAAATTTTAAAACACAATTCCTTATCTTAAAGTGAAAGAGAGAGGAAGGAAGAAAAGGTAGAAAAAGAGAACATATCCAAAGAGGGGAGAGCAAATGCAGGCAAGAGGAAAAGGGGGCTTTCTGCTACACATCAAGACCATTAAAAAAAGGAAGGAGAGAGGGTCATTAACACTTATGGAACGAGGAGTTTAGAAGAAAACAAGTAGATTATGATGAGCCATGAAGTGAAGTGACTCCCCCAGCACTGCCTGGATACAAATGCCACTGCCACTCCTAGGCACTTGGCTTAAAGTTTGGGTGGAGGAGGAATCAAAGGCAGATGTGACTGCACTGCTCCCCCGCCCCCTGACCCCAGGCCCCAGGCTTTTGCTAGATGCTCAGGAGCAGATAGTGAAAACCCAGACTTATCATAAGAACATAAGAACTGCCATGTCCTGGGTCAGACCCTAGGCCCCCTTGCCCAGTCTCCTGTGTTGCACAGCAGCAGAAAGCAGACGCTGGAAGGGAGAGTGAACAGGACCTGAGGGTTTATTTTGCCACTGTTCCTGTCTCACTTTCAGCCTCCAGCATTTGAAGGTCTATCCCAGACCTTGTCCCCTTGTTTCATAGTTTCATAGCTGGTCAGGTTGGAAGGGACCTGAGCAGATCATCAAGTCTGACCCCCTGCCATGGCAGGAAAGAGTACTGGTACGACCCCAGCAAGGTGTTCATCCAACCTCCTCTTAAAGACCCCCAGGGCAGGAGCCAGCACCACTTCTCTTGGAGGTTGGTTCCAGATCCTGGCCACCCTGACCATGAAGTAGCACCTCCTATGATTAGATCCATGCAAGGCCTCAACCAGGGATGACACCTTGAGGCCCATCAGAAGCTGGAGCCAGCACTGTGACACTGTGGGCACTGCACATGCACACGCTGGGTCTGCAGTCACCAGCACCTGGTTTTAGGTGGAGCTGAGAGTGTCGGTGTTCACCACTCAGCCCTGGGTGTAGCACTGGACACCGTGCACCCCTGTCTGTGCACGTGGGGGTGCTGCGCCCTCACTTTGTGATGCAATCTCATGCTTCTATCTAAAAGATTTGCTTCCAGGGAATGTCGTGACCAAGCTTTCTCAAGGCTGGAGACATCATGGAGGGAACCTCTACTACTTCTCAGGGAAGAAAAGTTCCTGGGAGGAGGCCGAGTGCTTTTGCGTGTCCCAGAACTCGCACCTGAGCTCCGTCCTCTCCCAGGAAGAGCGGGTGAGTGCAGGGATGTCTCAGGGACTTCCCCAACCACAACACAACAGCCTCCCTGCCAAGCCCTTCTCCCCCACGGCAGTGAGGACATTGCTGCCGTGTAGCAGGGGTGACATTGATGCTGCTATTTGTGTCTGGTAGGAGGATCTTGCCACACAAGTCAAAGGCGCAGATCACTGGATCAGGCTGAGTGACCGTGAGGCAGAAGGCTCCTGGCGCTGGGTGGACGGCTCCAAGTACACGGCGGGGTAACGGCACTGGGACACTCTGGCCTGGGTGGAGCCTCTTGGAAATTTCTGCTGGCTTCAGAGCATAATCTTGGGCTGGAAGAGCCCTCAGGAGGCCTCTAGTTCATGTCCCTGCTCCAGGCAGGCCTCCCAGTCTGCACCGTCCCACACAAGCGTCTGTCTGACCGACTTCCCCAGACAGAGATTTCCCCCCTCTCCAGGGACCTGCTTTTGTGCTGAACACCCTCAGAGCTGGAAAGGTCTCCCTAAGCTCCCACCCAGTTCTGCCAGCCTTTCCTCGCAGGTCAGGTTTTCTAGACCTCTGATCCCTTTGGTTGTTCTGCTGGTGTCCCTCCGTGGCGTCTTTGTGTTTCTTGAAGTGTTCCCCATCGCAGGCTTCCAGGACCTCTGCGCTGCTCTAGAGACCAGTTTTGCAAAGATGAATGGGCTCCAGCGTGACATGGTCCTAGCTCCTCACTCAGTAATGGTTGGAGCTGGAGGACAGGGGAAAAGGGGTTGTGCACGTAACCCTTGAGGTGGTGGAGGTGTGGACAAGGAGAAGTGAGGCCCACGACTCCCCTGCCAATGGGGAAAGGGAAAGGTCCTGGTAGGGGAGGTTTGTGCCCCTGCGGGATGGGGGAAGGAGGAGAGGAGGAGCACACGGGGTGCGTCTGCAGCATGGCAGCGCAGCACTCAGCCTTGCTGATGAGGAAATGAGCCCTGGCTACCCACTCCCGCCCCTTGGGCATCCACACCACAATGCAAAGGGGGCACCTGGGGCTTTCCAAGCCAGGCTCTGGGGTCCAGGTGTGAAGGAGAGTGCTAGGGTGACACCCCACCTGCATTGTCTCCTGGCTGATGTGGGTGGACAGAGCTTATGGTACCGTCATGCAGAGAAGCCCTAGTGACCGTGGTGAGGAGGAGGCAGCAGAGGAGGCTCTCAAAGCTGCAGGCACAGGGGAGCGGGGGCCGACATAGGCTGCCCCTGACATAGCTGGGGAAGAAGGGCACTGGGTGCCACATCCTATTCTACCTCTTGGGTGTGCAAGTGGGCTTGGGCACCCAGGCACCGTTTCCTTCCCCCATTTTAATCCCTGGAAAACTGTTAATGTGAAAGTTGGGTGGGTCCTGTTACTCCTCACTGCTTTTTGGTGACTGAAGGATGACATGGTCTTACATACTAGATGCACTCAGGGGTTTTCAGGACATGAACAAGGTGGCACAGAAGCACACCTAAAATGGGAAACACAAGCTGACCCTAGGAGTCTGCAGCGGCCTTTGCCTATAGAAGAACAGACGCCTGGTCAGGGGCGCCTACACTGGCCAGTATTTTTTTTAAAGTATTTTATCTAACCAAGGGCATAGAGTAGGTTGTTTAGGCTGGGGGAGATCGCTTGTTGCCTAGTTACTTAATTGCTGGCCTTGCTAGAAGGAAAGGACATATCAGCGAGGCCCCTGGTGGAGTTGGAAAGGGGGGTTACTTGGTGGGGTTGGAAGAGGGGGCTTGCTGCACAATTTACCACATCAGCAAGTTCAACCTGTCATGTAGCTATATAAGGCTGATGCCCACTTGGGTGGGTGTGCTTGCTTTGCAAACGATTGCCAAGCTCTGCTTTCTGTGCAGAAATAAAGATTAAGTTGGATCCTCCACCCCTGTGTGTTTACTGGCACAAGCGCACTGGGCACGAACTCACTGTCCTTTGGGGACAACAATCTGGGGCCTTAGATATTTCCAAAACATTTCGCTGGCATCCTATTTGCAGGCCCAAGCCCGGAGGCTTCAGGTTTGGATGCCACCAAGTTTAGCTGGCCCGTATCCATAAGGCCCCAGGAGCAAGCTAGGGAAGAGTTTCCCAGTTCCATAAATTGGGCATAAAGCCCAGGTTAACTATGGCTTACTGTGGCAGCAAGACACCCCCACAGGCTCCCAAAGGGGTGAGGACAGGCTCCGTGGACCCCAAACCCCACAAACAGCCTGCCCCCCTGTGGGGGAAACTTACCTCCAGGGATGCAGCCGGAGCAGGAACCATGGCTGTGGCCATGGCCACGGCCAAGCAAGCCAGCGTTACACTGGTGGTTTAATCAGCTGTTCCCTAGGCGGGGAAAAGCTGAGCCAATCACGGCAGCCATTCCAGCCACCGCAGGAACATTTAAAAGCCCCACCAGAACCCGGGGGGCAGAGAGAGCAAGGGAGCCCACTGACGTGGAGCGCACCAGATGTTCTGAGGCTCCTGCAGCAGACAGGAGCAGCACAGGCAGCTCGATGCCAGCAGGCAGAACAGGAGGGGCGTTTGAGCCCCCTGTTGCAGGCTGGGAGGAAGGAGGCAACTCCACACCCCTCTCCTCTCCAGAGGTCTATTTCTTTTGACAAAAAAAAAAAAGAAGAAGAAGAATAGGCACAAAACCAGAAGCACCCTACTCAGAGGCGCCAGCCAACTTAAGTCCAGCTTGCCAGTCTCCACAGCGGGAAGGCTAACCGTCGGGGCAGCCTGACAAGTCCCAACTGAACCCACACTAACACTGGTTCCCCCTCTAGGCAAGCAGGGGTCAAGTGAGAACAACCAAACCACACCATTGGCGCCCGTCCAGTTGGCGAGTGGATGGGCTGTATGGGAGGCAGAGCCCTGTGGAACATCGCCCCCGAACCATAAGTACTACTGTCCCCAGGGGCTCCCCAGGAAGAAGATCTCCACTGAACTCTCCCTTTATCTAATAACACTTCACTGAACCCTCCCTTTATCCAAGTCGTGGCAGGCGAGTTGAGGGGAGGGGCCCTATGCTGGATGGATAGTACGTCACTTGGGGAACCCCCACTTAAGGCGCCTTTTATCACACTTACCTACACAGGTACTATCCCATACCAGCACAGCGGTCTTCCCCAGGCACGACTAGGAAGACACTGTGGTGATCATGGTATTTCCCCTAGGTAAGCACAGGCTATGCTTGACCTGAGCCAACGAGAGGCCGAGAAGAAGTTTGCCTCCTCTCAGTGTCTCCCTGCAGTCAGTTCCTATTATCCAGCATAAGAGCCATCATTTACCCATAAGCAAACCCAGTGCTCTCCCTTGAGCCATTGTTATTTCCCTACAAAAACCTCTACCCAAATTCCAGTCTCTGTTCTGGGCCTTGCATCCAAAATGCTGCCCCAGCCCTGAAACTCCATGTGTCATAGTATCATAGGACCATAGCGCTTAGGGTGGGAAGGGACCTAAACAGATTATCAGGTCCAACCCCCTGCCCCAGGCAGGAATGGGTGCCAGGGTCATCTCACCCCAGCCAAATCATATCACCCCAGCCAAAGATCTGTACAGCCTCCTCTTGAAGACCCGCAAGGTAGAGGAGAGCACCACCTCACCTGGAGAGCCCGGCAGTCCTAACTGTAAAGTAATGTCTCCTGATGTCCAGCCTGAACCTTCTCTCTAACAATTTGTGGCTGTTATTCCTAGCAACCCCGGGTGGTGCCCAGGGGAACAGAGCCTCCCCAGTTCTCGCTGGTCCTTGCTGGTGAGTTTGTAAAAGGCCACCAGATCCCCGCTCAGCCTTCTCTTGTGGAGGCTGAATAGGTTCATGCCCTTTAGCCTCTCTTCATAGGGCCTGCCCCGCTACCCCTTGACCATGTGAGTGGCCCTCCTCTGGACCCTCTCCATGCTGGCCACATCCCTTTTTGAAGTGCGACGCCCAGAACTGGACACAGTACTCCTACTGCGGCCTGACCAGTGTCGCATAGAGGGGGAGGATCACCGCCCTGGACCTGATTGTGATGCTTTGGTAGATGCACAAAAAAACCCCAAAAAACACATTACACATAACCTCTGATAAATATCATTTTGCTAATCAAATGAAATTTAAAACTTCATATGAATTGCTGCCCTTGTTTCAAATATCAGAACAACTTTCCAGTCCAACCGGATGGAAGCGTTCTGGTCTGGGATCCACAGACACATTCACTTTTTAGAGGCGGTATTACCAATGACTTTTATCATATCTTTATGATACTCGTATGTATTTAAACTGTGACAACTTAAACCAAACAAACAAACACAAAACATATAACAAGACAACACAAACAGACTAGACAACTTTTTGTGTAACTGTTGCCATGGCTGTGATGAGGAAGATGCTGCTGGTGGTAGTGAGGCCTCATGGTTTGTCGGTCACCTTTGATTACACTGTGGTGTCTGCAAAAGAAAACACACACACAAACCTGCCAAGGAAAACTCCTTGCAGTGGCTGATTATTCATATTTACAAAGTGCAATGCTGACATGTGCAGTGGCAGTGCACACAGCATTTTCCATTCCTGGGGTGCTTTTCTTTTGTACTGAAAAAGTGGAGCAGTTGCCTACAGGAGGGTGGCCATCCTAAATTGAGGACTTTTCTGGCCTTTTCCTGCCTCAGCATCGGGGTGGGCACTGGTCAGCCTGTCCGATGCATATTTTCCAACGACTCAGAGCCGTTCCTTCCTGCTACACAAGAAGGGTGGCTGGCAGGATAGAAAAGACTGTTCACCCTATTCCTTGAGGGTCAGGTGATTTATTTAACAAGGGGGCTCCCAACATTAATTGCTCAGTGGAGCTCTCCTGAAAAACTCATGTTTAAAGCGACAGCCTGGCCCAACTGCAACAGAGGCATTGGCATCCCTCGGAGGGACACTTTCTCACTCACAATTTTTGCTTAGAAAGCCTTTTCCATGTTCTTACATCTCACCCCCATCACCAAGAAGAGTATACTTTTACATTTCTAGCAGTCTCTGCCTTGCAACACAGGCACAAAGCAAACACACCACACTGTTTGCACAAACACCTCAACAATCCCTGCAGGCTCTTGGCTTCACTTGTGTTACACACATTCACAGCCTCTAGCACAGAACTTAGTCTTCTCTGCTACTGCCTTCTTATTGGACCAGCGATATTTGGTGTTGTGCTTAACCCAAATGGACCACAGCATGGCCTCAGGCACTCTGAGATCAGGACACAACTTTTCCTTAAAGCAAGTGAATTTTTTCCCTGCTCTAGAGCAGTCATTCCTAAAATTGCATTCTTACTCTTTCCTCCTACCTGCTCTAGCATTCAAACTCTGTTAATCTCTTATTCTCTCCTCTCTTCCTAACCACTTTCCACACCTCTCTCTATCACTTTCCACACCTCTCTCTATCACTTCCTAACCACTTTCCACATCTCTCTCTATCACAGCTGCCTCACAGCCTGTTTTCCCCCTTCCCTCTATCTTTTTCCTTTCCCTCTCTCTATCACAGCTCTTTGCTTTCTGAATCTCCATGTAAGGAAACAAACCCTGAATGAGCGAGCCGTGCATCTTTCCTAGTGGCATTTTCTTTAACTCCCTCACATAGGGCTGTAACAATGCAGGCACAAGCTGTGGGGGGCAGTTTCAATCATAATGGTTTTCAACCTGCCCAGACCCAGCACTTCTCAAGAACTGGATCTCCGTTATGTCCCAAATCTGGCCCAAGAGAGGGAAGTCAGAGAACCAGGTTGCTACCCTTTCTACTCAGGTCTAAATACTGGCCTATACTACCTCTTCACAGGAAACAAACCCCAGTGTCATGCGCCAAACAGTAGCTTACAGCCAGCAACAAACTCAAAACTCAAACTTTCAGACACCTCAAAGCTCAAGACACAAAATCTTAAAAGCTTCAAGACAAAACAATCTTACAAGCATTTCTGCTGGAGAGCATCGGACTCCTCCTTTCTCACCCCCTTAGCCCTATGATCACTTATGCCTGGTGTGGGGGTCTTCTGCCTGAACATACTGGCTCCTGGGCTTCTGTGCCCTACAACAACCACAACAACAGACACACTGATGACAACAAAGAAAGCGCTGTGGGTGCTCGAGCCCCTGTCCTGCAGGAGTTAACAACTCCCTTAACAACGCCGACCCTACACTGGGTATGGGCACCCCGCTCTGGGGCGACTTCTAGAATCACAACAACAGGAACAACGTAGGAGTCCCTACAGTAACAGCAATGCTTCCAATACAACACAAACACACAGAATACACAAGCACACTAGCTCACCCAACCTGCTAACACCCGCAATATGCCTGCATTCTCCACCAGAAAATGTTGCCCTGTGGGGTCAGGCCAACTCAGGATCTCAATATTGCACTGTTAGACAGAAGAGTGTGATACAATTGCACATATACAAACACACAAATCAATTAGGTGCATACACACACACACTACCAGCTCAGGCGCACACACATCAACCAAGCCAGCCTAGGCACATGCATACCTATCACCAATTCAAGCACATACACTATACACCCCAAAAGTTAGACGCAGATCGCTAATTCGTATATCATGCACACAGTGACATATACATACACACACACACTCACCATTTCACACACATACACACAGGTAAGTTCCTAACTTGGATAGTATAGTGTGTATGTGTGTGCTTGGGGTACCAGGAATACTGTTCAGGTGAGAGAGAGAGAGTTAAAGTGTAGGGAGTGAAAGTTGCCAGAACCAGGATTAGAACCGGTAGACTACAGAGAAGCTGACTGAGGAACTGAGGTTTGGGTTTACTTAAGGCACACTGGGGCTGGAAACTGAGGCAGACAGCTGAGATTTCAGGGGGGAGTGGGGCAGATAAGTGGTGGCAAGGAGGAGACAGCCAGGAAAGAAACTGAGGCAGAAACCTGGTTGCTTAGGGGAAAAGACAGTGGGGATAAGACAGTAGCAAAGAAACAGGGGTTTGGAGGCAGAGAGGAGCTCAGGACCGGTGCTGGAGGTGACAGTGAGCCAGAAGCAGGAGAGGGAAAAATGAGACAGAAGTGAGAGGGGTGAGGAGCAGAGATTGGAGCAGGGCCAAACCATAGTAAAGCAAAACCCAACTTAGGGGTCCAAATAACAGTTTTATTACACAGACAACACACTACACAACCCCATGTAGTTATTGGTTCTCTCTCTCACACACACACACACACACACACGCACTGATAATGTCAGCAAGAGAAAGAGACTCAGTGGAAGGGCTGGAGTCCAGGTAGGGAAGAGAAGCAGAGTCCAAGTCCTTGGTTGAAGAGGGGGTGGGGGGTGATAGCTACCTATCCAGGCTGGAAGGGGTCCTTGTCCAGTAGGTGTTGTCCAGAGTGGGGTCGCCGGCAGGGCCTCTGGATGGATAGGTGGTGTGGCATGGTGCTGGTCCAGATGGAGAGGGCGTCCCACTGGGTCTGTCTTCACTGCCTCTTTTTATAGGGGCAGACCGTGTGTGACCCTAGTGACAGGAGGCATGCCCAGGCAAGGGCCAGCCCCTGGCGTACGGAGCATGTGTGCTCCATGCAGGGATGTGCAGTTTCGGGTGTCTGTAATGGTGGGGTACAATGGTAGACTTGCTGGTTCTGCAGGGTCTTTTGTCTTTCAAATGTTGGGTTCTTGTCTCTGTTCCTGGGTGAGGTCCATGGTTCAAGGATGAATCAATGTGAAGTGATGGCTTGGTCGTTACAGGCCATTCAGTAGAGGCCAGCCACCATTGTATTTCAATCATTCCCAGTCACTCTCATTCATCTGGGAACCAATTTACACGGGAGGGGTACATGACTCATACAGTTGCAACACAGGGGATTCCTGGGCAGAGGACACAAGATGGAGGCTTGACATACAAAATGGAAACTTGACATGACTTACGCTAACTTACATATATAGGCCTAAAACTGTAATCACACAATATAAAAGCAGTACAAACATAATAATTACCACTTATAAAACAGTAGGTATCGATATCAAAATAGCAGGGAACTTATTTGCAAAGAGGGGAGAGAAAAATAAAACTAACTACCTAAAATAAAATGTTAAAGCTTATCCTACATCTTATCTTACTTACACTTATCTATAGGGAATAGAGAGGGAGAGGAAAAGTCAGACATGGTTGGGAAAGGGAGGGAATGCACTTTAAAATAAATTTAAAAAAAGAAAAACCTGGGGTTTTGCTACAGATCTAGCTGTATTCTGTCCCTCCCCTCCAGCATGCCCACCTCGCCCCACGACTTGGTGTTGTCAGCAAATTTGGACAGCGTGCTTTCCACACCAACATCCAGATCACTGACAAAGATGTTGAACAGTACAGGCACTAGGGCCGAGCCCTGCGGGACTCCACTGCCCACATCCCTCCAGGTCAAAAATGACCCATCTATCACCACTCCCTGTGTGCGAATGTTGGCTACAAAGGACCAACTCACAGAATCCTCATAAAATTCTAGTTTATTGGACGGATGCAAAAGTCAAACCATAAACCATGGTGCTGATCCCCTCAAATACACACACATTAACACACACACACACATACACACGCACACGCACACGCAGTAGCTAGCTATAAACACTAAGCACCGGTGTCAAGATATACCTATCCCCAAGCGCTGGAGTCCACCGCCGATGGTCAGGCGAGGCTTCTTTCAGTGCAATGTTGCTTCAGAAGGGGGTCGCCAGCTGGTCCTTCTGGCTGGACAGGCAGGGTGCTGGTCGGGTCAAAGGGGGTGACCTTGGGGGTCATTCTTCACTGCCTTTTATCCCTCTCTGGCAGACTTTGATGACTCCCCAATTCTCGGGCTTACCCAATCCAGGGGCCATTGACCTCAAGGGACGACCCTCTGGGTAGCTGCTGGATGGCAGCTGTCAGCCCCAGGAGTTGTGTCCACAGGTAGATGCAGTCTCGTTGATTAATTTTGATTGATTCACTGCCATGATGAATACAGCTCTGGAAATGGTTGATCGGGGGGTTTTCAGCTCCAAGGGTCTGTTTCCAGTGTTGATTAGTTCAAACCAGGGCTTTCCTACCTTTAACAGTGAAGTTTCAGGGAATTCCTGGCTCTTTATTAAGTCTTTCTTCTCTTTGGTCTCTGATTTTGTAGGTGTTAATTGCTGCTAATTAACTTGCTTATCCAGACTAGCTACTGTGTTACACAGTCAACCATGATTCATTCAGGGACCCGCCCCATACAGAGATTCCTGCCCTTGCTAGCATTGTTACATGATACAACTTACTTTTAAACTTAAAGTACATATGTAAAAGCATCTACAGGCTCTATTTTCACTACAAGAACACCTTATCTAAAATTATAATAATTTAATAAAAGAAAAAGAGTGAGGAAGGAAGAAAAGGTAAAAAAGAGAAAGCATTCCCAAAAGGGAGCAACTACTGCACAAGGGGCTTTTGCCATATGGAGGAGCTTCACATTTGAGGTGGGGGTGGGAGGGCAGGTAAAACGATTTCTTGCAACACGACCATCTAG
The DNA here is from genome assembly GCF_030867095.1 of Alligator mississippiensis. Taxonomy (NCBI): domain Eukaryota; kingdom Metazoa; phylum Chordata; order Crocodylia; family Alligatoridae; genus Alligator; species Alligator mississippiensis. The sequence goes on along the minus strand of NC_081825.1, from coordinate 2,618,064 downwards.
CCATTTTGCCACCCATCTGCCTGTGCAGACATCAGTGCCACAGTCACCTAGTTTTTTTGAGAGAATGTGGTGGGAAACCATGTCAAAGGCCTTCTTAAAGTCCAGGAAGATGACATCCACCCCAACACCCTCGTCCAGGGATGACCTCCCCTGCTAGGCCCTTGCAGATGTGCTCCTTGATCATTTTCTCAAAGGTCTTCCCAGGGACCAAGGGGAGACTGACTGGCCTATAATTGCTGGGGTCCTCCTCTTTCCCCTCCTTGTAAATCGGGACCACATTGGCCCTTTTCCTGGCTGACTGGTCCTCCCAGCAGATGTCTGGGTAGTTTAGGTCACCCATGACAACCACATCCCTTGACTTTACAGCCTCCGCAAGCTGATCTCAGATTTCCCGGGCAAGCTCATCCCCCTGGTGAGGTGGTCTGTAGACACCTACTAACAAGTCCCTTTCCCCGTGACCCCCTTGCATTCTTACCCAGAGCACTTCAGGTAGCCCCTCTTCTGAATCCATCCTGATCATTGAAGACATGCATTGCTCTCTGACGTGGAGCGCTACCCCCTCACCCCTTTCCCCTGCCCTGTCTCACCTGTACAGCCTGTATCACTCGATGTCCGCTGCCTGGTCATGGGTGGCAATCCCACCAGGTTTCCATGAGCCCCACCAGGTCTGGGTTTTGCTAGCTAGCAGGAGGGCCAGTTCCTCCTGCTTACTGCCCATGCTTCAAGTATGGCTGTGCAAAACAGAAGCATTTTATTTTGACCAGCGTTTTGACAGAACAGTGTTTCATTTTGACTTGGTAGCCTCTTTGGTAGCCTCAAATGGTAGCCTTTTTGAGGGCATGATGCTTGCCACAATTCAAGAAGATAGGTGCAGGGGGTTCAGAGAAACTGCACCCCAAAGTCTTGAGAGCCAAACTCCTGTCACTTGTATGTGTGAAGCCACAGGGGGGTTCTGGGGCCCTGCACCTCTGGCTGTCGACAGGCACAACTCGTGACATTGGTGCTTGTGACACTGTGTGTGTGTTCAGGTGTGCCCTTCCTGGCACTGGGGCCTCTGCACAACATGGCAGCATGCCCCAGCGAGGCCTCCTCCTCCCCTACAGCCTCGGCTCAGTCCACCACTGTAAACGAGGGCAGGTGAAAATACCGTAGGTGACGCAACACCGATAGCAGCACCAGCACCAGCAGCATCTAAGGTAGCCGAAGGGAACTGTCACGGAGCCTTTCTTGTGATAAAGGATTTGGCAGCAAGAAGTAAAGATGCTGTGTTGGATATATGTTACTCGTGATGTGCGTGATGAACTAACTTGTGCCCTGGGTGATTTACTGAGCTATTTATTCTAGCAGCTCACCGCCAGACCACTATGGCTAGCAGCACTGATGTTGTAAAGGATTCCCCGCTTGCTACCCTAGCAAGAGGGATTTCTGAATACTTTTTTCTTGTAGGTGCTTTTATTTCATTCTTATATTCATTGATTTATTCTTTTGAATGTTATACTTGTATTGGATAGGGTTACTATAGAATTTACTCTATATAAGAACTTACTATATATTTTTGTTTTTATACATTCATTCTTTGCAACACACCAAAGCTATTGAATTTATAAATATAGCCACAAATATATTTCTATTGTGTTCATAAATCTCTTCACTGCACCAGACCCACATCTTTGAGTTTATGTACACAAACAGATATAATATTATTGCATTCATAAATCTCTTGCCTGCACCAGTAGTTCATATTTGAGTTTATATAGGAACGCAAATACATTTCCATATTTCTTGAAAAAGAAGACATGAACCACATCATGAAGCATGGTGGAAAGGCAGGTGGCCACACTGCCCAGCCTTCAGGGAGGGGTGGAAGAGGGGGTAGAGGGACAGCTGTAAGTTCCCCCACCACCAAACTGAGATGCAGGCGCTTTCCTCCAGCTAAAAGGGATGAATGAGGCTGCTACAAGCAGCAAGGAGAGCGGAGCAGTGCCAGTGCCCGAGACTGCATCCCCTCCATGCACAGAAGTCAACACCCCCACCCCACTCCCACCATGACAACAACAACCAGCAGCACCAGCGCAGCAGCCTACTCCACCCCTATGTCACTTCCCATGCTGAGCCTCCCCGTGCCAGACGAAGAGCTGGATCTGGAGCTCAGTGCCCTAGCAAGGGAAATTCTGGGGAAGGTGGGGGAATCAGCTGAGTTTGTGCTCAACACCGCTCAAGTTTCCCTTCAAACCAGATCTCCTTCCCCAGAAGGCACTTCAGAGAAGGCTGATGTAGAGGTGGAGGCGAGGGGCTCAGCTGAGTCCCCTCCTCCTCTTGCCGTGCCCCTGCCTGCTGAGGAGGGGGAAAGTGCAGCAGCATCCACAGATGCACCTGCACCTCAGAAGCGAGCGGGTAGTGTGGTTTGGGATCATTCTGAGCTGGCAGATGAACCCACGTAGGCTGTCTGCCTGCACTGCCAAGCCAAAACCAGCCGGGGCAAGGGAACATAACATATGAGCACCACGGGGATGCTAATGCAGTCTCGCTGGGTGGGGTGAGCCCACCCGTGGGTTCATGGGCACTGACAATGGGGCCAATATGGTCAAGGCAGTCTGTTACGCCAAGTTTGTTGGCATCCACTGTGTGGCACACAAGTTGCTGCTGATGATGGCGCTGCGACTACCAGCAAATTATTATCAAAATGCAGGAAGGTGGCAGGTTACTTGCACCACAGCATCAAGAGGGGCAGCATGCTGCGGGATAAACAAGCTATTACATTCCCCTTTCCTACCCCCTGCTCCCCACCCCAGCCTTTCCGTCACCCCCTGACACCCCCATTTCCATTTTCACTGGCTGTCTTTCTTGCCTGCATTGCATGCCAGGCAGGCCTCTGGCTTCTTTACTATTCATAGTTTCACAGTTGGTCGGGTCGGAAGGGAGCTGAGCAGATCATCAAGTCCAACCCCCTGCCCTGGGCAGGAAAGAGTACTGGGGTCAAACGACCCCAGCTAGGTCTTCATCCAGCCTCCTTTTGAAGACCCCCAGGGTAGGAGCCAGCACCACTTCCCTTGGAAGTTGGTTCCAGATCCTAGCTGTCCTGATTGTGAAGTAGCGCCTCCTGATGTCTACTCTGAATCTACTCTCCACCAACTTATGCCTGTTATTCCTAGTTACTCCTGGTAGTGCTTGGGGAAACAGGGACTCTCTTGTTCCCCGCTGGTCCCACCTTGGTAAGTTTGTAGACAGCCACCAGATCCCCCCTCAGCCTTCTCTTGTGGAGGCTGAACAGGTTCAGGTCCTGTCACCTGTCTTTGTAGGGCCTGCCCTGCTGCCCCCTGATCATGCGGGTGACCTCCTCTGGACCCTCTCCATGCTGTCCACATCCCTCCTGAAGTGCGGCACCCAGAACTGGGTGCAATACTCCAACTGCGGCCTGACCAGTGTCGCATAGAGGGGGAGGATCACCTCCTTGGACCTGACTGAGATGCACCTGAGTATGCATGACAAGGCACGGTTGGCCTTCCTGACTGTGTCCTCACACTGTCGGCCCATGTTCACCTTATGATCAATAGCGACTCCAAGATCCTTTTCTGCCTCTGAGCTGATGAGAAAGGAGATCCCCAGTCTGTAGGTCTGCTGCTGGTTCCTCCTCCCCAGGTGCAGCACCTTGTACTTGTCAGTGTTGAAAACCATCCTGTTCTCATCCGCCCACCCCTGTAACTTTTCCAGATCCAATTGCAGCCTGTCCCTCTCCTCTACTGTGCTCAATTCACCCCACATCTTACTGTCATCCGCAAATTTGAACAAGCTGCTTTTCACCCCCTCATTCAAGTCACTGATAAAGGTGTTGAACAGCGCGAGTTCGAGGGCTGAGCCCTGGGGGACCCCACTGCCCACATCCCTCCAGGTCAAAAATGACCCGTCCACCACCACTCTCTGGGTGCGGCCCTCCAGCCAATTAGTGACCCATCTGACTGTGTAGGCATCGACACCATAGTCGCCTAATTTTTTAATGAGAATGGGATGAGAGACAGTGTTGAAGGCCTTCCTAAAGTCCAGAAAGACTACGTCCACTGCAACACCTGCGTCCAAGGATTTTGTGACCTGGTCGTAGAAGGCTTCCAGGTTGACCTGACAGGACCTGCCTCGAATGAACCCAAGTTGATTGTCCTTTTCCAGTCCTCTGACACCAAGCACTGACACGAGTGCTTGTAAAGCCATGCCAGGGGTCCCGCAATGACCTCTGCTTATTCCCTCAGCACTCTGGGAAGGAGATTGTCAGGACCTGCTGATCTGAACACAAATTTCTTCCATCCAGGACCAGGAGACACACCGACTTCCTCTGCCTGAGAATGGGTTTTTCAACCTGAAAGCTTCCTAAGATTAATTTCTCTAACTATTCCATTTTTTTTCTCATAACAAACATATAAACATAAAAACACAAGTTAGCCCATCACGCACACCACGAGTAACATATATCCAACACAACATCTTTACTTCCTGCTGTCAATTCCTTTATGACAAGAAAGGCTCTGTGACAGTTCCCTTCGGCTACCTTAGATGCTGCTGGTGCTGGTGCTGCTACTGGTGTTGCGTCACCTACGGTATTTTCACCTCCCCTCGTTTGCAGTGATGCACTGAGCCAAGGCTGTAGGGGAGGAGGAGGCCTCACTGAGGCACACTGCCGTGTTGTGCATTGGCCCCAGCACCAGGAAGGGCACACCTGGGTGCACACACGTTGAAATACACTCGAAACGTGAAACTGTTGCGACGGAACAACACGGAACAGCCGTTTCCACTGTTTGCAACTGAGGGACGGCGGCACCTCTTCTTAACACATTAATATGTCGGGGTAACTTTCCTATTTCTTATAATTGCCATTCCAGAAACATGACAAATAGTGCAGACCGATTCTGCATGCCAGACCCTGCCACTCCCCCTCCCCAAGATATGATTCATAGATATTAGGGTGGGAAGGGACCTCAGTAGGTCATCGAGTCCAACCCCCTGCCCTGGGCAGGGAGGAGTGCTGGGGTCAGATGACCAAAGCTAAATGCTTGTCCAGTCTCCTCTTGAAGACCCCCAAGGTCAGGGAGAGCACCACCTCCCTTGAAGCCCATTCCAGATTCTGGCAACCCTGACGGTGAAGAAGATCTTTCTAATGTTCAGTCTAGATCTGCTGGACAGATACATACATGTCAGAAATATCCCTCCAACTTTGGACCTCTAGCAGGGAGGCAAAGAAGGTGGTGTTTGGACTGTGGGCTAGACAAGCTGGGGGCATTGAGTCTCGAGAGGAGAAAACTGAGTGGGGATTTGATCACAGTCTGTAAATCCCTGCAGAGCGATGGCAGAGAGGCTGGAGATGGGCTTTTCTCTGTGACCGCAGGGGACAGGACTAGGAGCAATGGTCTTGAGCCACTGCAGGGGAAATGGAGGTTGGAGATGAAGGAGGAACTTTGTGACTCCAAGCAGGCCCTTCCACCTTGACTTTCCAATAGTCCTTTTGTCCTAAGCACCTGGGTAGAGTCTCGCACCGTTCCTGATATGACCCAGCAGAAGTTAGTGGAAGTCTTGTCAGCCTCTGCTGCTACAACACAGGGACGATGCATTTCCTTAACTCTGCCTCTAGTGACATATGTGCACGTGATGTAACCCAGATACCTCTACCAGGGTAAGTGGAAGCTTCTGTCCACATTCCTTCCCAACATCTTCATCTTCAAAGACCGGAAACTTTGGCTGCTTTGCTCTATTAAGACCTGTGCTCTTTGGCTCACTGCCTTTCTCAAGTTTTCTTGTCCTCTTCCAATCCCTCTGCAGATCAGACACCTATCACCATGACAAAAATTAGGTTAGGTACGGGGCCTAGTGAAAACCAGTTTTCATTTCCAGAGGATCTCTAGTACAGGGGCTTGTTCCGGCTTGTGCACAGGGTTGAGGTACTTATGTTTCAAGAGGTCAGTTTGCTTTTCTCATGCTTTCTTTCTCCTCTATTTCCCCCAGAGAATTTCCTTAGGGAAGTGCTCAAATGCTTTCTGTAGCAAGAGGAAGATCATACAGACCATTTCTACACTCGGGAATTTCACATGCTCTGAAATGTGCCCTTCTGCCTATTTTTTAGAATCATAGAAATGAAGGGCTGGAAGGGACCTTGAAACATCCTTGGGTCCAACCCCCTGCTCTGGGCATGATTACTGCTGAGATCAAATGTCTTCCAAGGTTGGGGACTGCACCTCCTCCCTGGGAAATCTGTTCCTGATTGTGGTTAACATTACTGTGAAGAGGTTATTCCTTACATCCAACCTGAAACCATCCTGTAACAAAGGCATGGGCAATTATTCCAGCTGGAGGGCCGCTTCACAAGTTTTGGTGAGCTTTTGAGGGATGCAAGGGTGCCCCACATCGCACTCACTCGCTATCTTCAGATCAGCAGTCCTGCTCCTAACCTCCGACCTTTGGCACTGGAAGTCCCTCCTCTGACCCCTAGAAGTATTCCTTTGGGAAGGGGTTTGCCATCTTGAAACCAGAAAAATAAGAAGTGATATACTAAGTCAACAACCAAAATAACATATTTTAATACTTTTCCTGATTTGTGTGCATTTGAGCTTTATATATATTATTAAATTATATATTGATTATATATAGATTCACAGAAGTTTAGGGCTGGAAGGGACCACATGACATCATTGGGTCCAGCCCTCCTACTCTGGGCAGGAAAGACTGCTGCGGTCAAATAGAGCAGGAGAATCACTTCCTTAGTTTTGCTTGAGATGCAAGGGTTGATGCATGCCAACATACTGTTTGCTCTGCTAACTGTAGCATCACACTGGTGCCTCATATTCATTTTATGGTCAGTAATGACCCCCAGCCCCTTTCAGACGTGGTGCTAGCTAGCATAGGACCACAGAGCCTCTAAGTTTGTTGTGGATTTTTCCTTCGCAGACGGAGCACTTCACACTTCTCAGGGATAAACAGCATCTGGTTCTGGTCTGCCCATCGAACTATTCTGTCTAGGTCCTCCTGCATTGGCAGCCTACCCTGAAGCATGACCACCATTACTCACAGCTTAGTATCATCAGCAAACTTTGCCAATGTGCTTTTCACCCCCATATCCAGATCATTGATGAAGTTGTTGAAAAGCCCTGGTCCAAGTACTGAGCCCTGGGGGATCCAACTGGATACCTTCCACCAGGTCACCACAGATCCGTCTATCAATACTTTCTGGGTCTGACCCCACAGCCAGTTTCCCACCCATCTGACCGTTGACTTCTTAAGCCCATAGTCCCCTAGTTTTACCTTCAGAGTCTGATGGGACACCAAGCGAAAGACCTTCCTAAAATCCAAGGAAATGACAACAACCTCCTCTCCCTTATCCAGGCGGTGACTAACTTGGTCATAGGAGATGAGGTTAGGCAGACACGACCTACCCACGAGAAAACTGTGCTGGCTGTCAACAAGGGCACACTGTTGATTCATATCCAACTTATTGTCCACTGTAACGATAGTGTTTACCCTGGGCCACTGGGTTCAGGGATGGGGTACTCACTCAGACCTCCATGCCCCTGGGGTTGTCCTCGAGTCAGCATTCAGCAGAGACCGGTGGGATGATAAACAGTATGCATTAGGAAACCGGATTCAACAGGAAACACAGACACACATGCTCACAGCTTGCAGGGAGGACCACACACACCAACAAGCCGCATCTACAGGGCATTGGGGAAAAACTATACCATTCCAACGCAGGCCCCTTAAAGGTACAGTCCATATAGCAGAGCAACCCCAGGTCCTTTTCTGCAGAGCTGCTCTTTAGCCAGTTGGTCCCAAGCCTGTAGCAGATTGTTCCATCCTAAGTACGGGACTTGGCCCTTATCCTTGTTGGACCTCATGCAATTTCTTTTGGCCTAATCCTCCCACTTGTCTAGTTCACTCTGAATCCTAGCCTCACCCCCTCGTGTAGCTATTATTCCCCCCAGTTTGGTGTCAGCTGTGAACTTGCTTAGGGTGCACTCCGTCCCATCTTCCAGACTGTTAATCAAGATATCGAACAAAACCTGCCCCAGAACCAACTCCTGGGCCACTCCACTTGATACTGGCTGCCAACTAGACCTTGAGCTATTGATCACTACCTGTTGAGTCTTATGATCCAGCCAGCTTTCTGTGCACTTTACAGCCCATTCATCCAGCCCAGACTTCCTTAGCTTGTTTGCAAGAATGCTGTGGGAGACCGTATCAAAAGCCTGGCTAAAATCAAGGGATATGTTGTCCACTGCTTTCCCTGCATCCACAGAGCCGGCCATCTTATCATAGAAAGCAATCAGGTTGGTTAGGCATGACTTGCCCTTGGCTAATCCATGCTGACTGCTCCTAATCACATTCTTCTCCTGCAAGTTCTTCACAATGGATTCCCTGAAGACCTGCTCCATGATATTTCCAGGGACTGAGGTGAGGCTGATTGGTCTGTAGTTCTCTGGATCCTCCTTCTCTTTTTCTTAAGGATGGGTGCTAGATTGGCCCTTTTCCGATCATCCAGGACCTCCCCCAATTGCCATGAGTTTTCAAGAATGGCCAGTGGCTCTGCAGCCACATCAGCCAATTCCCTCAGCACCCTGAGCTGCATTGCACCTGACCCCATGGACTTGCACATGTCCAGATTTTCAAAATAGTCCCTAACCTGTTCTTTCACCACTAAGGCATGCTCCCCTTCTTCCCAAACAGTGCTGCTGGTGCAGTAGTCTGGGAGCTGACCTTGCCCGTGAAGATTGTGGTAAAACAGACACTTTCCTCATCATCTGTTACTAGCTTCCCTCCCCAATGAGTAAGACACCCACACTTTCCCTGAGCTTCCTCCTGTTGATGACATACTTGTAGAAACCCGTCTTGTTCCCCTTCACATCCCTTGCTAGCTGCTACTCCAATAATGCTTTGGCTTTCCTGATTTCATCTTGGCATGCCCAAGCAATATTCTCATACTCCTCCTTACTAAGGTGTCCAATCTTCCACTTCTTGTAAACTTCCTTTCTGTGTTTAATCTCACTGAAGAGTCTTCTGCTAATCCAAGATGGCCACCTGCCATACTTGACAGTCTTCCTGCCTATTGGGATGAGTTGTTCCTACATCCTCAGTAAGGTTTCTTTAAAATCCAACCAGCTCTTTTGGACTCCTTTCCCCTTCAGACTGGCTTCCCAGAGGATCCTACTCTTCATTACTCAGAAGGAGTCAAAGTCTGCTTTTTTGAAGGCCACAGTCCATTCTCTCCTGATCTCCTTCCTTCCGTCAGGATCCTGAACTCAAGCGGCTTGTGGTCACTGCTGCCCAACCTGCCATCCACTTCTACATCCCCCACCAACTCTTCTCTTCCAAGTTTGTCAGCAATAGGTCACGATCAAGCCTCCTAGTTACTGTCTGCAACACTTACACCAGGAAGTTGTCTCCAACACTGTCCAAAACCTCCTGGATTGCTGGGCATTGCTGTATTGCCCTCCCAGCAGATGTCAGGAGGATTGAAGTCCCCCATGAGAACCAGGACCTGTGAACTGGAGGATTCTGCTAACTATCTGCAGAAAGTCTCATCTACCTCATCCTCCAGGTCTGGTGGTCTATGTGGTGACCGAGGAAGGGTCGGCTGGGTTGTGGCCACGAACTCAGAATGGATAGGCGGGTACTTTTGACCACTGGAGTAGAATTAGGCACAGCCACGTACTGGTTCAAACAAAGATGGCTTTACTTACACTGTCGAGGTACACAGCGTAGGAAGAAAGTTAACTTCAAACTTTAGTTACAGTTTCACCGAGAGCTCTAACACGACGAGATATCTTTCTAGCGATTTTAACGAGCATGCAGGGTATGGGGTACGTCGGGACGGTCGATGACGGGGAGTCGCCGGTGAGTGATCCGTTCACCGAGTTCACTCTGAGGTGTGAGCGGAGTTCTCCGACGTGGGTGGAAACTGCTTTAACTTTTATACGGCTAGCGAGCCAATTGCTAGTCGTCACGTAGGAATAATTTGAAACCAGCCAATAATAGTGTGCGTATTTGCATACGAATGGCGGGAACTGTTCACCACACCGGAAAACTCCACCGTACTGGGAAATTCCATTGTACAAAATCTTACTGCGCCGAGAAGCTTCATTGTGCTAGAAAATTCCACTGTGCCGAGGCACTTAACCACTAGGCTCTGACATGCCCCCTTGCTGATGGCACAGTTGGAATTGGAGCACATGCACGTCGTCTAAGTTGTTATCTCTCTCAGGGGGTTCATAGGGTAACCGGGTACACACAAAAGCATACAACAAAAAAAGTTCGTCCTCTATGGATTGAATCAGATAATAACCAATACAAACACAAACACACACAAGTATATTCATTATAAAGAGTTCAATTATGAGGACTTCAGTAGGTGTCATGGCGAAGTCACACATCAGGCCTCTGCTTCTTCTCTATCTCTCTATCTTTCTGGGTCCGCCTCTGACACGTATTTTGAACCTCGAACGGAAAAACTGTAAAGAAAAAATTCTCTGAACAGTTAACCAACTTATATTATAATGTTTGTATGGAGCCGCGCGTGCGATGGAACAGCGAATTAGCACACGATACAGGTTCTCGGACGTGACTCCACTCCGGACGACTCTCTCTCTCGCATACCCACGGATGCGACCGACATGGATGATGATTCATACACGGACGCTGCATGGTTTTGTCCGCGCTTAGCGAGATGAGAATGTTGTGAACTCGTCATCTGGCTCTTTTGGGTATTGGAAACCTAATTCATAGGCTAGTTGCCATTGGCCCGCGTCTCCCAGGATTCGTAGCTGCCGCTTAATGAGCCTAGAATGATATAGGAGTAATCCAAACATGATCCTCTCCTCTGGCGTTCTTTGCGGCATTGGTTGCAATGTTCGTCAAAGGTCAGACTCGCGATGTCTTGCGCTCTGAGTCTCGATCAGGCATGCAGTGGGTTGACACTCCAAGTGACTAGACGTTCCTGTGTCCGACTTCATAAGGACCTGTAATCGTGGAAGTTGACGTAAAAGATTACCCGCGGGTTGGCCAACTAGTGGGCCGAGGAGAATTCGAAGGATGATGGCATTTCTTCCTCCATAAACTTCAATGCAGGCTTCTATGCCGTTGAGAGTTACTGGAACAATTCCAGGGTTTCGCAGGTGGCGGTGAGGCCACGGTCCTCACTGCTGGGGCGGTGTTAGTCCCAGTGCGTGTGTCCTGGAGTTCCAGGAGCAGAATGAGATTCCTATTATTGCCAGTAGAATTTGCTCTGCACTGGCCTTCAATGGGCAGCCGTCGTGCCATGCATGGGATTTGTGGTCGACCTGGCTTGCAACAAGCGCTGGAAGTGGGATTGGCCAGTGAACGTTGCACGTCACTATATCTATGTTGGTGGCATGCCCCCCACTCCATGAGGCTTGTCTGGTTAGGAAACTTGCTTCCTCTAAGTCCAACAAGTCAGACCCGAACTCTGCGACCAGACCTCCCAGCCATATGGCTAGAGTTTCTTCAGGCTTTATTTTTGATTCTTTGCATAACAATTTGGGTGGCAAATTGGCTGGAGGGTTGCACCCAGAGAGTCGTAGTGGATGGGTCGTTTTTGACCTGGAAGGGTGTGGGCAGTGGGGTCCCGCAGGGCTCGGTCCTTGGACCGATACTCTTTAATGTCTTCATCAGCGACTTGGACGAGGGAGTGAAATGTACTCTGTCCAAGTTTGCAGATGACACAAAGCTATGGGGAGAAGTGGACACGCTGGAGGGCAGGGAACAGCTGCAAGCAGACCTGGATAGGCTGGACAAGAGGGCAGAAAACAAAGGATGCAGTTCAACAAGGAGAAATGCAAAGTGCTGCACCTAGGGAGGAAAAATGTCCAGCACACCTACAGCCTAGGGAATGACCTGCTGGGTGGCACGGAAGTGGAAAGGGATCTCGGAGTCCTAATGGACTCCAAGATGAACATGAGTCGGCAGTGTGACGAAGCCATCAGAAAAGCCAATGGCACTTTATCATGCATCAGCAGATGCATGACGAATAGGTCCGAGGAGGTGATACTTCCCCTCTATCGGGCGCTGGTCAGACCGCAGTTGGAGTACTCCGTGCAATTCTGGGCGCCGCAATTCAAGAGGGATGTGGATAACCTGGAGAGGGTCCAGAGAAGGGCCACTCATATGGTTAAGGGCCTGCAGACCAAGCCCTACGAGGAGAGACTAGAGAAACTGGAACTTTTCAGCCTCTGCAAGAGAAGGTTGAGAGGCGACCTTGTGGCTGCCTATAAGTTCATCACGGGAGCACAGAAGGGAATTGGTGAGGATTTATTCACCAAGGCGCCCCCGGGGGTTACAAGAAATAATGGCTACAAGCTAGCAGTGAGCAGATTTAGATTGGACATTAGGAAGAACTTCTTCACAGTTCGAGTGGCCAGGGTCTGGAACGGGCTCCCAAGGGAGGTGGTGCTCTCCCCTACCCTGAGGGTCTTCAAGAGGAGGTTAGATAGGCATCTAGCTGGGGTCATCTAGACCCAGCACTCTTTCCTGCTTATGCAGGGGGTCAGACTCGATGATCTATAGAGGTCCCTTCTGACCCTAACATCTATGAATCTATGCATCTATGAACTCTTGCAACTCAGTCCAAGTACGAGCGCGATAGGTAGTGGTGCGGACTGCATCCTGCGCAGTGATTAGTCGGTTGATTGTCACTGCAGGATAAGCTGCTGTCGAAGCTGTTGCTGTATCTGGTGGAAGGGGCGGATGTAATACTCCACTCAATGCCCCCTCCCCGTGGTAAGGAGGCGAGGCCGCCGGGAGCGACGTCACCTCAGTGGGCGGGGTTGTTGGGTGGATTCCCACCAATTCCTCCGAAGCTCCGCCCTTTTTTCCCAGGTTCTCCAGGCGGCTCACTCCTTCCTCGGCATCATCTTGAAATGGCATCGACCCAGGGCCCTCCTTTACTGCTGCCTCTTTAGCTGCCTGAACAGCTGTCAGTTGGGCTTCTAGATCCACATTTTTCCGCAGCAAGGTTGTTACGGCGCGGAACATTACATTTAACATTCTCCCCTTGTCGCACTTCGGGCCTGCCCTCTCAGTTGTGGCTCGTTCCTCCGCCTCTAGATTTTCATGGAGCTCAGAAAGAAGCTCGTGGCCCCTCAATCCAAACGCCAGGGCTAAGGGACTGAACCAGTCAATCGGCGTTGGTTCTCCACCCTCCCGTACAAGTAGCTTACAGCAGGCAAACTCCTGGTTGAGGGTCGGGCTCACTTCGCTTGGCTTGACTCTGGCGAGGGATGCGGTGCCCCCTTCCTCTTGGGGCTTAAATAAGACCCGCTCACTACTCATCACACACCCGAACGCCCCGGGGTGAAGATGTGCCTCCCATTCTTCTGAAGCTCCCTCTTCCCCCTTCAGCGAAAGGTAGCCGCTGACAAGCCTTTCACCCGTTCTGCCCGCCTGGTGATAGGCGATGTGTGTGCCTAGTTCCACAGTGTTCGACACGTGGCATCTCCCACTACACCAGGGGCAGCTTTTAACTAATTCTAACTCCATCGGGTTTTCCCCAGATCCTGTCCTTGACGCCATGTGGTGACCGGGGAAGGGTCGGCTGGGTTGTGGCCATGAATGGATAGGCGGGTACTTTTGACCGCTGGAGTAGAATTAGGCACAGACGCGTACTGGTTCAAACAAAGATGGATTTACTTACACTGTCGAGGTACACAGCGTAGGAAGAAAGTTAACTTCAAACTTCAGTTAGTTTCACCGAGAGCTCTAACACGACGAGATATCTTTCTAGCGATTTCAACGAGAGTGCAGGGCACAGGGTCCGTCCGGACGGTCGATAACGGGGAGTCGCCGGTGAGTGATCAGTTCACCGAGTTCACTCCGAGGTGTGCGCAGAGTTCTCCGACCTGGGCAGAAACTTCTTTAACTTTTATACGGCTAGCGAGCCAATTGCTAGTCGTCACGTAGGACTAATTTGACACCAGCCAATAATAGTGTGCGTATTTGCATGCGAATGGCGGGAACTGTTCACCACACTGGAAAACTCCACCATACTGGGAAATTCCGTCGTACAAAATCTTACTGTGCTGAGAAGCTTCATTGTGCTACAAAATTCCACTGTGCCGAGGCACTTAACCACTAGGCTCTGACAGTCTAAAGCAGACACCCAACATGACATCAGCCGTCTTGCTCTTCCCTTTAACCTTAACCCAGAGACTATCAAAATACTGGTTTCACAGAGAAGCTCTTAGAAATCATAACACTCTTTTACATACAGCACAAATCCTCCTCCTCTTCTACCCTGCTTCTCCTTTCTAAAGATTGCACCCATTCATGACAGTACTCCAGTTAGGTGAGCTATCCAACCAAGTCTGTTATTCCAGTCATGCCATAGGTCCACAAGGCCTAGCCTAGAAATGAGTGCATTTAAAAGATGGCACCCGTGCACAGCCTATGTAATTACACAACTTGAAGAACTATTCAGGTCCCTTCCGACCCGACCAGCTATCAAACTAGGACTGAAAGAAATCTGAACTTCTTTCAAGGAACCAATCAGCTCTGCGATGTCTGGCCAGCTGACAGAGAAGTGCATTCATAGGATGGGTAATATGCATACATAATTGAATTGCTGGCTAAAACTTTGTCTATAAGTATACCAGTAGTTAATACTTTGCAATGATCAATAAACGGATCTATTTAGGAACTAAAAGATTCTCATTTGGAGACAGATTAAAGCATATTCTTAAGACAATATCAATCCTGTTTGCTTGCTCTCTCTTTGGCAGGAGCAGAACTTTCCCTCTTGTTCTTAAGGCAAAGTGACACTCCAAAGCACCACAGACAGAGGATCAGACAGGGCCCCAGTGCTGGACAGACCTGGCAGCACTGAGGGCCACTGAGCAGCTACTGGAGGGGAAGGTCACTGCAGGGGAGGTATGTGACACGTCCACCTCTCGACTCACACCACCGTCACCATCTCCAGATTGCTAACGAGATGTCACCTGCCTTCCATTTCTCCACTGACTCTTGTGCTGCCTTTTTTCTACTTAGCTAAAGAAAGCCCCTGAGCAGAGATGATCTGAGCAAGGTGCGGGGCCCTGCCCCCAGATGCAAGGAAGCCAGAAGCAGATTCGTCAGCAGACAGGCCATGGGGGATGAGGAGGGCGGTGAGCACCCGGACGTGAAGCTGGAGGCAGCACAGAGTTGCCACACCACACCATTCACCCAGCTCTGCGGGGTCCCCCAAAGCCCAGAGTATGGGGCAGTAGCCTGAATTCTCCCTTCCATAGGGACGCCCCTGTTCCTGAGTATGGAGTATTTCCTGCCTGTGAAAGCACCTGCATCCTCTCATCCTTCTTAACAAACTGAACAGACTGGGCTGCAGTCCACTGGCATGAGACTGCTTCCCTGGATGAAGATACTGGCAGCCCAGTCTGTTCAGTTTGTAGCAGTTTCTTGCAGACCACGATGGGAATGTGCAGGCCTGGAAGAGGGGGAATGCAGGGGGGAGGAAAGGCATGGTCAGGGTGGAAGGCAGGCAATGCTCCCCCAGCATTAAATGTGCTCCTTCCTACAACTCTAAAGCCTCACATACAACAACCCTGGGGCCAGCAGGGAAGTCAAAGCTCACAGTCAGCCAAAGACAGTCCACAGGTGTCATTTGGAGGCATCTGTCTTGGGGAGGTCACCTACTGTACAGAAACTTGTTCTCCTCCTGGGAACAGTGCCTGCTTTTAGAGAATGATGGGGTGGCACAGGCTCCAAGGCTGATGCAAAGATCACCTCTGTGGTGGGACAGTAGGGGGTGCTCCTGCGCTGAGCCACCCACCTCACTGCGCCCAACCACCTTCCAGCCTCCAAGTGCCTCCTTGGGGGTGCCTCATGTCTGGCCCACCCCCTTCCTGGAGCATGCCTGCAAGCCTGAGGGTAACGCCGCCACCACCCAGAGTCCAGACTGATTCAGACCCGGTACCCCCTGGGAAACACGGGCCTAGTAGTCTTTGAGGGTTACTTGACCCATTTCAGGAACTTGGGGTGCTTCCCTTAGTTTGAAGCACAAATAGTAGTCTCCCTCAGTCAACTGGACCAAGGGGACCCCAAGGCATAATCCAGACCCTCTCCCAGTAAGTCTGCCACACTAGGTACTAAGAACTTTATTGGTTAAAAGCAGTAGCTTTGCAATAGGATACAGAGTAGAGCAAAATCAAAGACATCCCACAGAGCAAACAGTGGCATGGTAGCCTTTGATTACACATCTGTTACTACAACCTATATATCTAGTTCACTCTCAAGTAGCTTACTCACAAGTATCATCCAGAGACAGCTAGAGATTCCCTCTGGAGACAAGCAGTTCATTGAACATGAGTATCAAGACAGAGAATGAGTTTCAGAAGGTCCAGCTTTTCTCCGAGCTCCCATCATGGCTACTGCCCCTTCTCCTGGGCAGTCCATAACTTATATAGAACTTATGACCTCATTTACCTGATCCAATGAAGGCCAGCAACTGTTGGCTGCCAGACAAACAATTTGAAATGAATCACTGGTTGCCAGGCAGACTCGTGGGGTCTCTAACCCCATCCCAGTCATGTTGCCATTGTTTAGAACAATAGGGAGCTTAAGCCCCGCACCCAGGTATGTGATGCCAGTCTCATAGAAAAAGGGAGCAGGTTTCCCCCTCCCTGAGGAATGCATCCAGCTCAGGTTACAACTCGGGGTTACCTGAAGCAGATGGGACCAGAGATGTCTGCCCTCTGCAGTGACCACGGGAACCAAATTGTCAGATGGAGGTGTTTGGGGAGAGACAGAGATGGGATTCTGCCACAATCTCCTCACAGGCTCCCCCAGTATCTGTGCTGGCCTCTGACTGAGGTGTTTCCTTTTAACCCTTCATCCACATCAAACCTGGGAGGCCAGCCTCTGTGTCCTTTGGGTTTTGCAGTGCCCTAGAAAGGCTGAACAAAGGGTGAACTGTTGCTGCAGTCCCTGGGCCTGACACTGCTTCCCTGGATGCAAACACTGATGGGTGCTGAGCCGGTATACATCCCCAAACCCTTTCTGTATTGCTGGCAGAATTATGGACACTCCTGGATAGGGATACACCGGTGCTGGGGCAGTTTGGAGGAGTGGAAGAAACATTTCCCACTCTCCGAGCACGGATGTGGCTTCTGCTGTGTGAATCTGCTGGCCCCAGGACAGCTGGAGGATTAGATGAAGCTCTTCCCACACTGAGCACTATTATGGCTTCGCCCTCATGTGAATAAGATCGTGCAGAGCCCAGCTTGAGGAGTGAGTGAAGCACTTCCCACACTATGAGCACTGATATGACTGCAAACCCATGTTGGTAATCTGGGCCTGGGTCAGGGTAGAGGACAGGTTGAAGCTTTTCCCACACTCTGAGCACCAATTTGGTTTCTTCTCTCTGTGCATCAGGCTGTGTTTGGTCAGGTGAGGGGACCGAGTGAAGTTCTTCCCACACTCTGATCACTTATGTAGCTTCTTCTCTGTGTGGACACCATGGTGCTAATCTAGGCCCAATGAGTGAGGGAAACTCTTCCCAGACTCTGAGCACTGATGTGGCTTCTCCCCTTTGTGGATACACTGGCGCATAGCCAGCTGGGAGAGGTAAGTGAAGCTCTCCCCACAATCTGAGCACTGACATAGCTTCTTGTCTGTGTGGATACGATGGTGCTAACTTCCTATCTTAAAATGAAAGAGAGAGGAAGGAAGAAAAGGTAGAAAAGGTAGAAAAAGAGAAACATATCCAAAGAGGGGAGAGCAAATGCAGGCAAGAGGAAAAGGGGACTTTCTGCTACAAAAATAACACAGGTGATGCAACACCAGCAGCATCTAAGGTAGCCAAACAGAACTGTCACAGAGCCTTTCGTGTTATAAAGGAATTGGCAGCAAGAAGTAAAGATGTTGTGTCGGATACATGTTACTTGTGGTGTGCGTGATGGCCTGACTTGTGTTTTCATGTTTATATGTTTATTATGGAAAAAAAAAACGGAACAGTTGGAGAAATACACCTTAGGACGCTTTCAGGCTGAAAAACCCTTTGTCAGGCTGAGGAGGTTGGTGTGTCTCCTGGTCCTGGATGGTAGGAATTAGTGTTCAAATCATCAGGTCTTGACAATCTCCACTCCAGGGTGCTGAGGGAATTAGCAGAGGTCATGGCAGGACCCCTGGTACGGCTTTACGAGTACTTATGGAGCTCTGGCGAGGTGCCAGAGGACTGGAAAGGGGCCAATGTGGTCCCCATTTTCAAAAAAGGGAGGAAGGAAGACCCACGAAACTACAGGCCCATTAATCTTACCTCGGTCTTGAGAAAATTATCCAGGAGCACGTCTGCGAGGGACCAGCAGGGGAGGTTATGCTTAGGGGCAACCAACATGGGTTCATTCGAGGCAGGTCCTGTCAGACCAACCTGGGGCCTTCTACAACCAGGTCACAAAATCATTGGATGCAGGTCTTGCGGTGGATGTAGTCTTTCTGGACTTTAGGAAGGCCTTCAACAGTGTTTCTCAGCCCATCCTCATTTAAAAATTAGGCAATTGTGGTATCGATGCCTACACAGTTAGATGAGTCACCAATTGGCTGGAGGGCCGCACCCAGAGAGTGGTGGTGGACGGGTCCTATTTGACCTGGAGGGATGTGGGCAGTGGGGTCCCCCAGGGCTCGGTCCTCGGGCCCGCACAGTTCAATATCTTCACCAGCGATTTGGACGAGGGGGTGAAAAGCACCTCGTTCAAGTTCGCAGATGACATTAAGATGTGGGGAGAAGTCGGCACACTGGAGGAGAGGGACAGGCTTCAACTAGATCTAGACAGGTTACAGGGGTAGGCGAATGAGAACAGGATGGGATTCAACACTGACAAGTGCAAGGTGCTGCACCTGGGGAGGAAGAACCAGAAGCAGACCTACAGCCTGGGGAGCTCCCTTCTGGTCAGTGCAGAGGCAGAAAAGGATCTTGGAGTCATTAACAACTCCAAGATGAACATGGGCCGCCAATGTGAGGACACAGTCAGGAAGGCTAACCGCTCCTTGTCATGTGTCCACAGATGCATCACAAGCACATCCAAGGAGGTGATCCTCCCCCTCTAATCAGCACTGGTCAGGCCGCAGTTGGAGTACTGCGTCCAGTTCTGGGCACCGCACTTCAGGAGGGATGTGTCCAGCATCAAGACGGTCCAAAGGAGGGCCACGCGCATGGTCAGGGGACAGCAGGGCAGGCTCTATGAGGAGAGGCTACAGGACCTGAAGCTGGTTCAGCCTCCACAAGAGAAGGATGAGAGGGGATCTGGTGGCTGTATATAAACTTACCATGGAGGACCAGCAGAGAATGGGGAAGTCCCTGTTCTCCTCAGCGCTACCAGTAATAACTAGGAATAATGGCCATAAGTTGACTGAGAGTAGGTTAATGCTAGACATCAGGAAGCACTACTTCACAGTCAGGACACCTAGGATATGGAACCAACTTCCAAGGGAAGTGGTGCTTGCTCCTACCCTGGGGGTCTTCAAAAGGAGGCTAGATAATCACCTAGCCAGGGTCGTTTGACTTCAGCATTCTTTCCTGCCACGGCAGGGGGTCGGACTTGATGACCTACTCTGGTCCATTCCGACCCTACCAACTTGACCAGGAGTTCGCCCGGGAACTGGCTGAAGCTGCATGCTCCAGGACCATGGTTGTCATGGGTGACTTCAACTACCCAGACATCTTGTGGGAAGATCACTCAGCAAAATCCAAGTGGTCACAAAGCTTCCTATTGTGCATGGATGACCTCTACCTGGCTCAAGAAGTCTACGGGCCAATGAGACGTAAAGCACTGCTTGACCTGGAACTGGATACTGGGGATGACCTAATCGGCAACCTACTGATCGATGGGAAGCTGGGTGACAGCAACCAGGAGCTGATCACCTTCACCATCTGCCATAAAGCTGGCAAGTCAGTCAGCAACACTGAAGTCCTTGACTTCAAGGAAGCCGACTTTGACAAGCTCAGGAGGCTCATCAGGGAGGCGCTAAGGGACCACAACCCCAGGGGAAGGGGAGTTCAGGACGAGTGGTTGCTCCTCAAGGGAGCGATCCTTGATGCACAAGTGAATTCTATACCATCTCGGAGGAAAGGCAGCAAGAGGGCACAGCAGCCCCCCTGGCTCTCCAGGGTCCTAGCAGACCTCCTGAGGCTAAAAAGAAAGGCCTACAAAGGATGGAGGATGGGATTCACCTCCAAGGAGGAATACTCTGCACTGGTCCAGTCCTGCAGGGAGCAAACCAGGAAAGCCAAGGCTGCAACTGAACTCCAACTAGCTTCAAGTATCAGGGACAATAAGAAGTCCTTTTTCAGATATGTAGGGAGCCGGAGGAAAATCAAGGGCAACATTGGACCCCTGCTAAACCAGATGGGACAACTGATGCCCAGGAAAAAGCCAACCTATTAAATGGGTACTTTGCATTGGTCTTTCATCAGTCCCATGGGACGCCCATACCCAGTATGGGACAGGGAGGTCCGGGTGAGGGAGATTCCCTGCCCTCCATCAATGCTGACCTTGTGAAGGAACACCTTGAGAGGCTGGACACCTTCAAGGCAGCCGGCCCTGACAATCTACACCCCAGGGTACTCTAGGAGCTGGTGAGCATCATAGCCTGGCCCATGGCACGGGTCTTCGAGAGCTCCTGGCACTCTGGTGTAGAGTCCAAAGACTAGTAGATCAATGTGGTGCCTATCTTCAAAAAAGGGAGGAAAGTGGATCCGGCAAAATATAGGCCCATCAGTCTGACCTCTATCCTGGGGAAGGTCTGAGAAAAGAGGCCATCCTTAATGGACTGGTCAACACCAACATCTTAAGGGTTAGCCAGCATGGGTTTGTTGTGGGGAGATCTTGCTTGACCAATCTCATTTCCTTCTACGACCAGGTGACCTATCACCTGGACAAGGGAGAAGAGATTGACCTTGTACATCTTGACTTCAAAAAAGCCTTCAATCTGGTATCCCATGATCACCTCTTGGTGAAATTGGACAGTTGTGGCCTTGGGTCCACCACGATCCACTGGCTGGGGAATTGGCTCCGTGGTCAGACCCAGAGGGTGTTAATTAACGGAAGTCAATCATCATGGTGCCCTGTGACCAGTGGGGTCCCCCCACACTCTGTCCTTGGACGCATATTGTTCAATGTCTTCATCAATGATGTGGACATTGGAGTCAGAAGTGTACTGGCCAAGTTCACCGATGACACCAAACTCTGAGGCAAAGCATCCACCCCTGAAGATAGGAGGGCAATCCAGGCTGACCTGGACAGGTTCAGGAAATGGGCAGACAAGAACCTGATGGTGTTTAACACTGAAAAATGCAAGGTCCTCCACCTTGGGAGGAAAAACCTGAACAATCCTTATAGGCTTGGCAGTGCTACGCTGGCTAGGACTACGGAAGAAAGAGACTTGGGGGTCATCGTTGACCACAAGATGAACGTGAGCCTGCAATGCGATGCTGCAGTCAGTAAAGCGACCAAAACGCTGGCTTGCATCCATAGATGCTTCTCAAGCAAGTCTCGGGACATCATTCTCCCATTGTACCCGGCCTTGGTGAGGCCACAGCTGGAGTATTGCATCCAGTTTTGGACCCCACAATTCAAAAAGGATGTGGAGAAGCTTGAGAGAGTCCAGAGAAGAGCCACGCACTTGATCAGAGGTCAGGAAAACAGACCTTATGATGACAGGCTGAGAGCCCTGGGGCTCTTTAGACTGGAAAAGCGCACGCTCAGGGGTGATCTGATGGCCACCTATAAGTTTATCGGGGTGACCACCAGCATCTGGGGGAACATTTGTTCACCAGAGCGCCCCAAGGGATGACGACGTTGAACGGTTATAAACTCCTGCAAGACCGTTTCAGGCTGGACATAAGGAAGAATTTCTTTACTATCCGAGCCCCTGACGTCTGGAATAGCCTGCCATCGGATGTGGTTCAGGCACCTACATTGAACACCTTCAAGAAAAAATTGGATGCTTATCTTGCTGGCATCCTCTGACCCCAGCTGACTTCCTGCCTTAGGGCGAGGGGCTGGACTCGATGATCTTCCAAAGTCCCTTCCAGCCCTAATGTCTATGAAATCTATGAAACTATCAAACTATGAATGAAAGACAACTGATCTTCCTTCAAGGAACCAACCAGCTCTGCGATGTCTGGCCAGTTGACAGAGAAGTGTATTCATAGGATGGGTAATATGCATATATAATTGAATTGCTGGCTAAAACTTTGTCTATATGTATACCAGTAGTTGATACTTTGCAATGATCAACAAACAGATCTATTTTGGAACTAAAAGATTCTCATTTGGAGACAGTTTCAAGCATATTCTTAAGACAATATCAATCCTGTTTGCTTGCTCTCTCTTTAGCAGGAATAGAGCTTTCCCTCCTGTTCTTCAGGCAAAGTAAGACTCCAAAGCACCAAAGGATCAGACAAGGCTCCAGTGCTGGACAGACCTGGCAGCACCGAGGGCCACTGAGCAGCTAATGGAGGGGAAGGTCACTGCAGGGGAGGTAGGTGACACGTCCACCTCTCAAGTCACACCACCGTCACCATCTCCAGATTGCTAATGAGATGTCACCTGCCTTCCATTCCTCCACTGACTCATGCTGCCTTTTTTCCACTCAGCTAGAGAAATCCCCTGAGCAGAGACAGTCTGAGCAGGGTGTGGGGCTCTGCCCAAAGACGCAAGGAAGCCAGAGGCAGATTCAGCGGCAGGCGGGCCATGGGGGAGGAGGGGGTAGCAAGTGGCCGGACGTGAAGATGGCAGCAGCACAGAGATGCCAGACCGTGGCACTCATCCACCTCTGTGGAGCCCCACAAAGCAGAGGGTCCAGGGCAATCGCCCCGATTCGCCCCTCCTTAGGGACGACCCTGTGGCAGAAATGCCACCGTCTGTGCCCCTCTCCAGAGATCTGTCTCTGCCAGCGGGAGAGGCCGGTGTTGAATTCCTCAGAGTGGGGATCTTCCTTCCTGTCTACATGACAAAAGCCTGGTGCCTCGGAGGTGGATGCTCTGGTCACCTGGGGGGGGGGGGGGAGGGAAAAGCCCTGCTCACGGGCCCAGGTAGCCAGTGATGCTTTTTTAGATTGGTCGGCTTGTGGCCAGCACTGGCAGCTTCGATTGGACTGGGCTGCTGAGGTCAGAGAGGGGATAAAAACGTCCCGGGCCAGGAAGAAGAGGAGCCTTTAACCATGCGGTCACACATATGAATCTGAAACTGGCTCTCTCCTCATAACCGCATGCTCAGAGTGCCCTGCCTCCAGAGGGAAACTCCAACCACCTCTGGATGATGCGTGTGAGTAAGCTACTCGAGATCCGACTAGATATTTAGCTTACAGTAACTCAGATGTGAGATCAAAAGGCTACCATCAGCCACACTGGTTTGCTCTACAGGATTCCTCTGAGATTCCTCTGATATTTCCATGATATTGCTCTACCTTTTACCCTGTTTCCACCCTACCCCCTTGACCAACCTGACGGTGGGTGGTTGCACCCAGAAAAGTGCTGCGCGAACAGGCCCGGGGACGAAAGGGTTATGGGACCTTGTTTCTCCTTCTCTTATCTCTCTTCCCATTCACAGAAAACAATTAAGGAGGCGGTGTAACAAATAAATGCTTTACTCACACTTTCGTATAGGTGGTTTCCTTTACAGAATTTTCAAGATTAAACTCGCTGGTGACTTGAGAGCTCTAAACACATTCAAATGATATACTCGGTCATGATGGGGGCGTCTGGGGGGAAAGGGATTTCGTGGACGCAGGACCTCCGGTGAGGGTGATCAGGCCTCTCTGATATGGTGCGGGTCCCCCTTGTGCTTGTGTTCTGCCCCTTTTTATAAGCTACAGACTCAATCAAAATGTGCCCCGTGTATCTGCTGACTTTTAGGGAGCTGTGACTGCCGGCCGTGCAGTCACGCCCCTCATGTAGCCCCTGATTTGCTGAACCTATTTGATCGCGCGTTCATCATAACTCCCTCACACTCCGAGCATAGTTTCCCCTCATGTTTTACATTTGACTGGTGTTTGGTCATTCTCCATTTAGACATGCCCCCTTGACCAAATAACAGATTAGATACCTTGGAGTTCTTAAGTGTGTTTAAGATACAACATCCAACACAAACACAAAGTAGAATACCAACTAAGGGTATTAATAACTGTAGTCATTCAGCAGTTCTATTGTGACAGGGGCACTCAACTCATTTGGTTATGACACCCCTGTAATCAATAAAGTTCTCCTTTGTGACTGGTGTAGGAGACTTATTGAGGGGTGGGTCTAAATTATGCCTAGGAGACCCCTTAGCTCTGTGGACTATGGGAGGCTTTTCTGATAAGTGCCTGACTTGGGGAAGTGCCCCAAGTGCCTGTATTGGGTCTAGTACCCATTGGACGATCAGGCCTGCATTTTCCAAGGTGCGCAGAGCCAGAAGTGAGCCCAGAGCCTTGGATGATGGCAGCGGGAACCCCAGGCTAGCGGGTGTGCTCCAGGGAAGAGGTCGGCCAGACAGGAGGCACCCCAGGGAGGCACTCGGAGCCTGGAAGTTGGCCGGGCGCAGGGAGGTGGGCGGCTCCCTGCAGGAGCGCCCCCTAGTGGCCTGCCACACGTGGTGGCAACGGTGGGATCCGAATATCCTGCTGTATTTGAGGCATAATTTGGGAAAAGGAATAGTCACTGAAATCCCTTGAGCAAACAATTTCTAATTTGGCATCCGGTCACTGAATAGTGTAGATAGTCAGGTTGGCGGACGAGTATGTCCGGATGACTGTGCCTGAACTGAAAGAACTGGCAAAAGAGAGAGGCCTTCACGTGAAGAAAGGGCTAAAGAAGGAAGAGCTGGTTAAACTCTTGTGCACCAGCGAGTCAGAACAAGCGTCAGCTTCACGCTCGTCAACTCCTGAGTCCGACCCAGGAACACACTCCCGCTCATCAAGTCCGGAGGCCGCCGAGACATCACCCTCTGAGGGGGAACGGCAGAGACTCCATGAGCTAGAGCTGAAAAGGCTGGAGTTGAAAAGGCTGGAGCTGGAGGCCCAGCGCGAGAAGGATCAATGACAGCTAGAATTGAAAAGGATGGAGATGGAGCTGGAGGCAAAAAAGCTGGAGCTTGAGCAGAAAAAGCTGGAGGCTCAGCTCCATCTGCAGCCCAATGGGGCAAACGTGAGCACTCCGCAAGCGTCCGGCGAACACCCCAAACCGGACATCTCAGCCTTTGCTCGCTACCGAGACAGAGACAATCCTGCGGTGTTCCTAAGCAACTTCAAAAGACAAGCCCAGTGGTGTAAGGTGCCAGAGGAAAAGATCATGATGTACCTGTCTGCACTGGTAGAGGGCAACATGATGGTGGTCCTGGACAGCCTGCCCTCAGATGCAGCTGATGACTATAATGCCTTTAAAGCTGCAGTGTCTAAAAGGTTCAAGTTAGGACTGGATTATTTTCAGAAAAAATCCCAGCAAGTCATTGACTGATTATGTGGCCCTGTTGGAGGACACATACATTAAATGCTTAGCTGAAGCCAAGGTTGACACTGTAGAAAAGTCATGCCAGCTCATGGTGCTGGAACAATTCTATTTTTGGTGTCCAAGAGAGGTTAAGACCCTAGTCAGGGACAGGGACCCCAAAACTGCTCAAGAGGCCGCTGAGATTGCAGACCGACTGTTGCTAAATCGTGAGAAGCCTCCCTACTCGGGGAAGGAGCAGAAAGTGGTCCAAAGAGGGGGAAGAGAGGTCCAGGTCAAAAAGGGGAAAGAGGGCCACCTTCTGCAGAGAGCAAGGCGGCCCGATTCGGACAAACCACCCAATTCGGAAAAGAGGAGGTGCTATAACTGCGGGGAGCCGGGCCACATGAAGCCCAACTGCCCAAAGCTAACCAATAGACCCAGGCCCGTCAGGCGGGCAACAGCCGTGAGCAGTGAAGGGGGGGCCGGAGCCCCTCTGAGGGGAGTGTCTGTTGCTACAGGATCACAAACTCGGAGGAGGTGATGGCCCCCCACCAGACCATGATCACGGTAAAGGAGAGGACCCTTGTGGGGGAACTGGACACGGGGGCCAGTGTGACACTAATTAATTCCAACCTTGTCTCGCCTGCAGACATAATCCCGGGAAAGACCCTTACTATTCACGGGGTGAGGGCCCACCTCTGACGGCAGTGGTAGTCCGTGCACCCATCGTGTGGAATGACTGTTTAACGTACCTGGAAATGGGGGTACTGGAAGGGGCTCCGGTCCCCATCCTGGTGGGACGGGATCTTATGGGGCAGGAATCAGTGGTTCACCTGCAACCAGAGGTTGAAGGTGAACTTTTTTTGACCCAGAATAGCCCAGAATGTGACGGACTACTGCAAATCTTGCGAGACATGCCAGCGGACGGGCAAAAGTGGGGACAGGAGAAGGGCTCCCCTGCAGCCCCTCCCTATCATTGACCAACCCTTCCACAGGGTGGCCGTGGACATTGTGGGACCGCTGAAGCATAAGACTCATAGAGGAAGGAAATACATACTGACTAGAGTGGATTACACAATGCGGTACCCGAAGGCAGTTGCCTTCACCTCCATTGAGGCCCCCGTGGTTGCTGATGCCCTCATCAAGGTCTTCTGTCAGCTGGGTTTTCCCTCCGAGATCCTAACGGACCGGGGTGGGAACTTCCCGGCGGAGGTGATGAAGTGCCTGTGGGACTGCTGTGGGGTGCAACACCTTAAGACCACAGCCTACCACCCTCAGACAAATGGGCTGGTGGAAAGGTTCAATGGCACCTTGAAAGGGATGCTAAAGGACTATGTGGACTCCAACCCCAAGGGCTGGGATGAGAAACTGCCGCATCTGCTCTTTGCCTACCGGGAGGTGCCCCAGGAGTCCACTGGGTTCTCACCCTTCAAGTTGATGTTCAGGAAGCGAGTTCGAGGTCCTCTCGATTTGGTGAGAAAGGAGTGGGAAGGAAGATCGCTTCCACAAAGACCTCAGTGGTGGAGTATGTGCTTAACTTCCATCAGAAACTGACTGACATGATGAAGATGGCACAAGACTCCCTGGGACAGGCCCAGGAGAAGCAAAGGTCCTGGTATGATGAGAAGGCCCGCTTACGTACCTTTGAGCGGGGTGATAATGTGATGGTTTTCCTGCCACTAAAAACAGACAAGCTGCAAGCCGCTTGGGAAGGTCCTCATCCTATCCTGGACAGACTGGATGATGTGACCTATGTAGTGGCTATTAGGGATAGGAAGCCTAAGACAGTTCATGTGAACATGCTTAAACCCTACTATGACAGAAAGGAGATGGTATTCTGGGTTCCCTCCGTTGAGGGAACACCGGAGGGCCCGGAGGAGCCGGTCATGTATGGGGACTGGGATGACGAGGCAGGGATCGAGGAACTCCGCCTGCCGGACCATCTGCCCTCCCAGGACAAGGACCAGCTGCTCGCAGCGCTCAAGGACTTTGAGACAGTGTTCTCCAATAAACCAGGTAAAACGGACCTGGCAGTACACTCGATAGAGACGGGCAGCCATCGCCCTATATATTCCCGACATTACCCAGTTAATGAGAAGGTGAGGCAAGAAATAAAATGGGAGATCGCAGAGATGGAAGAGTTGGGGGTAATCCGGCCTTCAACGAGTCTCTGGGTCAGTCCAGTGGTACTCGTCCGGAAGCAGGATGGAACCATCCGGTTCTGTGTGGACTACAGGAAACTGAATGCCATTACCACCCCTGATGCGTACCCTATGCCCAGGATGGACACTTTGCCAGAGTGCCTGGGCCCAGCCAAAGTCATCTCTACTCTCAATCTGTCTAAAGGATTTTGGCAGATGGCACTGGACCCGGATGCCATAGCCAAGTCTGCCTTTACCACACCTACGGGGCTATACGAGTTCACAGTTTTACCTTTTGGTTTGCGCAACTCTCTCGCCTCTTTCCAAAGACTGATTAATAATCTGCTGCAAGGATGCGAGCAGTTTGCCATGGCTTACATCGATGATATCGCCATCTTCAGTCAGGACTTTGAGTCGCACCTGATTCACCTGACCACCATGTTAGGTAAGATCAAGCAAACTGGTATTACTGTGAAAGCCAAGAAGTGCCAGTGGGCACTATCTGAGGTAGTCTACTTGGGTCATCGTGTGGGTGGAGGTCATATTGCTCCCTTGTGGGACAAGATCGAGGCCATCAGGGACTGGCCATCTCCACAGACCAAGAAGCAAGTCAGAGCCTTCCTTGGCCTGGCGGGTTACTACCGAAGATTTGTCCCGGGGTTTGGGGCATCTGCCTCCCCGCTGCACGAGCTGACCAAGAAGGGCAGCCTGGACCCGGTGGTCTAGAAGCAGGGGTGACAGGAAGCATTTGACACCCTCAAGGCTGCCCTGGTCAAACAACCAATCCTGAAGGCACCGCTCCATGATAAACCCTTCTACGTGGCAACGGATGCCTCCAACGTAGGACTGGGAGCTGTACTCTTACAGGAGCACCAGGAGACACGGCACCCCGTGGCATACCTCAGCCGGAAGCTAATCCCTTGGGAGGGAAGGAGTGCTTGGCAATCGTCTGGGCACTGAACAAGCTGAAGCCCTATTTGTGGGGACAACAGTTCACCGTCCTGTCGGACCATGCCCCACTGCAGTGGTTGCAGACCACGCAAAACACCAATGCGAAGCTGCAGCGATGGGCCTGGCAGCTTCAAGAGTTCAACTTCACTGTCGAGCACATCAAGGGAAGCCAGAACGTGATAGCGGATGCCATGTCACAAAAGGACTCTGGGTAGTGGGTCCTCTGGACTCAGGACTAGTGAAAAGATCACTAGTGTAAGACTGCCATCAGGTTTTATGGTTTCTGTATGTTCTTGTAATAACTCGTTTCAGGTTTCCTTTTTTTCCCTTCTTCTGGCATCCCGTGGGAACTCCCTGACCCAACACGCCTGGACCCACAGCCCTGACAGGCCCCGTGTCTGAGCTTTTAAAGGAGCGGGGGCGGGGGAAGGGGGGAAGTGTGGCAGGAATGCCACCGTCTGTGCCCCTCTCCAGAGATCTGTCTCTGCCAGCGGGAGAGGCTGGTGTTGAATCCCTCAGGGCAGGGATCTGCCTCCCATTCTACGAGAAAAGCCTGGTGCCTCGGAGGCAGATGCTCTGGTCACCTGGGAGGGCGGGGGAGGGGGAGGGAAAAGCCCCGCTCACCGGCCAAGGTAGCCAGTGATGCTTTTTTAGATTGGTTGGCTTGTGGCCAGCACTGGCAGCTTCGATTTGACTGGGCTGCTGAGGTTAGAGAGGTTGTTTAAAGGCCCGGGCCAGGAAGAAGAGGAGCCTTTAACCATGCAGTCACACAGATGAATCTGAAACTGGCTCTCTCTTCATAACTGCATGCTCAGAGTGCCCTGCCTCCAGAGGAAAACTCCAACCACCTCTGGATGATGCGTGTGAGTAAGCTACTCGAGATCCTACTAGATATTTAGCTTACAGTAACTCAGATGTGAGATCAAAAGGCTACCTCAGCCACCCTGGTTTCCTTTATGGGATTTCTCTGATATTTCCATGATACTGCTCTACCTTTTACCCTGTTCCCACCCTACCCCCTGTAATCAATAAAGTTCTCCTTTGTGACTGGTGTGGGAGACTTATTGAGGGGTGGGTCTAAATTATGCCAAGGAGGCCCCTTAGGTCTGTGGACTAAGGGAGGCTTTCCTGATAAGCCCCTGACTTAGGAAGTGCCCCAAGTGCCTGTATTGGGTCTAGGACTCATTGGACGATCAGACCTGAGTTTTCCAAGGTGCGCAGAGCCAGAATTGGGTCCAGAGCCTTGGATGGTGGCAGCAGGAACCCCAGGCTAGCAAGGGTGCTCCAGGGAAGGGGCCGGCCGGACGTGAGGCACCCCAGGGAGGCACTAGGAGCCTGGAAGGTGGCCAGGCACAGGGAGGTGGGCGGCTCAATGTAGGAGCACCCCCTACTGGCCTGCCACAGACCCTGCCTCTGAGTATGGAGTATTTCCTGCCTGTGAAAGCACCTGCATCCTCTCATCCTTCTTAACAAACTGAGCAGACTGGGCTGCAGTCCACTGGCATGAGACTGCTTCCCTGGATGAAGATACTGGCAGCCCAGTCTGTTCATTTTGTAGCAGTTTCTTGCAGACCACGATGGGAATGTGCAGGCCTGGAAGAGGGGGAATGCAGTGGGGAGGAAAGGCATGATCAGGGTGGAAGGCAGGCAATGCTCCCCCAGCATTAAATGTGCTCCTTCCTACAACTCTAAAGCCTCACATACAACAACCCTGGGGCCGCAGGGAAGTCGAAGCTGATAGTCAGCCAAAGACAGTCCACAGGTGTCATTTGGAGGCATCTGTCTTGGGGAGGTCACCTATTGTAGACACTTCTTCTGCCCCTGGGAGCAGTGCCTGCTTTTAGAGAATGATGGGGTGGCACAGGCTGCAAGGCTGATGCAAAGATCACCTCTCTGTTGGGCCAGTAGGAGGTGCTCCTGCGTTGAGCCACCCACCTCACTGCGCCCAACCACCTACCAGGCTCCAAGTGCCTCCTTGGGGGTGCCTCATGTCTGGCCCACCCCCTTCCTGGAGCCTACTTGCTAACCTGGGGGTAACGCCGCCACCACCCAAGGTCTAGACTGATTCAGGCCCAGTGCTCCCTGGGAAACACAGGCCTAGTACTCTTTGAGGGGTACTCAACCCACTGCAAGAACTTGGGGTGCTTCCCTTAGTTTGAAGCACAAATAGTAGTCTCCCTCAGTCAACTGGACCAAGGGGACCCCAAGGCATAATCTAGACCCTCTCCCAGTAAGTCTGCCATGCTAGGTACTAAGGAGAACTTTATTGGTTACAAGCAGTAGGTTTGGACTAGGGTACAGAGTAGAGGAAAATCAAAGACATCCCACAGAGCAAACAGTGGCATGGTAGCCTTTGATTACACATCTGTTACTACAACCTATATATCTAATTCACTCTCAAGTAGCTTACTCACAACTTTAGCCAGAGGCAGCTGGAGATTTCCTCTGGAGACAAGCAGTTCATTGATCATGAGTATCAAGACAGCGAGTGAACTTCAGAAGGTCCAGCTTCTCTCCAAGTTCTCATCATGGCTACTGCCCCTTCTCCTAGGAAGTCCCTAACTTATATAGACCTTATGACCTCATTTACCTGATCCAATGAAGGCCAGCAACTGTTGGCTGCCAGACAAACAATTTGAAATCCATCACTGGTTGCTGGGTAGACTCGTGGGGTCTCTAGCCCCATCTCAGCCATGTTGCCACTGCTTAGAGCAATAGGGAGCTTAAGCCCCACACCCAGGTATGTGATGCCAATCTTGTAGGCAAAGGGAGCAGGTTTCCCCCTCCCTGAGGAATGCATCCAGCTCAGGTTACAACTCGAGGTTACCTGAAACAGATGGGACCAGAGGTGTCTGCCCTCTGCACTGATTTGGTAACCACATTTTCAGAAGTGTTTGGGGAGAGACAGAGATGGGACTCTGCCACAATCTCCTCACAGGTTCCCCCAGTATCCATGTTGTTACTAGATTTGCCAATTACTTTGGGGTGTGCTCATTTATTAGGGGTAGGTTTCTAGGGTCCTTGTAATTCTATCAATGTGCTGTTCGTGTTACTTGTGTTTCCATACGGAGATGTATCTCTCCCTTCTGCAAGTCCTCACCCCAATGGAGCTATCTTGCAGGACTGTTTCAATGGGGCTGGGTTCCTTCAGCCACCAAATCAGTCATAGACACCAACACACACAAATTACCATGACACGCCTGACCCGGCCGGGTTGATCAGCACGGACAGGCTGACACCCTCCTAACCTTTTGTGGAGAGGACTTCCACCAGTCGTACTGGGAAAAGTATGACAACACTTCTGACGGGGCTCCAATGGGCTGGCCGCTGTGATGAACCCTTTACCATTGTTCAAATGTTGCCCATACCCCCTCGGAGTCAGTCTTTTTCCCTCAGCATTCCCTAACCTGGCAACCGAGTTTTAGTCAATCAAGTTTAAATAGGCCTCCCATAGTAGGACCGGGGACTGTACGGCCCGAGACAACTATTAAACTTTACTTCTGCTTAGAGATGGCGGCGGGGGGGGGGGAGACCTTTGGAAAGCCAGATTAGAACTGGTCTGATAAATGCTGAACTGGGTGTGTGTAAACATGGGTTGATTAGCATTTGGAGCATACATTCCCCATCATACAGAGCTCCCCTGCTTCTCTGATCCCAGAATTCACTGCAGTCTCTGATTCAGACTTCCTGTTCTTGACCTCCCTTGTAAATGAATGGTCATCTGGTTCCATCTCGGGTGCATATGAGACCTAGGGCAGTTGTCTCACTCTTGTCACCCTTATCTGGAGGGTCTTAGGTGTGACTCTCATTGCACCTTAATCAGTTTCGTGGGGGGGGGGGGGATTCTTTGTGAATCAGACAGACTGTGTCCTGTGCCAGGGTTCCCCAAGAACACAGAGCTCAGAGGTAACAGTGTGGGCATCTGACTGAGGCATTTCCTTTTAACCCCTCGCCCATATCAAACCTGGGAGGCTGGCCTCTGTGTCCTTTGGGTTTTCCAGTGCCCTAGAAAGGCTGAACAAAGCGTGAACTGTTGCTGCAGTCCCCTGGCATGACACTGCTTCCCTGGATGCAGACACTGGTGGGTGCTCAGCAGGTATACATCCCCAAACCCTTTCTGTATTGCTGACAGAATTATGGACACTCCCGGATAGGGATACACTGGTGCTGGGCCAGTTTGGAGGATTGGAAGAAGCATTTCCCGCTCTTCGAGCACGGATGTGGTTTCTCCTCTGTGTGGATACGCTGGTGCCAGGACAGCTGGAGGATTAGATGAAGCTCTTCCCACACTGAGCACTATTATGGCTTCGCCCTCATGTGAATAAGTTGGTGCAGAGCCCAGCTGGAGGAGTGAGTGAAGCTCTTCCCACACTATGAGCACGGATATGACTGCAAACCCGTGTTGGTAATCTGGGGCTGGGCCAGGGTATAGGACAGGTTGAAGCTTTTCCCACACTCCGAGCACCAATATGGCTTCTTCCCCGTGTGGATGAGGCTGTGTTTGATCAGGTAAGGGCACTGAGTGAAGTCCTTCCCAAACTCTGAGCACTGATGTAACTTCTACTGTGTGGATACAATGGTGCTAATCTAGGCCTGATGACTGGGGGAAGCTCTTCCCACACTCTGAGCACTAATGTCGCTTCTCTCCTGTGTGGATACGCTGGTGCTGAGCCAGGGTGCATGACCGAGTGAAACTCTTCCCACACTTGAAGCACTGATGTGGCTTCTCCCCCGTGTGGATACGCTGGTGCCGAGCCCGGCTGGAGGACTGAGTGAAGCTCTTCCCACACTCCGAGCACTGATGTGGCTTCTTCCCAGTGTGGATAAACTGGTGCAGAGCCAGCTGGCGGGAGTAAGTGAAGCTCTTCCCACACTCTGAGCACTGATGTGGCTTCTCCCCCGTGTGAATACGCCAGTGCTCAGACAGGTTGGAGGAGTAAGTGAAGCTCTTCCCACACTCTGAGCACTGATGTGGCTTCTCCCCCGTATGAATACGCCAGTGCTCAGACAGGCTGGAGGACCGAGTGAAGGTCTTCCCACACTCTGAGCACTGATGTGGCTTCTCCCCCGTGTGTATACGCTGGTGCACAGACAGGCTGGAGGTCTGAGTGAATCTCTTCCCACACTCTGAGCACTGATGTGGCTTCTCCCCCGTGTGGATACGCTGGTGCACAGCCAGCTGGGAGCGGAAAGTGAAGCCCTTCCCACACTCTGAGCATTGATGTGGCTTCTCCCTCGTATGGATACGCTGCTTCTGAGTCAGTCCGTCAGAGTTAGCAAAGCTCTTCTCACACTCTGAGCATTGATACGACTTCTTCCCTGTGTAGTGCTGAGCCAGGGTGGAGCTCTGAGTGAAGACCTTCCCACACTCTGAGCACTGATATGGCTTCTCCCCCATGTGGATACGTTGGTGATAAGCCAGGTGGGCAGACTGAGTAAAGCCCTTCCCACACTCTGAGCACTGATGTGGCTTCTCCCCTGTGTGGATACGCTGGTGCAGAGCCAGCTGGCGGGAGTAAGTGAAGCTCTTCTCACACTCTGAGCACTGATGTGGCTTCTCCCCCGTGTGGACATGCCGGTGCTGAGCCAGGCTGGAAGACTGAGCAAAGCTCTTCCCACACTCTGAACACTGATGTAGCTTCTCTCCCGTGTGGATACGCTGGTGCCGAGCCAGCTCAGAGGAGTAACTGAAGCCCTTCCCACACTCTGAGCACTGATGTGGCTTCTCCCCAGTGTGGACATGCTTGTGCGCAGTCAGCCTGGAGGAGTAACTGAAGCTCTTCCCACACTCTGAGCACTGATATGGCTTCTCCCCTGTGTGGATACGCTGGTGCCGAGCCAGGTCGGAGTAGTAATTGAAGCTCTTCCCACACTCCGAGCAGCGATGTGGCTTTTGCCCCGTGTGGATACGCTGGTGCAGAGCCAGCTGGGAGAGGTAAGTGAAGCTCTTCCCACACTCTGAGCACTGATGTAGCTGCTCCCCCGTGTGGATACGCTGGTGCTCAGCCAGGCTGGAGGAACGAGCGAAGCTCTTCCCACACTCTGAGCATTGATGTGGCTTCTCCCCCGTGTGGATGCGCTGGTGCCTAGCCAGGCTGGACAAGTAAGTGAAGATCTTCCCACACTCTGAACACTGATGTAGCTTCTTTCTTGTGTGCATGCACCAGTGCCTTGCCAGTTTGGAGAGCTTCCTGAATCTCTTCCCACACTTGGTGCAGTGGTGCTGCACACACTCATGCTGGGACAGGTCTTGCAAGCAGCTGAAGTTCTTCCTGCACTCAGTGCAGTGGTGTGTCTTCCTCCCTAGGGGGATGCACCGGTCCTGGAAGCAAGGAGAAAAAAGGGGTGGAGGTCTTTCCACTCTTGCCACAGCTGTGCCTGACACTTCCCCCTCTGCACATGTAGGTACTTCACCAGGTCTGTGGGGCACACAAAGCTCTTCCCCCATTGGGTGAAGCAGTGGGGTAGCTCTCCACAATGGGTCTGGCAGTAAGCAACCAGGGCAGAGGCAGGTGAAGCTCTTCCCAAACTTGATGCATACATGGGACTTCTCCCCAGTCTATCTTATCTTGTGAAAAGCCAGGAGTGATGGGCACTGAAACGTTTTCCTGACCTTCAGCTAGGGCTGAGCTCTGCCCGTGCTTGGAAGTGAGCTCCTGCTTCCCTCCGAGGCCCTCCCCACTGCCTTTGCTTGCATGCAGTGCATCTTTCCAGTGGCTCTTAAGGTCTTTCAGCTCCACCAATTCTTGCCTGCACCCAGGGCTCTATCTAGGTTCCGCCCCTTCTCCACCCTGATGCCCAACTTGAGATGGTACCTGGATCATGGCTACATTCTCCTTCTGCTTTTGGGGCCTCCCCTGAGTCTCGTGCCATGGCTCCTTCTCAGGTCCCAGGGAGTCCATCTCACACAAACTCTCTGGGGAAGTCTGCACTGGATCCAGGTCTGCAGACCCTTCCACAGAAAGTTCCTCTTCAGCTCTGCTCAGCAGCCTGGCACCTCCTGCATGGGGAAGACAAACTCCAGATTAGTTACTACCCTGCTGGCAAAGGGCAAACACTGCTATTCCTTCTACTGGGATGGGCCTCAGAGCAGGCCTGGACTTTGGCATTGTGTTCCCTCAAGAAAACAAGGTCTTCCTGCCAGAACCCCAAGTGCTGGAGGCAAGGGTGGGGCAGGTCCCTGTGCTGGGCTAATGTTCCCTACTTGGTGCAGTTCAGACCGAGACTCTCAGGGTATCTGCCCCAGCTGTCCATATAATCACCTCAGGCCCTGCTGGGACAAGCAGACATGGGACACATGCATTAGGGCAGTGCCTGAATAGCCTCATGCTCTAAGGGGCTGAGGATGAGGGGAGGACGTAGAGATGTGTTGCTCTCTTCTGAGAGGAGCAAGGCTGTGCTTCCTGCCTGCTTCCAGGGAAAAGGTCTTTTGCAGGGAATGCACCCACGGAGCTTTCCTCTACTCACCGGTCCCAGATGGCATCCATTTCACAGGGTCTTCAAAGGGGCTAAGGCCTTGGCATGAACTTGAACCAGGACTATCCACGGAGTCTCAGGCTTCATGACACTCAAGACCCCAGAGATGAAACAGCAAAGGGTGTTACCTGTCAGCTCTGTGTTCCTGAAGGAGCCCTGGCACCCAGCTTGATGGACTTAGAAAGGACTTTTTCTATCCCCATTTCATAAATTTAATAGATTTCATAGACATTAGGGCTGGAAGGGACCTCAGAAGATCATCGAGTCCAGCCCCCTGCCCAAAGGGCAGGAAGTCAGCTGGGGTCATAGGATCCCAGCAAGATAAGCATCCAGTTTGCTCTTGAAGGTGTTCAAAGTAGGCGCTTGAACCACCTCCGGTGGCAGGCTGTTCCAGACCTTGCGGGCTTCGACAGTAAATAAATTCTTCCTTATGTCCAGCGTGAAACGGTCTTGTAGTAGTTTATGAGCATTCGACCTAGTCGTCATCCCTTGGGGCGCTCTGGTGAACAAACGTTCCCCCAGATACTGGTGGTCACCCCTGATAAACTTATAGGTGGCCATCAGATGACCCCTGAGCCTGCGCTTTTCCAGGCTAAAGAGCCCCAGGGCTCTCAGCCTGTCATCGTAGGGTCTGCTTCCCTGACCTCTGATCATGCGCGTGGCTCTTCTCTGGACTCTCTCAAGCTTCTCCACATCCTTTTTGAAATGTGGAGCCCAAAACTGGACGCAGTACTCCAGCTGCGGCCTCACTAAGGCTGAGTACAGGGGGAGAATGACGTCCCGGGATTTGCTTGAGAAGCATCTATGGATGCAAGCCAGAGTTTTGGTCGCTTTACTGACTGCAGCATCGCATTGCAGGCTCATGTTCATCTTGTGGTCAATGATGACCCCCAAGTCTCTTTCTTCCATAGTGCTAGCCAACATAGCACTGCCGAGCCTATAAGGATGCTGCAGGTTTTTCTTCCCAAGGTGGAGAACCTTGCATTTATCGGCGTTGAACACCATCAGATTCTCGTCCGCCCACTTGCTGAGCCTGTCCAGGTCAGCCTGGATCACCCACCTGTCTTCTGGTGTGGATGCTTTGCCCCAAAGTTTGGTGTTGTCGGCGAACTTGGCCAGTCCGCTTCTGACTCCAGTGTCAACATCATTAATGAAGATGTTGAACAGTATGGGTCCAAGGACAGAGCCTTGGGGGACCCCACTGGACACAGGACACCATGACGAGTGACTTCCATCGACCACCACCCTCTGGGTCCGACCACAGAGCCAATTCCCCAGCCAGTGGATCGTGGTGGACCCGAGGCAACAACTGGCCAGTTTCACCAAGAGGTGATCATGGGATACCAGATCAAAGGCTTTTTTGAAGTCAAGATATATGACATCAATCTCTTCTCCCTTGTCCAGGTGATAGGTCACCTGGTCGTAGAAGGAAATGAGATTGGTCAAGCAAGACCTACCCGCGACAAACCCGTGCTGGCTATCCCTTAAGATGTTGGCGTCGGCCAGTCCATTAAGGATGGCCTCTTTAATAAACTTTTCTAAGATCTTCCCCGGGATAGAAGTCAGACTAATGGGCCTATAGCTAGCCGGATCCACTTTCCTCCCTTTCTTGAAGATAGGCACCACGTTGGCCTTCTTCCAGTCTTCGGGCACAACACCAGAGCGCCAAAGTCTTCAAAGATCCGTTCTAGAGACTGGGCTATGATGCTCGCCAGCTCCTTGAGTACCCTGGGGTGTAGATTGTCAGGACTGGCTGACTTGAAGGTATCCAGCCTCTCAAGACACTCCTTCATGAGGTCAGCATCAATGGAGGGCAGGGGATCACCCTCACCCGGACTTCCCTGTCCCGTAGCGGGCATGGGCGTCCCATGGGACTGATGAAAGACCGACGCAAAGTACCCATTTAATAGGTCGGCTTTTTCCTGGGCGTCAGTTGTCAGTTGCCCCATCTGCTTCAGCAGGGGTCCAATGTTGCTCCTGCTTTTCCTCCGGCTCCCCACATATCTGAGAAAGGACTTTTTATTGTCCTTGATGCTCAAAGCTAGTTGGAGTTCAGTTGCAGCCTTGCTTTCCTGCTATGCTCCCTGCAGGACCGGACCAGTGCATGAAGCTTGGGTGGATCTTGTGTAGGCCATGCTGGGGCTATGCGCTGTAGGCAGTGGCGGAGCAGGCATCGCAGGGCATGTGGGCTCTGGGTTGTTGTGGGGTGGGGACAGGGGCTGACTGGCTCAGCTGGGTTCATGCAAGGCACTCCCATGCACACCCCACATACCCTTAAACCCTCCCACGTAAACCCCATAACCACACCATCCACCAAACAATCATACACCAAAACAAAGCCCACACCTACCCACACCCTACCCTACATGCCCTAACACTCACACCTACAAGCCTCTGGGGGAAGCCCTATTCACTGCTACATGCACACAGCACACACACCCCAAATCCCCAAAAACCCCAAGCTCACCTACACATCCCCACAAACCACCTATAACCACCCGCACACACCACACATACCCCCACGTTCTCTCCAACGTCCCATATACACACATGCACCCAATCACCCACAGGCCCCCAGAAACCCAATACCCTCACACCCATACTCCTTAGGGGTGCACCAATAAGAGATTTTGGGGGCTTCTGCTGCTGCATACCCCCTGGGAAGGTGTGGGCAGGCAGCACATGTGTCCCTGGATCCACAGTCAGCACCCTGCAATAGCAGCACAGGGCAGGCCTGTGATTTCCAGGTCCTGCTGGCACTGCCTATGTAGCTTTACTGATGGCAGTCAAGTGGAGGGGACAGCCACAACTCACCTGGCAGAAGGCCCTCTGATCTTGAGATTTCCCCAATCTCCTCATCATCACAGACCCAGAGCTCCAAATGTCCTCGCTGAATGCTGCAGATTAAGTCAGGTGTGGGACCTTGATATCCTGTTTGGGCAGTAGTTAAAGAAAATTTGTGACTGGGTACAGGATGCAGAATCCAGCCGGGATTTGGGCAATGGAGCCAATGAATTCAAGGTGTCTACTAGGGCCTTGATGGGCAAGGGAGGATGGGCATTTAAGATGAAAGAAGGCACTGCAGGGACAAGCCTTCAAGAGATAACAGTCCTTCTCACCCAGGTGGACGAGGAATGCTCATAGGAAAACAAAGCACCAATTACTCCTGATTTAGAAAGGGCATTAAACTGACAGAATCACCAGGGACAGGTACGGAGATGCATGAGAGGAACAGGAGGGACACCAGTTCACCAAGAGTTAGCGCCAACCTAGTGAGGGGAGGGGTTGGACGTGTTTTAGTCAGTAGGCCCAGAAGATCTTCCTTCAAGGGTGCTGAAGGAATTGGCCTGTCAAACAGCTGAACAGCTGGCACGACTTTCTGGGCACTTGTGGTGCTCACAATAGGTCCCAGAGGACTGCAAAAGGGCCAATATGGTCCCTATTTTCAAGACTGGGAGGAAGAAAGAGCCGGGTAACTATACGCTGGTTACTCTCACCTCTATCAGTTTTGGGAAAAACTGTGAAAAAACTATTGAGGGTCACATTTGTGAGAGCCCAGCAGAAAAAATTATGTTGAAGGGTAACCAGCACGGATTCATAGCAGGTGGATCCTGCCTGACCGACCTTGTTTCTTTTTACAGCTGTGTCACAAAATGATTAGATGCAGCAGTCGAGGTAGATATCATTTATGTGGATTTTAAAAAGGCCTTCAACTACGGTGTCTCATCCCATTCTCATACGTAAACCAAGCAGCTGTGACGTAGACAATTACATGGTCAGGGGGGTGGCAAATTGGCTTGTGGGACGCACCCAGAGATCAGTGCGGGACGGGTCGGTATTGACCTGGAAAGGTGTGGGCAGTGCAGTCCCCCAAGGTTCAGTCCTTGGGCCAGTGCTGTTCAATATCTTCATCAGTGACTTGGATGAGGGTGTGGAGAGCACTCTCTCCAGATTCACGGACAACACCAAATTATGGAGCAAAGTAAACACACTGGTGCGCAGGGAACGGATTCAGGTGGATTTGGACAGAATAAGATGCAAATTCACAAAGATAAAAGCATATTACTGCACCTGGGGAGAAGGAATCTCCAACAGGCTTACAGATTGGGAAATGACTTTGTAACCATCACAGCAGTGGAAAGGGACCTCGGAGTCATAGTTGACTCCAAGATGAACTTGAGTTCTCGATGTGATGAAGTGATCAATTAAGCTAACCGCACCGTATCACACAGTGGCATGTGCACCATGAACAGATCTAGAGAGATGATATTTCCCTTCTATGCGGCACTGGTCAGGCTGCAGTTGGAGTACTGCATCCAGTTTCAGGTGCTGCACTTCAAGAGGGATGTGCACAAGCTTGAGCGGGTCCAGAGGAGGACTACTTACATGGTTAGGGGACTGCAGGCAAAACTCTACAAGGAGTGACTGAGAAACCTGGATCTTTCTAACCTCTGCAAGAGAAGGCTGAGAGGTGATCGACAGACCGTCTACAAATTCATTGGAGGGGGGCAGCAGGAATAGGGGATATTCTGTTTAGCAGGGCACCCCTTGGAGTAACGAGAAACAACAGCCACAAACTGACGGAGAGCAGCTAAGTTAGACGTCAGGAAGAACTTTTTACGGTAAGGGCTGCCAGAATCTGGAATGGGCTTCAAGGGAGCTGGGGGTCTCCCCTACCTTGGAGGTCCAGAGGAAACTGGACAAGCACCTGGCTGGGATCATCTGACCCCGGTGCTCTTTCCTGCCCAGGGCAGGGGGTCGGACTCCATGATTTCTTCCAACCCTAACCTCTATGAAATCTATGTTGTACTGGGGAGCAAAAACAAAGCTTTCACTGTTTTCAAGGTACCAAAAAGATGAGGTATTGGACACACATATGGTTGGATAACATTCATCTTATTAGTGAAATTCCAGGAGAAGTGAAAATGAGCTTAGTGAAGGGACATATGGCAGTGAAAAGCTTACTTGATAAGGGACTGACACTGAGACTTTTTCTGGGACAGTAATTCATCATCACCAGGGAAAGGAACGGATGATTTCATAATAAGTGTAGCTGCGACTCAGCAATCATGCCATCGATTGGGAAGATCATCCCAGGAGGGGTGAGGAGGGCACAGGCTGGCAAGTACTGCAGGGTTGAACACCAAGTTCCTGGGAGTCGTGGATGTGGACAAAAGAAGGCCGAAAGAGACATTTCACAGCATGGGAAAGGCCATAATATAGAAATGGTCGAGATGGTCTTTGCCGAGCAGGACAAAACATAGAAGTACTTCCCTAGGAAAATCCTCTGGGCAAAGGCAGGGGAAAGAAAGAATCGGAAAAGCAAACTGACCTAGTAAAAGCTCAGTACCTCAACCCCGCGCACAAGACAGTACAACCCCTTCATTAAACATCCTCTGGGAATGAAAACTGGTTCCCACTAGGTCCTGCAGCTAGCCCACTTCTTGTCATCACAGTGATGGGCATCCGATCAGCAGAGGGATTTTAGGAAGAGCACAAGAAAACTTATGAGAGGGGCAGAGGGAGCTGGAGAGCACAGGTTGAAAAAAAAAATACAACAAAGCCAGAGTCTCCTGTCTACGGATATTAGGGTGGGATGTGGACAGGAGCTTCCAGGGATCATGTTGCCAAGAAACTGCTGCATGTGGAAGAACCAGGAGTCCCAAGAATGGGGAAGGCACAAGTGAAGGCGGCTAGAGCAAATGAAGGAGCAGATCTCAGTCTGAAATGTGAGGGAGGCCTGATCACTGACAGGGCAGTGGGGAGGAAGGGGATTTAAACCTCCAGCCAACAGTTCATGAGGTTGAGACTTGGAACAGGGAGATGACTACAAAACTGCAGAGCTCACATATCTCCAGTGGAAACAAGACCCAGAGCTTTACCCAGGGAAACGAGGGCTTGGTAATTCTTCAGCATCTGGTCCTGGTAAAGCACCTTGTCTTCATTGTCCAGCAGCTCCCACTCCTTCCGTGTGAAATACACAGCCACATCCTCGAACACCTCCCGGAGCTGCAGGCACAAGCGTTGCACCATCAGTGTCTCCTGCGCCAGCTGCTCCCCACCCCCACAGCCCGGTTTGCGATCACTGGGTACTACCACGAATTGCAATCTTAGCCATGACCGGTAAGGGGACACAACTCCCGAGTCTTCAGCTGACATGTGACGTGGATGCAGCCGCGGATACAGGAGTTCAGGTGCTGGCTTTAGCCCAGATCATCCTGGGCTATTTGCTTGGTCCTTTGAGGCAGCCTGGGCAGCACGTTCTCAGGCAGGGAGCCCTGGCTCCACGCACTGTAACCCGGCCTGCCCGTGCCAGCACCCCTGGTATCTGAACTGGGGAGGGAGCTCCTGCTAACGTAGCTAGAGCTGCAATCTTTGTGATCTTCAGGTCTCTCTGCTCCCCAAATTCCTTACAGCATCCCGGGCTCCTCCTGCGCTCTGCCCCACCTGTACTCCCCACCACAAGTGAACCAGGTGCCCTGCTCACCTCCGAGCTCTCCACCTGCTTTGGAGGCCTGCCCTGCCCCTTCTGCACTTGGCCTGGCTCAGGGGTCAGGGAGCTCCTCTCCTCCAGGCTCCCTGCGCACGTCCTCTGCAGCTCCAGGATCACCGGCCCCTCCTCAGCAGGCTGCTGCTCAGCTCTCTGCAGGGTCCCAGCACCTGCGCGTGGGGAAGGGAGGGCACACGTGAGCCCTGGTGCTGCTGACACGGGGAAAGCCCTGCAAATCTCCTGCACTGGCCTGGGACTGAGGAGAGGGAAGCTTCCGTGTGTGGAAGAGGGGGGAGAAGGAAGACTCAGAATCCCGCAGCTCTTGCTAACACACTTCCACAGTCACGAGGCTGGAGATGAGCCCTGGTAACTCTGTCCCAGCGTGGGGAGGTGATCACAGCACCACGACAGAGCCTGCAGGGACATCGCTCCTGGGGAAAGCAGCTCGAGCGGTGCTGGGGCCGTGTCAGATCCACATGCTAAGGGCAGGGGAGGGGAAACGCAAGGTCAGTCTGCTCCTGGGCGGTGAAATGATTCCACGGGCACCAAGAGAACAAGAACCACTGATCTGTGGAGCACTGACCCACCACCATGTTGTGGAAGGGAGATTTCTGCACCAAAGGACAAAGCTTTTGCTGCTGGGAAGCAGAGAACGACCCCCTGTTAGGGTGGCTTGTTGTATTTTATGCCTTAAAGTTGCACCTTTTTATAGAGTGGTGAATTATAGCATTGTTTAAAGTTGTCTTTTATATTCAGCCTAAAGTTCTGAATAGCTTCACTGTTATTTGAATTTTTCATTTTGCTGCCGTTTGCAGTATCAGCTGGCCTTGTTTCTTGCAAGCAGCTTATGGCCTTGAGGATGCTCGCATGCTGTTTCTTTCCTGTTTCCATCAGTGCCAGAAGGTTTTCTAACACAAAGTAGTAACAGGTTTGTTACTAGCTCATATTATCTGAACTTGGCACTAACCAGCTGAACCAGAGCGATGAAATGACTGGGTATGTTATTCAAACGTGGTGAAGGAGACCAATGCACAATGCTGAAAGGAAGATACCAGAAAAAGGCCGAATTAAGAGGTGTGCTCGTAACGGGGCTGTCGAACAAAGGAATATGCTGACAGGATAAGATACGAACAATATGCTGACTGCAGAGAGACCAATCCAAAAGCCAGGAGTCATCCAAGGAGTCAAGTTAAAGAAAAGCGTAGAAGGGGGAAAAAAAGAAGTTAAGTGTGTCGTCGTCCTCGTCATCATTTTCATCATTAATCCACCTTTCAGCACCAGTCTGGATCATCCCAGCCAAGGACGTACCCTTTGCTTCAGGAACTGAGTAGCTGTCTTTTCTGTGAAACAAAGTAACACCTGGGATTGGGCGAGACATTGTACTCAGCGTTTAGTCTCTCTGAATAGAGAAACCACTGAGATAATACCTGTTGTACAAATACAGTTAAACTTTGAGTTTAGGACGCTTGAATTGTCTGTGTTTGTGTTTCACGTTCTCTTTAAGGGTTAGTTGTGCTTAAACGGTGCCTAAGCACTGTCTGCTGGGTGGGTGGTGAGGACGCCCCCTTCCCTGCCCCGGGGACCGAGCCTCGTCCGGGCCACCAGCCTGAGCAGCGTGTGGCCGACAGCTCCCAGGTCTGCTCCGGGTCAGGGAGGCTGCAGCAGCACACAGGCCTGGGTTAGGCGGGTCTCCTCTCCCGTGTCGGGCACACGGGCTCAGGGGACGAGGACGGGCAGCGAGCGCTGGCGGCTGGGACGTGCAGGACGGCACGGGCTGCGACCGTGGCAGCACGACAGGCCCACGGAAGACGCCGCGTGTCCGTGCCGGGCGGACAGGCCCGCACCGGAGCGCGTCCCCCCCCCCCCGTGCAGGACGGCCGCGCCGGCATCCGCCCGCCCGCCCTCACCTGGTTGCTGGCGGGGGGCGTGAGGGGGCCGGCCCCCAGGCCCCGGCGGCGTTCCCATCGCTCCCCGCCGCTGCCCAGGCCGGGGGTCACCCCCGGGGCCGCGTCTTGTCGGAGGGCCCCCCGAGCCCCGCACCGGCACCTGGGGGCCACACCCGCGCGTCACCGCGCCCGGCCTGCGGGCAAGCACGCGGCATGCGCCCCCCCGCATGAGGAGGGGACGCAGCCCCGCCCCCCCCGGTCTGCACCGCACCGCGCCGCGCACCCCCCGCCGCGGGGACTCCTGGGAGCTGAGCCCCGCCTCCTCCCGCGTGACGTCACCCTACGTGTCATCGTGTCACGCCGGCCCACGTTAACCCTTTAGTGCCCGCAGCCCGGCCTCA
This sequence comes from Alligator mississippiensis, assembly GCF_030867095.1. Lineage (NCBI taxonomy): Eukaryota > Metazoa > Chordata > Crocodylia > Alligatoridae > Alligator > Alligator mississippiensis. Next base: position 2,573,284 of record NC_081825.1, on the reverse strand, counting down.
GTTTCCCCTCACCCTCCTCCTTGAAACCCGCCGAGGACGCGTGGAGCGCACTGCCTGCCTGCTCCCACACGGACGAGGCTTTTCCATCGAGCCAACGTGAAATCACGCGGTGACCACGTCAAGACACTGCTGTGTGCCCGCCACTCCCCAGCTGCGCTCTTCCTCGCGGGGGCACGCTGCCGACACTGCGAGCGCTTCTCTTCCCGCCGGGCCTGGAGGCTCGGGAGGGCTCCCCGCGCCGCGCCGCGCCGCACCGCGCCGAGCCGCACCGCACCGAACGGGCGGGCGAGCACCGCCCTCCACACACGTGTGACCACCCCGAGCTGCGTGCAGCCTCCGCACGGGACTCGAACCGCCGTCGCTGGCGCAGGGCTCGGATCTCGTCCCCCTCTCCACAGAGCTGTCTCTGCAAAGCCGTGGGTCGCTGCAGTCCACTCGCTTTGTGCCCCGCACTTGTCTGGGACCCAGGTTTCACAGACCGACACTTGTGTGATGATGACGACACGCTCCTGTGAAGCTGGAGCCAGTGCGTGGTCCTCCACACGTCACGGGACCGTGCCCCCCGGACTGATGCCAGACACGGTGGCAGCAGCGGGAGCCTGCGCGGACTCCTGCAAACGCTGCCCCGGCTTTGGCGCATGGACCGGGGCCGCGTGTCTTGTGCCGGGGCCGGTGGGGACAGACCTGCCGGCGGCAGAGCAGACAGCGGGGACCTGGCGGGAGCGGGGGTGCAGCTGCAGGTCGGACTGACGGTCACGTTGGCTCCCTGGGGCGGGAGACAGGGATGTGAGCCCCGGGCCCTGGGTCCCGGTCACGGCGGCGAAGACCGTGCCTCGACCCCCACCTGCCTGCGCCCACCGCCAAGCCTTTGAGAAACGCTGCTCTCTCCGTTTGCAACGCAAGGCAGTGCCCTGCCCCGGGGGGGGGAGGAAAGCCCTTCAGTGTGGGCACTGTGGCTTAGCTGGTTAAAGCACCTGCCTTGTAAACAGGGGGTCCTGCGTTCAAATCCCAGCAGTGCTTGCCTTTTCACCACAGTGCAGAGTGGTGACTGGGCCAAAAGGCATCTCAAGGTTCAACAAGGGCAAAATCATCCTGCACTTAGCTCAGGAGCAACCGGGACAGGCTCAGGGCTGCCCGATCCTCCAGTTTGACTAGTTCACTCTGACTCCTAGCCCTACGCTTCAGCATATCTCCTGCTCCCCCTGCCCCACAGCTTGGTGTCATCTCCCAGCGTGATGAGGATTCACTCTGCGTCATCTTCCAGGACAGCGATGAAGACTCACAGGTTGTAGGGACACCCTGCCTGTGAAAGAGTTTTCCTGATGTTGAGCCTGAATCGGTCTTCCAGGTGTTAGTGGCCATTGTCCTGGCTTTCCCCTCAGGTGCCCTGGTGAACAGTTGCCCAGATGTACCCCGCTAGTGTAGCGGTAAGCTGCTACCAGGTGCCCGCTCGGCCTTCCTTTCCTCAGGCTGAAGAGTCCCAGGTCCCTCAGCCTTTCATCGTATGGCTTGCCGTGTAAGACGCTGATCCTTTGGGTGGCTTTTCTCTCGACTCTCTCAAGCTCGTCCCTGTCCTCGTTCAAGTGCAGTGCCCAGAACTGGACGTCCTCTTGCAACTCCACATCCCAAAGCAGCCCTCGTCCTGCACTCCACCGCTGCACTGCACCCGACTCCAGCGTGCCCCCTTCTTGACCGCTGCATTCGCCTTCCCATGCCCTGGGGCAGCTCTCCACGCTGGGCTGAGTCCTTCTGCCTCTGGGGTGCGTCCGCTCCCATCTGCATCAAACCTTTCTCATCAATACGGCATACGTGCACCCCAACAACTGCTCCCACGGTTTATAGGCCTTCAGCGGGGCAGAAAAACCCCCCTGCCCACCTTGTTGCGGTGTAAACATTACTCCACACATGCTGGTGCCAGGCTGGAAAAGAGTGCCAAAACCGTGTCCAAAAAGAGCACCGCAATAGTGTACAAAAACGGTGCCAAAAGACTTGTCGGGGGCAGCCCCTTTGGGTGGCTTTGCAAAGTGCTTGGGGGATTAGGGAGGATGGGAGGTGTGTTGCCTGGGGTACCCCGATGCCAGCGCCCAGGGATCCTGGCAAGCCAGACTTGTGAGGGGCAGGCACCCCTTTAGGTAGCTTGGCCAGGAAAACTGCACCCCAAAAACTGAGCACCCAATCCAACACCCCCACCCCCGGCAAAAGCAGCAATACTGCGCCCAGGGTAGGCGGGGTAGGGGAAGGTTTTCCATTTGAAAGAAGGCAATTGGGAACTGCTCAAGCCCAGCTCCCCCTCTTTGTTCCCCCCAAAGCAAAGGCCCTTTCCTTGTAAAAACTTTATTCACCCTCCCAACACCACCCTTGCACTTGGTCTCTGCCCACACTTGGGGTTTGATTTGTGCATCCTGCACCCCGCTCCCTCTCCCGCACCCCACCGCACACCACCCCACACTGTGGGGAGCCACACAAGTAGGGAGCCACACAAAGGAAGACTGATTTGGGACGAACTGGGCTTAAATCTGCCGGGGAGGTCGTGATCAGAGCCAGGCCAGGGGCTGCTCTCCGTGGCCGTGACCTGGCAGCGTGAGCGCAGCACAGCCCAGGTGGCACCACGGGAAACCCGCCAGAGCCGAACCCGGCGGGAGGCCGAGGCAGAGCCACGCTGCCTCCTCTCGTGGCTGATCCCATCCTGCAGGTGCCTGGCGCTGATTTCCAGCCCTGCAGGCTGTGGGTCGGCCGTCCTGGGCCTTCAGGAAGGGCACCGGCCCCACGAGCAGGGGTCGCCCCCGTCCCCACCCGGGACTGCACACTGGTGCCACGGCCGCCGGCAGCCATTCCCGCCGTGCCTGCGAGGGGAGGGCGGCCGTTTTGAACACGGGAGCACCGCTGAGGCGGCACCCCTGCGGGCGTCTGCACAGACAGACAAACCCCCAAAATCCCCTCAGGCTGTCGGCTTTTCTTCCCAGTGCCGGTCCAAAGTCAGACACGGTTATTTGTGCCTCCCATCTCTCCCCCGCCGTGCGCCTCTTTGGTCCATGGGAGGTGATTTTTTCCCTCAGGTCCAGCTCTGCTGCCTCCTCTGCCTCAGTTTCCCTCCCTCCAGCTCTTCTCTGGCTCCCAGCTCTGCCCTGTGCAGAGGAGACTCGGGCTCCCGGTCCCATCGCCAGCGTGCCCCCTCCACAGCTGAAAGGAAAGGCCAAGCAGAAATATTTGGATCTTCCTCCACCACTAGAGCCAGGGACAGGGGGAGCACGGCGGGGGACAGAGACTTGGTTTCTGTCATCTTTCCTGCATGGAGGCTCCGCACACGGAGAAGAGGGTGCCCGACCTCTCACCGCCCTGGCACTGCACCAGGGACCAGCCACACGGCCCAAGGCCAACCTGCAAGTGCTGCAGCCATGGCCTTCCCTGCCCACAGGCAACACACAGCACCCGCCTGCGCCGAGCACACCGCTGCAGCCAGCGCCGCTCGCATGCGCCCGCATCTCCCCTGACTCATGCGCATTTGGGCCGAATCCTGGGGCTGACTGCACTCCCAACACAAAGGCACGTCCGCCCTGGCCAGCCCGTGCCATTCATGCCTGACAAAGCCCATGCGAATGGATCTGGGAGAGATCCTGGAAATCTTCATGCTCCCGTCACAGTGGTTCCCAGACGGTCGGGCGGGCAACCGCGGGTTGGAAGTGCAGCAAAACAGATGGTAGCCTGGAGCGGGGAGGTGAAGCAGGTGGTGTTTGGACGGCGGGCTGGAAGAGCTGGGCATTGAGTCTGAAGAGGAGAAAACTGAGTGGGGATTTGACCAGTCTGCAGATCCCTGCAGGGCGATGCAGAGAGGCTGGAGATGGGCTGTTCTCCGTGGGCACGGGACCGGACGGGAGCAATGGTGCCGAGCTGCAGCAGGGCAAGTGGAGGCTGGAGCGGAGCAGGAACACTGTGACTCTGAGTGGGGCTGAGAGCGGGAACAGGCCCCGAGAGACGTGGGGAGGATCCATCCCTGGCAGGTCCCAGGAGCAGGTTGCACAGACGTGGCTGGGGTGGTGTAGCGAGGGCTGGTCCTGCCTGGCGCTGGGGCTGAACTAGACGACTGTGTGAGGGCCCTTCCAGCCTGACTTCCAATAGCCCTTCGATCCTGAGCCCCTGGGCAGTCTCACAGACCCTGATAACCAGCACATGCAGACGAAGGGGCAGAGCGCCAGGAGGAGGTGATGATCTAGTCCAGTCTGCGGCCCAGCAGGGCCAGGGAAGGCCACCTCGGCTTCCAGCATGGAGGTCAGGGCTGCTGGCAGAGCTGTGACCTCTCGTACAAGCGAGACGTGGGGTGCCACGGCGTGACAGGTTGTGGTTTGTGAGGCTTTCTGGATTTCTTGCCTGGGCGTGGAAGCTGGAAGGGGAAGCCCCTGTGGCTAACATGTCTGAGGGGAAAATTCAGCCTTGCAGACCCCAATCACAGCGAGGCCTTCCCAATACTATATGAAGGGGACATCGAGACACTGCCCTGCCCCAGGGTGGAGAACATCCATCTGCAGCACCTAGCACTGGCCCCATTGCCCAAGTCCAGCTCTGCCCACGATGCTGCCTCGGCCGTGTCCTGCCCAGGGTCCATCCTGGTTCCTGTGCCCTTCCCCGGCACAGACTCCCTGCCCTGCGGGGCTCCAGCCGTGCAGGGCTGCAGCAAGGGGGGAGCCTGGGCATCGGGGCTGTCTGCCCCATGGCCTGGGCTGCCCTCTCTCCCTTTCGCACGGCCTCTCCCCTCCAGGCTCAGCCTGGCCTTCCTCTCCTGGGACTGGGCACAGAAACCCCTGATCTCCATCCAGCCTGGGTCACTTGCAACCAGACCCCACATCCCTTCCCCCGGCGACACAGGCTGAGCTGAGCATTGCCTGCAGCTGCCCCAGCCCCCTGAAGGGAACCGCCACCCTGTGAGGCTATAACACCTCCACCTGACTCGTGTCACAGGCAGTGAGTGTGGTTAACACGTAATGTTGGTGCTGTGGGGGAGTGGAGCTGGATGTGGTGTGTGACTTGCTCAGATCTCACTTGACGGATGTAGCACTTTTTTCTTGGTGGTCAGAAGCCTTTGGTTTCACTTGGTCAGAGGATTTGCAGTGCTCAGTCCCTACATTTTTGTGCACGAAGGATACTCTCACCAAGCAGTTGGGAGGAGACGGCAGCTGGGTTCTCTGTCCACGATGAAAGCAGCAGCAGAAGAGCCTGTGTATGGGAACATAATCATCTCAGATGTTCCTCGCCAGTCTGGCGAGATGGGTAAGACTTCTGTTCTCTTCATGGCTTCTTCTTCCTAAAGGCTTCTTGCTTGTGAGCAGCAGTGTCTCGGGGACAGGGCACTACGCCGCTGTGCAACACACGGGAGCCATGCGGGCACCCAGGCAGTGCGCAGTCAGGCCCTCGCCTGGTCTCCCATGGGATGGTGGGGAGCACAAATCAGATTAAGAACAAAAAGGCTCCCACAGACTGGAGCTGGGTGAGCACACTTACTGTGCCCGATCCCTTTAGCCTTTTGCTGCCGGTTGCAAACGATGCTAGGAACCAAATGTTGCAGGCTGCAGATGGTGCTAGGACCGCAAAGGGAGGCATCCAGCACTGTGTACTTCCATTCATCCTGGCAGACCCGGTCCCAGAAGTGCCACAGTCCCTCCACATGCATGTTTCCAGCGGGGTCCTGGGAGGGGACATGAAGGCCGAGCCTTGTGCTCACTGTTTCCCATGGGTTAGCTCTGTAGGCTTGTGTCTGCTCAGCGCCGGGGCACTTCACCCTCCCTGCCAAACCACCAAACAGGAAACAGTTTTGCTTGTGAGAGTGATCTGTATCTGGCCCCATGCACCCGTCTGGGGAAGAGATTAATAGATTCATAGATTCATCGATTGTAGAGTCGGAAGGGACCACAATGGATCATCGTGTCCAACCCCCTGCCCCTGGCAGGAAAGAGGACCGAGGTCAGTTGACCCCAGCCAGGTGACTATCTAGCCTCCTCTTGAAGACCTCCAAGCTAGGCGATAGCACCACCTCTCTTGGAAGCCCATTCCAGATCCCGGCCACCCTTACTGTGAAAAATGTCTTCCTAATATCTAACCTAAATACACCCTCAACTAGTTTACACCTGTTATTCCTAGTCACTCCCTGGGGTGCCCTGGTAAACAGCGCATCACCTATTCCCCGTTGACCTCCCCTAATGAATTTATAGGTGGCCACAAGATCTCCCCTCAGCCGTCTCTTGTGAAGGCTAAAGAGATTCAGCTCTCTCAACCTCCCCCTGTAGAGCCTATCACAAAGGCCATTAAACATGCGAGTGGCCTCCTCTGGACCCTCGAGATTCCCCACATCTCTCTTGAAGTGCAACACCCAAAACTGGACACAGTACTCCAACTGCGGCCTGACCAGTGCCGCATAGAGGGGGAGCATCACCTCCTTTGATCTATAAGTCATGCACCTGCTAATGCATGACAAGGTGTGATTGGCTTTGTTGATGGCCTCGTTACACTGCCGGATCATGTTCCTCTTGGAGTCAGTTATGAATCCAAGATCCCTCTCTGCCTCTGAGCTGCTGAGAAGGACACTCCCCAACCTACAGGTGTGCTGGGAGTTCCTCCTTCCCAGGTGGAGTACCTTACATTTATCTTTATTAAATTGCATACTATTTCTCTCTGCCCATTGATCCAACCTGTCCAGCTCAGCCTGAATCTGCTCCCTGCCCTCCGGTGCACTAACTTTGCCCCATAACTTGGTATCACCCGTGAACTTGGAGAGGGTGCTCTCCACACCCTCGTCCAAATCGCTGGTGAAGATATTGAATAATATCGGTCTGAGAACCGAACCCTGTGGGACCCCACTGCGCACCTCCCACCAGGCCGAGAAGGAAACATCCACCACCACTCTCTGGGTGCGGTCCCTTAGTAAGTTGGCCACCCACCTGACTGTGTAGGCATCCACTCTAGAGTCTGCTAGCTTCTCAATGAGGATAGGGTGCGAAACTGTGTCAAAGGCCTCCTTAAAGTCCAGGAAGATGACATCAGCCTCAGCTCCCACGTCCAGGCAGTGTGTGACCTGGTCATAGAAGGATACAAGGTTTGTCAGGCAAGATCTACCTGTGACAAACCCGTGCTGGTTTCCCCTCAGCATCGTTTCCCCTGCTGGGCCTGCACAAATGTGTTCTTTGATTATTTTCTATGGTGGCAAGGCGCCACCACAGGCTCCCGAAGGGGAGAGAGTAGACCCCACGGGCCCCATACCCCAGGAGCAGACCCCTGGCAAGGGTAAGTCATCTCCTGCAAGGCAGCTGGAGCAGGAGCCGCGGCCGCAGCTGCAGTTGCGTGAACCGGCGTTATGCCGGTTGTTTAATCAGCTGTTTCTGGCGTGGGAAACAGCTGGACCAATCCCAGCTGCTGTACCAGCCTCCGCGGGAAAGTTTAAAAGCCCTGCCAGAACAAGGGCAGGGGGAGAGCTGGAGAAGAAGAGCGCAAGCCAGCAGCTCACTAGGTGGGCTGCAGCTCAGGCTCGAGAAGGGAATGACACAGCCTGAGAGGCTCCCGCAGGAGCACCCAGGAGACCTTTTAGCCCCCTGCTGGAGGCGAAGCAGGGGCACCCCTCCATCTTTCGGCGGAAGTGGAGACTGAGGAGGAAGGGGAGTTCCTGGCATACAGCAGGACGCATTTGCGCTCCCTGGAGGAGGCCGGGGTAGAGAAGGCAGCTCTGCAGCCCTCTCCTCCTCAGGGGAATTTTTTTTTTTAATTGAGACAAACCCGAGAAGGGAAAAAGGTTATGACAACAAGGAAGGCAGGCCCTGCGCCATCCTACAGGGCCGGGGACCATTATTGACGGACATCCACACGGTTGGCGAGTGGTTGGGGTGTAGGGGAGGCAGAGCCCCATGGAACATAGCGTCAAACAACTGTAAGTACTGCCATCCATTGGGAGAGCCCCCAGGAAGATCTCCACTGGAAAAAAAACCCTCTCATATTTGTTTGATAATCAAAGTCGTGGCAGGCGAGTCAAGGGGCAGGGCTATATCCTGATAGGCTGTGCAGAATGGAAGGCACAACTCATCACATTTTCTCTAGCATTTTCCCAGGGATAGAGGCAAGACTGACTGGTCTAAAGTTACCCGGCTCATCCCTTCTCCCTTTCTTGAAAATGGGCACCATATTGGCCCTTCTCCAGTCCTCAGGGACCTGACTGGAGCACCACTAGTGCTAAAACAGCTGTGCCAGTGGCTTAGCTATGACACTGGCCAATTCTTTCAGCAGCCATGGATGGAGGTCATCTGGGCCTGCTGGCTTGTACCCATCCAGCTCCTCCAGGGGCTCCTTAACTATTTCAGAAGTAGCCGTAGGTGGACTGGTGCGCTGTGGACATCTGTCAATGGTCGAGGTGGGGGAACTGGCTTGGTCAGTACTTAGAAATACTGAAGCGAAGAACTCATTGAAGAGCTCTGCTTTTTTCCCTGCATCAACCACCAACTGTCCTGATTTGTCCTGCAGGGGCCCTGTGTTGCTCTGAGCTTTCCTTTTACCCACTATATACCTGAAGAAGGACTTTTTATTGTCCTTGGTTGCTGAAGCCAGCCTGAGCTCAAGCCCCGCCTTGGCCTGTCTAATTGATTCCCTGCAATAGCGCACCAGGGAGAGATATTCCTTCTTGGTGTCTCCTCCCTGCTTCCATTACTTATACCCTCTTTCTTTGCCCCCAGACTCTCCTGGAGTTCCCTGTTCAGCCAAGGGAGCTTTTTTGCCCCCTTACCTCCCTTCCTACATAATGGGATAGACTCCTTTGCGCCCCAAGGATCACTCCCTTGAGATACCTCCAACCTGCATGGACCCCCATTTGCTCTATATTCTTGAGTTGTATCCCCTCACTAACTAGCCTTCTAAGCTTGCTAAAGTTGGCCCTTCTGAAGTCCAACACCTTAGCCCCACTAGTTACTTTACCCACCCTTTACTGGACAGTGAACTCGACCAAGTGATGGTCACTATCTCCCAGGCTACCGTGAACTCGCATGTTCCCCACAAGATCATCCCCTGTTGCTAAGACCAGGTCAAGCAAGGCGCTACCCCAGGTGGGACAAGAGAGATGTGCTGAGAGCAGGGATTTGGGTCCAGCAGAGAAAGGCCCAGTGGCTGGATGCTGAAAGCTGGAGAATGAGGATCACAGAATCACAGACAACGAGGGCTGGAAGGGACCTCAGCAGGTCACATCTGGTCCAACCCCCTGCTCCAAGCAGAACCAGCCCCAACTACATCATCCCAGTGAGGGCTTTGGCTAGTCAGGTCTTGAAAACCTCCAAGGATGGAGATTGCACCACCTCTCTGGGGAGCCTGTTCCAGTGGTTTACTAGCCTCTTAGTGAGAAAATTCTTCCTAATTTCTAACATAAACATCCCTTGTTGCAACTTGAAATTCAGAGCAGCAAGAAGGTCCAGTGTGTAAGAGGCCAGGCGAGAACCCTTAGCACAGCTTACCAAGGCTGGCAGGGGGTGCTCCCTTACTGGAAATGTCTGTATCTAGATTAGTAACACACCCAAAACTCGAGCGGAAGCAGAACCTTGTCGTTGCCGCAAACCAAGTGAAGCAGTAATTCTCACAGCCGGCGTTATGCACGGGTTCAGTCTAAAAGGTGATAGAGGTCGTGACTTCTGGACTGGAAGTCTGGGTATGTCTTACACACACGTTCCCCCAGGTGGGGTGAGTGATGTGTAGGTACACGTGTGTGCTCCCTTCTGAGGGCCTGACTCATTCCAGCAGTGTGGCCAGGAACCACAACTGGAGACTGTGCTGGGGACACTGATCGTGTGACTCTCCCTGGAGATATTTCTTCTTCTTCTTCCAGGAAACCTTCCTGAGCCCTCTCCAAAGAGATCCCGTGTCCTCTACGCTCTCCTCCTGCTGCTGAGCCTCCTCCTCGTGGCTTCTCTTGGTGGAGTCACGGCCATATGTAAGTCTAGCACCAATCACAAACACACCTTTGATGTGAACCTTTGTGACACAAAATTAATTTACTGGATGTCAGTAAATGCAGAAAACCTAGATATATAAAATGAGCAACTGGGCACAAGCTGGAGCAATCAACCCTCAGGAAACCCCATAATTACCATTGCCCAGCCCCTTGTTACCTGAGGTGCATTCAGTGGATCTTTTCTGGTCATAATCGCTGGGCATCTCATCTTTCTGCATCTCCTCCAGTCTCCTCCATAACTCAACACTTCCCGTGTCCTGAACAGACGTGATTGCTGCAGTGTTTGGTGATGCCTTTCGGGCTCCATAAATATTGTGGATGGAAATGTTCTTGGTCCTAGGAGATGTCTGGTTTAGAGGAGAAAGGCACATATGATAGAAAAAGGCTTCTGCTCATTCTGTGCTCCCAGCATCCTAGTCTAGCTGTGCAGTCAAAGCTAAGGTTCTCACTGTGGAGAAAACCTGTCCCAGCCTGTCTGTGCTTTGGGTTGAAGGAAGCACCCCAAGTTCTCGCAGTGGGTCAAGCACCCTCGAGGTCTACAAGGCCTGTGTAGCCCAGTGGGCACAGGGCCCAAATAAAGATCAGACCCCTGGGTGGTGGCAGCGGTTACCCCAGGCTTACGGATGTGCTCCAGGAAGGGGGTTGCGCAGATGTGAGGTGCCCTGGGGGAGGCACTCGGTAGGTATTTGGGCACAGTGTGGTGGATGGCTCAGTGCAGGAGCGTCCCCTACTGGCCCACTACATGCACCCAATCCTTTGCACTCATACGCAGAGCCATGGCATGCAACACATGTACGGCTGAGTCTGCAGGACGGGATTAGTGTCCTTAGTAAGAAGTACTCATTCTTTTGCAAAGCAGCCATGTGGCTCAGCAGAACGGAGACTTCTTCAAAGCCTCTGCTCCTCTGTATTCGGGACATAACCTGTTCCATGTCCCCCTGTCCCTGAAGAAGTTGGCCCTGCAGCACCCTGTAGATGTAGCTGCAAATGGGTGAAGCTGTACGGATGCAATGGCTCTGTGAGCACTCCATTGTTGTAGATGGTCCTGGACTGTGTGGGTTGTAGGTGAGTTGTTGTGGGGCCCCTGGAAACCAATAAATGGGGCTCCAGGAGGAAACAGTCTTCCCAGTCTCTAAGCCACTTGAACCGACTCGTGCGTAAACAAAACCGCAGCAGCACTGGCTCTACAACCCATCGCAGTACACAGCTTCACCAGTGCTCTCACTAGGCAGGCACAGGCTCTTCGTTCTCCTCTGGACAAACGACATTCGTTCCCCTCTCCCTAACCGAGCCTGCCCTGATGTCCTCCCTAGATTTCCAGGAGCGGCAGGAGAAGCACCGAGTGGCCGAAGCGGTTCAGGGAATCTGAGACTTCTGGAAGGAAAACAGCATCGTGAACGTGTCTGTCCTGGAGCAGATGGGTGAGCAGCAGCACGGGACAGACTGGGCCAGACTGATGGTCCCTCTCCCTGTATCCAGTTGCCAACAGCAGCAAGGGTGGATGCTGCAGAGGGAGAGCACTGAACATGCTCCAGCCCCTCTTCAACATCCTCCCTGACGCCCCCCAGCACTGGGTGAGACATGCCAGAGGAAACGTCTCCACCCGTTCCGTGCCACAGCTACGAGCAGATCCATCCTCCAGCCATGTGTCCAGCCCCTTGCTGCCCCTGGCTCTGCTCTCTGCCCCCACCCCTCCTGGGGCAAACAACTACACACAACCACTGCACGTTGCATGAAGAAGTCCTGTCTTTTGCTAGTTTTCAACCCGTCACCTACTCATTTCAGTGTGCCCCCTAGTTCTGGGACTTGGCGAACACCAGGCCCCTCTTCCCTTCGTTAACACCCGTCAGCATTTTACAGACCTCGATCCTATCCCCCCTCAGCCTTCTCCTTTCCAGTGGAAGAGTCCCAGCCTTTTCAGTCTTCAATTTGTTTTACCCCTGCCTGCCGCCAGCCACTGCCCTTCCATTTACTCACAAGAAGGAGCATCTTATGCTGCTGGTGGCAGTAGGGTTGGAGCATTTGCTCAGCCATGATGGTCTATGACATGTACAGGAGGCAGGGATTTGGCGTGAGCCCTGTTCTTCGACCCACTGATTAGCTGGAACAAGTGTTGAGCCAGCTTTTGAGCATTGTGTGCCTTCTTTGGGTCTCCTTTCTACTCTGGGAGGAAGTGGCCATTACCAGAGGCTGAGGAAGGGCAGGTGATGCTTGTCCAACCCGACTTCCAACTGTTCAGTGGGTTGGATAAGAGAGGCTGCTCCCAGCCCTACTGGGAGGCACGGTGGGGTCAGATGGCAGGGCCAGGAACACCATCTGTCACACACGCCGTGTCCTGGTTCGGGCATCACCTCGTGTGACCTGCTCAGGCTCACACCATGGGGCTGCCTCCTGTGAAGCCTTTCCATCCTTTCTAGGCCAGCAGCTGGTGGGTGAAATTCAGCCATTACTGGGCCTGTGCGAGGAGATCGTCTCGCCCTGCGCTGTGCTCCAAGAGCAATACCATGAGTACCAGAGGCAAGCGCTGCACTCAGGTCTGCTAGGGCAAGGGTTGAAGTGAGGGGGAAGAACTCCCCCACCCCTGAGCCAGGCCCAAGGTGAAGAGATCGAGCCCAGCAAAGTTCCCAGGATCGCCCTACGCTGAGTGGGGCTTAAGCCCCAGAAGAGCCCCTGATTCAGGACTTTTTGTCCAGAGCTCAGAAGAATTCATCCTCTTTGGGCAAAATGCCAAACGTCCCATTGGCCCTGGGCTGTGGGCACAGGAGCAAGATGTGGCTTGGGGAGCATCAGCCACTGGGCCTTCCTCCTCAAGTGGAAGCATTGGCACATTCACATAATGCTCTGCCCTGCCTAATTACCTCCAGCCTCTCCACAGAGCTAATTAGCCTGCCAGCATCACCACGCTCAGGCAGATCCCCTTACCAGTTATCCCAGCCCTTGTCCCCCCAGGGTTATTCAAGTGCAAGGGGCATCACCTTGGGACCCATCAAGCTGCAGGCAGGGCCCTGCCACTCTGTGCGCCGTACACCCAAATTGGGGGCTCACGGCAAGCTGCATCCAGGGTCCAGGTGGAAATCCGGGGCTTGCTGTTCACCTCAGGGCCCTCGTTGTAGCACCTTTGCTCTGTGACTCCACCTCATGCTCCTGACCTGAATCTTTAGGCTACCTCCTGACCAGGGTTTCCCAAGGCTCAAGCCAGGGTTCATCTTCCTCTGTAGTGGGGGCACAGCCCCTGCCTGGGATTTCTTGATCTTGTTTTAACAGCCCCTACAGCAGCAGGACATTGGCCACCACAGTCTCCCTGCTTTCCCTGTGGCAGGTTTGGGTGTGATGTCTGGTGCTGTGTCTGGTTTCATGGTAGCCTTAGATGAAGGTTTGTCTGGGCTGGTTTGGACAGGGCTGATCCTGTCCAAACCAGCAGAGGATGAAATTGACAGTTATTTCCTTTCCCTGCAGGCCCAGGCACCCAAGGAAGAAGCACCCTGGGGAATACCCTCCACAGCAGAGTGGCATATGGTCACAGCCAGGACCGGAGCGGCACGCAGCGAACCAGTACCAGCTTCTCCAGTCTGACTGGTGAACAGGTACGAGGCCCTGGCGACCCTGCAGGAGATGGAAGGGGAGGAGGACACCCTTGGGCAAGAAGAAGCACCACGTTCTTCACACTCCAAACAGATCAAGAGATCCACGATGACCCAGAGGAGGAGGCGACGAGTGCTCGTCATAGGAGACTCCATCCTGAGAGGTACGGAAGGACCCATCTGTCGCCAGGACCCCTCGGCACGAGAGGTATGCTGCCTCCCTGGAGCAAAGATTCGGGATGTGACGGAGGTAATCCAGGCCAGGATCAAGCCCACCGATTATTACCCCATGGTCCTAGTCCATGTGGGTACTAATGATGCGGCCAGGAGAACCCCCGATCACTTGATGGCGGACTACTGTGCTCTGTGCGGCGTGCTGAAGGAGTTCGGTGCCCAGGTGGTTTCTCTTCCATCCTACCAGTGACCGGACGAGGAAGACGGCAGGAGAACTGCATCAGAGAGACCAACTGGCGGCTTCGGCAGTGGTGTCTCGAGGCAGGCTTCGGCTTCCTGGACAATGACCCGCACATCACGACGAGGGACATGCTCAGCTGGGATGGGCTTCACCTGTCCCCCAAAGGTAAGCGTGTGTTTTCTTCTAGGTTGGCGGATCTCCTCCGGCGGGCTTTAAACTAGGCTCGTCGGGGGGAGGGGAGTATGAGGGCAGGGGAAGCTGTGGACCACCAAACCATGTGGCACCCACAAGGACAGCCCAGCCTGAAGAAGGAGAACATTGGGAACCTGAAAGCCATGGGGAGGCCAGCACAACAGAACAGGTAAGGAACAAGAAGGTAAGAAACAATGGGCCCCTTGGGACTCGGAGCGGGGGGGCAGCAAAGGCGCCAGTCGCAGGGCTCAAGTGCCTATATACTAATGCTAGGAGCATGGGGAACAAGCAGGATGAACTAGCGCTCCTGCTTGCACTAAACACCTATGACTTAGTGGGGCTAACAGAGACCTGGTGGGATTCATCCCACGACTGGGCGGTACATATTGAGGGCTATAGATTGTACAGAAAGGACAGGTCGGGGAAGAAAGGTGGGGGGGGGTTGCACTTTATGTCAGTGAGCAATACACATCAACCCTCATCAAGACAAAATCCGAGGCTGAGGAAGTAGAGGGATTGTGGGTTAGGCTACATGGGGGGCAAGGAGAAAGGGATTTGGTGGTAGGGGTCTGTTACAGACCCCCACACCAAGGGGAAGAAATAGATGCGGGGCTCCTGAGGCAACTCTCGGAGACCATAAAAGCTAAAGAGGCGGTAGTCATGGGGGACCTAAACTACCCGGACATCTGCTGGGAGACGCAGACAGCAAGGTCCCATCGCTCACACAGGTTTCTAACCTGTGTACAGGACCTCCACCTGACACAGGAGGTGCATGGTCCCACTAGGGGGAATGCCATACTGGATCTGGTATTGGCAACAGGGGATGACATGATAGGGGACCTCCAGATCGGTAGCTATCTGGGAGACAGTGATCACCTTATAATAGAATTCAACATAAGACGGCGAGTGGGTAAGGTAACTAGTAGGGTGAAAGTGCTAGACTTTAGGAAAGCTGATCTCATTGCACTCAGGCGATTAGTCAAGGAAGCACTGCAGAGTAGGAGTTTTGATGGGATGGGTGCCCAAGAAGGGTGGTTGTGCCTAAAGGAAACGATCCTTTGGGCAGAAAGCAAGACGATCCCCGAGCGAGGCAAAAGAGGGAAAGGGGCCAGGAGGCTTCCGTGGCTGACCAGAGAAATCCAGGGCAGCCTAAGGGCCAAAAGGGGAGCACATAAAAAGTGGAAACAGGGTGAGATCACTAAAGATGAATATACCTCCTCTGCTCGTGCTTGTAGGGAGGCAGTTAGGCGGGCCAAAGCTACCATGGAGCTGAGGATGGCAACCCAAGTAAAGGACAACAAGAAATTGTTTTTTAGATATATAGGGAGTAAAAGGAAGGCCCAGGGAGGAATAGGACCCCTGCTAAATGGGCAGAAGCAATTGGTGACAGACAGGGGGGACAAGGCTGAACTCCTCAACGAGTTCTTTGCCTCAGTGTTCCTAAGCGAGGGGCACGACAAGTCTCTCACTGGGGTTGTGGAGAGGCAGCAGCAAGGCGCCAGACTGCCATGCGTAGATCCTGAGGTGGTGCAGAGTCACTTGGAAGAACTGGATGCCTTTAAGTCGGCAGGCCCGGATGGGCTCCATCCGAGGGTGCTGAAGGCACTGGCCGACGTCATTGCAGAGCCACTGGCGGGAATATTCGAATGCTCGTGGCGCACGGGCCAAGTCCCGGAGGACTGGAAAAGGGCTAACGTGGTCCCCATTTTCAAAAAGGGGAGGAAGGAGGACCCGGGCAACTATAGGCCGGTCAGTCTCACCTCCATCCTTGGTAAAGTATTTGAAAAAATTATCAAGGCTCACATTTGTGAGAGCCCGGCAGGACAAATTATGCTGAGGGGAAACCAGCATGGGTTTGTGGCGGGCAGATCGTGCCTGACCAACCTAGTCTCTTTCTATGACCAGGTTACGAAACGCCTGGACACAGGAGGAGGGGTGGATGTCGTATACTTAGACTTCAGGAAGGCCTTCGATACGGTATCCCACCCCATACTGGTGAACAAGTTAAGAGGCTGTGATGTGGATGACTACACAGTTCGGTGGGTGGCGAATTGGCTAGAGGGTCGCACCCAAAGAGTCGTGGTGGATGGGTCAGTCTCGACCTGGAAGGGTGTGGGCAGTGGGGTCCCGCAGGGTTCGGTCCTTGGACCGATACTCTTTAATGTCTTCATCAGCGACTTGGACGTGGGAGTGAAATGTACTCTGTCCAAGTTTGCAGATGACACAAAGCTATGGGGAGAAGTGGATGCGCCGGAGGGCAGGGAACAGCTGCAGGCAGACCTGGATAGGCTGCACAAGTGGGCAGAAAACAACAGGATGCAGTTCAACAAGGAGAAATGCAAAGTGCTGCACCTAGGGAGGAAAAATGTCCAGCACACCTACAGCCTAGGGAATGACCTGCTGGGTGGCACGGAGGTGGAAAGGGATCTTGGAGTCCTAGTGGATTCCAAGATGAACATGAGCCGGCAGTGTGACGAAGCCATCAGAAAAGCCAATGGCACTTTATCGTGCATCAGCAGATGCATGACGAATAGGTCCAGGGAGGTGATACTTCCCCTCTATAGGGCGCTGGTTAGACCGCAGTTGGAGTACTGCGTGCAATTCTGGGCGCCGCACTTCAAGAAGGATGTGGATAACCTGGAGAGGGTACAGCGAAGGGCAACTCGTATGGTCAAGGGCCTGCAGACCAAGCCCTACGAGGAGAGACTAGAGAAACTGGACCTTTTCAGCCTCCGCAAGAGAAGGTTGAGAGGCGACCTTGTAGCTGCCTATAAGTTCATCACGGGGGCACAGAAGGGAATTGGTGAGGATTTATTCACCAAGGTGCCCCCGAGGGTTAGAAGAAACAATGGCCACAAGCTAGTAGAGAGCAGATTTAGACTGGACATTAGGAAGAACTTCTTCACAGTTCGAGTGGCCAAGGTCTGGAACGGGCTCCCAAGGGAGGTGGTGCTCTCCCCTACCCTGGGGGTTTTCAAGAGGAGGTTAGATGAGTATCTAGCTGGGGTCATCTAGACCCAGCACTCTTTCCTGCCTATGCAGGGGGTCGGACTTGATGATCTATTGAGGTCCCTTCCAACCCTAACATCTATGAATCTATGAATCTATGATCCTGTCTGAGGCAGGCCTTGGAGTAGATGTGACCCTGCAGGTCCCTTCCAACCTCGACTTCTCTATGATGTCTATGATCACCCCTAGATTTCCAGGAGCCGCGGGAGAAGCACCAAGTGGCTGAAGCGGTTCAGGGAATCTGGGACTTCTGGAAGCAAAATAGCACCTTGAACAAGCCCGACCTGGATCAGACAGGTGAGCAGCAGCATGGGACCCTGTCTGCCACCAGCCCCTGCCCATACGCCCCCTCCAACTGGACTGTAGCAGTGAGCACAAGGGTGGCGTCCCTGGGAGGGATCAGACTGCAGTGCCGGGAGCATCTTTTCTCCTGTGCTCTGGGTCAAGCATGTTCCACCTGGGTTTGGGCATCACCTTGTGCGACCTGCCAGGTCCAGCCCCATGTACCAACCTCCCATTCACCTTTTCCCTGCTCTCTAGATCAGCCGCTGGTGGGCAAAATTGAGCCCTTACAGGTCCTTTGGGAAGAGGTCATCACCCCTTGTGCTGTGATGAAGAACCAGTTCAGTAAGTACCAGAAGCAAAAGCTGCAGAGATAGTTGATGTTGGAAGGACCTAACATACGGAGCGGAAGGAGTGTTCCCGTCCTGCTAAAGGCCGGGATTGAGACACCAACATCCAGCATTTCCCAGGGCAGTCGCACATTGACGGGATCGTTGAGCACAGCAGGATTTTTTTTGTCCAGGATTTGAAACTGCTGCCCTCTGTGATGGGGGAACAGCCAGCCCTGCCTGAGCCTGGGGCATGGGTGTGGGGTCACCAGCTGTGCTGAGATGATATGGAGGGGACGGAGGAAGCCATGGGAAGAGCTGGCCCCACCCAAGGTTTATCTGCACCTCAGAATTCATCCTGAGTAAGTCACTGGGTGACTTTTAAGTGGATTGCCTCTTCCCAATTCATTCAAGGGTCAGATATTAGGTTTCTGGGACAAGAATGTCTATACACAGAGCTAATCAGGGAGCTAATAATGAGAAACAACTCATCAGGAATGACTCCATGTGGACAGGCGCTATTCTTAGTGGAAGGCACATGATTGACATTTGATTTCAACCCCCACATGAGTGGCCTTAGATATGAGCAGATCCAGGATTTTGAAAAGGGGGTGCGGGCGGTGTGGTGCAGCATCACATATAACAACATCTTCCTTTCCCATTAAAAGGAAACTAGAAGCCTTGCTACAAAGCTAGGGGCCTAGGGCTAAATTATATAGTTTAAGACTGAAGCAAATATATATATATATATATTTGACATTATTGGAATACACATTACTTTGCTAAATGAGATATAGAAACACATAACAAATGAGGCAAAAATACTCAAAAGTTGTTGTTTCATTACTTCTGTCATCATGAGAATTAAATGTGCATCTCTCAGATCCATAAAACTAAATCTCAGCTTCTTGAGCATCTTCAGAGCACATCCAATGTGTCCCCCAAAGTTCCTGCCATGCCTGAATTCATGTTTCTAGCTGGAGTTAGAAACAGGCTGCAGGGCTGTGAGGTAGGAGCAACCTGAGCAGGAATAGTCAGCCAGCGGCAGAATTGTCGGAAAAAGGCTAGCTGGACCAGTACATCAAGACCATTAAAAAAAGGAAGGAGAGAGGGTCATTAACACTTATGGAATGAGGAGTTTAGAAGACAACAAGTAGATTATGATGAGCCATGAAGTGAAGTGACTCCCCCAGCACTGCCTGGATAGAAATGCCACTGCCACTCCTAGGCACTTGGCTTAAAGTTTGGGTGGAGCAGGAATCAAAGGCGGATGTGACTGCACTGCTCCCCCGCCCCCTGGCCCCAGGCTTTTGCTAGATGCTCAGGAGCAGATAGTGAAAACCCAGAATTATCATAAGAACTGCCATGTCCTGGGTCAGACCTTGGCCCCCTTGCCCAGTCTCCTGTGTCGCACAGCAGCAGAGAGCAGAGGCTGGAAGGGAGAGTGAACAGGACTTGAGGGTTTATTCTGCCACTGTTCCTGTCTCACTTTCAGCCTCCAGCATTTGAAGGTCTATCCCAGACCTTGTCCCCTTGTGATGAGATCCATGCAAGGCCTCAACCAGGGATGACACCTTGAGGCCCATCAGAAGCTGGAGCCAGCACCGTGACACTGTGGGCACTGCACATGCACACGCTGGGTCTGCAGTCACCAGCACCTGGTTTCAGGTGGAGCTGAGAGTGTCGGTGTTCACCACTCAGCCCTGGGTGTAGCACTGGAAACCGTGCACCCCTGTCTGTGCACGTGGGGGTGCAGCGCCTTCACTTTGTGATGCTATCTCATGCTTCTGTCTAAAACATTTCCTTCCAGGAAACGTCGTGACCAAGCTTTCCCAAGGCTGGAGACATCACGGAGGGAACCTCTACTACTTTTCAAAGGAGAAAAGTTCCTGGGAGGAGGCCGAGTGCTTTTGCGTGTCCCAGAACTTGCACCTGAGTGCTGTCCTCTCCCAGGAAGAGCAGGCGAGTGCAGGGATGTCTCAGGGACTTCCCTAACTGCAGCACAACAGCCTTCCTGCCAAGCCCTTCTCTGCCACGGCAGTGAGGACATTGCTGCCGTGTAGCAGGGGTGACATTAATGCTGCTATTTGTGTCTGGTAGGAGTATCTTGCCATGCAACTCAGAGGTGCAGATCACTGGATCGGGCTGAGTGACCATGAGGCAGTAGGCTCCTGGCGCTGGGTGGATGGCTCCAAGTACACGGAGGGGTAACGACACTGGGACACTCTGGCCTGGGTGGAGCCTCTTGGAAATTTCTGCTGGCTTCAGAGCATAATCTTGGGCTGGAAGAGCCCTCAGGAGACCTCTAGTTCATGTCCCTGCTCCAGGCAGGGCCTCCCAGTCTGCACCGCCCCACACAAGGGTTTGTCTGACCGACTTCCCCAGACAGAGATTTCCCCCCTCTCCAGGGACCTGCTTTTGTGCTGAACACCCTCAGAGCTGGAAAGGTCTCCCTAAGCTCCCACCCAGTTCTGCCAGCCTTTCCTCGCAGGTCAGGTTTTCTAGACCTCTGATCCCTTTGGTTGTTCTGCTGGTGTCCCTCCGTGGCGTCTTTGTGTTTCTTGAACTGTTCCCCATCACAGGCTTCCAGGACCTCTGCACTTATCTAGAGACCAGTTTTGCAAAGATGAATGGGCTCCAGCGTGACATGGTCCTAGCTCCTCACTCAGTAATGGTTGGAGCAGAAGAGGACAGGGGACTATTTTTTGTCCTGTTCACAGCCAGAAGGCTTCAGAGCTTAGGGCTGTCGAAGGTCTGACGGCTGGTGGTGGAATCGGGGGTCCGGTGCTGGTGCTGGTGCTGCTGCACCGCTCCGGACAGTTGGCGTTGAAGGAGAAAAATTATCAGGGGCCGCCGCTTGTGTCTGGGCGGCTGGGCTCCTGAGGTATATCAAAAAATTACGTAGGACAAATAAAAAGAAAACAGGGTGTGCACGGAAAAGGGGTTGTGCATGTAGCTCTTGAGATGGTGGAGGTGTGGACAAGGAGAAGTGAGGCCCACGACTCCCCTGGCAATGGGGAAAGGGAAAGGTCCTGGTTGGGGAGGTTTGTGCCCCTGCCGGATGGGGGAAGGAGGAGGAGGTGCACATGGGGTGCGTCTGCAGCATGGCAGCACAGCACTCAGCCTTGCTGATGAGGAAATGAGCCCTGGCTACCCACTCTCGCCCCTTGGGCATCCACACCACAGTGCAAAGGGGGCACCTGGGGCTTTCCAAGCCGGGCTCTGGGGTGCAGGTGTGAAGGAGAGTGCTAGGGTGACACCCCACCTGCATTGTCTCCTGGCTGATGTGGGTGGACAGAGCTTATGGTACCAGGATGCAGAGAAGCCGTAGTGACCGTGGTGAGGAGGAGGCAGCAGAGGAGGCTCTCAGAGCTGCAGGCACAGGGGAGCGGGGGGCATCATAGGCTGCCCCTGACATAGCTGGGGAGGGGAGGGCCCTGGATGCCACATCCTATTCTACCTCTTGGGTGTGCAAGTGGGCTTGGGCACCCAGGTACCGTTTCCTTGTCCCGTTTCAATCCCTGGAAAACTGATAATGCAAAAGGTGGGTGGGTCCTGTTACTCCTCACTGCTTTTTGGTGACTGAAGGGTGACATGGTCTTACATACTAGATGCACTCAGGGGTTTTCAGGACATGAACAGGGTAGCACAGAAGCACACCTAAAACGGGAAACACAAGCTGGCCCTAGGAGTCTGCAGCAGCCTTTGCCTATAGAAGAACAGACGCCTTGTCAGGGGCACCTACACTGGCCAGTCAGCAGGAAATGTCCTTTTCTCTAGGTTTTGGACAGAAAGCCAGGCAGACAACTGGGATCAGGGAGTTGGAGGGACAGAAGACTACGTTCACCTGGACCACATTATGAAAGATGGAACGATGCCAACTGCACCCTGCAGCACCGGTGGATCTGTAAGGCGGCCCTGGGGTAGGCCACTGTTCTCCCAGGGAAGCCACACGCGGTAGCCTGGGACCGTAGAATAAGCATCTGTAAAGCAAGCTCGCTCAGAATAGGTTAAGACAAGTTCAGATAAGTGCTTTTTGGGCATCACTAGTAGCAGTTAAGAGCAACAGCCGGTGTTCTGCTTTGTGATAAGAGCTGAATTGCACGTAGTCGGCTAGCAGCCTAGGATCCCCAAACCGCGGGCATGCAGATCCACAGAGCCAGGCCCCCCTGCACCAACACCGACTGTGCGACAAAACAACAGAATTGGCCGGTTATCACCTCGAGCCCCTGCTTGCACGCGTCCCCAGACTGCCAATAAAGGCAGTCAGCGCATATTTAATAAAACAGGCCTCACAGAAAAGTTGGGTGTCAACTGAGCGTGTCCCGACGTCTCTTCCCCAGCCTTACAGCGTGTGTGCCGACGCCCCCTCCCCGCCCGTTCTACAGCATGTGTCCCAACACCCCTCCCTACCCCGTCCTACAGCATGTGTCCCGACACCATCCCCAAGCCATCCTACGGAGCGTGTCCCGATGCCCCCTCCCTGCCCATCCTACAGCATGTCTCCCGACACCCTTCCCCCTGTCCTACAGCGCATGTCCCAACGGCCCACCCAACCCGTCCTACAGCACGTCCCGAGGCACCCTCCCCGCCCATCCTACAGCGCGTGTCCCATCGCCCCTTCCAGCCCCATCATACGAGTGTCCCAACGCCCTGCCCCGCCCCGTCCTACAGTGCATGTCCCGACACCCTGCCCCGCCCCGTCCTACAGTGCGTGTCCCGACGCCCCCTCCCCGTTCCCACAGTGCGTCCTGACGTCTCCTCCCCGCCTGTCCCACAGTGCGTGTCCCGAGGCCCCCTCCCCGCATCATACAACACATCTCTCAATGCCCCCCACACCGTCCTACAGCGCACGTCCCAATGCCCCTCCCGCCTCGTCCTACAGTGTGTGTCCCGACGCCCCCTCCCCCATCTTACATGTGGCCCAACGCCCCTCCCCGCCCCGTCCTACAGCGTCTCCTGACGTCACTCCCCGCCCCGTCCTACAGCGTCTCCTGACGTCACTCCCCGCCCCGTCCTACAGCGTGTCCCGACGTCACTCCCCGCCCCGTCCTACAGCGTGTCCCGACACCCTGCCCCGCCCCGTCCTACAGCGCGTGTCCCGACGCCCCCTCCCCCCATCCACCAGCGCGTGTCCCGACGGCTCCTTTCCCCATGCCTGCCACCACGTGCCCCTACACAACCCCTTCAATTCCCGGTACTCCCCCCACCCCCTGCCCTTCCTTGTGTATCTCCCCTCCTGCCGCCCTCTCCACTCCCCCGAAACAGGCAGATTTCCCTCTGCACCGCCCCGGCTGCAGCCATGACGGCGGTAACCCGCCCCTAAGCAGCACGTCCGTACCCTGCCTTGTAATTCCTCCCGCGCCTGCGCTCCCTTCCCACCCTTGCCAAAGATCACCCCTCGCACCCCGGGCATTTTGTGTCCCCCCGCCCCCCACAACCTCCCAGCTCTTCCAAAAAGGCCGTGCTTTCCACTGCCCCGCAGGACAAGGACCGCCCCCCCGCCCTCACTCCCGTGGCACCATCCCCGGCCCCGCCGCTGCGACGCAGGCGCGGCTCGGGGCACGAAAGGGTTAACGTGGGGGGGCCTGCAGCAGGCGTGACACGCCGCCGAGCTGAGTGACGTCACGTGCGACGCGCGCAGGAGGAGGCGGGGCAGCGGCAGAGGCGGGGCCGCGGGTTGGGCTCAGCTCCCAGGAGCCCCCGCGGCGGGGCAGGGGGTGGGTGGCGGCGGCGCCCGGTGAGGTGCAGGGTGCGGGCCCCGGGGGGCGGGGCTGTGAGTGCGGGCACCCACGAGGGGGGCGGGGCTTGCGTGTGCGGGGACTGGGGGGGGGCTGCTCCCCCTCCAAATGCGGGCGGGGCCGTGTGTCCTGCGGGACGGGGAGGGGAGGGGAGAGGAGGGGCCGCGCTGGGGGGTTGGGCTACAGGCCCCGTGGGGGGGGCGGGGCGCATCCGTGCCCTATGATGGCCGCCCCGCCCCCCGCTCCGCGGTGACGCGCTGGTGTCGCCCCCAGGTGCGGTGCGGTGCGGTGCGGTGCGGGGGTCGGTGATCAGCGGGGAGCGATGGAAACAAGGCCGGGGCCCCCCTGCGCCCCCCGCCAGCAGCCAGGTGAGGGCGGAGGTGTGGGTGCGGGTGCGGCCGTCCTGGGCCGGGGGACGCGCTGCGGGGCGGGCCTGTCCCAGCCACGGGGCTGCGGGGTTGGTGCGCGCGGGCTGGGCCGGGCCGGGCCGGGACACACGGGATGCCTGGGCGGGCAGCTCCCGGGCCCCGACCCCATCTCTCCCTGCACGGCGCGGACACGCGGCGCCTTCCGTGGGCCTGTCGTGCTGCCACGGTCGCAGCCCGTGCCGTCCTGCACGTCCCAGCCGCCAGCGCTCGCTGCCCGTCCTCGTCCCCGTGTCCCCGACACGGGGCTGGTGCACGGCACGGCACGGGAGAGGAGACCTGGTTCGTTCATAGTTTCAGCCTCCTCGTAGAGACCCCCAGGGTAGGGGCCAGCTCCACTCCCCTGGGAAGTTGGTTGCAGATCCTAGCTGTCCTGGCTGAGAAGCAGCGCCTCCTGATGTCGAGCCTGAGCCTAGCCTTGGTCAACGTATGGCCGTTATTCCTAGTTACTCCTGGTAGTGCTCGGGGGAACAGGGACTCTCCTGTTCCCCACTGGTCCCACCTTGGCCAGTTTGTAGACGACCACTACATGCCTCCTCAGCCTTCTCCTGTGGGGGCTGAGCAGGTTCAGGTCCCGTCGCCTCTCCTCGTAGGGCCTGCCCTGCTGCCCCTGACCATGGGGGCGGCCTCCTCTGGCCCCTCTCCATGCCGCCCACATCCCTCCTGAAGTGCGGTGCCCAGAACTGGACGCAGTACTCCACCTGCACCTGACCAGTGCTGCATAGAGGGGGAGGATCACCTCCTTGGCCCTGCTTGAGATGCATCTGTGGATGCATGACATGGTACGGTTGGCCTTCCTGACCGCGTCCCCACGCTGCCGGCCCATGTTCGTCTTGCCCGCAATAATGACTCCAAGATCCTTTCCTGCCTCTGCACTGACGAGAAAGGAGTTCCCCAGCCTGTAGGTGTGCTGCTGGTTCTTCCTCCCCAGGTGCAGCACCTTGCACTTGTCAGTGTTGAAACCCAGCCTGTTCTTATCTGCCCATCCCTGTAACCTGTCCAGGTACCATTGCAGCCTGTTACTCCCTTCTAGCGTGCCCACTTCCCCCCACATCTTAGTGTCATCTACGAATTTGAACAGGGTGCTTTTTACCCCCTCGTCCAAGTCGCTGATGAAGATGTTGAACAGCGCAGGCCCGAGGACCGAGCCCTGGGGGACCCACTGCCCACGTGCCTCCAGGTCGAATAGGACCTGTCCACCACCGCCCTCTGGGTGCGGCCCTCCAGCCAATTAGTGACCCGTCTGACTCTGTAGGTTTGGCCTCTGTCCTGATGCAGACTCCCCTGAACCGGAGCAGACCTGGGAGCTGCCTGCAGATGAAAGCTGCTCAGGCTGGTGGCCCAGACGAGGCTCGATCCCAGGGACAGGGAAGGGGCGGTGGGTCTCCACTCTCCAGCAGCATGAGCACCGTCCCTTGGTGCAGAAATCTCCTTTCCACAACCTGGTGGTGGGGTCAGTGCTCCACAGATCAGCGGTTCTTGTTCCCCTGGTGCCCCTGCAATCATTTCACGGCCCAGGAGCAGACCAAATTTGCATTTCCCCTCCCCTGCCCTTAGCATGTGGATCTGATATGGCCCCAGCATCGCTCGAGCTGCTTTCCCAGGGAGCGATGTCCCTGCAGGCTCTGTCGTGGTGCTGTGATCACCTCCCCACGCTGGGACAGAGTTACAGGGGCTCATCTCCAGCCTCATGCCTGTGGAGGTGTATTAGCAATGTGCGGGCCGGGGGCGACCCGGACCCGTCTTTGCGCACACGGGCTGCGGCCAGCAGCCCGGGCACGCAGGGCTGGAGAAAACCACGGGGCGGTTTGGTACGCGCGAGCTAGAATTAGTTATGGAGGCGTAGTGGTTGATTGAAAGATTATTTACTTACACCGAAGATGGTTGTGGTGCAGGCAGAAAACCTGCTTGAGTTACAGTTGTAGATAGAAAAGAAGAGAGGCGGACTAGAGTTCCTTCCCGTGAACACTCTTCTAGCCCATCCGGTTGGAGGCTCTAAACCACGAGCCCGTTATCGCAACCGGAGAAAGTACATACGGTAAAGAGCTCTGAATACACTCACTCACATGACGTTTGCTAGGCTCCGTGGATCCTTTTTGCGCGCAGGGAAGAAGGATATGTCGGGATTGTGCTCGGTGATGGGGAGAGGCTAGAGGCTGATCAGACCTCTGTCGCCTGCTTGAAATGCGTTGGGTCCGTGAGGATCCGCAGCGCTTAGAGATCTTCACACAGCGTGAAGTCTCCTCCTCCTGGTGTTCATGGAGTCCTCCAACTTGGGCGGAAACCACACAAGCTTTTTATACGGCTAGCAAGCCAATCACTAGCCGCCACGTGTGAATAATTTAGAACTAGCCAATGGTGGGGCACAAATTTGAATACGAATGGCGGGAACTCCTTGCAACGTGCATCTCTGTGCTGCAACAAAGAAATGCACCCTGCAAAGCTACAAAACGGCGGGAACTTCTTTGTACCTGGGGTTCTCTTTTGCAGCGGAAAACGCCACCGTGCAAAGAAGCTGCAATTTGGCGGGAAATAATTCAGTGGTGCCAAAGCGCACACAAAACAAAAATCACAACTTTGGGTTGTGACAAGCAAGAGCTGCAGGATTCTGAGTCTTCCTTCTCTCCCCTCTTCCACACACTGTGGCCTCCGTCTCCTCAGTCCCAGGCCAGCACAGGAGACTGGCAGGGCTTTCCCCGTGCCAGCAGCACCAGGGCTCATGTGTGCCCTCCCTTCCCCTCCCACAGGTGCTGGGACCCTGCAGACAGCTGAGCAGCAGCCTGCTGAGGAGGGGCCGGTGATCCTGGAGCTGCAGAGGATGTGCGCAGGGAGCCTGGAGGAGAGGAGCTCCCTGACCCCTGAGCCAGGCCAAGTGCAGAAGGGGCAGGGCAGGCCTCCAAAGCAGGAGGAGAGCTCGGAGGTGAGCAGGGCACCCGGTTCACTTGTGATGGGGAGTACAGGTGGGGCAGAGCGCAGGAGGAGCCCGGGGTGCTGTAATGAATTTGGGGAGCAGAGAGACCTGAAGAGCACGAAGGCTGCATCCCTAACTACATTAGCAGGAGCTGCCTCCCAAGTGCAGATACCAGGGGTGCTGGCATGGGCAGGCCGGGTTACAGTGCGTGGAGCTGGGGCTCCCTGCCTGAGAACGTGCTGCCCAGGCTGCCTCAAAGGACCAAGCAAATAGCGCAAGATGAACTGGCCTAAAGCCAGCACCTGAACTCCTGTATCCGTGGCTGCATCCACATCACATGTCAGCTGGAGACTGGGGAGTTGTGTCCCCTTACCTGTCATGGCTAAGATTGCAATTCGTGGTAGTACCCAGTGATTGCAGACAGGGCTGTGGGGGTGGGGAGCAGCTGGCGCAGGAGACACTGATGGTGCAACGCTTGTGCCTGCAGCTCCGGGAGGTGTTCGAGGACGTGGCTGTGTATTTCACGCGGAAGGAGTGGGAGCTGCTGGATGATGAAGACAAGGTGCTTTACCAGGAGCAGATGCTGAAGAATTACCAAGCCCTCGTTTCCCTGGGTAAAGCTCTGGGTCTTGTTTCCCCCGGAGATATGTGAACTGTGCAATTTTGTATTCACCTCCTTGTTCCAAGTCTCATCATCATGAACTTATGGCTGGAGGTTTAAATCCCCTTCCTCCCCACTGCCCTGTCAGTGATCAGGCCTCCCTCACATTTCAGACTGAGGTCTCCTCCTTCATTTGCTCCAGCCGCCTTCACCTGTGCCTTCCCCATTCTTGTGACTCCTGGTTCTTCCGCATGCAGCAGTTTCTTGGCAACATGATCTCCCTTTGCCTTCTCAGCATGTTCACACCAACTCCAGGTCATTGCACGTGAATGCACGAAGAGCTGTTCTCTGGGGGAGGATTCTGATTTCCTCCCTGTCTGGCCTAGCGAGTCCTCTCCAGACACATGTAACAATCCTAGCATGCTCTGTTCTGTGATACCTAAGTCCCCTCTCTCCTGTCGTTATGACCCAGCAGAAGTTAATAGAAAGAGTTATCATCCTCTGCTGCTCCAACAGTGGGATGATGCATTTCTTCACCTGCTCCTCTACCGATGTGTACACAAGGTGTAACCCAGGTTTGTATGCCATGAGGTCCTTGCAAGCTCCTGTCCACATCCCACCCTAACATCTGTAGACAGGAGACTCTGTTGTATTTTTTTTCTCAACCTGTGCTCTCCAGCTCTCTCTGCCACTCTCAGAAGTTTTCTTGTGCTCTTCCTAAAATCCCTCTGCTGATCGGATGCCCATTGTTGTGATGACAAGAAGTGGGCTAGGTGCAGGACCTAGTGAGAACCAGTTTTCATTCCCAGAGGATGTCTAATGTAGGGGCTTGTACTGGCTTGTGTGTGCGGTTGAGGTACTGAGCTTTTACTAGGTCAGTTTGCTTTTCCGATGCTTTCTATCCCCTGCTTTTGCCCAGAGGATTTCCTGTGGGAAGTGCTTCTGTGTTTTGTCCTGCTCGGCAAAGACCATCTAGACCATTTCTATGTTATGCCCTTTCCCATGCTGTGAAATGTCTCTTTCAGCCTTCTTTTGTCCATATCCACGACTCCCAGGAACTTGGTGTTCAACCCTGCGGTACTTGCCAGCCTGTGCCCTCCTCACCCCTCCTGGGATGATCTTCCCAATCGATGGCATGATTGCTGAGTTGCAGCTACACTTATTATGAAATCATGCTTTCCTGTCCCTGATGATGATGAATTACATTCTCCCAGAAAAAAAGTCTGTGTCAGTCCCTTGTCATGTATGCTTTTCACTGCCATAAGTCCCTTCACTAAGCTCGTTTTCACTTTTCCTGGATTTCACTGATAAGATGAATGTTATCCAACCATATGTGTGTCGAATAGCTCTTCTTTTTGGTACCTTGAAAACAGTGAAAGCTTTGTTTTTGCTC
Organism: Alligator mississippiensis; assembly: GCF_030867095.1. Classification (NCBI taxonomy): domain Eukaryota; kingdom Metazoa; phylum Chordata; order Crocodylia; family Alligatoridae; genus Alligator; species Alligator mississippiensis. The sequence goes on along the minus strand of NC_081825.1, from coordinate 2,544,441 downwards.
CCCAGTACAACATAGATTTCATAGAGGTTAGGGTTGGAAGATAGCTCAGGAAATCAGCGAGTCCGACCCCCTGCCCTGGGCAGGAAAGAGCACTGGGGTCAGATGATCGCAGCCAGGTGCTTGTCCAATTTCCTATTAAAGACCTCCCAGGTAGGGGAGACCCCCAGCTCCCTTGGAGCCCATTCCAGATTCTGGCCACCCTTACCGTAAAAAGTTCTTCCTGACGTCTAATTTAACTCTGCTCTCCATCAGTTTGTGGCTGTTGTTTCTAGTTACTCCAAGGGGTGCCCTGCTAAACAGAGTCCCCTATTCCTGCTGACCCCCTCCAAAGAATTTATAGACGGTCAGCCTCTTGTGGAGGCTAGAGAGATCCAGGTCTCAATCTCTCCTTGCAGGGTTTTGCCTGCAGGCCCCTAACCATGTAAGTAGCCCTCCCCTGGACCCTCTCAAGCTTGTGCATATCCCTCCTGAAGTGCAGCACCTGAAACTGCATGCACTTCTCCAACTGCAGCCTGAGCAATGCAGCATAGAAGGGAAATATTGCTTCCCTAGATCTGTGCACGGTGCACATGCCACTGCATGATATAGTGCGGTTAGCTTAATTGATCACTTCGTCACATTGAGAACTCAAGTTCATCTTGGAGTCATTTATGACTCCGAGATTCCTTCCTACCGCTGTGCTGCTTACAAAGTCATCTCCCAGTCTGTAAGCCTGTTGGAGATTCCTTCGCCCTAGATGCAGTAATATGCCTTTATCTTTGTTCACCTGCATCCTACTCTGTTCTGCCCACATTTTCATCCTCTTCAAATCCAGCTGAATCCATTCCTGCCAAGGTCAGTCATGCAGGATCCACCTGCTCTGAATCCGTGCTAGTTGCCCTTCAGTATTATTTTTTCTGCTGGGCTCTCACAAATGTGACCCTCAATAATTTTTTCACAGTTTTTCCAAAGGATAGAGGTGAGAGTAACCGGCCTATAGTTACCCAGATCCTTCTTCCTCCCCTTCTTGAAAATAGGGACCACGTTGGCCCTTTTCCAGTTCTCTGGGACCTGTCCTGAGCACCACAAGTGCCCAAACAGTCGTGCCAGTGGTTCTGCTGTGAGACAAGCCAATTCCTTCAGCACCCTTGGAGGAAGATCCTCTGGGCCTGCTGACTTAAACATGTCCAGCCCCTCCCAAGAGTCCCTTCACTAGGTTGGTGCTAACTGTTGGTGAGCTGGTGTCCCTCCTGTCCCTCTCATGCATCTTCTTACCTGTCCCTGGTGACTCTGTCAGTTTAATGCCCTTTCTAAATCGGGAGTAATTGGTGCTTTGTTTCCTGTGAGCATTCTTCATCCACCTGGGTAACAAGGACTGTTATCTCTTGAAGCCTTTTCCCTGCAGTGCCTTCTCTTTCATCTTAAATGCCCATCCTCCCTTGTCCATCAAGGCCCTAGTAGACACCTTGAGTTCATTGGATCCATTGCCCAAATCCCGGCTGGATTCTGCATCCTGTACCCAGTCACAAATGCTCTTTAACCACTGCCCAAACAGGATATCAGGGTCCCACACCTGACTTAATCAGCAGCATCCAGCGAGGACAGTTGAAGCTCTGGGTCTGTGATGATGAGGACATTGAGGAAATCTCAAGATCAGAGGACCAGCTGCTGGGTGAGTTGTGGCTATTCCTCCCTCCTGACTCTGCTGTCAGTAAAGTTACATAACCAGAGTGCCAGCAAGACCTGGAAATCACAGGCCTGCCCTATGCTGCCATTGCAGGATGCTGACTGGATCTGGGGGCAGATGCCCTGCCCCCTCCCCCCCCGCCCCCCCCCCCCCCAAATTTCCAGGATGCACGCAGTGGCAATAGCACCAAAAATCTCTTATCAGTGCATGGGTGTGAGGGTATGCGGTTTGTGTGGGGTTGTTTGTAGATATATGTATATTAGACATGGGGACGGGTGTGGGGGTATATGTGGATGTGTGGGTGGGTATGGGTGGTTTGTGGGGATGTGTAGGTGAGCTTGGGGTTTGTGGGGGGGTAAGGTGTGTGTGCGCTGTGTGCGTGTAGCAGTGAATGAGGCTTCCCCCAGAGTCTTGTAGGTGTGAGTGTTAGGGGGTGTAGGGGAGGGTGTGGGTAGGTGTGGGCTTTGTGGGGTGTATGATTGGTGGTTGGTGTGGTTATGGGGTTTGCCTGGGAGGGTTTGAGGGTATGTGGGGTGTGCATGGGAGTGCCTGCATGAGCCCAACTGAGCCGGTCACTCCATGTCCCCACCCCACAACAGCTCAGATCCCGCATGCCCTGTGGTGCTGCTTCACCACTGCTAACAGGGCACAGCCCCAGCATAGCGTGCACCAGGTCCACCCATGCTTGACACATTCATCCGCCCCTGGGCATGTAGCGTGGGTAGGGCAGCTCCTTCTGGCAGCTGCCCCCAGCCCCACGCTAGTACTGGGGACCAGCGCTTACCGCCCTGACCCCACATGCCCTGTGCCAGCTCCAGGCTTGCCCTTCTAGTCTCAGCAGAACCAGTAGCATCTGGGCCGAAACTTGCTTGTTGTGGAGGAATAACAGACCCTCCCCCTCACTGCTGCCTGGCAATTTCTGGTGCAGCTACCTGCAACTAAGCAAGTTCCCTGGTGGCTTGCGCACTGCTGCCTCTGGGCTGCCGTGCGACTGGTCTGTACTGTCACTGCTGCCGCACAGGTCAGCCCAGAGGCAGTGGTGATGGAGTCACAGGGCCGCCTGGTGTGGCATGGGCTTCAGGAAGCCGCACCAAAATCTGCCCTACAGTGGTGAGCAGGAGGACCTGATTTTCCCTGCAACAAGCAACATTTCTTTTTCTGATGCAGCTGTTGCTGCTGCTGCTGTTCAGCCTGGAGGGGCGAGCCTGCAAGTTCTGCCGGGGCCCTGGCTTAGCAGCTGTGGCACGAGAAAGAAGCTGCTGCTCAGTGTGGAGTAAAAGCGGACTCTCTGCCTCCCCACCCTCCACTGCTGGTACTTGCTCATGCATCTGCCCAGAGCCTGCACGGGGCTGCTCTGCATCTGGTCTGCGTTGCCACTGCTGCCCCGCTGGGCAGCTCAGAGATAGCGGTTACGGTAGAAACTCGGGGCCACCGAGCACGGGCTCCAGACAACTATACCTGGAAGCACTGGTGTCAGGTGGGGCTGCTTTTGCCCTGTGCTAGGCTGCGGTTTCTCTCCCATGCTGCCACTGCTCAGCCCGGGCAAGCCAGGCTGGAGCTGGCAGGGTGCGCACGGGGTCATGTCTGCGCACACTAGTACCAGCTGTTACCACGTGGCTGTAGACAGCCAGAAAGAGCTACAGCTACCCGGACTGCCTAGAAAGGCTGTGGATCCATCCCAGCCCCACTTTACGCCCAGCGGGCAGCAGGATGTGCCACAGCTAGGCAGCACGTCAGCCAGTTGGGACCAAGGAACCCTCTGAAGGTAGACAGGCCGTATTTTGCCCACCCCTGCTGTAATGTGTCCGGGCAGGTGTTGTTCCCACTCTCTGAAATTGAACAATGTGGAAACAAGCAACTGATCCCTTTTCCTTCTAATGACAGATGTTAAGGGACAATCAGGTTTGTTGTCTTGATTTTCAGCCCAGATCCAGTTTCCATGGGCTTCCATGATCTTAAGTTGCCGTCTTCACTCAGCAATGTAAGAGTTAATTCTGCAGCCCAAAGTAGCCACCCTCTCCCAGGGTATTATGGGATTTGTAGTCCCCCATTAAAATCAGCATGGTATACACAGGTTCTGTGTAGCCATTCCTGTGGGACAAGAAAGAAGCTGAGGCTGTCCCTGGCTGCTTCTGGTCAGGTTGACCTGGATCCCAGGAAGAGTTTCATCCTGATCTCAGGCTGCATTAAGTGCCTCCATGTCACGGGTGGGATTCAAAAGATTTCAGGTTGTGGCAGAAAGTGAATCCCCCGTGGTTTGCACTAGAATTGTCCCCTGTTATCAGATTTGCCCGTTACTTTGGGGTTTGCTCATTTCTTAGGGGTACGTTTCTAGGGTCTTTGTAATTCTATCAGTGTGCTGTTTGTGTTACTTGTGTTTGTGTATGGAGCTGTATCTCTCCCTTCTGCAAGTCCTCACCCCCTATGGAGCTATCTTGCAGGACTTGGTTTCAGTGGGGCTGGGTTTCTCCAGTCACCAAATCAGTTAAATGCATACACACAAATAGATTAATGTGACATGCTTGACCCAACTGGGTTGATCAGCATGGACAGGCTGACACCCTCATATGCCAGGAATCAGTTTATTAAGGTAACAATAAAATGCAGTCAGACACAAGCACACAGGTGAACAGAATACCTCTGAATCAGGCTGGGTGTCCAGCTGTCACCCTCATGGGCCAGCATTCAGTTCATCAGGGCACGTCTGAACTAAACTTGGTCAATCAGCCTATATAGGCTGATCCTCTTTGTGTCTCAAACTCGGCACGTCCCAATCTTTTGCCCTAACTGTCCTAGTAGGTATAGACTCTTGATGAGCGGGCCCCACAGGATTTTGGGGCTTCACAGGGGTCTTTGTCTTAGGTAAAAGAAATGTTGCTGCAGAGCAAGTGGGGAAGCCTAAATAGAGAAGGAAAAATACACCCAGTTACCACCAGTTTGACTATAAAAGTTATTTATTGCTAAGTATATGAAATGTACAATGGTATTAGTAGTAATAGACATGAAATGAAAACTAAAAAGAATTGCAATATTACCCTGGTTTAATTGTGTATCTGGGAAAACCTAGCTCAAGCTTAACTAAAAAATTCGTGTTCAGAAAGCTATGCCTACAGAGAAAAAGAAAGAGAGAGCGAGAGCTGGGATCTCACCACTCCAAGGCACTCGGGTGTTTTGCTGAGAGCTAAAGTTCCCAGCATGATCGTTGAAGGTTAAACAGGTGAAGGAAAGAGATGATCTGTTTTTCCCAGTTTCTCGAGATCAGTGGCAGATGGTGTCAGAGAGATTTCTCCCTCTTGAAGCACACTTTTTGCTGCTTTCTTGTACCCTTACTCCAGCCTCTTCAACATATTCCTTTAATTGTGTAAATCAAGAGGGTCTCAAGCTGTCACTGATAGTGAAAACCCTGTTGTATAAACACTTTCAATTTAAATGAACTGCCTTTTTCAGTGACAAGAGATTATCTGGTTTAGAACATCTTAAGAAACTGATTAAGAACCAGGAAAAACATAAAATTTTAAGGAGTAACCACATACCTAGGTGCCAGCTTGAAATTATTATGAATATAGAAGATATTATGGAACGGCTTCTCAGATGACCTAGCTATGCTTGGACTGTGAAGTCAGCATCAGTGCTGTGTATTTTGCCTGTTGTGATAAGCCTCAGCTTAGCATGACTTTCAGATCTTCTTGTAGACTTTTAACAGGGGATTACTTGGAGTGTTCATAAACTTTGTGGGGAGGACTTCCACCAGTCATCCTGGGAAAAGTATGATAGCATTTGTGGTCAGGGCTCCACTGGGCTGGACGTTGTGATGAACCCTGAACCATTGTTCAGATGTCACCCATACCCCATCTGACTCGGTCTTTTGCCTGAGCATTCCCTAAATGGGCGAACGAGTTTTAGTTGATCAAATTTAAATAGGCTTACCGTACTGAGGCGGAGCAGTGTATGGGCCAAGATGCCTATTAAACTTTTCTGCTTAGCTGTGGTTAGGTGAGGGGTGTGTGTGGGGTGGGATTGGCGGGGGGAGGAGTATGGATAGAAAAAGTCCTTTGTAAGCCCCTCAAGCTGGGTGCCAGGGCTCCGTAAGGAACACAGAGCTGACAGGTAACATCCCTTGCTGTTTCCTCTTTGGGGCCTTGAGTGTCATGAAGCCTCAGACTCAGTGGAGAGTCCTGGTTCAAGTTCATGACAAAGCCTTAGGCCGTTTGAGGACTCCTGTGACCTGGAGGCCATCTGGGACAGGTGAGCAAAGGAAAGCTTCATGCATGCTCTATGTCCTCCCCTCATCCTCAGCCCCTTAGAGCTTGAAGCTGTTCAGGCACTGCCCTAATGCACGTGTTCCAAGTCTGCTTGTCCCAGCAGGGCCTGAGGTGATGGTGTGGACAGCTGGGGCAGATACCCTGAGAGTCTCGGTCTGAACTGCACCGAGTAGGGAACATTACCCCAGCATAGGGACCTTCTCCACCCTTACCTCCAGCACTTGGGGTTTTGACTGGAAGACCTTGTTTTCTTGAGGGAACACAATGCCAAGGTCCAGGCCTGCTCTGAAGCCCATCCCAGTAGACAGAATAGAAGTATTTTCCCTTTGCCAGCAGGGTAGAAACTAATCTGGAGTTTCTCTTCCCCATGCAGGAGGCGCAAGGCTGCTGAGCAGAGCGGAGGAGCAGCCTCCTGTGGAAGGGTCTGCAGACCTGGAGCCAGCGCAGACTTCCCCAGGGAGTTTGTGTGAGATGGACTCCCTGGGACCTGAGAAGGAGCCATGGCACGAGAGTCAGGGGAGGCCCCAAACGCAGAAGGAGAATGTAGCCATGAGCCAGGTATCTTGATTTGGGTGTGAAGGTGGAGAAGGGGCGGAACGTAGAAAGAGCCCTGAGTGCAGGCAAGAATTTGTGGTGCTGAGAGACCTTAAGAGCCACTGGAAAGATGCACTGCATCCAATCAAAGACAGTGTGGAGGGCCTGAGAGGGAAGCAGCAGCTCACTTCCAAGCACAGGGGCAGAGCTCACCCCAATCAGAAGATCAGGAAAACGTTTCAGTGCCCATCACTCCTGGCTCTTCACAAGATAAGGTAGACTGGGGAGAAGTCCCATGTATGCACTAAGTGTGGGAAGAGCTTCTCCTGACTCTCTGCCCTTGTTGCTAACTGCCAGGTCCTTCCTAGAGAGCTACCCCACCGCTTCAACAAATGGGGGAAGAGCTTTGTGCGCCCCACAGACCTGGTCTAGGACTTACATGTGCATAGGGGAAACTGTCAGGCACACCTGTGTCAAAAGTGGCATGACTTTCACCCCTTTTTTTCTCCCTGCATCCAGGACTGGTACATCCCCCTAGGGAGGAAGATACACCAGTGCACTGAGTGCAGGAAGAACTTCATCTACTTGCAAGACCTGTCCCAGCATGAGTGTGCACGGCAGCACTGCACCCAGTGTGGGAAGAAATTTGGGCAGTTCTCCGACCTGGCAAGGCACTGGTGCATGCACACAAGGGAGAAGCCACATCAGTACTCGGAGTGTGGTAAGAGCTTCACTTACTCCTACCAGCTAGCTCGACACCAACGTATTCACACAGGGGAGAAGCCCCATCAGTGCTCAGAGTGTGGGAAGAGCTTCAGTTACTCCTCTCAGCTGGCTCGGCACCAGCGTATCCACACGGGAGAGAAGCTACATCAGTGCTCAGAGTGTGGGAAGAGCTTCGCTCAGTCTTCCACCCTGGCTCAGCACCAGCGTATTCACACTGGGGAGAAGCCACATCAGTGCTCAGAGTGTGGTAAGAGCTTCACTTACTCCCGCCAGCTGGCTCGGCACCAGCGTATTCACACTGGGGAGAAGCCACATCAGTGCTCAGAGTGTGGACAGAGCTGCAATTACGCCTCTGACCTGGCTCGGCACCAGCGTATCCACACAGGGGAGAAGCCATATCAGTGCTCAGAGTGTGGGAAGGGCTTCGCACGTTCCTCCAGGCTGGCTGAGCACCAGCGTATCCACATGGGGGAGAAGCCACATCAGTGCTCAGAGTGTGGGAAGAGCTTCCGTTACTCCTCCGGGCTGGTTGAGCATAAGCATGTCCACACGGGGGAGAAGCCACATCAATGCTCAGAGTGTGGGAAGGGCTTCGCTCATTCCTCCAGCCTGGCTGCGCACCAGCGTATCCACATGGGGGAGAAGCCACATCAGTGCTCAGAGTGTGGGAAGAGCTTCACTTACCCCTCCCAGCTGGCTCTGCACCAGCGTATCCACACAGGGGAGAAGCCACATCAGTGCTCAGAGTGTGGGAAGAGCTTCCGTTACTCCTCCGGGCTGGTTGTGCATAAGCATGTCCACATGGGGAAGAAGCCACATCAGTGCTCAGAGTGTGGGAAGGGCTTCGCTCTTTCCTCCAGCCTGGCTGCTCACCAGCGTATCCACATGGGGGAGAAGCCGCATCAGTGCTCAGAGTGTGGGAAAAGCTTCAGTTACTCCTCCGACCTGGCTCGGCACCAGCGTATCCACACAGGGGAGAAGCCACATCAGTGCTCAGAGTGTGGTAAGAGCTTCACTTACTCCCACCAGCTGGCTTTGCACCAGCGTATCCACACTGGGGAGAAGCCACATCAGTGCTCAGAGTGTGGACAGAGCTGCAATTACGCCTCCGAGCTGGCTCGGCACCAGCGTATCCACACAGGGGAGAAGCCATATCAGTGCTCAGAGTGTGGGAAGAGCTTCCGTTACTCCTCCGGGCTGGTTGAGCATAAGCATGTCCACACGGGGGAGAAACCATATCAGTGCTCAGATTGTGGGAAGAGCTTCCGTTACTCCTCCGCGCTAGTTGAGCATAAGCATGTCCACACGGGGGAGAAGCCACATCAGTGCTCAGAGTGTGGGAAGAGCTTCATTTACTCCTCTGAGCTGGCTCGGCACCAGCGTATCCACACGGGAGAGAAGCTACATCAGTGCTCAGAGTGTGGGAAGAGCTTCGCTCAGTCTTCCAGCCTGGCTCAGCACCAGCGTATCCACACAGGGGAGAAGCCACATCAGTGCTCAGAGTGTGGTAAGAGCTTCACTTACTCCCGCCAGCTGGCTCGGCACCAGTGTATCCACACGGGGGAGAAGCCACATCAGTGCTCAGATTGTGGGAAGAGCTTCATTTACTCCTCTGAGCTGGCTCGGCATGAGCGTATCCACAAGGGAGAGAAGCTTTATCAGTGCTCAGAGTGTGGGAAGAGCTTCGCTCAATCTTCCACCCTGGCTCAGCACCAGCGTATCCACACAGGGGAGAAGCCACATAAGTGCTCAGAGTGTGGTAAGAGCTTCACTTACTCCCGCCAGCTGGTTCGGCACCAGCGTATACACACTGGGGAGAAACCACATCAGTGCCCAGAGTGTGGGAAGAGCTGCAATTACTCCTCTGAGCTGGCTCGGCACCAGCGTATCCACACAGGGGAGAAGCCATATCAGTGCTCAGAGTGTGGGAAGAGCTTCCGTTACTCCTCCGGGCTGGTTGAGCATAAGCATGTCCACACGGGGGAGAAACCGTATCAGTGCTCAGAGTGTGGGAAGAGCTTCCGTTACTCCTCCGGTCTGGTTGAGCATAAGCATGTCCACACGGGGGAGAAGCCACATCAGTGCCCAGAGTGTGGGAAGAGCTTCATTTACACCTCTCAGCTGGCTCGGCACCAGCGTATCCACACGGGAGGGAAGCTACATCAGTGCTCAGAATGTGGGAAGAGCTTCACTCATTCCTCCAGCCTGGCTCAGCACCAGCATATCCATGCAGGGGAGAAGCCACATCAGTGCTCAGAGTGTGGGAAGGTCTTCACGCAGAGCTCCACCCTGGCTCAGCACCACACAGGGAAGAAGTCGTATCGATGCTCAGAGTGTGAGAAGAGCTTTGCTAACCCTGATGGACTGACTCAGCAGCAGCGTATCCATACTGTCATATCTAAGTGAGTTGAGTGCCCTTGTCACAGTAGAACTGCCGTGAATAACCACAGTTACTTTCAAATTTAGTACATTCTGCCTCATTAACTATTCCCACTTGACAGTTTGTTATTGGCTACTCCTAATGTATAAAAACTTGTGCAACTTCCGCCCAAGTCGGAGACCTCTGAGCCTGGAGAATTCCGGCCACGTGACAGAGTGAATTGGCAGCCTGGTCAACCACCAATTTCTCCCCATCATCGACCGGTCCTGACCTACCCCTATCCTGCATGCTTGTTTCTTTCTACAAACTCGCCGGCTCGGTTCTGTTGCTAGTTACCTGTAACCACGCAAGCAACTTGTTACCTGTAACTACGTAAGCAACCTTACCACCTGCGTCGCAGCCACCAGCGGCGTAAGTAAAGTTAAAGTAAAAGTTATTTTGCAACCAATACGCTGTGTCTCGCCTCTCCATCCACCAGCCCGCCTGACGGCCAAGTAATCAGCAATCCTCAAGTCGGCTCCGGCCATCTGAGACATGGCATCACGAACAGGATCTAAGGGCACGGTGGTGGAGATGAATTTAATTGAGTGCTGCCCCTGGCGCACTGGGACCTGCTGCGTGGAAAACGCAGATGAACTCTGGGCGCATATCGCCTACCACCAGGCGGTAGGAGGGGATGGAAGGAACATTGACGGCGTCTTCTGGGTGAAAGTGGAAGGAGCAGTCATGAAGGAGTGGAGAGCAAAGCTGTTTCCCGGGGCGTTCGGGTGTGTAATGGGCAGTGACTGGGTTTTCTATTGGCCCCCGGATGAAACACTGACCCTATCCCTAGCGTGGGTGAAGGCAAAGAAGGCGGAAAAACTGACCCCCGCTCAAGAGTTTGCCCAGTGCACCCAGTACCTGAGGGGAGGAGGGGAACCCACCCCACCAGCCTGGTTTAACTGTCTGGCTTTAGTGCCTGGATCACGCGGTCACGAACTCCTCGGCCAGCTCCAGGAAGGCCTAGAGACCAAGAGCTGCCACGCGGCAAGATGGGGGGTGACAAAGTGGAATAAAGGAAAAATAATAAATGTATTATTCCGTTCGGTAGCGGGTTTACTACAGGAGAACGCAAACCTAGAGGCTCAGTTGCACACAGTGGGCAAGGAGTCACTGGAGCAGGCGGCGGGGGGCTCTGAGCCAATGCTCGAAAATGGCGCTGGCCGTATGGTGCTGCTGCCAGAAAATGGCGCGGAGGAAAGCAAAAAGGGCACGAAAATCCCCCTGGGAGGCAGGCTGGCCACGTCATCGCCCACGGCCCCACCCCTAGGAGTGGCGCCAAAAGAAGCCCCGTCCCCTGACTTGGAGCCAGTAGTGGAACTGCCCCCGTATGAGGGAGGAAAGTTGTATGCAGTGCTCCCGCCGGACACATTTAACCCTCTCCCAACTGCGGCTCACCCGATAGCATTGATGAAACGTCGCAGATGCACAAGGTGACACACGCACTACCATTACATATCGCATGCGCACTTGACCAGAGATACAAGAACTTTGTCGGGAATCAAAAATGAAACCTGAACAAACTCTAGCCATATGGCTAGGACGACTGATTGTGGAATTCGGATCTGACGTACTAGACTCAGAAGAAGCTGTGTGGGCCGGGAGCGGTCCGAGGCGTTCGGGGGCGCATGGCGCGGGCTGTGGCCAGCAGCCCTGGCACGTGGGCCGGGGAAAGGCGGCACGACGGACTAGAATTAGGCACGGACTCGTAGCAGTTGATTAAAGATTATTTTACTTACACCGTAGATGGTCGCGGTGCAGGCAGGAGAAAACTTTGCTTAAGTTGCAGTTACAAACACGAACATGACCTGCAGATAAACTCGAGCCTCTTGAACAACCCGGATCAGAGCTCTGGATACACACACACAAAGTTTGCTAGGCTCCGTGGAATGAGCGCGCAGGGAAGGGGTTCGTCCAGGGATCAGGCGGCGGGGAGAGGCTAGAGGTTGATCAGGCCCCTATATCCTCTAAGGCACACGCTGGGTTCGTTAAGCTCCACAGCGCACCTAGAGTTCTCCACAAGATGGTTACGGAGTCCTCCCTTGCGGGGTTCTCCTCGGAGTTCTCTCTCTCTCCAACTTGGGCAGAAACCACTCAAGCCTCTTACACGGCTAGCAGGCCAATCGCTAGCCGCCACGTGGGAATAATTTAGAACTAGCCAATAGTGGGAACCAAATTTACATACGGGTGGCGGGAACTCCTTTGCACCGTGCATTTCTCTTTGCAACTGAGAAATGCACCCTGCAAAGAAAGCTCCGAATGGCGGGAATAATTCAGCAGTGCCGAAGCGCACACAATCATAACCATGGGTCATGACAGAAGCAAGTGCCTTAACCCGACAAGCGGTGTGGAGTGGAGGACGTGCCACTGATCTGAACGTGATCACGGAAAACATGCATTGGCCCATTCCACTCCCGGCGCTTGTGGTAGGACAAGTGACTCGTAAATCACACGTTTGGCATGAGGGTCACCCACAGAAGGTCAGTGCAGAACAACTTCTCTTGGCCATAATCGGAGTGTCGTACCTTTCGTGGAACCCAAGGGTCCATCCACTGGGACTGGCGCAGGCCCAACGCAAGGAAAAATGGGCTCACTGCCATTTACCAAACCCCGGAGGAGTTCCAACGACTGGAGGCCATAGACTCCTGTGTAGAGGTGTACAGAGGGACAGACGCTATCACGCTCTGACTCTTTCTTAACGGTGGGTCAGCCAGCAGGGAGCCTCTTAAGTCATCTCCCACAACTGCAGGCACTCATGAAACATAGTGAGAGAACTCCTATCGACGCAGAAAACCAACCTTTGGCGTATCCGGTCGAGGCCCCGAGGCCGAAGCGTCAGGAACTCGACCTGCGGTGAGAATCACGGTCACTACCCCAAAGAACACTGGAGGAAAGAGCCATCGGGTTCCTCCTCAATCACTCCAGGCTCACGAAGCAGCAGTTGTGTATCCTGGGGAATGAAGGCCAACGACACCTAGCGGCTGAGTTAGGTTTCAAATTCGATGACTGTGGCAGAAATGCCACCGTGGTGCCCCTCTCCAGAGATCTGTCTCCACCAGCCTGGGAGGCTGCTGTTGAATCCCTCAGGGCGGGATCTCCCATCTTGTCTGCATGACAAAAGCCTGGTGCCTGGGAGGCGATGCTCTGGTTACCTGGGCAGGGGGGGAAAGACCCGGCCCTGCGCGGGCCCAGGTAGCCAGGGATGCTTGGCAGATTGGTTGGTTTGTAGCCAGTATTGGCAGCTTCGATTGGACCGGGCTGCTGAGGTCAGAGAGGTGATAAAAGGGCCTGGTCCAAGAAGAAGGCAGCTATTAGCCATGCGGTCATCCAGGTGAATCTGAACCTGGCTCTCTCCTCATCACCACATGCTCCAAGAGTGCCCTGCCTCCAGAGGAAACTCCAACTACCTCTGGACGATGCGAGTGAGTAAGCTACTAGTGATCCGATTAGATATTTAGCTTCAGTAACTCAGATGCGTGTTTAAACGGCTACCTCAGCCACCCTGGTTTGCTCTATGGGATTCCTTTGATATTCCTGTAAGATTTCTATGATACTGCTCTACCTTTTACCCTGTTTCCGCCCTACCCCCTGTCATCAATAAAGTTCTCCTTTGTGACCGGTGTGGGAGATTTATTGAGGGGTGGGTCTAAATTATGCCAAGGAGGCCCCTTAGGTCTGTGGAATAAGGGAGACTTTCCTAATAAGCCCCTGGCTTGGGGAAGTGCCCCAAGTGCTTGTATTGGGTTTAGTACCCATTGGACAATCAGGCCTGCGTTCTCCAAGGCGTGCAGAGCCAGAAGTGAGTCCAGAGCCTTGGGTGGTGGCAGCGGGAACCCCAGGCTAGCGGGTGTGCTCCAGGGAAGGGGTCAGCCGGACGGGAGGCACCCTAAGGGAGGCACTCGGAGCCTGGAAGGTGGTCGGGCACAGGGAGGTGGGCGGCTCAATGCAGGAGCGCCCCCTACTGGCCCACCACACATGGTGGTAGGGGTGGGATCCGAATACCCTGCTGTATTTGAGGCATAATTTGGGGAAAGGAATAGAGTCACTGAAATCCCTTGAGCAAACAATTTCTAATTTGACGTCGGGTCGACTGGTTAGGGTAGAGAGTCAGGATGGCGGGCGAGTATGTCCGGATGACTGTGCTCGAACTGAAGGAACTGGCAAAAGAGAGAGGCCTTCACGCAACAGGAAGGCTAAAGAAGGATGAGCTGGTTAAACTCTTGTGTACCAGTGAGTCAAGACCAGCATCAGCTTCACACTCATCAAGTCCTAGGCCTGACCCAGGACCACACTCCCGCTCGCCAAGCCCGGAGGCTGCCGGGAGATCATTCTCCGAGAGCGAGCAACAGAGACTCCATGAGAGAGAGATGAAAAGGATGGAGCTGGAAGAGAGGAAGCTGGAGTGGGAAGAAAAGAAGGAACAACGACGGCTGGAGGCCCAGCGCGAGAAGGAGCAGCTGGCAGCCCAGCGTGAAAGGGAACAGCGGGAAGACAAGAAGGAACAATGACGGCTGGAGGAGAAAAGGCTGGAGCTGGAAGCCCAGGAAAAGAGGATGCAAATGGACCTCGAGCAGAAAAAGCTTGATGCTCAGCTCCATTTGCAGACCATCGGGGGAAATGTGAACCCTCTGCAAGCATCCAGGGAACCCCCCAAACTGGACGTCTCCGCCTTCACTCGCTACCGAGAAGGAGACGATCCTGCGATGTTCCTAAGCAACTTCGAAAGACAAGCCCAGCGGTGTAAGGTGCCGGAGGAAAAGATCATGATGTACCTGTCTGCGCTGGTAGAGGGTGACATGGCGGTGGTCCTGAACAGCCTGCCCTCAGACGCAGCTGATGACTATAATGCCTTCAAAGCTGCTGTGTCCAAACGGTTCAAGTTAGGACCGGATTATTTTCGGAAAAAATTCTGGAATACGCACCCACAACCCGAAAAGTCATTGACTGATTATGTGGTCACGTTGTACGACACATACTTTAAATGACTAGCTGAAGCCAAGGTTGACAATTTAGATAAGGCAAGCCATCACCTGGTGCTGGAACAATTCTATTTTTGGTGTCCGAGAGAGGTTAAGACCCTGGTCAGGGACCCCAAAGATGCTTACGAGGCCGCAGACATTGCAGACCGACTGTTGCTAAACCGTGAGAAGCCTCCCTACTCTGCGAAGGAGCAAAAAGGGTTCCAAAGAAGGGGGGAAGGGAGGCCCAGGTCAAAAAGGGGAAAGAGGGCCACCTCCTGCAGAGCGCACGGCGGCCCCAGATTCGGACAAACCACCCAATACGGAAAAGAGGGGGTGCTATAACTGCAGGGAGCAGGGCCACATCAAGCCCAACTGCCCAAAGCTAAGCAATAGACCCAAGCCCATCAGGCGTGCAACAGCCGTGAGCAGTGAGGGGGAGGGCCAGAGCCCCTCTGAGGAGAGTGTCTGTTGCTACAGGATCACAAACTCAGAGGAGGTGATGGCCCCCCAGCGGACCATGATCACGGTGAAGGAGAGGACTCTTGTGGGGGAACTGGACACAGGGGCCAGTGTGACACTAATTAATTCCAACCTGGTCTCACCTGCAGACATAATCCCGGGGAAGACCCTCACTATTCAAGGAGTGGGGTCCACACCCCTGAAGGTACCGGTATTCCGTGCCCCCGTCGTGTGGAACGACTGTGCAACGTACCTGGAAATTTGGGTACTGGAAGGGGCTGCGGTCCCCATCCTGGTGGGACGGGATCTTATAGAGCAGGAAGCCCAGCTCTGGAGGTGGGAACAGATCCAAGAGCCAAAGCCCCGCACTGTTCATGCGGTGACTCGCCTGCAGAGCAGGAAAGCTAAAGAAGGGGGGTTAGAAAATCCCCAGGAGACAGCCACACCATTGGCCGCAGGGGAAGGGACTCCTGCAGACGGCGATTGCACCCTGGTCCCAAAGGGAACTGGTAACCCCGAGGGAGGGTTAAGTAACAGTCCTGGGGAGGTGTGTATTCCGTCAGTGGCAGAGGGAGGTGACACTAGCAGGGAGGAAACCCAGGAAGTCCCTGTGGGTGAGTGTGCACTCCCTGCTGATTGCCTAGCTGGGCAAGAGGAGTTCAAGCGGGAGGTTTGGGAGGACCCCAGCTTGGAGGAACTCCGGCAGATGGCTCAGGAGCAAGAGACTGAGTTCACTCCGGACAAGAGGGAACAGGTGGTCTGGGATAAGGGGCTTCTCTATCGGTTGTGGGTGCCAAAGAACCATGCTGAGACCAGGGAGCCCCAGCGCCAGCTCATAGTACCCCGAAAATACAGACAGCAATTGCTTGCCCTGGCTCATGATCTACCGTGTGCTGGTCACATGGGCAGGGAACGGACACGCCAGCGGTTGCAGGTGAACTTTTTTTGGCCCAGAATTGCCCAGAATGTGACGGACTACTGCAAATCCTGCGAGACATGCCAGCGAATGGGCAAAAGCGGGGACAAGAGAAGGGCTCCCCTGCAGCCCCTCCCGATCATCGACCAACCATTCCACCGGGTGGCAGTGGACATTGTGGGACCGCTGAAGCATAGGACTCGTAGAGGGAAGAAATACATATTGACTCTGGTGGATTACGCAACGCGGTACCCGGAGGCAGTTGCCTTGACCTCCACCGAGGCACCCGTGGTTGCTGACGCCCTCATCAGGGTCTTCTGCTAGCTGGGTTTTCCCTCCGAGATCCTGACGGACCGGGGTGGGAACTTCATGGCAGAGGTAATGGAGTGCCTGTGGGACTGCTGTGGGGTGCAACACCTTAAGACCACAGCCTACCACCCTCAGACAAATGGGCTGGTGGAAAGGTTCAACGGGACATTGAAAGGGATGCTGAAGGCCTATGTGGACTCCAACCCCAAGGGCTGGGATGAGAAACTGCCGCATCTGCTCTTTGCCTACCGGGAGGTGCCCCAGGAGTCCACTGGGTTCTCGCCCTTCGAGTTGATGTTCAGGAAGCGAGTTCGAGGTCCTCTCGATTTGGTGAGAAAGGAATGGGAAGGGAAGATCGCTTCCACAAAGACCTCCGTGGTGGAGTATGTGCTTGACTTCCGTCAAAAACTGACTGACATGATGAAGGTGGCACGGGACTCCCTGGGACAGGCCCAGGAGAAGCAAAGGTCCTGGTATGATGAGAAGGCCCGCTTACGTACCTTTGAGCGGGGTGAGAATGTGATGGTTTTCCTGCCACTAAAAACAGACAAGCTGCAAGCTGCTTGGGAAGGTCCCCATGCTGTCCTGGACAGACTGGATGATGTGACCTATGTAGTGGGTATTAAGGGTAGGAAACCTAAGACAATTCACATGAACATGCTTAAACCCTACTACGACAGAAAGGAGATGGTATTCTGGGTCCCCTCCGTTGAGGGAACTCCGGAGGACCCCGAGGAACTGGTCATGTATGGAGACTGGGATGGCGAGGCAGGGATCGAGGAACTCCGCCTGCCGGACCATCTGCCCTCCCAGGACAAGGACCAGCTGCTCGCAGCGCTCAAGGACTTTGAGACTGTGGTCTCTAACAAACCAGGTAGAACAGACCTGGCGGTACACTCGATAGAGAGGGGCAGCCATCGCCCTATATACTCCCGACATTACCCAGTCAATGAGAAGATGAGGCAAGAAATAGAACGGGAGATCGCGGAGATGGAGGAGTTGGGGGTAATCCGGCCTTCGACGAGTCCCTGGGCCAGTCCGGTGGTACTCGTCCGGAAGCAGGACGGGACCATCTGGTTCTGTGTGGACTACCGGAAGCTGAATGCCATTACCACCCCTGATGCGTACCCTATGCCCAGGATGGACACGCTGCTGGATCGCCTGGGCCCAGCCAAGGTCATCTCTACTCTCGATCTGTCTAAAGGATTTTGGCAGATGGCCCTGGACCCAGATGCCATAGCCAAGTCTGCCTTTACCACACCTACGGGGCTATACGAGTTCACAGTTTTACCTTTCGGTTTGCGCAACTCGCCTGCCTCTTTCCAAAGACTGATTAATAATCTGCTGCAAGGATGTGAGCAGTTTGCCATGGCTTACATCGATGACATCACCATCTTCAGTCCGGATTTCGAGTCGCACCTGGCTCACCTGACCACCGTGCTAGGTAAGATCAAGCAAGCTGGTCTTACGGTGAAAGCCAAGAAGTGCCAGTGGGCACTATCGGAGGTAGTGTACTTGGGTCATCGTGTGGGTGGAGGTCATATTGCTCCCTTGTGGGACAAGATCGAGGCCATCAGGGACTGGCCACCTCCACAGACCAAGAAGCAAGTCAGAGCCTTCCTCGGCCTGGCGGGTTACTACCGAAGATTTGTCCCAGGGTTTGGAGCAACCGCAGCCCCGCTGCACGAGCTGACCAAGAAGGGCAGCCTGGACCCGGTGGTCTGGAAGCAGGGGTGCCAGGAAGCTTTTGACACCCTCAAGGCGGCCCTGGTCAAACAACCGATCCTGAAGGCACCGCTCCAGGATAAACCCTTCTACGTGGCAACGGATGCCTCTGACGTAGGACTGGGAGCTGTGCTCTTACAGGGGCACCAGGAGACACGGCACCCCGTGGCGTACCTCAGCTGGAAGCTAATCCCTCGGGAGCGAGACCTGTCCTCCATTGAGAAGGAGTGCTTGGCCATCGTTTGGGCCCTGAACAAGCTGAAGCCCTACTTGTGGGGACAACAGTTCACTGTCCTGTCGGACCATGCCCCACTGCAATGGCTGCAGACCATGCACAACACCAATGCCAAGCTGCAACGTTGGTCCTGGCAGCTGCAGGAATTTAATTTTACGGTCCAACGCATGAAGCCGGAACGTGATAGCGGATGCCTTGTCACGAAAGGACTCTGGGTAGCGGGTCCTTGGGACTCGGGACTAGTGAGGAGATCACTAGTGTAAGACTGCCATCACGTTTTATGGTTTCTGTATGTTATTGTCTTAACTTGTTTCATGTTCCAGGTTTTTCCCTTTTCCTTCTTCTGGCATCCCGTGGGAACTCCCTGACCCGACACACCCGGACCCACGGCCCTGAGAGGCCCCGTGTCCGAGCTTGTAAAGGAGGGGGGGGAAGTGTGGCAGAAATGCCACCGTGGTGCCCCTCTCCAGAGATCTGTCTCCACCAGCCTGGGAGGCTGCTGTTGAATCCCTCAGGGCGGGGATCTCCCATCTTGTTTGCATGACAAAAGCCTGGTGCCTGGGAGGCGATGCTCTGGTCACCTGGGCAGGGGGGGAAAGACCCGGCCCTGCGCGGGCCCAGGTAGCCAGGGATGCTTGGCAGATTGGTTGGTTTGTAGCCAGTATTGGCAGCTTCGATTGGACCAGGCTGCTGAGGTCAGAGAGGTGATAAAAGGGCCTGGTCCAAGAAGAAGGCAGCCATTAGCCATGCGGTCATCCAGGTGAATCT
This sequence comes from Alligator mississippiensis, assembly GCF_030867095.1. Classification (NCBI taxonomy): domain Eukaryota; kingdom Metazoa; phylum Chordata; order Crocodylia; family Alligatoridae; genus Alligator; species Alligator mississippiensis. The sequence goes on along the minus strand of NC_081825.1, from coordinate 2,525,461 downwards.
GAACCTGGCTCTCTCCTCATCACCGCATGCTCCATGCTTCAAGAGTGCCCTGCCTCCAGAGGAAACTCCAACCACCTCTGGACGATGCGAGTGAGTAAGCTACTAGAGATCCCACTAGATATTTAGCTTCAGTAACTCAGATGCGTGTTTAAACGGCTACCTCAGCCACCCTGGTTTGCTCTGTGGGATTCCTTTGATATTCCTGTAAGATTTCTATGACACTGCTCTACCTTTTACCCTGTTTCTGCCCTACCCCCTGTCATCAATAAAGTTCTCCTTTGTGACCGGTGTGGGAGACTTATTGAGGGGTGGGTCTAAATTATGCCAAGGAGGCCCCTTAGGTCTGTGGACTAAGGGAGACTATCCTAATAAGCCCCTGGCTTGGGGAAGTACCCAAGTGCTTGTATTGGGTCTAGTACCCATTGGACGATCAGGCCTGCGTTCTCCAAGGTGCTCAGAGCCAGAAGTGAGTCCAGAGCCTTGGGTGGTGGCAGCGGGAACCCCAGGCTAGTGGGTGTGCTCCAGGCAAGGGGTCGGCTGGATGGGAGGCACCCTAAGGGAGGCACTCGGAGCCTGGAAGGTGGTCGGGCACAAGGAGGTGGGTGGCTCAACGCAGGAGCGCCCCCTACTGGCTCGCCACAATGACAAGCAAAAAAACGAGTAGTGGCCGCCGGTCACTCCGGTGACCAACCTAAACCCGACCCCACTGACCTTCGCCCCTACACTGAACTCACCATCTACGACCCCGTCAATCCAAGTACTCAACAACAAGTACTCTTCCTCCTCGACACCGGAGACCAAGTCAACGTAATCACTCCGACGATACCCCACCAGAAAACCACAAAAACAATTAGGGTACAAGGACTCAACGCCGTTGCAGTCACAGCAAAAGTTAAATTTACAATCCAAGGTCATCGACGCGCTCTAGAGGCAGTGCTAGGGGGCATCAATATCCTGGGAATTCTGGGAACCAAAGCGCTTAATCTCAAAGAACAAGTGCTACAAGCGCTACCCATCGCTATCCCAGAGCCAGATTGGCATCGACCGACGCTCTGCAACACCTCCACCTGGCGATACCGACCAATCCCAACCAAGGACCCCCTCAAAGGGTCCCTCACCGACCTCCTGCGACAACTCGAGCAACGGGGTTGCATCAAACCAGTAACTGCTAGCATCTACCTATCACCGGGGTGGGGAGTCGCAAAACCTGGAAAACCCGATGGAGCCCAGCTAGTTGTTGATTATAGAGAGGCCAACAAAAGGTGTCAAGTACTTCAGCAACCCAACCCTTCCACCCTACCACAATGTATGTTTGAAATGGCCCAATTCCAGCAAAACGAATGGGTTGTGGTCACACTGGACTTAAAGAACATGTTCTTCTCGATTCCGATTGCTGACCTTGAAGGAGTGTTGAATATGTGCATCGAGGGCACCATGCACAGATGGACGGTCTGCCTGCAGGGATACTGCAACACCCCGTCATTGTCCACTGGTGCTGTGAACAATACCTTGAAAAACTTTTGTGCCTCACACACCCTTCCATCAGATAAGGAATTAAGAATCTGGAGTTATGTTGATGACATCGCTATTATGGGCCACGATAGCTCCATTGTTACTAGCATAGTCAACCAACTAGTAGCCCACCTTCAAGGTGAGGGATGGACGATCAACGAGGAGAAGTCATGCCTGCATCCCGTAGATGACATCACGTTCCTCGCTACCTGATTCATTGGCCCCATCCGCCACAGAATCTCGCATGATGGTCCCGACATCGACCCATTAAAGAAACCCCTGCCCGTAACTAAAAGACATTTTCAGCAGCTTCTAGGTCACTTAAATTGGTACCGGCACTATGTCAACCCCAGCCAGCTAACGCTCCTTACTAAATTACAGCGACAGGTCCGTGACAAGTCCCGAAAATCCACACCTTGGACGGAAGGGGATCAGTGGAACCTGCATCGCCTGTTAGCTGCTGTCAAGGATATGCAGCTCCACGCAATCAACCTTGGTGAACCATCAATCGTGACTCTTGGGTTCACCGCTAACCTCATGTGGGCTGTCGCACACAACCCTCACGATGAACTGGTATACACTGCTCATAAGACTCTTCAAGCAGCACAACACTGGTATGGAGCCGTAGGAAAAATCCTCCTAGCTGGACAGCTAGTGGAGCCATTAGCAAGGGGGCACGGAACGCTCCGCGCTCCTGCTGCTACTTTGTTACCTTTGCTAGATGCAGAAAAAGTCGATCCGCATTTTGAAGGAGAACCTAAGACGTGGAACATGTTGGTGCTCACCCATCATTACAACTGGTGCTGCTGGAAATTTGAAGACATAACACCTGACCCTAGCTCGGGGGATGAGGAAAAACTCCCAATGCTGTATGGAACCTCCGCCCCGGCCTGGATGGCCTCGGATGGAACCTCCCGACATGGCGGAGGCTACGGGTACTATTGTAAGACCTGCCACAACGTGGAAATACTCTGGGCCCACCCAGGTGACAACTCAGTTAAAAAATGTGAACTGTTGGGATTCGTTAAGGTACTGCAACACTGTCTAACGCACCACAATGATACACTTCCAGTTCCAATCATCGCAATCGACTCACAGTACATCTATAAGATTCACCGGTACAGCCCTTCCCACTGAAAATTTAAATAATTGGGAAGACATCTGGGAAACTTTAACTAAATTTACACGGCTCCCACTAGTTAAGCACACCAAGTCACACCGCCCTGACACTGACCCCAGTGCATGAGGTCATCGACAAACTCTTGGAAGATCCACTCCGGACTGACGTAGTTCTGCCCATCACTGCTACCCCCAGTCCTGAAATAAGCCCGTTCCTCGCGTGGCTTCATGAGAATTGGGGTCACCCGGGACCACAGGCCAGCCATCGACGCTGGCACCAAGTCGCTACAGAGCTCACCTTGTATGGAGTTCAACGCAAATGGGAAAAGGTAGCACAAGCCTGTGAGATATGTGCCAAAGAGAAATGCCATCGAATCAAACATCAACTTGGAGCTTTTAACCCCTCGCACTTCCAGGTGGGAAAAGTCTGGCAAGTAGATCTGCTTGGGCCCCTCCCGGGGTCCAAACCACCAAGTAAGGGATTAGTCATCGTTGATTTGGGAACGCGCCAGTTACAGGTCATTCCCTTACGGAAAAGCAACGCCACTGCTGTTGTCTCCACCTTATAGATTCATAGATGTTAGGGTCGGAAGGGACCTCAATAGATCATCGAGTCCGACCCCCTGCATAAGCAGGAAAGAGTGCTGGGTCTAGATGATCTAAGAGTGCTGGGTCTAGATGGATATCCAACCTCCCCTTGAAGACCCCAGGGTAGGGGAGAGCACCACCTCCCTTGAGAGCCCGTTCCAGACCTTGGCCACTCTAACCGTGAAGAAGTTCTTCCTAATGTCCAATCTAAATCTGCTCTCTGCTAGCTTGTGGCCATTATTTCTTGTAACCCCTAGGGGAGCCTTGGTGAATAAAACCTCACCAATTCCCTTCTGTGCCCCCATGATGAACTTATAGGCAGCCACAAGGTCGCCTCTCAAACTTCTCTTGCGGAGGCTGAAGAGGTCCAGGTGCCCCAGTCTCTCCTTGTAGGGCTTGTTCTGCAGGCCCTTAACCATCCGAGTGGCCCTTGTCTGGACCCTCTCCAGGTTATCCGCATCCTTCTTGAAGTGTGGTGCCCAGAATTGCACGCAGTACTCCAGCTGCAGTCTGACCAGCGCGCGATAGAGGGGAAGTATCACCCGTGCTGGTTTCCCCTCAGCATAATTTGTCCTGCTCGGCTCTCACAAATGTGAGCCTTGATAATTTTTTCAAAGACTTTGCCAAGGATGGAGGTGAGACTGACTGGCCTATAGTTGCCCAGGTCCTCCTTCCTCCCCTTCTTGAAAATGGGGACCACATTGGCCCTTTTCCAGACCTCCGGGACTTGGCCCGTGCACCATGAGCGTTCAAATATTCCTGCCAGTGGCTCTGCGATGATGTCGGCCAGTGCCTTCAGCACCCTCGGATGGAGCCCATCCGAGCCTGCCGACTTAAAGGCATCCAGTTCTTCCAAGTGACTCTGCACCATCTCAGGGTCTACGCATGGCAGTCTGGCGCCTTGCTGCTGCCTCTCTACAACCCCAGTGAGAGACTTGTCATGCCCCTCGCTTAGGAACACTGAGGCAAAGAACTCGTTGAGGAGTTCGGCCTTGTCCCCTCTGTCTGTCACCAATTGTTTCTGCCCATTTAGCAGGGGTCCTATTCCTCCCTGTGCCTTCCTTTTACTCCCAATATATCTAAAAAACAATTTCTTGTTGTCCTTTACTTGGGATGCCATCCTCAGCTCCATGGTAGCTTTGGCCCGTCTAACTGCCTCCCTACAAGCACGAGCAGAGGAGGTATATTCATCTTTGGTGATCTCTCCCTGTTTCCACTTTTTATGTGCTCCGCTTTTGGCCCTTAGGCTGCCCTGGATTTCTGTGGTCAGGCAGGGAAGCCTCCTGGCCCCTTTCCCTCTTTTACCTCGCACGGGGATCGTCTCGCTTTGTGCCCGAAGGATCGTTTCCTTAAGGCACAGCCACCCTTCTTGGGCTCCCATCACTTCAAAACTCCTACTCTGCAGTGCGTCCTTGACTAATCGCCTGAGTTCATTGAGATCAGCTTTCCTAAAGTCTAGCACTTTCACCCTACTAGTTACCTTACCCACTCGACATCTTATGTTGAATTGTATTATTAGGTGATCACTGTCTCCCAGATGGCTACCGATCTGTAGGTCCCCTACCATGTCATCCCCCGTTGCCAATACCAGATCCAGTATGGCATTCTCCCTAGTGGGCCATGCACCTCCTGTGTCAGGTGGAGGTCCTGTACACAGGTTAGAAATGTGTGTGAGTGGTGGGACTTTGCTGTCTGTGTCTCCCAGCAGATGTCCGGGTAGTTTAGGTCCCCCATGACTACCGCCTCTTCAGCTTTTATGGTCTCCGAGAGCTGCCTCAGGAGCCCCAAATCTATTTCTTCCCCTTGAAACCGCTGCATTTGCTGCCTGGCAACCTCCTCATGAAATTCAGTCTGACGGAGGACCCCCTTTTAACTCCAACGCCCTGGAAAAATTCGCCCATCTTCACAAAGTCGCCATCTGCCATACCACCCGCAGTCCAACGGCATCGTGGAGAGACACGTCGGCTTATACAAAGAACAACTTCGCCTCAGAGGGGGAGGAATGTACAAAAACTGGATTAAGAACAATCATGACGTCCTCATTTTGCTGAACACCGCAAAGTCACTATGGGACGAGGCTAATCCCAAGAAATCTCTACCATGGGAACCTAAATTCCAACCAGATGAGTTAGTGTGGGTTTCAATACCGCACCCTTGTCAATCTCATCCACAAGTCTACAAGGGAACAGTTCAACGGTCGGAACAGTATCCCAATACCTATTCCATCCTGTTAGAAGAAAAGCCCGATCGTCCCCCCGTTATCGTTCACCACAACTGGATGACTCGCCGTTCTGCCGTTCATCCAGTTTCCTTGTAGTGAACCCGATTACGGTTTTCTTCTGTTTTTTTGTCCCCTTACAGGCCCGGCAGTGACAAAGCGGCAATCTACAGCTGCTCCATCGCAAGATCCACCGAGCACCATCGCAGACGCAAGAGCCCGATGTGTGACATCACCATGACACCTGCCAAAGCCCTTATGATTGAACTTTTCGTAATTAACCTAATTATGCGTATTTGTATTTGCATTGGTTGTTGTTTAATCCAATTTATTAAGGATATATATACCCGTTTACCACTTGAACCTTGTGAAGCCAACGAGTTCGTGGACGACGCAGCCGTCTAACCTAATTCCCTTGTGTATTGTGACATGGTCAAGGGGGCATGTCATAACCAAGTGAGTTGAGTGCCCCTGTCACAATAGAACTCCTTAATAACCGCAGTTACTTTCAAATTTAGTACGTTCTGCCTCATTAGCTATTCCCACTTGGCAGTCTGTCATTGGCTACTGTAAACGTATAAAAATCCGTGCAACTTCCGCCCAAGTCGGAGACCTCTGAGCACGCTGCAGAGTGACCTCGGAGAATTCCAGCCACGTGACAGAGTGAATTGGCGGCCTGATCAACCACCAATTTCTCCCCGTCATTGACCGGTCCTGACGTACCCCTATCCTGCATGCTCATTTCTTTCTACAAATTCGCCGGCTCGGTTCTGTTGCTAGTTACCTGTAACCACACAAGCAACTTGTTACCTGTAACTACGTAAGCAACCTTACCTCCTGCGTCGCAGCCATCAGCGGCGTAAGTAAAGTTAAAGTAAAAGTTATTTTGCAACCAATACGCTGTGTCTCGCCTCTCCATCCACCAGCCTGCCTGACAGCCGAGTAATCAGCAATCCTCCTCAACTCGGCTCCAGCCGTCTGAGACACATACAAGGGAGAAGCCACATCAATGCTCAGAGTGTGGGAAGGGCTTCACTTACCGCTCCCAGCTGGCTGTGCACCAGCATATCCACACGGGGGAGAAGCCACATCAGTGTTCAGAGTGTGGCAAGATCTTCACTTACTTGTCCAGCCTGGCTAGGCACCAGCGCATCCACACAGGGGAGAAGCCACATCAATGCTCAGAGTGTGGGAAGAGCTTAACTTATTACTCCAGCCTGGCTAGGCACCAGCGTATCCACACAGTGGAGAAGGCACATCAGTGCTCAGAGTGTGGGAAGAGCTTCCATTACTCCTCCGAACTGGCTCAGCACCAGCGTATCCACACAGGGGAGAAGCCGTATGAGTGCTCAGAGTGTGGGAAGAGCTTCAGTTACTCCTCTGAGCTGGCTCGGCACCAGCGTATCCACACAGGGGAGAAGCTACATCAGTGCTCAGAGTGTGGGAAGAGCTTCGCTCAGTCTTCCAGCCTGGCTCAGCACCAGCGTATCCATACAGGGGAGAAGCCACATCAGTGCTCAGAGTGTGGTAAGAGCTTCATTTACGCCCACCAGCTGGCTCTGCACCAGCGTATCCACACTGGGGAGGAGCCACAACAGTGCTCAGAGTGTGGGAAGGGCTTTACTCAGTCTGCCCACCTGGCTTATCACCAACGTATCCACGCAGAGGAGAAACCGCATCTGAGCTCGAAGACCGGGAAATGCTTTTTCCAATCCTCCAAACTGGCCCAGCACCAGTGTATCCCTATCCAGGAGTGTCCATAATTCTGTCAGCAATACAGAAAGGGTTTGGGGATGTATACCGGCTCAGCACCCACCAGTGTCTGCATCCAGGGAAGCAGTGTCATGCCAGGGGACTGCAGCAACAGTTCACGCTTTGTTCAGCCTTTCTAGAGCACTGCAAAATCCAAAGGACACAGGCCAGCCTCCCAGGTTTGATATGGGTGAGGGGTTAAAAGGAAATGCCTCAGTCAGATGCCCACACTGTTACCTCTGAGCTCTGTGTTCTTGGGGAACCCTGGCACAGGACACAGTCTGTCTGATTCACAAAGAATTCCCGCCCCCCCCCAACGAAACTGATTAAGGTGGAATGAGAGTCACACCTAAGACCCTCCAGATAAGGGTGACAAGAGTGAGACAACTGCCCTAGGTCTCATATGCATCCGAGATGGAACCAGATGACCATTCATTTACAGGGGAGATCGAGAACAGGAAGTCCAAATCAGAGACTGCAGTGAATTCTGGGATCAGAGAAGCAGGGGAGCTCTGCATGATGGGGAATGTATGCTCCAAATGCTAATCAACCCATGTTTACACACACCCAGTTCAGCATTTATCAGACCAGTTCTAATCTGGCTTTCCAAAGGACTCCCCTCCTCCCCCCTCCACCATCTCTAAGCAGAAGTAAAGTTTAATAGGTGTCTCGCGCCGTACAGTCCCCAGTCCTACTATGGGAGGCCTATTTAAACTTGATTGACTAAAACTCGGTTGCCAGGTTAGGGAATGCTGAGGGAAAAAGACCGACTCCGAGGGGGTATGGGCAACATTTGAACAATGATAAAGGGTTCATCACAGCGTCCAGCCCGTTAGAGCCCCCTCAGAAGTGTTGTCATACTTTTCCCAGGACAACTGGTGGAAGTCCTCTCCACAAAAGTTTATGAGGGTGTCAGCCTGTCCGTGGTGATCAACCCGGCCAGGTTAGGCGTGTCACGTTAATCTGTGGGTGTTGGTGTGTATGACAGATTTGGTGGCTGGAGGAACCTAGCCCCATTGAAACAGTCCTGCAAGATAGCTCCATTGGGGGTGAGGACTTGCAGAAGGGAGAGATACAGCTCCGTATGGAAACACAAGTAACACTGATTGAATTACAAGGACCCTAGAAACATACCCCTAATAAATGAGCACACCCCAAAGTAATTGGCAAATCTAGTAACAACATGGATACTGGGGGAACCTGTGAGGAGATTGTGGCAGAGTCCCATCTCTGTCTTTCCCCAAACACTTCTGAAAATGTGGTTACCAAATCAGTGCAGAGGGCAGACACCTCTGGTCCCATCTGTTTCAGGTAACTCCGAGTTGTAACCTGAGCTGGATGCATTCCTCAGGGAGGGGGAAACCTGCTCCCTTTGCCTACGAGATTGGCATCACATACCTGGGTGCGGGGCTTAAGCTCCCTATTGCTCTAAGCAGTGGCAACATGACTGAGATGGGGCTAGAGACCCCACGAGTCTACCCAGCAACCAGTGATGGATTTCAAATTGTTTGTCTGGCAGCCAACAGTTGCTGGCCTTCATTGGATCAGGTAAATGAGGTCATAAGGTCTATATAAGTTAGGGACTGCCTAGGAGGAGGGGCAGTAGCCATGATGAGAACTCGGAGAGAAGCTGGACCTTTTGAAGTTCACTCGCTGTCTTGATACTCATGATCAATGAACTGCTTGTCTCCAGAGGAAATCTCCAGCTGCCTCTGGCTAAAGTTGTGAGTAAGCTACTTGAGAGTGAATTAGATATATAGGTTGTAGTAACAGATGTGTAATCAAAGGCTACCATGCCACTGTTTGCTCTGTGGGATGTCTTTGATTTTCCTCTACTCTGTACCCTAGTCCAAACCTACTGCTTGTAACCAATAAAGTTCTCCTTAGTACCTAGCATGGCAGACTTACTGGGAGAGGGTCTAGATTATGCCTTGGGGTCCCCTTGGTCCAGTTGACTGAGGGAGACTACTATTTGTGCTTCAAACTAAGGGAAGCACCCCAAGTTCTTGCAGTGGGTTGAGTACCCCTCAAAGAGTACTAGGCCTGTGTTTCCCAGGGAGCACTGGGCCAGAATCAGTCTAGACCTTGGGTGGTGGTGGCGTTACCCCCAGGTTAGCAAGTAGGCTCCAGGAAGGGGGTGGGCCAGACATGAGGCACCCCCAAGGAGGCACTTGGAGCCTGGTAGGTGGTTGGGCGCAGTGAGGTAGGTGGCTCAACGCAGGAGCACCTCCTACTGGCCCACCAGAGAGGTGATCTTTGCATCAGCCTTGGAGCCTGTGCCACCCCATCATTCTCTAAAAGCAGGCACTGCTCCCAGGGGCAGAAGAAGTGTCTTTACAGTAGGTGACCTCCCCAAGACAGATGCCTCCAAATGACACCTGTGGACTGTCTTTGGCTGACTATCAGCTTCAACTCCCCTGCTGGCCCCAGGGCTCTTGTATGTGAGGCTTTAGAGTTGTAGGAAGGAGCACATTTAATGCTGGGGGAGCATTGCCTGCCTTCCACCCTGATCATGCCTCTCCTCCCCACTGCATTCCCCCTCTTCCAGGCCTGCACATTCCCATCGCGGTCTGCAAGAAACTGCTACAAAATGAACAGACTGGGCTGCCAGTATCTTCATCCAGGGAAGCAGTCTCATGCCAGTGGACTGCAGCCCAGTCTGCTCAGTTTGTTAAGAAGGATGAGAGGATGCAGGTGCTTTCACAGGCAGGAAATATCCTATACTCAGAGGCAGGGTCTGTGGCGGGCCAGTAGGGGGCGCTCCTGCGTTGAGCCGCCCACCTCCCTGTGCCTGGCCACCTTCCAGGCTCCAAGTGCCTCCCTGGGGTGCCTCACGTCCGGCCGGCCCCTTCCCTGGACCACCCCCGCTAGCCTGGGGTTCCTGCTGCCACCATCCAAGGCTCTGGACGCAATTCTAGCTCTGCGCACCTTGGAAAACTCAGGCCTGATCGTCCAATGGGCACTAGACCCAATACAGGCACTTGGGGCACTTCCCAAGTCAGGGGCTTATCAGGAAAGCCTCCCTTAGTCCACAGACCTAAGGGGCCTCCTCGGCATAATTTAGAGCCTCCCCTCAATAAGTCTCCCACACCGGTCACAAGGAGAACTTTATTGATTTCAGGGAGTAGGGTGGGAACAGGGTAAAAGGTAGAGCAGTATCATGGAAATCTCAGAGGAATCCCTTAGAGCAAACCAGGGTGGCTGAGGTAGCCTTTTGATCTCGCATCTGAGTTACTGTAAGCTAAATATCTAGTCGGATCTCGAGTAGCTTACTCACACGCATCATCCAGAGGTGGTTGGAGTTTTCCTCTGGAGGCAGGGCACTCTGAGCATGCGGTTATGAAGAGAGAGCCAGTTTCAGATTCATCTGTGTGACTGCATGGCTAAAGGCTCCTCTTCTTCCTGGCCCGGGCCTTTAAATAACTTCTCTAAGCTCAGCAGCCCGGTCCAATCGAAGCTGCCAGTGCTGGCCACAAGCCAGACAATTTAAAAAAAGCATCACTGGCTACCTTGGCCAGTGAGTGGGGCTTTTCCCTCCCCCTCCCCTGCCCCAGGTGACCAGAGCATCCGTCTCCGAGGCACCAGACTTTTGCCATAGACAGGGAGGGAGATCCCTGCCCTGAGGGATTCAACACCAGACTTTCAGGCTGGCAGAGACAGATCTCTGGATAGGAACACAGACGGTGGCATTTCTGCCACACTTCCTCCCCCCCCCCCGCTCCTTTAAAAGCTCGGACACGGGGCCTGTCAGGGCTGTGGGTCCAGGCGTGTCGGGTCAGGGAGTTCCCACGGGATGCCAGAAGAAGGGAAAAAAAGAAAACCTGAAACGAGTTATTACAAGAACATACAGAAACCATAAAACCTGATGGCAGTCTTACACTAGTGATCTTTTCACTAGTCCTGAGTCCAGAGGACCCACTACCCAGAGTCCTTTTGTGACAAGGCATCCGCTATCACGTTCTGGCTTCCCTTGATGTGCTCGACAGTGAAGTTGAGCTCTTGAAGCTGCCAGGCCTATCGCTGCAGCTTGGCATTAGTGTTTTGCATGGTCTGCAACCACTGCAGTGGGGCATGGTCTGACAGGACGGTGAACTGTTGTCTCCACAAATAGGGCTTCAGCTTGTTCAGTGCCCAGACGATTGCCAAGCACTCCTTCCCTCCCGAGGGATTAGCTTCCGGCTGAGGTACGCCACGGGGTGCCGTGTCTCCTGGTGCTCCTGTAACAGTACAGCTCCCAGTCCTACGTCGGAGGCATCCGTTGCCACGTAGAATGGTTTATCACGGAGCAGTGCCTTCAGGATTGGTTGTTTGACCAGGGCAGCCTTGAGGGTGTCAAATGCTTCCTGGCACCCCTGCTTCCGGACCACTGGGTCTGGGCTGCCCTTCTTGGTCAGCTCGTGCAGGGGGGCGGTGGATGCCCCAAACCCCGGGACAAATCTTCGGTAGTAACCCACCAGGCCAAGGAAGGCTCTGACTTGCTTCTTGGTCTGTGGAGGCGGCCAGTCTTTGATGGCCTCGATCTTGTCCCACAAGGGAGCAATATGACCTCCACCCACACGATGACCCAAGTAGACTACCTCAGATAGTGCCCACTGGCACTTTTTGGGTTTCACAGTAATACCAGTTTGCTTGATCTTACCTAACAGAGTGGTCAGGTGAATCAGGTGTGACTCAAAGTCCTGACTGAAGATGGCGATATCATCGATGTAAGCCATGGCAAACTGCTCGCATCCTTGCAGCAGATTATTAATCAGTCTTTGGAAAGAGGCGAGAGAGTTGCGCATACCAAAAGGTAAAACTGTGAACTCGTATAGCCCCATAGGTGTGGTAAAGGCAGACTTGGCTATGGCATCCGGGTCCAGGGCCATCTGCCAAAATCCTTTAGAAAGATCGAGAGTAGAGATGACCTTGGCTGGGCCCAGGCGATCCAGCAACGTGTCCATCCTGGGCATAGGGTACGCATCAGGGGTGGTAATGGCATTCAGTTTCCTGTAGTCCACACAGAACCGGATGGTCCCATCCTGCTTCCGGACAAGTACCACCGGACTGGCCGAGGGACTCGTTGAAGGCCAGATTACCCCCAACTCTTCCATCTCTGCGATCTCCTGTTTTATTTCTTGCCTCAGCTTCTCATTAACTGGGTAATGTCGGGAGTATATAGGGTGATGGCTGCCCCTCTCTATCGAGTGTACGGCCAGGGCCGTTCTACCTGGTTTGTTAGAGAACACAGTCTCAAAGTCCTTGAGCGCTGCGAGCAGCTGGTCCTTGTCCTGGGAGGGCAGATGGTCCTTTTTGGGCCGGGTCAGGCCCTGGTGTTATGCCTCAGCTCTGTATTCTTGGGCAACCCTGGCACAGGATGCAGTCTGTCTGACTCACAAAGGACTCCTCCCCCCCCCCTCCCCTCCTCTACCTAAATGAAACTGATTAAGATGCAATGAGAGTCGCACCTAAGACCCTCACCAGATAAGGGTGACAAGAGTGAACAACTGCCCTAGGTCTCATTTGCATCCGAGATGGAACCAGATGACCATTCATTTACATGAGAGATGGAAAACAGAGAGCCTGAAGCAGAAACTGCAGTGAATTCTGGGACCAGAGAAGCAGGAGAGCACTGCATGATGGGGAATCTGTGCTTCCAATGTTAATCAACCCATGTTCACACACACCCAGCTCAGCATTTATCAGACCAGTTCTAATCTGGATTTGCTAAGGACTTTTCCCCCACCAGACACACACACACAGCTCTAAGTTTAATAGGCATCTTGGGCCGTA